>NC_140584.1:352078749-352678749 GCF_964204655.1 Triturus cristatus
CATCTGTAGGGAGTCCCCCTTTCCAAACCTTCTGCGCGCCACCCAGGGAGCCATGTGTTTATAGCTGAGGTTTGCAGACAATTTGACTGTTACTGCATTATAAGATTTATTCTCCCTTCTTTTCCACTCGTGCGACCTACGGTTAGCTGATGAGAGATATATGCAAATACAGATCTAAATCTCCCGTTTGGAGAAATGCACTTTTCTTATGTAGTTAATATTTTTATCACACAAAAAATGTAAACGACAAAATGTTTACCCTGTGAAACATGATCCGTGAAGCTCTCTTCACTGTTTATTGTAGTTCGGCTTCCTTTTGCCTACAGATGAAATCAAGCACCTGGGTGCCCTTTTCCAATGTAGTTTTTTAACTCCACACAGTTTTTTCCAATTAACAGTAATTGGAGAGGCACGTGCAATGCCTACTTAGAGCGCGTGCCGTACGCAGACACGGGCCACGCATTACAGCAGCTAGTTGTGTTTGTCAGAGCTCAGGAGGCAACTTGATGGCAGTAGGTCCACAAATATATATATTTTGCATCCTTTTCTTTTACAGTTTTCCTGTCTATTTATAGCCACGATCGACTCTGAAATTAAACACTTTTGGTTAAGTTGTAGCAAGCTACCCGTTTTCCAGATTTAGCCTCTTTTCTGTAAATTATTAGACGGCTTTATTCACACATTCTTTGTTAGGTCTCGCTGAGCCCCAGCGCTTGCGCTGGCTCGGAGAGACATTTTGTAGTTGCGATTTTAAAAGTGCTGCCTGTGGCCTAAAGCTTGAGTGCACGTGAGCGTGCACGCGTGCAGCCGCCAATCACTGCTGCGCGCGCACCACTCACGTGCTTGCCACACAGCGCTCCTCCAAGCGATCGCGATCACTTTCGCTTTGATCGCGATCGCTATTACTTTCGTTTTCACGGCCGCGTGGCCGTTACTTTTACGGCCGCGCGGCCGAATGCTTGTTGAAAAGTTAGCATTTTAAATGTGGAGGAAGGGGTTGCATTTTAGAGGTATAGAGACTGTTTAATCCGGTTTCATGGGTCTCCCGGTCTAGTTTCACGGGTCACCCGTGAGATCAAATACTATTATTCCGTATTTTGCCGTTGCCCAATAAAATACTGTCCTCAGCATTTACTGTCTTCCGATTCAAATACCGCTGACAAAAGCCCGTATGCCTACTGCATTCTCAGTCAGTGTGCGATGCCAGTCACAGGGCTTCTGACGTAGTGTTTGCCGTTCCCGTTGGCCTGGTGCCGGGGCGCATCGTCGAGACGTGCACTTGCTCGTAACTGTTATTATTATCACATCTTGAGCTTGTTTGTTTTTTTAGCAGCAACTGTACTTAGCTGATCTCCATGACAACGGAGCATCAAACATGTTCACTATTGTGCGTGTACAGTTCTGTCTAGCAGTCATAGATGCATATACGACCACATCCCCTCTTCCCTCCTCCAGACTAACGCACACATACAAATGCTGCCAGTAAAAAGCGATGCTGGTGCTCAGCCGTCCTGCTCCTATTCGGAGCCTGCAAACGCCCTGTGTAAGATGAGTAGCATTGGCGCCTCAGCAGAGCGGATAAGGAGGGCTGCAGCTCGCTTGTGTGGGAAGATGTCGATTTACTCAGAAATGTCAGCTCCGTCGCCTGTCATCTCACCTGAAAGCTGGCTTTCCCGTCGTTTTCATTCGGAACCAGGAGCTCGGGTGTCTGCAATCGTGGCTGGGCCACAGGCGCGCAACGCCCTTTGGGGTCAAAGGGCTGCCTATTGCTGGAAGAATTACCCTCCCACCCCCAAGTGTTTTCTAGGCACTTCTGTCACCTGCTCCAAATAAAAACCTGCCAGAATTCCTCCCATGATTCCAGTCTGCAAAGATGCACAAGAGCAGCGCACTTATGGTACCTAATTGGGGTACTAATCCGATAGGATTTTAATTATATTTTTTTAATTGTCAACATCATTGCACTTGGTTTGGTCTTTTGAACACCATATCACAGGGTGAAGGAAGGAAGAAGGTATGTCCCAAAGCAAGTGTGGGTGTGACGTATCCATTTCAAATGATATTTTAGCGCAATCAAGCAAAATTCACAAAAATGATGAAAATCCACGTTTCATTTATGTGCAAATAAAGCAGGGCCGGCTTTAGGGCGGTGCGACCGGTGCCACCGCACCAGGTGCTGGCTTCCTGGGAGCGCCGTGTTTGAAAGTTTATTAAGCTTTTGAAGCACCTGCTGCAGTGTTTCTTTCGGCCTGCAATTACCAGTCCTCACATAAATGTCAAGAAAACTCGTGTGATTATCTTCCTGGAGAGAGATCAGCGTTTTGTATAGTTGAGGTTTTGATTTAGGTGAAGTTAGTGCAGAGGGTTAATATGCCTGCTGCAAAGAACTTGTATCAAGTAGATTACATATGATGTAAACAGGTCAGCAGATTACTGCTTTCAAAAGAGACATCGTTTTGTTACTTGCAATTTATAACTTAAAGTCCTAATATACAACAGTGAGCTATTAACTTTCATCACAGAACTGCATACACACTGCAAAGTATACATTATTAGAACATTGATTAATGTTGCAAAAAGGGTTAATTTGGCTAGAATTCGATTCTTATTATTAAAGAAAACTCCCAACTATGCTGTTTCTTTTTCGACTCTGCGTTTGTGCTTCTCCACACCAAGCACTCTTAAACTATACTGCCTACCAGTATGGGTGACATGTGACTCCTACACTTTCAGTGCTTTGGCTTAAGTAACATTTTCTATACACTGATTTACACTCGTATGATTGATTGTCTCTGTGTAATGTGTGTGTGATGCAAAGTGCTCGGACACCCTACACTGGTATGAGTGGCGCTATATAACTAATTCAATGCATCTGAGAGAGTGTGGTTATGGTGACTTGGTCACTGTTAAAGGGTGCTAGCGAGATGCTGGAGGTGTCCATTGGGGGGGCGCCGACAAACATTGTCGCACAGGGCGCCACCAGCACTAAAGCCGGCCCTGAAATAAAGCATTTTCCTGGCTGAATTTATCAAGCACTACATCGCTGAGGGTCAAAGAGAGCCTGTTAATGACTGACTAGGGTCTAGTGGCTTTAAATTAGTACAGCATGGTGTGCTGGTTTCACCATTCTTCTTGAAACAAATGCAAACGATCTGTCTGGAGTTTGTTTCATTGCAGATGGGTTCTCTCCACCTAGGGTGTAAGAGAAGCTGACCAGATTTCAGGAAAGGGAGGCTTGGCCCTGGGACCAGAAGCATGCTTACACCATCCCTCTGCATTGTAAATAGTGGTATCCCTTATGCGGTTGGCACTCTTCTGAAGGTCACTGGGTGGGCGCCGCAGATTATGTTTTGTCAACTTTGCTATCCAGATAGTGCTGCTGGTGCTTTAAGGCTACGCTCGAGATCTTCTGGTGCTAGAGGTCTACTGGTCCGTGATTCAGCCGTGACCATCCTGTCAGTCGAAGAGAGAATCACATAAAAGTGCCCGCTAATGAACCCCTACTAAAATAGCAGAAGCCCTGCCATGACAAGAGACCTAAATTGAACTGATTGAAAGTCCACACATAGAATACTGACAGCAAATAAAGAAAATCCTAAAATCTCACAATTTCCATGAGAACGAATGAAGAGCTATAATTGTATCGAAGAGAGTCGAAAATAGCACTGCAATGTACGCCCCCTCTATTAATTGGGGAACTTCAAAACCTTCATCTGTGTCCCATTCAACTTTTCCCTTAAGCCCGCCCCCTCTACCCTCTCCTCATCAATTACAGCATTAAAATCCATTAGTAAATAAATGAGATTAGGCTGTATGTGAAAGCCTCCTCTGTTACATATCCAGTGACTTTAGCACTGCCTGCACATCATACAATTCTGACTTTCAGCACCTTAGGAATGCAGTTTATGGCCAGTGCATGTGAGGCATTCAAGCGCGAAGCTGGCATCTGGCATCGGACTTGAAAGCAGCAGACTGCTTTTGCCAGCGCGTGCTCGGCCTCACTTCCTGCATCCCCTCTTACAACAATTAACTTTCGTTATAACTCACACCCCATATGCCCGTTCCCTCCCACCCTTCCTTTGATGTCCGCTTTTCTTGTTGTTTACAAACCACGCCACACACTGCTGCACACTGCTGCATTACTCACTGCTGCATGCTGCACGACACTGCTGCACGCAGCACACTGCTGCACGCTGCACGCCGCACAATGCCGCACACTGCTGCACGCCGCTGCACGCCACACAGTGCTGCATGCCTCACACTGCTACACGAAACACTGCTGCACGCCGCACACTGCTGCACGCCACACACTGCTGCACGCCGCACACTGCTGCACGCCGCACACTGCTGCACGCCGCACACTGCTGCACTCCACACACTGCTTTTATGCGAGTTTATGCTACTGACATTGTAAATGACAATGCCTTTTATTTGTTTTAAAACCAAAACATAAATAAAAGGCATTGTAATTTTACAATGCCAATAGCTCAAACTCTTATAAATGCGAGACCTATTGCATTGCAAATGCTTGTTTTTAACTTTCCAGTAGTAGTCGGATGATTCACTCCCTGCGTGTTTACTTGGTCTTTCGTTCAAAAGAGTTTGACTAATTACTGTCCTCATGTGGAGAGTTTTAGTTCTTAGGTTGATCCAAAACTTCCGCTTGTAATTTAATTTATACCGAACCTAAACAGGAAGTGAACTATAATTTGTTGTCTCTGTTAGATATGCCACATATAACTAACATAATTCCACAACACACCACATACATACACTCCATAACACAAGTAAAAAACATTGCCATTAATCATGCCAATAACACCAACTCCAACCAATGCGAGGCCGATTGCATTTCCAGTGCTTGTTGTTGTTTACTGTTGCGCACTTTCTGTGTTGACTTAAAGTGGATGTCTGTAAATAAATACCAGCACCTAGGTTATGGATATTGTTGCAAGACTCTCTCCCTGTCTGGGAAGGGTAATAGTGCATAATTAAATTTGGCAAAGTTTTTACTAGAATTGATTAAAAACAAAATCGAGTCTTTTTTTTTAAATACGGTTTTCAAACATTGAAATGGTTTATCTGAATGAAGCTATGTGTAATGCGTGTTTTGAAGTATGGCCATGGAATAGCCTCAATTTAATAAAAGAGCATGTGTGAGAACATCTATTGTTAAATCTGTACAACGTTGAGAATGGTTTATAATATTTTTATATATTTTGCAAAGATGAACTTATGTTTGCCTAAAAGTTATGATTTTGTAGATCAAACTAAAGTTATTTTGATGATGATGATGATGTATGCACATATACTCACCCACCACATAAACTCACACACATTCACAACCACTCGCACAGAGTTTAATTCCGATAGTTAGGTTGCACATTTACCTCATGTGGATAGCCTGAAAAGTGAAAACCTGGACTGGAAATTGCCCTTTCAGACCTTTGTTGGACACCCCTTGTGCACAGTAAACTCTGGAAAGTAATGTAAGCTTCATGCACACAATGAAGACTCACAAGGTTGCAGATAACAAATTTCAGGACGGAGTTCCTTGTTCAATGGACAACTAAACCGAAGACATTCAAGCACTGATCTTATGGGCAGGGGAACTTAATTTCACAGCTTTGTCAGTAGGTGGGAATCATAACATAAAATACTTAGTTGCAGAGTACTCACTGCTCAAAAGAGGCCTCCTGGTGCTATTTTCAGATCTTTTGTTAATTAAAAGAATTAGCCCCATAGCTGCAGACTCAGTTATCCTTCGAAACTCAAGGCCATCCGGATTACCCCATTTCAAAGTTCTGTTAGGGAAGTATTTAGTGGATGCCCAGGTTGCCTTGGTGTGCACTGGTACCTGAAAAGCAATGGAATAAGTGGAGCGCACATGTCACTTAACCAAATTAAATGCTGCAATTTGGATGATTACGACAAGCTTGCCAGGTAGACAAAGGTGGGAGACAGGTAGTCAGAGACAATAGTGTGCATGATCATGGACTCCCGTCCTGTCCCTCATTGAAGTGCCCAGCTGAATGGTGATCAGCCAGGGCACAGCAGTGGGTGATCACCTCCTCCGCTGCCTGCAAGCTCATTCTGGAAGATGCACTCTGGGCTCGGGTGCCACCAATCCACGAAACCAGATTTCTTTTTCCCGCTTTTCCTGAGACATGGCAGCGGGCAGGCCCTGTGCCACATACCTACAGTGTGATTGACTGCAGAGGGTCAGATTGGACCCTGCACTTTCAATCACGGACTATCGCAGGGCAACCAAATTCCCAAACGGCCCTAAAGTAATGCAAAGAGCCGCTTGTGAATTATTCACCATCGGCTCCTTTCATGGCTATACTCACTCACTCACTCATCCACCCTGACGGCCTTCTTTCATTTGCAACAGTTGAGCGTAGCACTTGCTGAGCAGTCAGCGGTGCCGCCGAGCCTGCGCTGCCTGGCTGCCCCAAGAGTGCCGGTACTCTCCTTGACCAAGGAGAAGTTCCAGTACTCAAAAGGAGATAGTTCAAAACGAAGGTCATTGGTACCAGTGAGCACCGGCCCACTTAAAGCACTGCACCCTAACTCAGGGTGAATCCATACTTAGTCATGTTGAAACGCCTGCAGGGCACCGCTAGTTGAACAGATTTGAGGCATCTACAATAGAGAGAGATTTGGAGGACACGGAAAAACGTACCACAACTAGAGAGGGGATGTAAAGTGCACTTACCCAACCCCACTCACCCGGAATGAATGACAGAACCTGCAGCTTGGAAGGGTGACTTGGCAGCGAATGGTCCCAGTGGCCCCATGTTTCTGCATGTCAACCTTGCAGACTTGCAGGCTAGAAGATGATCCTGCAGAATGGCAAGAAATAAATTATTTCCCAATGTATTGAGCCATCACCGTGGTTTGTGCTTTGACAGAGATACCCACAAAAATGACGGTGAAGGCAAACCTCTCCACGTATAGGTTTGTGAGTAGCATTTTGTAATACGAGGGTAGTACTAACATAGTACTACTCTATGTACAAGTAAATGCAGCGTGTGAATAGGCCCCACAGAGGGATACCAACGTTTTTATTATTGATTCTATGTATTTGAAGTTGATGGTGTGGAGTGGTGTTGTGTAATTTCCTCTTTATAGCAGGGCATAGCATGCCAAGAATACCAGCAATCTGTTACATCCTAATATGGTCTAGATATAATCAATGGATAATTAGGCTAATTGAAATAGTCTTTAACTCCAGGAGCAGTACAGTTTTATAATGAATTAGCAATTACTTAGCCCTGTCGAACCTTTGACCGTCACAATATTAGGCCGTTTTTGACTTGCAGCACTTTGTTATGAATGCATTGAAAATCTCAGTGACCACACCGTCATCCGCTCCACTCAACACGCATGCACAGACATCACCCAATGATTACACTGACACTTTCATTGTGGGTGAAGAACTGCTGCAGGTTTATTTCATACAACAAAAGTATGACGATAAGTGGGTTATCTTACGGGCGATCCAGGGCAAGCAGCCCCTCGCTGCTCCGCCCGCCTGGCGAGCCAGCACGCACGGTGGGTCGACGCCCTGCAGTGCGGCACATATTTTTAGATCCTCCTTTGGATCACGTGACTAATACTCCCGCCCCTTTTAACGGGGGCGGAGCGTGTTGTGGCACACCCCCGGTTGGTCAGGCCCCCCAACCGCCCGAAGGACTAACGGGGCGCCGTCGCGGTCTTCCCAGAACCTCCTTCGGCTCCCGGACCTTGGCTCGGGCACCCTTACTGTGCCGGACAGGGGTACCCTTACTGTACCGCCTGTCGCAGAGGTACCCTTACTGTACTCTTCTGCCTCCAGATCGCCCTGTAACTCCGCCACAGCTCTGGGGAGGCTCCCGTCGCTGCCAGAGCCCCCCCTTCCTCCCTTCGCTGTTATGGGTGGCCTGCCCATGCAAGCTGGCTTTAGTGGGCTAAATTATGGGTCCTGTTCTGTAACCCGTAAATCACAGCAATTATTTGCAACTTACTCAGAAACCCAGAGCAGACTATCCAAGGAGATTTGTACAAGAAGCGAATTGACGCAAGGATGTCTTATGGCCCCACTGCTGTTCAGCTTACACGTGAATGGTGTCCCTAACTGTCTTCGAGATGCAACTGCAGATTCTCCTAACTTTGGTTGAAGATCTAAAACCTGCATTATGGGGGCAGAACTGAACCATATTTTTTTTATTTATTTATTTATTTTTAATTTTAATTCGTCACCATCTATACCCTTCATTCCTTGCACATAATTCTTTAAACAAGCAAGAATATGTTCACTGCAGGTGAGGTGACTGATTTCCGGACAACAGTTTCTTTCCTAGCACGGAGGTTTCATTTCTCACTTTGTCTAAAAAAGGTGATGTATTAATAGCGTTTACGGTTACCGAATTGCTGCTGCTTTGGCATTTGCATGATTTCGAGGCAGGGCAAATTAAATAAAGCTGGCCGCTGCTCTGGACCCTTTTATCATGACTCCGGGTAACCAATATGACTGACTGACTAAACTGAGAGTTTGCTTCAGAGGGATACATATCTTTCAGCTCGAGGACAAATTATTATTATTTTTTTTTTTTTTTGTGGACGTTTCAAACTCCCTTGGCTAAAAGGAAAGACTGATCGAAGCAAAGCGACACTTGAATCTGTGTCTCTGGACTGGAAAATATGGCATGGTTAACAAGGCTTTGCTGGAATAGGCGTTTTAGGACATGTAACCCTATTTTTGATTTTCCAATTGGGCCAGCTTAGGGTCCTTACTGGCTTATAAGTGTGTTTCCAACAGCTACAGCATGATAAAGCCAGGTGAAGGTAGCGTGTGAGTTAACAACCTTCCCTACGTTTATAGACACAAGCAAACATCACGGGTATCTCATGCTGGGATGGGCAGTTAAAAGCTGTGAACATCAGACAGTATGGGGGCAGCAGCCTCTGTCTTTATACTCTCACCCAGCACACGGAAAGCATATGCTCGCTGACCCTGGCTGCTTCATGTCACTGTCTCTTGAACGGTTAATGCCACAACCTCAGTTAGTGCCAGCATTATTGGCAAATGATTCGTAGAGAAAATCTCGCCTTCCTACAGCCTGCTAATACAAATAAATGAACATCGTTAAAACTGCAAACTCTGCCGTATTTACCTTTTCGGCCATTAACACCCTACTTCTGCTTCCTTTCCCGTTGTATTACTATCCTGTTGTTTACTTCAAATTGACCAATATCTCAGCAACATCTCCTTTTATCAGCCTTTCTACTGCCAATAATGGCCAGGCATTCTGGTGATCTATCTTAACTAACCAGGCAATACACGTTTTATTGAATATGTTCAAATTGAGTAATATTTAATGTAGGTGATGGAGTCTTATTCCAGCCTTGTCGTTCAACCGTTCATATAAACTCAAACTAAGGTAAATATTATTGAAACATTTCGAGTCAATCCCACTTTTTAATTTACTTACAATTAACGTATTATCTCCTGAATATGACCTGGACGCGGAACTGACGCGTATAGCATCAAATCAGTCCCAATAATTAAATTCGCTCAGCGCCTCCTTCCCTGATTAAAACATAATGCTAACCACAACAATCATGAACCTATGTGCAAATGTACAGGCACTGAAAATGTCCACCGTTTGTTTATTGTTTGTTATACCGTGTTGTTAGTGAACGTTATTAACTGATACAACTGGAACTACAATTACTTAGAATTGATTTTGTAAAACGAGGTAACCTCATCTCACCTTTAACCATGACTATTAGTCCAAACTATCGTTAAACTTGTATGCTTTTATTTAAATAATTTCAAAATAGTGTAATTTCTTTTTATTCATTGTTTATTCCTACAAGTATGGCTTGCTGTCACCTTGTGACACGTCCTGTGTGGTTCCACAAGCTCTGTTATTGAGTGTCTCAGTTTGTGCATAAGCACATTCTGTTCTGCTCCTAAAAGATTATGCAAACCAATCCAACATATGTTATGTTATACAAAATTCGTAGGGCATGCGTACCAGGTTGGTTTCTTGGCGCTGCTCTGAAACCTGTGGGGGTGGTATGTTACACATATACCTGTCTAACTAACCATGTTTTGCGGGAAGTCATGAGGTCTGTGCAGGACCAAATCTCTAGGGGCAGGGAGCTCCAATATCTGGGACCTAGTGTGATAAACCTTGTTACACTACAGTGTTTCCATTCAAAGGATCCCTGGGGAACACCACATGTAGTTTTATTCTTGGGGGGTCATGCCGTGGCCAAGGCGAACATTTCACGTGAACACCTTTATATAGTATAATGGATAAAAGAGAGCAGTATACTTTTCTTTTTTTTTTTTTTGATTCCAAAACAAAATTACTTTCGAGATATTTCGCCCTAACCACCTACTGAGCCATTGACTTGATTATTTGGCAATGTCCTTTCCGAAGGAGTACAGCTCTCGGATATCATTCCCCAACACAGTGCATCTATGAGCAGCACCAAATATTTACAGCTCCTTGTGCTTGCCAAAATGGACCCGCTCCTTAGTTTCCAGCATACAATGCACTTTAATGTCATCTGGCCCTGGTGCTCATCAACAACTGTGACCGCCTCTGGCACCTTCATACCATAAATAAACGAACCTCAAAAGGTCGCAGGAGGCAAGCCAGGCTAAGTCTCGGAACACCACGTCACTCTGGGCTTTCCCTTGTCTCCCTGTGGAACAGGGAGAATAACCTTAAAGATGTTAAGTATGACACACAAACCCAGACCTTCCGCATGTCTCAACACAGCTCAGGCTGCTGACTTTCCTGTATAGCCTAAGCTGCCACTATGGCTGTGAGTTGCAGAAAACATTGCACCAGCTGTTTTGGTGAAAGACACCCGCATCTCTTGGCCTAAGCGTGGAACTCACACTAATAAATACCTTCAAGATGTTATGTACGACACACAAGCCCAGGCCTTCCGCTTGTCTAAAAACAGCTCAGGCTGCTGATTTTTCTGTATAGACTAAGCTGCCACTATGACTGTGACTTTACATTACACCAGCTGTTTTCGGATAGCAAGGCAAAGATGAAAGACAGCAGCATCTCTTGGCTCAAGCGTGGAACTCACAATATTAATCTTGGTAGATCAATTTCCGTGTTACACCTTTCTACAAGCTGACCCTTGCCTTAAGGTGGAGACTGGGTTTTAGGCTGAACCTTTGACATATTTGTACTCCTGCTACCAAGATAACATATATATATATGCACCCTCCCTTATCCCGTTGCACCACCCGGTACACATAACTTCGTCACTTCGTACCTACAGGCACGGAACTACTGCCAAAGACATTCCCTCCTAGTTCCGGATAACCCTAATAAATGCTGGATTTTGGGACAAAGATACCAAATAACCTATGTAAAGGGGGCCTTCCAGTGCGTGTGAACCCATGCCCTTGCGATTAGTAACTGTTGCTCTGTTTGAACTAAAAACATGCTACTTTCTTCATTTAATCCGCAAAGCATGCTGGAGATGAAGGAATATGTGGCCGGCCCAAGGATATACCAAATGAGCCACGGCATTGCATGGTTCCAGAGACATGGCTGGGTGAAGCGGCCTCACGACTTTCGTGACCGTGCAGTGCAGGTACGACTGCCCCTCAATTTAATCTAAGTGACAACACAAAGATGAAGCCCTACATGTGTACATATGAAAATCTGCGTATTGCCAGTGGCCAAAAGCTAATACTAGTAAAAACTGGACCCATGGTGGTTCCCATTGCTTGTCATGCCTAAATTGCAACAGCGGAGGTTAGAAATCGGCCGCCAGGCACTGTATAATTATGCAAGAGCCCCACCCCATTGTCTGAATATTCACGGTCGCCCCACAAGGTAGAATTGCACAGGAGATGTACATTGGAAATGCTCTGGGACGAAGGAATGCTGTCTGCCTGCAGCCTTAGCTAGCCATATGTTTCTCAAAACGCTTACCGTAAACCATAATGAGTACAGACTCATCAGAGATCACCCTGGCCCCCCAAACCTTCACAGGGAACTGGAGAGAAATGAACACATTTGCGCAGGGCAAGAAATACCAAAAGTTAATACTGACCAAGTTGAACTTTGCATCTCACACAAAATCGCCGAGCCAATCAATCGTATGCATGTGACTCAGTGTATAGGAAATGTTACCTGAGCCAAAGGACTCAAAGTGAAGGAGACTCATGCCCTCCCTACTGGCAGGCAGTATAGTTTAAGGTGCTTGGTGTGGAGAAGCACCAGCTCAGTCGCTTTCTAGCCAAAATAACCCTCTTTGCCACATTAATCTATGTTCTAAAATGTATGTTTCGCGGGTGTATGCAGCTCTAGGATGAGCGTTCGTGGCTCACTGTTGACTCTTAGGGCTTTAAGATATACATTGCAAGTAACAAAAGGATGCCTCTTTTGAACATGGTAACCTGCTGACCTATTTACATCACACACTCAGCAATCTACTTGGCATACGGTCTTTGCAGCGGGCATATTAACCCCCTGCACTAACTAACCGAATTCAAAAACTCCACTATACACAATGCTGATCTCTCTCCATGAAGATAACTAATCAGACGAGTTGTCTTGACATTTATGTGAGGCCTGGAATTGGCGCGGACAGAAACGCCGCATCCGGTGCTTCTAAGCATGATAAACTTCCAAACCCGGCAGGAGGAGACAGCAGGGAACCGCGACAGAAGACAAGACATCGGAACGCGGAATCCGGTGCTTCAAAGCAAGATAAACTTCTGCAGCGGCTAACAGCGTGTGGCCAGAGACTGCTGCCACCTGGGGCCTGACGAATGCGCCTCCTGCTTCCGATGTTAAATGATTTTCCTGCAGCCTGCTGGAACCACGGCATTCCGCTTCCGGTGCTTCAAAGCAAAACCCGGCAGGAGGAGACGGCAGGGAACCGCGACGGAGGACAAGAAATCGCTGCTTTCGTCCTGGTCCCTCTCGTGACCCGAGAAACCCCTTAAATTCCCAGACACCACCATGGCGAGGTGACCCGCACCCGCCCACCGTCCCCAGAGCTGCTCCTGTGCAGGCCAAAATTCAAGAGTCTTGCGTGTGCACACCCCGGGGCATCCCAAGGACTGCTGCTCTACTACAATTTACCAGACCGAGAAGTGAGTGCTTCCTGGCAGTGGGGCCCGTTCCGCCCCCAGTATACGGGCCTTTGAGACTCCCGCCACAAAGTCAGGGTGCTCCCCTCCCGCTCTGACCCCGGGGAGACCACATGGTTCTCGACTTAAAAAAAAAACCCTGTAGTTGCTAGAATTACCGGGGACGCCTGCAATCGCGCACACCGTACGGCATAAAGCCAAAAACCCGCTGTGCTCCCGCTTCCAACTCCCAGAGAAAATCAAGCGCAGCCAAGCCACTCACCCATGTGCCTAGTAGCGAATCAATACCCGTAATTGTACATCAAGGCAAATCACCGCCGCCCTCGCATACAGCAAGTAAAGCGAGCCGCACCTCTCCTATGCATTGTCCCGTGCGGTGGAGCTCTAACAGGCGTGGGCCTCCCGCAGAGGACTCAGTAACAGCACACACCGAAGGACACAAAGTCAATTCCAGAAACCGCTGATCACCGTAATCGTATACCAACAAGAATATGCACTTAGCAGTAAGAAACTGTTCCCGGAAGCACCAGCGCAGTCCAGTCTCCCATAGTGCCGCCCCCATTGTGTACGCTGCCAGGAATAGGGGACCATGTGACCTCCCACGGAAGAGGGTGTTGCGAACACCACGACGGGGGACCCCTGCTCATCAGCCTTAAAGGTCACAACTCAAGGATCCACATGCTAATTGCCCAAAATGCGAATGTAGAACAGTACGTTCTCGCGTGCCAGTCACTTCTACAAACGAAAGTGTGGCGTTAAAGCCAATTAGCGGACTAAAACACCCCTTCTTCCGGCCAAGGGACACTTCCCGAACCGAGGAAAGCATACAGAACCTTTCAGAACGCGGCACGAAGGCTGGCTCGCTCATCATCAACTATCAAACGGGTAGCACGAGCCTCCCCCGGTCACAGACGGGACTCAATTATCGGCCACCATAAGGGTCTGTGCGCTTCTCAATGCTTAAATCGGAAGACAGCGCAAGCTCCAGGCCTGGCACGCGCGCACTCACTAAATGCCAGAATCGCGCAACAGAACACAAGAACCCACGCCTTCCTCATGGTTGCACGGCTGCAAGCAACGAGCCTGATCCGCCGCCACTCTTTACGACCTGCGCCTCTTTGTCCCCCCGCCACGCCGGATTTGCTGCGCCTCTAAAACGGGCCGGGTAGGACCAACATACTTAATGCCCGTGGTAAACTAGCGTGCACTCAAACCGCCTGAAAGGTTCCCGGACACACCATAACCTCGGGTCATCGGGGGTCACCACCGGGGACTCTCACACCAAGCCACCAATGGCTAATAAACGGTACAGCCTAAAACCACAACCGCCGGAGATACTCCGGGCAAGAGACAGGGACGACACACTCAAACCCTGGCTCACCTTAATAACCCCGACGGACAAAGACAGCGCGACGACGACCCCCGGCATGACTGGACATCGTGTCCCGATCTCGCGTGGCCAGGCGGAGCGCGTGGCCAGGAGGAGCGGCGCAGGAAGAGAGGAAGAACTGGGGAGGTGAAGAGCCTAAAAAGGAGGGTCTAGCCTCGTCCACCCTAGAGCACGCCTCCCCAGGATAAACCTATTGGGCGACTCCCCTCCCCGAGGCGCGGCCTTGCTAGAGAGGCGGAGCAGGGGGGGGGGGCTCCGACGGGCGGCCACTAGAGGGCTGCCCTGCTGATGTCCCCCTGCGTGGGACGCGGGCAGCGGCATTCAGGCAGTGGGAATAATTATAAAATCCTATTGTAACGTGATTTACACAGGTAAAATTTGCACCACCACATTTGCGGAAATGGCCACAATGAAAATGCGATAATGTAACGTGGTATAAAACTGCATGTAGTAAATCTGCATGCAGACTGTTCGGCAAACTTCACAATACTGACATGCACTAAAAACGCTCAGAAATACTTAAAGCAAATATCACCCTGCTCCCAGGACCCAAGCCATAGAAAAAGTAGTGCAGGTAGGGCTAATTAGCATAATCAATACACAATAATGTCACATTGAGTGACATCAGAGGAAGTGATGTCGCAGGAATTTATTATATTGTCCATCATATCCCTCGCTTTAATGGAAATGGACCTATTTTATAGTCAAAGCTGTAATACGTTTGCTATGTATGGTATTTGAATGTAAATATATTGATATAATACATGCATTTATTTCTAAACCACACTTAAATCTACTGTGAATTCCAGGCAGTGAACATTTTTAGCTATAGGGCCATCTAAATTTAAATAATAATGCATGCTTTTATAAACATGTATTTATTCGCATATCATGTAATATTGAACACTGCTTCAAATAAACCAAAATGCTGCAGCTCGCTTAGTGCCTCATCTTCTGTGGCGTGCCCCCGTTTCTAGGCACATAGCGAAATTGCACTGGTTGCATATTGTGAAACACTCGCTGTTCCTGCATATGCTGCAAAGCATTAATGGAAAGATTCATTTTTCTGTATAAGGGTTTTCCCAATATGCCTAGGACTTTCCAATCATTAATCCTCGGTAGTCCCAGTAAATCCTGAGGTGGAGAAATGATAGGATTAAAAGTTGTTTTTTATTTCTCTTTTCCTGCTGAGTCTGGGGGGGGGGCCTGGGGGGGTGATGGCACTGAGGGAAGGGGTAGTGCACTCCCTTCACTGCGCATGATGGTTTGGCCAGCCGTCTCAGTCCAGCAATGCCATCATGCGCAGTGAACCCCTCTCCAACCCCAGCTGCTTTGCTGGGTTGAAGAGAGCAGGCACACTCTGCCTGTCCTGGAGCCTCAATCAAGGGTGCTCGGGCCAATCCTGAAGCTGCTGTCACCTGAGAGCAGCTTCAGGATTGGCCACAGGGCATTCTGGGAGCCTATGCCTATCTGACGCAGCGGAGCGGGATGCAGCCGGCTGAAGGTAATTATTATTTTGCCACCCCCCTCCTTTTTGCGACCTATGCCTCCTCCTCACCCCACCTCGTCCCAAACAAGGGTGGCAGCAGAGGCTTAGCTGGCAGAGACATGGTAGTTACCACGACCCGAATAGAGTAGAGGAAACACCAGTCATGCCAACGGGGTGCACCACCACATTTGTGACAGACATCCCTGTCTGACAATCTTAAAATAAGGTCCTTAGGGCCATATGTAGGTAAATTACATTTACCGATTCTTAAATACCGAATTTTACCGATTCTGTATTTATGAATCGGTAAATGTAATGTAGGTAAATAATTACCGATTCGGTATATGTCGGTATTTTAGAATTGGTGTTTACCGATTCGGTAATGGCAACTGGCTTCCCATTCATTCCTATGGGCCTGGAGGCCCATAGGAATGAATGGGAAGCCAGTTGCCATTACCGAATCGGTAAATACCGAATCGGTAATGGGGGAGGCATCATCATGGGTGGCAGGGTGTCACATTGACACCCTGTTGCACCCCTGATTCGTCCATGTGTGCACATGTGGCGCACATACATGCCCTAAGGGCATGTATGTCTGCCACGTTGCACTCTTCAAATGGAAAAAAAATGCTTTTTAACAGGTATTCGTCATTTACCATCAACTTTTAGTTGGTGGTAAATAACGAATCCCCACACCACCGACACACTCCCCCTACATATCATTTCGGGATTCGTTATTTACCGAATCGGTAAAATTACTGATTCAGTAATTTTACCGATTCGGTAAATTACCGAATCCTGAAATATGCCCCCTACATACCAAAAGCCTAAATACCGGTCGGTAACGGGATATTTACCGAAAATCGGCCGTTACCGACCGGTATTTGCCTTCCTACATATGGCCCTTAGTCTTTTGGAAATTGATGAAAGCCTAGTTATTTAGATCTGATTGTCCTTTTATGGTTACACTTGTCAGTCTTTACTGGGACACCCGTTTGGGTATTTGCAGTAGAAAAATACATACCAGGCATGCACCTTAAACATGAATTACGGAATTCACAAATTGCTTAAAGAAATTGCTTTCCCTTGCTCTATCATCTTTCTCCCTAATTGATTATCTTCCTCTATTTCGCTTTCATCTTCCCTGTGTAACTCCCTCTAATTTATACTTCATCTCGCGTCCCTCTGTCTATCTCCTCTCTCTTACTCGCCTTTCTATACCTCGCATCTTTCTCTACCTCAATCTAGTTGTAACTCCTCTATCTTTACCTTACAAACCATAAAATTCCAGGTCACTTCTCCATTTATCTATCACCACTTTCCCCCTCTCTTTCTCTGCTTCTCGTGTATCTCTCCTCACGTCTTCTTCCTCATATGCCTCTTTCCCTCCCTCTCTCCCTACTGCTACATCTGTTCTTACACCCTCTCGCTAGCTCGCTTCACAGTAGCTAACCTGATTACCTAATCTATACCTCTCTCGGTGCTCACACATATATCTCTACTTCTCTGTCCCATCTCTCTACATCACATTTCTAACTCGCCACTCACAATGCATCTTTATCTGCCTAACATGTCCTTGTTGTCTTTGTATCTTTCTACCTACTTTATCATTCTCCCTTTACCTCGCACCTCTCCCTACCTCACCTCGATCTGTTCCCTTCTCCCTCACTTCTCTAAGTGCATTCCCGTCATCTCCGTTCTTCTCCTTGTCCCATTTCTCTTGCTCAGCAGAGCCAGTGGTTGCCATCTAGCCAGAGAAGTGTATACATAAAAAGGGGAGAAGAGGGACAAGTCAGAGGGAGTAAATAAGTGGACCATTATCAGATGTCACCTGATGGAATGGGGAAAATTGTCATGGCAGTGCTTTGACATTCGCTGTGGAAATGAGAATGCCAGTTGCACACTGTATTTATCTGTGTTTACAAATACCCTGCAAATAAAGCTGTAATTTTAAACCCGTTTTATTTTAATATTGTACACTAGACCACTAAGCATACCTCCAAGTCACCCTTACCATGTCTGTGCTACAGTAGGAGGAACAGGCTGGTTAGATGCTGAACTTTTAATTAAAATATTGCTATTGCAAGACAAACCAGCATGAACATAGCCAATAGGTCTCGCCTTTGGGACCTTATAAGTGTTTAGCCATGCAGCACTTAATGTTGTTGCTAACCCTGGGCGTTACACTACGCTTCGCCCACGTAGTGTACGTAGCGCTGCCTGCTTCGCAGTTTTTGAAGTAGGCGAAGCAGGCAGCACTAAGCACACGCCAGGGCGAAGCGTAGCTGCCTGCCGCCCGCCACCCGCCTCCCGCCCGCCCTCCTTTTAAATCATATCTTGCATGTTAAATAATTAAAAGTAAAGAGACTTACCTGAAGCGTGGCGTCTCCGGGCTCCCTCTTCCTGGTTTTCAACTTCTTGTGACAAATGCGCATGCACGGACACCCGCGCATGCGCATTTCTTGCGAGAAATGCGCATGCGCGGGCGTCCGCGCATGCGCATTTGTCACAAGAAGTTGAAAACCAGGAAGAGGGAGCCCCGGAGACGCCGCGCTTCAGGTAAGTCTCTTTACTTTTAATTATTTAACATGCAAGGTATTATTTAAAAGGAGGGTAGGTGGGCGGCGCGTAGTGGGGCTACGCAGAGTGTGCGTAGATTTGGGCACACTACGCGCTGCTTCACGTAGCCCCACTATGCCCACCCTTGGTTGTTGCAGTAAGGATATTGTGCTGTATAACTAAATACTTAAAAGGTCCCAAAGGCGAGAGCTATTGGCTATGCCAGCTTGTTTCCCCTTTGATATGAGCAGTGCCCTCAGCAACATTTTCTCGAGACAGTAGATACCGTGGTAATGCTTGCTGGTTGGTGCCATCATTCTTTGTCAAATGTTTTCCTACCGATGCATCATTCGATCTGCCCACAAGATCATTACACACCAGACGGGAACTCCATTACTTGAAAGAAACGAGAGCAAACATGCTTGTTATCTGGGGCTCCAATTACCAGCCCCAAATCCTTCTGTTGGGAATGCTGCCACAGTAGAGAACAGAAGGGCCTGCACAAAGTAACCCCCCCTCCCCACCCCCACTACTCGGTCACCCTGCCCTCCCTGCTTCAACAAGTAAATTGCCTAATATTCATTAGACTAGACTCGGAAAGTTAAACTTGTTAATGGGGACAGTTTCAGCCGCTTGCTGTCCCATGGGAAAAATGCAGCCGGTGGGAGATGACTTCAAGGGCGGGGACGTGTTCTGTGGAATGAGCCCATCCTGCGGGGAAAGGTCACTGTATGAAAGTCGCTTCCTGCTGGGAAAGCAAATAAGCCAGCCCAGAGAGAGCCGGGAAGGCTCCAAATCACAAAGCAGAGTTAGGCTGATAAGAGGACTTTGTTGCCGTAATGACAGTGCTCGGGTTTAACTCCTGCACCTTTTATAGCAAGACTGCCTGGGAATAGTGTCTCATTTTTCAGAACTTCACTCGCTCATCTGTCCTCAGAAATTCTATTTATTTTGAAGCCTTGCATTTATTGGATGAAGATGCACATTATATTCTTTGTCTATCAATTTGACAGTACACGTAAAAATAACATGTTTAAAGCACATCAAAACAGTATTGTTACCAAATTTGCAATGGGAAGTCCTTACTACAGAAGCTAACAAGCGCAAAGAGAAAGTGTAAGGAAAGAGAAAAAGATAAGAGACGAGAGAGAGGAACAGGCAGAAGAAAGACAGATGCGCGAGAGAAGTGAAAATAAAGCTGACGAGGAGGGAGTGGGAGAAGGGAGGGGGTAGGGGAGGGGATTCACACGCTGTAAGGCTTAATGAGCCATTGCAAAAAGCTAGATGGCCTGTGCACGTTCACGCGCACATGCACGCAAGCTTGACGCCAGAAAAAGCCTCTGGTAGCACTTTGGAAACCCCCTTACTAAAAGTCGAGCATGCAGTGCATGCGCTGCTCTAGGCTCGACCTAAAAAATCTAGAACCCAGCACAAAAGAAACTGCTTTATCCATGCTTTTACTAAGCTATCATTTGGTACTATTTGGTTGGTATACACCACACAGCCTTTAGCTATTTGTGCCTGTTCCCATTTCTATGAAGTATAGCAATGGTGTTAGTGTAATGTTTAGCATCACGTGGGCTTGAATTGGCTTATAATGGATAATAAACTCCCAGTTGTTCTAAACTGGGTTGCAGAATGTTTTGCTTGAGTCTCAAATATCCTTAAGAGGCTGCAGTTAGTTTTGTGATCATGTTTTGTAACTTTGTAATGTAGGGGCATCATTCCTTACTTTGCAGTGCATTTCTGGAACACACCGATGTGCAATAGGGAACCCTGCAATTGGCATTTAATTGTTCCCGAAGTGAGCAGCTGCCTTTTAGCTTCGATTTGGGTATGTGGGTCAACAAAAGTGTGTAGTTTTGAGGCATTTGGCATGCAATGCATATATAGGTTAGCTGAGGTTCTGCAAAAAGGGGTTTTCACAAGAGGATATGCAACATGCGTGCTTGCACTCTCGATTTACTGCATGTTTTTGCACAACCTGGATGGTAAACTCTCAACACTGCACAATTGTTAATGTAATGTGACAAACATAAATATCACAACATTGCACAGCAATATGACACGCACACCACACTTTCAGACAGGGCAGTTTCAAACGGCGCTTAATTTGTATTACAAAAAATGAGCGCCGAGGCCCAAGTTTATTCTTAAGAGCCCGTGCTGCATGACTAAGGTTGCCAAATGCCAAAGATGCGTGGCAGTGGTTGCCCTGTTTTCATTGCATGACACTTTTCCACCACTCTACACTTCCTATTTATTGAAATTACTCTTTTGGGTTCTTTTTTCCACCTGCTTTCTCACTATTTTCCTAACTTTCTCTTCCTCTTTCGTTCTCTTTTCCACCTTTCTCTCTTTCTTGCACTGAGTCTAATCTGATCACTTGACATGTGTTCACCTCATTATTTTCCAATTTTGACTTGGGTGCCCTATATGTGTTAAGAGTTACCTTTAGTTTAATCGCAGCACACAGACCCCCACTGCTCACGAACAGCAGCTCCCCATTCATGCAGTCAGGGGTAGTGGAGAATCACAGGCCCAACAATGACTCCCTTGTCCCGGCCTGATTGATGTCGGATATACAGTAGCTCTGGGAATGACAAACTATTAAAAACGGCAAACTCCATTCACTTCTGACCACAGCGAATCTGCCACAATCGATTGACAATTCACACCTGATTCCATCACTTAATGCCCACTTTTGTTCAAGAGTAGAAGGCCCTTGCTTCAGATAATGTATTTCTCTGGGATGGACTTTGAACAAACTCATTTGCAAATATAAGTTTAATCACTCAAGGTCGCTTACCTGCAACATTTCACATTTCCTGTCTGCACCAACCCTGTAAAGCATAGAGGGGATATGAGGACCAGTCCCTCTCACCCACAGAACACCCAACCCCACCCATCTATGCAATTAGGGGTTTTGGTAAAAAAGCTACTGCTGGGTTGGTGCTTTGCTATGAAACCAGCCATGGAGCCTGGTCTGTTGCCCTGGAGTTGGCAAGCGAGTAAAACGAAAACCATCATCTCCCCTCCCATTACCCTACCTTCAGAAAACAAGACATCCAAGTCATTATTTCAATTTCAGAAGGCTTTACACTTGCTGGTGTTAGGGCTGGGGCAGGATCACGCAGACTAGTTCCTCTGCAAACCCCTTTGGAAGGTAAGGGAGAAACGCTTCACTTGTGGCTGGACTACACTGCAGGCTCCATGCTCGTCGCTCCCTGTAAAAGGTCAGAGTAGGGTCCGGCTGGTGGCTGGTTGCCACTGGTTGTCTGGCTTCAGTTTTAAAACAAGTGCTGGTTCGGTCATTGGTGGTTCTTCTTACGATGTCCCCACTCCAGTGGCTGGCACCACGACAATGTTGTTGCTCAAGTGTTGCAAAAAAAGAAGGGAAATCCATAGAGAAAATGCTCCTCTGTAAAGGATTTCCCTTCCTGCTACAGCGCTCACCTGGCATGATCATGCTGTGACTTTTCCACTAGTGAGAAGTGAGCAAAATGAGTATGTGCACATCGAGGGGCATACTCTCACTGCAGTCTGCAAAAAAACGGACCGCCTGTTCTAGGCCATAAAACAGAGCCCTATAGGCACCCGTTTTAAGGTCCCCTTTTAAAAACTGCTCGTGGTCAGCACCGGCAGGACCCGGCCCTCTTAAAGCCCTAGCAGGCCGTAACTTTTATCAAAAGCCCGCAGGCACAGCTGCCGAGCGACAGTATTGCAGAATAGCAAGACAAAACAAACAAAAGCGCACACACACTCCTCCTCTTTGCTTTCAAAGTCTTAAAAAATGGTTACTATTTTACAAAATATTGTTCTTTCTCTCACTCCTTTCCTCTACCAGTACTCCTTCATCTCCCTATCCACGGCCTCTTTAGCCCTCTCATGTACTCTGCTTGTTGTATAATGTATTTTAACATTATATGCCACCCGATTGTCGGAAAATCTGAAGCTCACAACCCCCAATCTTAATGACCAAACTACACCCCCAACTGTATTTTGCCTCATTTCTTCTACCAGTATACCGTTTTACATCCCTACATTCTCTCTTCGTCACTGTTTTTCCATTCTTCTTTTTCTTTTTCTCCTTTTCCATCTTTGCTGACCGTCTCTTTTGTTCTCAGACAAGGTCTGATAATTAAAAAATAAGTTTCAGTCCCCAAAAAAGAGTGCTGGTAGTACCCGCTCAAATTTAGCACTTTGGGCCCGATTCATGGAGGTACTTGCCTGTAGTAAAGTTACGAGTGCAGAGACTCCATACTACTGGCAAATCTCCTTACTTGTGGTGGGATCTCCGCACTGAGAACCAGAGGCATAGCTTGATCAGTAAGGTTTGGGGGGGTGTGCTTCAGATTTTCCGATAATCAGTCTGGCATATCATGTTTAAATATATTATACCACCAGCAGGGTGCATGAGAGGGGCCTTTGGGACAGTGGAAAGGGAGAGGACTGTGGATTGATAGGAGTACTAAAAGAAAACACAATATGTTGTAACATAACCAATATGTTTGAGGACTTTCAAAACAGAGAGGTTGTGTGTGTGTGTTTTTGTCTGTGTGCATGTAGAAAATCCTGGTGAAATCCAGCTGACTTCTCACAGTACCTGACTGAAAGTACCTCTACCCAATTGTTTATCAGGAAATAAATTTATTTGGAGGGTGTAACACCCCCCCCCCCCCCCCCCCCCCCCCCCAGCTGTGCTCCTGCTGAGGACTGTAGTACAGAGACTCCGTACTCGTAACTTTACTATACCTAAGTACCTTTGTGAATGGGGTCCTGAACATAGGTCCACCTCTGCATCATCCATACTAATCTCTTGTCACCAATTAACGTGATGTAAAATGTTATAGTACAGATTGCCGTTGTGTGAGTTGTGTGGTATAAATGAGTAGCGTCCATGAAATGAATCGGTATAAATGAGTAGCGTCCATGAAAAGAATCGGTATAAATGAGTAGCGTCCATGAAATGAATCAGAAGTGACTCCTTGCCTGGTTCCTACGGACAAACTTTGGGCCTGCTCCAACACTTAATTTCATGTTTTGCTTAATAGGTGAATTTAGAAGATAAGGCTTGGTCTGTGGGTGTTGCTAGTAGAGGAATTGGGCACGGGCAGTAGTGTTGGGAGCTTTGGCATTATGATTTGCAGAGATTTGCGAACCTTTTTGGGTACTCAAATACTGAAAATATGTGATGGGAGAATTCAAGTCCTTATCAGAGTGTAGGCACCCGCTGGGCAGTCCAGGGATTTTCGTATTTTACAACCATTGCTTGCAACTTGCTACACTGTTCGTAATGAACATAGCAAAAATACTACTTTCTGCTATATCTACTATGACCTAGACAAGACACTGCAGTCCATAGTCTTTGTTGACATAAAAGAAAACTAGCATCTGATATATAGTGGCACAATTGGGGAAAAATGTTCAAGAACCACTGTCATGTGAGAACGTTTTGGAAATACAATGACAGCGTGGACCTATAAATGTACAAAATAAAATATGTGAACAGACAAGTGTGATACAATATCAAAAATATATTGTTTATTCAAAGATTATATTCTGTAATAGAACAAAGAAAAAGAATGACAATAGTTATTAAAAACACAGTTGCTTAGTTACGTGCAATATAGTTTTGCAATGTTTGGCACATGGCTGAAGTTTTTCATGTCCTACGCACGTTTCGGCGTTGCGCCTTCATCAGGTAGCCATGTGTGTAAAGAAACCTAAAGGGATATAGTTTAAACAAAGAAACCTTTTCAGTCACATAGGGAGGGTCCTACATTAAAATTCTGCTTCAAAAGATAATCAGATAGGAAGTATGAAAAAAAGATTGGAACCTGTCACAAAAAATGAAACGACCCACTGTCAACCATACACCCTTAAAGCTAAATATCACACCTCCAAACGTAATTTTAAGACCCTTAACACATACAGCCACATCACACAAAACACAAACAAGAGCTCAATTTTGTAAGGAGGCCTTAGGAGCAAAAGGATTTTAGTCTGTTCCAAGATCACGAGCGTTATTCTGGAGAACATTAAAGATATAGTTAAATGTTAATTCCAGTGAGCCTACTTGCAACCAGTCCGTGTATAGGGCGCCATTTGCTCCGTCCGAGCTTACTGATGAGGTCATCATAAAATTACTCTTGGGCCACATTTGATTAAACTATAGGCTGGAGACCTTTGAATTCTTGTATTTCTGTATATGGAGATGAATAACAAAAATGGTGTACAAATATATGTAATAAACTGATAGATGAATTTGATAAATTAAAATACAGGGCCTTTGGTGGTTTACAACACTTGGCTTTAGTCTTTCCAACGTTCGTTCAAGTGGGCCAGATCTGTGCAAAAATTCATGCTATTACCATGGGCTAAATTTGTATTTATTACCTCGAAATGCAAACCATTTACATAGTTATTTTTAAAAGATTGCATAAATCTGGCTTTCATGAGCCAGTGATGGGCACTGTAGTGTCCTGCTGGAAATGTTCTAGTGTCCCAGCAGGCACAAGTTTACCAGCCACATCCCACACCCATCCACCACAGGCAGTGAGTGGGCAGAGTGGAGTGGGCCTGCTAATAAAAGTGCCCGAGTGCACGTGCTTGTGGCCAGTTCACTAAGCATCACCACACTGTCTGCGTCATCATTTCTATAGCATGTGGTCCTAGGGTCCACGATTTATGACCCCTCCAACCTCTTGATTTATGCAGCGGGCCACTAGAATTATGCAGCAACGGAGGACCAAATTATGTTGCAATGGTGACTACATTATGCACCAAGGAGAGTCAAATTATTCAACATATATTTTGTGGCCCTATTAGCTAACAGTTTTGACAATTTACAACACTTTAATGCTGTCTGAGCAAACTTCTCACCCCATTAGTACTGATTTTTACATCTGAATAGAGCAGTCAGCAGCTGAAGGCTAACCAGTAAACATTTGCAAAGGGAGTGTCACTGTGCAGAACCACCTGTGGGCCTTTTTTTGTAACATTTGTTCCATTCAGTTGGAAACAATTTTTGGGTTTTAATTTGCTAGTTATGCAGCAGAAGATGGATTTAGTGGCAAAGACAGCGAACCCATACCTTTGAAGAACACAACACAGTTGCAGAATCTCATAACCCCAGTGTGCCTGAGTATGCACCAAATATTGCACACTACCAATCCACAGAAGTAACACAGTAATGTTTCAATGGAGAAACGTATATGTAAGCAACAAGATGTTGATGTTTTATATTCTTTTCCATTCACTTTTCAGGGATTTGGTGTTTTCATTCAAGATAATTTAGCTATGAATTAGCAGATATTACTAATATTTTTGTATTTTTTTGCAGCTCTGAATGTAAACTCTGAAGTGAAGCGACTGTGTAAGGGAACCCCCTACCCCACAAAAGAGGATGGATGAATGGAGGGTGGAAAATGCCACAGACTGCTTCTCAAGGATCAAGGACCTGGAACTCTACTTGGTGTTGAACACCACCTCGCAGAAAACAGTTCTTGCTCTGCTAAGCTGCACTGTTGGAATATTGTGTATTATAGAAAACTCTGTGGTGCTGTACATCATACTCTCATCTTCCTACCTCAGGAGAAAGCCTTCCTACCTGTTCCTTGCCAGCGTGGCCCTGGCAGACCTCCTGGCCAGCATCTGCTTCACCTCCAGCTTTGTGGATTTTCATGTATTTGGAAGAACGGGCTCGCCGAACATCTTCCTGCTGAAACTTGGGGGTGTCATTGCTTCTTTCACAGTGTCGCTTGGCAGCCTGCTGCTCACCGCCTTCGATCGCTACATCTGCATACACATGCCTTGTGCATACAAGTCCGTGGTCACGAAGAAACGAGCATTGGTGGCTCTCGCTGTGACGTGGTGCCTCGCTGTCCTTTTGGCTTACTTGCCTTTGATGGGGTGGAATTGCTGTAAATTGAATTCTCGTTGTTCAGAATTGTTTCCCCTGATTGATCACAAGTACTTGACATTTTGGATCTCTGTGGTCTTGTTACTGCTTGCTTTTATTGTCTATAGCTACAGTCACATCTTGTTGAAAGCCCACAAGCATGTTCAGTTCATGAATTACCACAGGCAGCAAGCCGGACAGACGCCTGAGCAGGCCAAAATGCAAATGAACGTCCTGCTTGCAAAAACTTTAGTCCTGGTTCTCGCAGTAATCATGCTATGCTGGGCCCCGGTGTTGCTTCTTATGATGTACAGTTTGTTTGGTAACCTTACTGAAGGCCTCAAGAGGGCTTTTGCGTTCTGTAGCAACCTTTGTCTCTTGAACTGCCTGGTCAATCCCATTGTCTACTCTATGAGGAGCAGGGACATGTGGCATAGGCTGAAGAAGGGCCTGTCCTGCCTCCGTAGCCGCCTTTGGATTCCAGGCTGTAACCTAGAAGGGGCCAGTGATCAGATTAACTCTGCTGCTGGTATAGTTTCTGGTTCGACCCCTTATGACCTGGAAGTACAATGATGGTTTGTTTCTCTCAGAACTTTGTTCCGATGCTCAAGATCTCAGCAATGTAGCCCGTCTCAAAAGAAAATGGGCACATGTGTGACTGACAACAGAAGAGAGCCTAACAGTATGCTGCTGGTGACTTCCTTATTGTATTTGTGGCTCCAACTGCGTAGCTGTATACATACTTAAATTTATAAACACAGTAGGTTTTGCATTTTTTGAAGCTCAAATGACCAAATCAAATAATTGACTTACATACGCCAGCTTGCTTATGTGGGAAACCCTCCTCTGAAAAGCACCCAACTGATCTTCACCTCAGGTCAGCCCCTTTTGTCAATATTGACTTTTTGGTGGACTCCAAGATTACTCTTGACATCTAGATAAGTGATTCTGCTAGATCTGCTCCCCTCAACTGGAGCAAGTGAGGTGCCTCCCGCTTTATTCATTTCATGTCAATGAGCTGCCTGCGAAAATTGTCTCCATTTGGAGGCTAGTCACTGACACTCTGACAGGACTGGCATTGACTATTGTGCCATAGTTGCTTTTGGTATTGTTCGACTGCACTCCTTTCGTGTACTCGTCCCTTTTTATTGTTGGCACTCAAATTGTAGTTACCCCATTCTAATATCTCTACACATTCTACCTCCACAATGGATGCTTCTCTCTTCACCTTCTCAGGCGATTCCTCGCCCTCCACCCATGTCACTTTACTCTGCCCTATTCTTTCAGGCTAGACTTTTCTCTTTGCTCCTCCCCCTTGCCATTTTATCTTCCTGGCTGCATTTATCCCACATTTGGTCATTGCCAGCTCTGTTCTCCATTTCTGATGTCCCAACTTGTTTACCCTCTGCTAACCCTCCTAAAGTTCCCCTGTATCCCAAACAGATGGCAGAGGATCAGAATAACGCCACTGGGGCCATACCGCCATGGTTGCATGGTTGCATGTTTGCAGGTTTATGCCGTTCTAGCTGGAGTAGAGTCATAGGTATCATACCATTGTTCCATTTTGTAGATTTTCTGTAGTCGCAGAGTTTGGTTTTCTAGACCCCCTGGCTTTAATGACTTTGTCAGTGTGCCAACCCAAGTCAGATAGCTAGCCAATCACCAAAGCAACCAGCTAGACACCCAGTGAAGGCTGATAGCCTTCCAGCAGCCCTCAACATGAAGATAGTCACTCACTCT
Organism: Triturus cristatus; assembly: GCF_964204655.1. NCBI lineage: Eukaryota > Metazoa > Chordata > Amphibia > Caudata > Salamandridae > Triturus > Triturus cristatus. Next base: position 352,106,960 of record NC_140584.1, read on the forward strand.
AAGCGCTCTGTATACAGTTTTTATAAGATTTGGAAGCTTGTTGAAGATTTTCCGAATAAATAGTCAAAAATGGTATTTCCAGCAATTTTCATTGCATTAGACGGTGTCCTTTTGAAAAGGCAAGAAAATAAAACGCACAATTTTCAATCTTCTAAACGCTTTGGTTTTATAACTATGATTAAACATGAAATGACCAACTTCTGTTATTAAATACCACAAATATATTCACAGAAGCTTGATTATCGTATTTGCAGGAAGAGAACAATATGTAGAGAATGTGCACTTGGTTTTATTATACATTCACTTTTGATTACCTTATCACACAGAGAATGAAGAGCTCTTGTGCAAATGCAAAAAAATGTCTGTACATAGAAATGTCTTTCTCATGGAGAATCCGCTACCCACAACGGAAAGGGATTTATACCAGACCTTGTTCGGTGTAAAAATCTGACCCTTTCTATGATGGAAAGGGGAAGGAGAGGAGTTTGGGAATACCTACAAACATATGGTTGTGGATGTTCACACCCATTTTTGTATACCTTGAGTTGGATTTAGTGGTCCAGAGTAGTTCGCACCTGCGTTTCGAAGGATTCTGCAACATGTGTTTGTATGCCCTCTAGATATTAAGCATTATCAAAATCCTGTTTTTGTTTCTAGCGAGAATATGCAGGAACAAACACTCAAATTTCTGGAAGGGGCCTTACATTGAACTAAAAGAAAAGGGTAAAGAGAAGGCATCAATTCAAAGCAAGGTTTAGTTGCTTCATCAGTGAGTCACCGAACACCAGAGAGTTAAACGCAACAACTCCTGATCATAAGCTTGAGGGGACATTACACCACATTGTAAAGGATGTTGGCAGCATAATTGTGAACATGTGTAAACGGCATACAAAAGTAACAAAATGTGAATGAGATAACATACATTTCTAAAAGCAAAGGATCATAGATTCTGGTTTGAGTTTCCCCAGTGAACTACTCCCTGTGAATTGCATTTTCGAGTGGTGAAAGAGATGGAGATAGTGAGGAAGTTGGAAAGAGTTTGCATTGACATAACGGATCTTCTGGCGAATGGTGAATCGATAAAGGAGATCGGAACCATATTTGGTATTATGAGCGGTTGGAGCGTGGATGTGAAAGGTTTGTCGGACAGGAGCGAGGGTTGAGAATAGCCAGAAAGGTATTTGGCACTGCAAGAGGAGCTATGTTTGAAACATCTGTTTTTACTGGGGTTGCCACTACTCCATGCTCTGCCATCAAAGTGGCTGGAATGACGCGCTGAAGTAATCTGGGAATCACCAAGATGAAGTAAACATTGAGATTTGATTACCCATGGGATGGATAACATTTTGGAAAAGATGGTCAGAGGGTACTTTAAATGCCTTCAGAGCGTGAAGGTAATGTTCAACAAAATTCCTCACAGTAAAAGTGCGACTAATTTAGGTTTAAGGAGAAGACGGGTTTGTACATAAGGCCTTAATGTGGAACGTGCTATGCCTATTGTCAGAGAAAATGTAGGCATTTTAAAAAGGTAATGGTGTTAAAGAGAAATGTGTATCATTACATCAAACTGTGGAGAATGGATTTGTTACAGATTGACTTCTTAGTTGACTAGTGTGAATGTTTTGCAGACTTCTGAGTCTCTGTGGCTCGATACACTGGTTGCTCTATCGTATTTGTCTTTTATTTGACAAGGGGACAGCTCCTCTAGGTAGCAGCTTTGCATGACGACACTTGAGTGCACCCATAAGGATGTCACAGAAGAAGAAGCAGCCAAGGAAATAAACCTTCTGAATAGGTAGTGAAATACTGGAGCTGAAGAACTAGCATAACACACTATAACTATTAAGTTACATATCAAGGTAGCTCTAAAAGGAATCTAGAGTCACAAAACACAAAGGAGGAAAACATGTTCCTGAGGGGAAAAGGGTTAAAAGCAGAGACTATAAGCTGGCTGGGGGGCTGGGGAGCTGTCTCTCATACAAAGGTAAGCACTTCTGCTGTTCACTTGTAGTACCGATATACCCACAGCCACACATCACTCTGCCTGGTTTGGTCCACGGCACTCCTATTTGGTACATATCATTCTCTTGCTGTGCTGCCAGAACGTTGTTTTGCTGTTACTATCATCTGACATAAATGTTTTGTCCAAATATTGTGTCCTAAAGCATAGCTCCATTGGAGTTAATAGAAAATCTACACCCAATAGGACAATATTTTTGCAAACAATATTTTGGACACAATTATATGGCAGCCTATGTTTCTGTATGTAATATTCTGACATACAACAGTTCCTAGAATATCTTCGTACATAAATAATAGGAAATCTACACCCATTGGTGTAATATTTTTATAAATTTATGATGCGTTATTTATGTAAGACTGTATTTCTGACCATCGTTTTCTGACATACAGTCTATTTATTTGAGTCTTTCGTAGGGCAAAGATCACGTTCAGTAGAAAAGACTCACGGGAGGTAAAAAAAAAACATGCCTCAGATCCCGGGTCTCTTCGGTGGTTTGAATGAAACAATGTGGGGGAATAACAATACAAACTAGGGACAAATCACAGTTTAGGCTGGGCTTACTCTATTATCTTTGTCATTACATCTTCACAAGTAATAAGAATTAAAAAAATAAAAATCCCAATCAGTTTCACACATATTTTAGTTCATTATTTTAAATTCCATTTAGGGTATTTTTTTTTATCTAGATTCATATTATTATTCTTCAGTTGCATATATTTTGGTGAACATGATTTATATTTGACAATTTGCCATTCAGTATGGCAATGTCTAGATTACAGAAAAAATCTGTTATGTGATTTGAATATTCCTCTACAAACACAACAGATCTCCGTAGTTTGGTTAAAAGCAAACAAGTATTGACAAATACCATTGCACCAAATTTGCATACTGAATGTTTGACTGCAATACACACAGTGAGGCAAGAGATGGCAGGATTACTCCAGGCATCTTAAATTGTAGAAGGTATTTTAGGTCACGAGAAAGTCACGATGTAAAGCTAGTAGCACTGTGTGTAACCATCCCCAACATGCTGTTCATCGTTTGGTTGATGGATGACATTAGCACAGGGCAACAGACAGTTAAAGCTGCCTGCAGCCATACGTTAAAAGCAACATCCCCGGTGTCAACATAATTAAAAAAATATATGAACATGTATGGAACGTGAGCTTATAAGTATGGATCCGACCCAACAATTGCGTTGTATTTTAATTAGCCGTTTTGTGGTATTCAGAACTGCAGACTACATATTTTTGAAACTATAAGCACTTAAGCTTTCTAGCGTACAATCTTATTTAATTGTCATGTTGCTAAGTTGCAAAGTGTTATTTGATAAGGTTGCTTAAATCTTAAGAGCACAGCTTTAGTAATATTGAATTTTTACAAATGTCTGCGCCTGTAAGTTCTCTTATAGAATTGTGTTAAAAACTGGTGAAACCCGGGGACCGATCCAATTCAGTGAAGTGTTCCTAGACATGCAAATGGATGTGCACCCCTAAAACGCTTGCATAAACTGACTCTGTGAATGCCTAGGTGGGAATGTGGATGGAACTGTGAAATGAGCTGCTCCTGCATATGCGAAATGGGAATATTGAAGTAGTGGCAAAGGACAGGCAATTCGAACATGGGTTAATCCCCAAAAAGGAACAAACTCCTAAAAATGATTTTAATTCATAATCCGTGAAATGAATGATTTGGTTTAGTTTCCAGTGCTCACGCTGCCCAATTGAACTATTCACGAATTGGCCAAAATATACCCAAAGTTCCCAAATATGACCAATAGCATTTACAGGTAGTATACATTCTGAATGTAAACAGTTGGCCACCTCGCTGAGCTCTCAAAGTTAAACAATGCAGCTCCTAAAACCAGGTTTCTGTGGGGAAGTTTTGGCTGCACAAGAGTGATAAATATTTCAAGCACAATCAAAAATCATCCATAGAAAGAAATGTGTAAGTGAAAAGCCTTTGTTAGACTATGGGGTGCAAGTGACCATGTCTTAGGCATCTTTTAAAGCCAACTGTAATGGATTGTATGTGGTAAAACCTAGAGGTTTTCCTCCTTGAAATGATGTTTCTTCAGACAGATCATTTGGAGCTTAGTGGGTGGCCTGCCCTTGGGAGGGACCTTCTGTCCAATCGAGAATCCCCACCTGCCTGGGGTTGGGGGAACTCTCTCTGTTGAATGTGCATATGCCAATGGAGCATCCAGCAGACTGAAATACAGAAAGTGTTGTATCTTTTTCCAGCATAAGAAAGTGTCCCTAATGAGCAGGTCATTTTCTCCCTGCGTGTTAGAGGCATCTTCCATTTAAGGACTGTGATGTCATTTTATTAAGAGTGCGCTTTGGATTAGAAATCGTTATGAGCTTGTAAACTTTAATTGAGGCCTCTTTTAAACGAGGTTTCGCTTTGACTGAATTTTAGTAATATTTATTCAATGTAATTTTAAAGGTGTTCATTGTTGATTACTATTCTTATACTGAATTTTTATTTATGTTTCGTGTCATGTGCTTTTTATGGCATTTTGCCACAATAAAGATGGGGTGATGATGACTGCCGTGTCTCTCTGCCCAAATAGAGCAGGGATTATACTATGGTGACCCAGCAATACTTTGACAGACTGACCACCAGGTCTCTGAATGCCTCCATCAACATAGATATAGGGAACCACGAACTTGGGGGGGGGGGTCATTACTAAGCACTTCTCCGCATGCCAAATTACAATGGCGGGCGGTGTGCTGGCAGACGCAAAGTCCATCCGCCACGGGTCCGCCACAGGCTATCATTACGATTGCCTTGCAGACCCACCCTGCATCAACAATATGGTGGTGGTGCCTAGCAGGCACCGTCCACCATATTACGATGCTGCCTCGCCACCAGCTGGTATATGGCGGTGAAACCTCCATTCACAGGCTGGCGGGGATTGCATCTGGGGGCCTGTAGCGGAGCCCCCCCCCCTTGTGTTGGGAAGGTGGGTATGCACTGGGAGGGTACCTATGGTACCCCCCTACATTTCCCTGCACCAGGTGGCAGGCAGCGCGTGGTGCCTGCCACATAGTCCAGGGAAACGCGCACACAGTATTTCTGACATTGGGCTGGGTGCTGCAGCCAGCAGCACCTGCCGCGATGTCCCAGTTGCACGATGCGACCGCCACGGTGGCGACCGCATCATAATCTTGTGGGCGGGACTGGCGCAACCCAGGCGGATGGTCCCAAGAACCGGCACGATGGCGGATGGGCAGAAGTCTGTCCACAATCATAATGACCCCCTTGGTGAGGAGGGAGGTCCACAGCATTCTACACAGCTCCCTTACTGTCTTCTTTGAAAGATAAAAAAATTCTGCAGGACACTGTGGCTAAAATGCATTCCAGAAGGCTGACATGTTCACTGCGAGAGATCTTGAACAACTACAACCAGAAGTTTGAAGTGGGAGGAACTTGAGACTTGTAGGTGCTAAGGTTACTTTGACATTATGATTACTTTGCTGTCAGTTCCCCTTCTTATGATGTACGTTGGGAATTAGCCACATTGTAAGGCTCGACATTCTTTGACAGAGCCAGTAGATGCGCTCTCACCAGGCAGGACTCTTCAACGCCTCTAAGGTCCTCCGAGTTTGCTGCTAGTAAAACACAGAGCGGGACAAACCAGGAAATCTTGCCCATCGGGAGTACACCTGGGTTGGATAGTCTTGGCACTTTCAGGATCACTCCCTAAAAAATGAGACCACAAAAACTTCAGCTACAGCACCAATCCAAATCCAGTCCCAGTGGACCTGATGTTCATCTTCAATGGTACCCATATATCCTTCTTGAAGGCAATTTTCCTGACCATTGAGAATGTCCCTCAGCTTTAGAGTTGAAATGGCAGGCTTCCCCTTGCTCCTTCTTAAAGTAATAGGAGAATGCCTTCTACAGGTTCACTGATAGAATATCGGTGACATAAATATTGATGTTCAAAATATCTAAAAAAAATATAGACTACAAAAATATCGGATCCCATACCGAAACAGGTAAGAACAAAAATATTGAATCAAAAATAACGATGTACAAAATATAGATGTAAAAAATATTGATTTAAATATATATATTAATTTTAACAAAATAAATTACATTTGATATACATTTTAACAAAATATAACAAACGAACTTAATTAAAGATAAACACACAAACATAATAATTTATATATATATTTACTTTAAAATAATTAAACTTCTTTATTTTAAGTTTAAAATTATATTAAAATAAAATATATATATATTTCAATAATTTATATGATAAAAAAAAAACTTTCATAGTAAAACAAACTATTAAAAAATATTTAAACTTACATTTCCCAATACAATCAGTGCAACAGTAGGGAGAGTGTTGGATAGCGGAGTAATTACATTTACTATTCCAACTCCAGTAGGTGCAACAGTAGAGTAGGGAAAGTGTTGGATAGCGGTGGAGTAAAAATTACTATTGCCACTCCAAAGAGTGCAACAGTAGGGAAAGTGTTGGATAGGAAAGGGGTAAAAATTACTATTTCCACTCCAGTGAGAGCAACTGTAGGGAAAGTGTTGGATATCGCAGGGGTAAAAGTTACTACTCCCACTCCAGTGAGAGCAACAGTAGGGATAGTGTTGGATAGCGGAGGAGTAAAAATTACTATTGCAACTCCAAAGAGTGCAACAGTAGGGAAAGTGTTGGATAGTGGAGGGGTAGAAATTACTCTTCCCACTCCAGTTAGAGCAACAGTAGGATAGCGGAGAGGAAAAAATTACTATTCCCACTCCAGTCAGTGCAACAGTAGAGAAAATATTGGATAGCAGAGGTATAATAATTACTATTCCAACTCCAGTGAGTGTAACAGTGGAGAAAGTGTTGAATAGCGAAAGACAAAAATTACTATTCACACTCAGTTAAAAGAAAAAAAAAAAAACATTACAAATCGTAAAAATAAATAAACCATATTTAGAAATAAAAAATGAAATGTATAAAACACCTATAAATAATATAATTACATTTATAAAAAAATCTTTTAAACTAGAAAATATTTACAAAGAAATTCATTCATACATAAATGTATTTCCTACCCTATAACACCACACTGATAACAAAATACTTCAACATTTTTAATTAATTTCCCCCCAAAATTAACATAATAATCAATTTAAAAAATATTATTAATAAAAAATCTAATAAATATTAATTGACTACACACACCTTAACACTGATATCCACAACACACACATAAATTAAACTCTAAAATAATAAAACACAATTAAAATGCATTTATAAATTTAAAACTATTACTAGTAACTAATATTAATGTATTTCAAATGTATTTAATACCCACCCTTTACCCCTTTAAAATTAAAAACAGACAAAAAATAAACAATTACCCAAAATAAGTATCAAATAATTAACTGTAAATAAAAACGATATATTAATTAAATGCAAATTACTTCCCACCCTTTACTCCTATAAACACCATTACCATAATTAATTAAAATTAACATCCAAGTATTAATTCATCAATTAAAAATAAATTACTTCCCACCCTTTGGGGCTTATTACGATGGTGGAACGATCGCCGGGCCTGCGGTGGCGATCCTTCCGCCATCGTCATGAGATTTATCCCCCGCCACATTAGGATGGCGGTAGGTATTGCGACAGACAGAAAGTCCGTCTGCCGCTTTTCCGATGGGGACAATCGTCACGATTGCCTACCGGGTGGAGCTGGGCCACTAATATGGTGGCTGTGAATAGCAGGCACCGTCTGCCATATTAGGATGTGGGTATTGCAGGTGCCTTTCCATGGCGGCGATGCCGCCTTGAAAAGGCTGGCGGTGATTTGCTTTGGGGGCCCGTTGCGGGCCCCCTCTGTGGGGGTTGGGGGTGTGTGGGGGGGTACCATTGGTGCCCCCCTCTCCATTTCCATGCACTAGGTGGCAGGCACCGCGTGGTGCCTCCCACATTGTGCATGGAAATGCACAACATGGCCATTTGACATTGCGGCGAGAGCAGCACCCGCTGTGGCGGTTGCATCATTATCAGGGGTGCGGGACCGCCGTATGGCAGGCGGGCAGGCATGTTACCGCTAGGATAGCGGGCGGACTTCCATCCTAATGACCCCCTTAACCTCTTCGACGCCGATGACGGAACGGTTCCGTCATGCACGTCGGTTGGGCTGTGCTTATGACGGAACCGTTCCGTCATGGCCCCGCCCGCACTCAGAACTTTCAGCACCGCGCGGGAATCCACGCAGCGCTGAAGAGGTTAATACCTATAAACACCACAACGCACACCTAAAATGAATTACACAATTACCATAATTAATTTACTAATTAATTTAAATTAACAACCAATTAATAATAAATTTGTTTACACATTTAACACTATAACATCTCAATTAAACAAATATTAATAAATACAAAATAATCAATACATTTAATATAATTAAATTACTTCCCACCCTATTCCCCTATAAACCCATAACCCGCTACAGAACTAAAAATGCAAAATTCAAATAAAAAAAATAATTACTAAAAATGTAACCCATATATTAAAAATACAATCAATTCTTAAACAAAAAAACAACACATACATATAGACTAAAATATATCACTTTAATAAACAAACGATATTTTTAACAACTATATTTTTGCAAACGATATTGAACACTTCGATATTTTTAAAATCTATATTACTCACCTTCTGTCGATATTCTTGACTACGAAATTCTTGCTGTCGATATTTCTGACCCACGATATTTACAACTATATTTGTGCAACTCGTTATTTTTTTATTAGATATTCTGTCTCTGCACCCTTCTACAGTATCCTATGGTTTTCTTCAAGTTGAAGAAGCATTCCGTTTTCCAAGTGGTGGACAGACTACTTCATAAAGTGATTCAGTAGTATTCGGTGTTTACATTAGCCCATATTACTATTAAGTTCACCATCTGTCACTTCACTTAATTTTCAGCACTTCCCTCGCTTTATGCTTAGGCATTCCAGAAAGCACTCTCCATTTGTACAAAAAATAACCAGCTATTCAGTCACCAAAAAACGAGTGAACCTTACAAAAATAGACTACCCTCCTCCATTCGCAGCAGAAAAATATTTGTCAATAAATTGTCAAATAACTTCTTAAAAATATTTTAAATTTTGGGTACTCACCAGTCTGTGGTACAAGAACAGTTGTGGGTAAAATGTCAAATTCTGTGATTCACATACATTTCTATGCTAATTTTGTGCTGTGCACAATTTGGACATGGTTAAGATGGAAATGTACTTCTTTGCTAATCTTTCCCAGGGTGTTTTCTTCGCATTCTGATAAACATATCCAACATATTCCTTTTATAAAATGTATATACTGCTTTCATCCCAACAGGTACACAACATTGTCTTCTCTTATAATGATTGCATCTCATTTCTTGTTGAATTAAATCCTAAAGTATAGATTGTAATTTTCCAAGTCAATAAGAATGACAATATCAGCATGTATTTCTCATTTGTACGTGCTATTTCCAGTTGAGCAGTTGCCAATGGCACGTGATAGATGCTTTTACAGAATATTGGTTTACAGACAGTGGTCAACATAAGGGCCAGCAGAATAAATGGATGATGTTCTACTGCTTATAATCCATATGGAGCTCAACAAAATTGAAGTAAAAAAAAAAGAAAAATAATTGAAACCTATGGACGCCATTAGACATCAATAACCGGTTTCAACAGGATTTTACTCTACAGCAGATTGATAGATTCTCAAAGTTCATATACTGTCAAAACACAGCCCATAGGCTTTCTTTCTGCTCAACACACAGAGGAGTAGGGAAGAGGAGAAGTATATAAATTGTGTATATATAAGGACGTACATGGTAAGGACCTGGAAACTCTCCAAAGCGGTACACCAACCTTGATGTAAGTGCGACTACAGGTGGTCACCCCCCACACCTCGCCAGTTCTAAAGAAATATTTATCGAACATGATTAGTGTATTGTTCAAGGTAGCTCTGCTTGACTGGGAGCATTCTCCACAGATACCAGAGGTAGGATCGGAGCGGTCCTCCCGATTTGGGTCCCGAAGGGTCTTGATGAATGCCGTGTGACCCTTTCTTGCGGGCATACTTCCAACGGCAGAAACATTTCTACACTGTGGCACTAAAGGAGCGGTGAAGGAATCTTAATTTTCTCCTCTCACCATCACCCTTCGTTTTTAATCTAGCCAGATGGCCCCGGAAAAAATTTGGCAGTGGGTACACATCTGAGCTAGTTTTAGTCCTCTTGCTGCACTTTTTCTTCCGTGATCCCAAGACTGTGTATTTGTTTGTATTGTCTTCCCCCTCCCTGTTGCTCCACCCCAGCCGTTGGTCTTCCTGGGGGTGTCTGTAGCACTCCCTATGAAGAAGCATGTCACAATTCTGAGTGAGGGCAGTTTTTGTCACACTGAACACGTGCCTTTGTTCTTTATGTATACACAATTTATCTACGTCTCCTCTTCCCTACTCCTCTGTGTGTTAATCAGTGACTGAATGGGGAGGTTGGAGTAGCACTTTATCCTCTTCCCCCCTTCTGTTTGTGGTAATCTTCTTTCAGTTCAGCCCAGTTTTACCTCGATAACCAACGTGGACTATATGCCTAAAAATGTTGCCCTAGGCCAACAATTAGAGCAAACTGACTTCACACATTTGAGGCTGTTTATATTATAAGAAATGGAGCAAATAGCTGTTGCTGATCTTTCTAAATGTGACCGACTGGACCATGCTCAAGGCAATGGCAATACCAGTTTGCTCACTTTCACATCAAACCTGACTTCACTTTCACATGCTCTAATGTTTGCACTGTTGCAGAAATCATTATGTAATATGGACTACAGTCCAATCTGTTCAGTTAATTTCTTATTACAGATGTAAACAAAATGTATATGCTTATTTCTTGCCCCACTCCAAATCTAAACCCCTATATCCATTGTTTTCTGTCTCTTCTACTGAGCTCATCAAGTCAGATACCCTTCCTTTCACTTAAATAGTAGATTTAAAATAAATTCTTCTTATTTTGAAATGGTTTTGTCTTGGCAGTACATTTTATTATTTTTGAGTGTATTTTATATTGTTGGAGTCTTAAGATTGTTCCTTCATCCTTCTAAAATGAAGACTTCCATGCGATAGAACTCAGTCATGGTGTAAAACTGGAACCTTTTGTATATATGTAACTCACAGTTTTTGAAAAGATATCACCAGTCGTATATTTAATAAAAAAGATTTAAAAAAAATAAATGAATACTTCTACTTCAGCTCTTATAACAGGGCGTGTGATTATCAGAAGTCAGGTTTGATTTGCAACAAACAAGGCCACTGTCATGGGCATGTCAAATTCCACATGGACATCTGCAGTCCAACATTTTTAAGTGAGGTTAACATTAGGAACTCGAAAATGTTATTCTATCCCCCTTGTCTTCAGAGAACTCCACTGGATTTCACAAGAAGTAAAAATCTAAGGCAAAGTGGCATGCATCATATTCAAATCAATGTCATTCTCAAGTTGATCTTTTGGCAGGTGTAAGGTTGTGTCTTTGCTTAGCTCCATGACATGACCTGTGGCTCGCTCAGATCTGCATGTTGAGGCTCCAACCTAAGGAAAAGCACTCCAGTCAGAACAAGCTGTAGATCTAACTGGTAATATGATAATTCCTTGGAAGTGTTTTTACACTATCTTAAATTGGGAGAATCCTGACCAAAGTAATTCAAATATATTGTAATATAACAAGGGTACCCCCAAATTAAGTTTCCTATCTCAGGGTTTTGAAGCAAATATTTTTGAACAAAAGTATATAGGACACAATTTTAACAAAGATAATGCACAAACAATCAAACACTTAAGATTTAAATCCCCATTGGTTGAATATGACTACTAATAGACATAATTTTCATTAAATCATTTTATTTCTTGTTACTTATATCTCTGTTTGTCTTTTAATCTTTTGTATTATAGTAGAGGGTCATTCCTTTCTTACTCTTATTTTGTATACATAACCCTTCCTTATACATATTTTTTATCAAAATCATTATATCATTTCATATTCATATAGACAATTGTATTTATACTACACATAGAAATACCAAAGGGAAAAACAAAAAAGAAAAGTACGAGAAGTAATCATCAGTTATGGCTAATGCTTGATTCTACGCGCGTTTCGGCGTTCAGCCTTCCTCAGGTGGCCATAATTTTGATAACTCCTGAAACAAGGAATCCCGGGTGCAGAATAGTAGTATGTAACTCAATCAGCAAGAGTGGGTACTGCACTTCAGGAAAAAAGCCGATGTCAGCCAAGGTCTCTCATATCAGCTCGACACCGCGTCACACAGGCACTGCAATCTTTTCAGTAATCCTGTATCTCAAACCCTTTGCAATATGATCGTTCAGCTCCCACGATGTCGGAGAATGTGTTTTCTCACACTATTTCCCTTTTAGAAGGCAGCACAATTGTTGCTTAACTGTAATTATTTCTTAAACTTCATGCTCTTTCTGCGATTCCACTGCCGTGTACCCTTCTCTCGTCCCGGCGTGTTCAAATTACTTTTTTTTCCTAATAAAAAAATACAAGTTGGACTACAATTCTGTTACATATAAGAAACCTTGTTGAATGTGATCAGAGTAGAGAGTAATATGGAAATGCAGGTGTATGAGTAGAATTCTGCCTGCCCCGCTCTTTCAGACTCAGCAGGGCAAGATCTCTGTATTCTCAGCCAGCATCAAGAATGCGCTCAAGCTGAACCACTCTCAGCACTGTCTCAGATCTGTAGCTGTACCACAGAAATCGCTTCCACTCTGCCTGAGCTCAAACACTCAGAGACCACTGACTCAGAGCCCGAACCAGGAGGCCCATAACCTGCTGGCTTGGCACAGAAGGTGGCCAGCTCGCCCAGACTCAGGAGGTCTGTTAGAAATGGGGGTCTCTAGTTGGCAATGGCTGGCCACTGTCCAGGTAGGGACCCTTCTTCCTAAGTCAGAGTAAGCAGACTACACCCTTTGATAACCCCTGCTCAACTCTGTGGTAACGTAGCACGAGCAGCTAGGCTTATCTCAGAGGCAGTGTGTGAAGCATTTATGACCATGCACAGTAACACAGTGAAGAACACTACAAAGGGACACCACTCAAGTAGATATAAAAATAAGTATCTTTATATATAGACTTAACACAAGACCAATAACAGTAAAAATCCACAGTACTAGAAAAAAGGGTTACTCTTAAAATGCTGCAAAAATAGTTCAAGGTGTGCAAAGAGGAGTTCAGTTCAAGGCAGTGGTCTCTGCGACCCTTTTACTCACAAGATACCTGGATTCTGTAGCAAAGCAACAAAAATGTCGCTAAGGAGTTGTAGCGATGATTTTCCTCACGCTAACCAGCGATGCGTTTAATCCTTGCCGCAAGGGAGGATGATGCGTTGATTTGTGTGCAGGACAAAGTGACAAACTTCTGCACGCTAAGCCGGCGATGCAATAAAATCCTTGCCGCGAAGGGAGGATGATGCGCCGAGCCTGTTGCGTGTGCGATCTTGTTGCGATGAAAGAAAATGGTGCTCCGTGAGGGAGCGACGATCCTGGTGCAATGAAAATGGCGAACGCTTGGCGTCCGCTCTGCGATGTCGTGAAGCGATGAACTCGATGCGATGATCTTTGGTCAGCGAGCGCATTCAGGCCCGCAAACATGCAATGCGATAATCTTCGGGTTAGCGAGCATTTGGCAGCCCGCAGACAGGTGATGCGAGGATCTCCGGTAGCAAGCACTCGGCGGCAGCAGCGCGACCATTTTCTTTACGCTCTTCAGCTGCAGCGGCTCGCTAACGGGCGTTAGCGATGATTTTCAGCACTGTTCTCCACAGTAGAACTAGAGGCCCTGGAACTCACAGGAGCCTCACCTGCAGATAGAAATTCTTGCTGGGAGGTGGAGTCTGGTGTACCTGAGACTCCTGCAGGAGGCTAGCTCTCTTCTAGCCCTTGGGTGATTGCTGTAGCAAAAATAAAAGTTCATTCAAAGTCCTTTTCCTCTTCTTCAAAGTCCAGTAGTAACCATTGCAGGCCAGTCCAAGAAACAGCACACAAGCACAAGAACAGTCCTTCTCCTGCAGATTCCTTCAGTTACACGGACAGAAGTTCTTCTTGTTGTCCAGGAGCAATACAAATTGTAGGGGTTTGGGCACAGATATTTATACCCCAAAAGTCTTTGTTCTCTGAAGCTACAAGTCACTGAACCCAGCCAGAACCAGTTCTGCCCATCCCTGGAGCACTTTGTTTACCAGGCTGCATCCTTCCTTTCAGAAAGAGCGGCTCTGCCATCAGACGCACAGTGGGAGGTGGAGCCAGCATTCACCTTGCCAGGCACAGCCCTATTCAGATCCAGGAGCTACCCCTCCCCATACTCCAATGCAGATCGCTCTATTCATCCCAGGTCTGACTCAGCCTGCCCTGTCCCTCCAAAACCAGACAGCCAATACACATAACAGCAGAGCACACTGGAATGCTTAGGCAAGAAAATACCTACTTTCTAAAAGTGGTATTTTCAAACACAGAATATAAAAATAAACTTCACTAAAAGATGAATTTTCATATTCTGAGCTTAGGCATACTAAATTCGTTTTTCTACCATGTTCTGTGGGGCAGTTAGGACTATAGAATGTAATAGCCAAACCTCGCATTCTGGCCTATGGAGAACAGGTAGCCTTATAGTAGCGAAAAACGAAATTGGGTGTAATTCACTACCAGGACATGCTACACACATCAGAGCATGTCCTACCTCACACATACAATGCACCCTTCCAGAGGGGTGGCTTACATGATGCCAAGGGAAGGTTCAGGGGATGGGAAGTGGGTGCACTTTACAGCCAAGATGGCAGTTCTAGACTGCATACAGACACTGCAGTGGCAGGTCTGAGACACACTTTACAAGCTGTTTCTGTGGGTGGCGCAAACCAGCGCTGCAGGCCCACCAGCAGCATTTGGTTTACCAGCCCTGGGCAGACACAGGCCACGCTACTAGGGACTAACAGGTAAACCAAATAAGCCAATCATGGATATACCAATTCACATGTCATCTTTACACAGGGAGCATTCGCGCTGTGGCACTGAATGGCAGTGGCACAGCGCCCAGAGCCTCTATCACCAGCAAAAACAGAGGAGACAACAGCGAAAAATGGAAGGGAGACCCACGCCAATGGTGCCAGGTCCAACAAGGTCCAAGATACAAGGCAAACAATCGGCAGAGCCTAGCACTCTTCCTTAACTCAGAAAGAGCTGATTAATTCAGGTAAACATGGTGACACTTTATTTATCAAAAGAGAAGCATGCATAGAGGAGGTACGTTACCTTGATCTAATTCCAAACCTGATATCCCTCCCAGTCAATCAGATACTGGAGTTTGCCATAAATTATTCTGGAGTCACAAATCTCTTTAACAATAAACTCATCATAGCCATCAACTAAAATGGACTTCGAGGGGCAAGGAAATTCTGTAAAAATACTTAGAATGTGTAGCTTTAAGGAAGGAAATGTGAAAGAATGGATGAATACGCCAATGACATGGGTAATTTTAAAATGGACACTAACTGAACTTATAAATTGTTTGCTAGAAAAAGGTCCAAAATAGTGTAGTTCAAAAGAGATAGGTTGTCTCATATGAATTCTAGTGGGAAAATGAACACAAGAAAGACAAACATTATCTCCCACCTGCCTCTTACCTGCCTGGCTTCTGTACCTATTTACCTACTAGGTCAGATTTTCCATTGATTTCTCTAAATGTAAACAAACATTTCCTTGAACATTCTTAAGATTTCAAATAAGATCTTGAAATGCATGCACACTTGCTTCAGACAAAAGACTTAATTGAATAGTTCTAGGACAGTACCTTTGTGGAAATGGGCTAAATTTGGTAGACTGTCTCGCGTTATCTGCAAATTTGGCTAAGGGTAGTAAGGACTTTTATGAAAAAGGGGGTGGGAGCACACTGACTTCATGTCTCAGCGTCATTACCTCTAGGTATCTTGGTCGATGTAGTTCGTTGTTTTTGGCACAGGACAAAGTTCGAAATATTACTTGGCTCAATTCAATAATTTTCAAAGCGTATCCCTAGACACGTGTTTCTGGATTTCTCCGTCATCAGTAGGGAAAAAATCGTAGGTTGCTGGGCATGCTGCGGCTTAATTTACTCAGGCACAATTCCACTCAGGGAATGCAGGTGCTCCCAAGCTCGTCAGCTCAGGCGGCTCAAGGGAGCCTTTTAAGTTATGAAAAAGGGGGTGGGAGCACACTGACTTCATGTCTCAGCGTCATTGCCTCTAGGCATCTTGGTCGATGTAGTTTGTTGTTTTTGGCACAGGACAAAGTTCGAAATATTACTTGGCTCAATTCCATAATTTTCAAAGCGTATCCCTAGACACGTGTTTCTGGATTTCTCCGTCATCAGTAGGGGAAAAAATCGTAGGTTGCTGGACATGCTGCGGCTTAATTTACTCAGGCACAATTCCACTCAGGGCATGCAGGCGCTCCCAAGCTCGTCAGCTCAGGCGGCTCGAGGGAGCCTTTTAAGTTATGAAAAAACGGGTGGGAGCACACTGACTTCATGTCTCAGCGTCATTACCTCTAGGCATCTTGGTCGATGTAGTTCGTGTTTTTGGCACAGGACAAAGTTCGAAAAATTACTTGGCTCAATTCCATAATTGTCAAAGCGTATCCCTAGACACATGTTTCTGGATTTCTCCGTCATCAGTAGGGAAGAAATCGTAGGTTGCTGGACATGCTGCCGCTTAATTTACTCAGGCACAATTCCACTCAGGGCATGCAGGCGCTACCAAGCTCGTCAGCACAGGCGGCTCGAGGGAGCCTTTTAAGTTATGAAAAAGGGGGTGGGAGCACACTGACTTCATGTCTCAGCGTCATTACCTCTAGGCATCTTGGTCGATGTAGTTCGTTGTTTTTGGCACAGGACAAAGTTCGAAATATTACTTGGCTCAATTCCATAATTTTCAAAGCGTATCCCTAGACACGTGTTTCTGGATTTCTCCGTCATCAGTAGGGAAAAAATCGTAGGTTGCTGGACATGCTGCCGCTTAATTTACTCAGGCACAATTCCACTCAGGGCATGCAGGCGCTCCCAAGCTCGTCAGCTCAGGCGGCTCGATGGAGCCTTTTAAGTTATGAAAAAGGGGGTAGGAGCACACTGACTTCATGTCTCAGTGTCAGCGGGATACGCTTTGAAAATTATGGAATTGAGCCAAGTAATATTTCGAACTTTGTCCTGTGCCAAAAACAAAGAACTACATCGACCAAGATGCCTAGAGGTAATGACGCTGAGACATGAAGTCAGTGTGCTCCCACCCCCTTTTTCATAACTTAAAAGGCTCCCTCGAGCCGCCTGAGCTGACGAGCTTGGGAGCGCCTGCATGCCCTGAGTGGAATTGTGCCTGAGTAAATTAAGCGGCAGCATGTCCAGCAACCTACGATTTTTTCCCTACTGATGAAGGAGAAATCCAGAAACACGTGTCTAGGGATACGCTTTGAACATTATGGAATTGAGCCAAGTAATATTTCGAACTTTGTCTTGTGCCAAAAACAACGAACTACATCGACCAAGATGCCTAGAGGTAATGACGCTGAGACATGAACTCAGTGTGCTCCCACACCCTTTTTCATAACTTAAAAGGCTCCCTCGAGCCGCCTGAGCTGACGAGCTTGGGAGCGCCTGCATGCCCTGAGTGGAATTGTGCCTGAGTAAATTAAGCGGCAGTATGTCCAGCAACCTACGATTTTTTCCATACGGATGACGGAGAAATCCAGAAACACGTGTCTAGGGATACGCTTTGAAAATTATGGAATTGAGCCAAGTAATATTTCGAACTTTGTCCTGTGCCAAAAACAACGAACTACATCGACCAAGATGCCTAGAGGTAATGACGCTGAGACATGAAGTCAGTGTGCTCCCACCCCCTTTTTCATAACTTAAAAGGCTACCTCGAGCAGACTGAGCTGACGATCTTGGCAGCGCCTGCATGCCCTGAGTGGAATTGTGCCTGAGTAAATTAAGCGGCAGCATGTCCAGCAACCTACGATTTTTTCCCTACTGATGACGGAGAAATCCAGAAACACGTGTCTAGGGATACGCTTTGAACATTATGGAATTGAGCCAAGTAATATTTCGAACTTTGTCCTGTGCCAAAAACAACGAACTACATCGACCAAGATGCCTAGAGGTAATGACGCTGAGACATGAAGTCAGTGTGCTCCCACCCCCATTTTCATAACTTAAAAGGCTCCCTCGAGCCGCCTGAGCTGACGAGCTTGGGAGCGCCTGCATGCCCTGAGTGGAATTGTGCCTGAGTAAATTAAGCAGCAGCATGTCCAGCAACCTACGATTTTTTCCCTACTGATGACGGAGAAATCCAGAAACACGTGTCTAGGGATACGCTTTGAAAATTATGGAATTGAGCCAAGTAATATTTCGAACTTTGTCCTGTGCCAAAAACAACGAACTACATCGACCAAGATGCCTAGAGGTAATGACGCTGAGACAGGAAGTCAGTGTGCTCCCACCCCCTTTTTCATAACTTAAAAGGCTCCCTCAAGCCGCCTGAGCTGACGAGCTTGGGAGCGCCTGCATGCCCTGAGAGGAATTGTGCCTGATTAAATTAAGCGGCAGCATGTCCAGCAACCTACGATTTTTTCCCTACTGATGACGGAGAAATCCAGAAACACGTGTCTAGGGATACGCTTTGAAAATTATGGAATTGAGCCAAGTAATATTTCAAACTTTGTCCTGTGCCAAAAACAACGAACTACATCGACCAAGATGCCTAGAGGTAATGACGCTGAGACATGAAGTCAGTGTGCTCCCACCCCCTTTTTCATAACTTAAAAGGCTCCCTCGAGCCGCCTGAGCTGACGAGCTTGGGAGCGCCTGCATGCCCTGAGTGGAATTGTGCCTGAGTAAATTAAGCGGCAGCATGTCCAGCAACCTACGATTTTTTCCCTACTGATGACGGAGATATCCAGAAACACGTGTCTAGGGATACGCTTTGAAAATTATGGAATTGAGCCAAGTAATATTTCGAACTTTGTCCTGTGCCAAAAACAACGAACTACATCGACCAAGATGCCTAGAGGTAATGACGCTGAGACATGAAGTCAGTGTGCTCCCACCCCCTTTTTCATAACTTAAAAGGCTCCCTCGAGCCGCCTGAGCTGACGAGCTTGGGAGCGCCTGCATGCCCTGAGTGGAATTGTGCCTGAGTAAATTAAGCGGAAGCATGTCCAGCAAACTACGATTTTTTCCCTACTGATGACGGAGAAATCCAGAAACACGTGTCTAGGGATGCGCTTTGAAAATTATGGAATTGAGCCAAGTAATATTTTGAACTTTGTCCTGTGCCAAAAACAACGAACTACATCGACCAAAATGCCTAGAGGTAATGACGCTGAGACATGAAGTCAGTGTGCTTCCACCCCCTTTTTCATAACTTAAAAGGCTCCCTCGAGCCGCCTGAGCTGACGAGCTTGGGAGCGCCTGTATGCCCTGAGTGGAATTGTGCCTGAGTAAATTAAGCGGCAGCATGTCCAGCAACCTACGATTTTTTCCCTACTGATGACGGAGAAATCCAGAAACACGTGTCTAGGGATGCGCTTTGAAAATTATGGAATTGAGCCAAGTAATATTTCGAACTTTGTCCTGTGCCAAAAACAACGAACTACATCGACCAAGATGCCTAGAGGTAATGACGCTGAGACATGAAGTCAGTGTGCTCTTACCCCCTTTTTCATAACTTAAAAGGCTCCCTCGAGCCGCCTAAGCTGACGAGCTTGGGAGCACCTGCATGCCCTGAGTGGAATTGTGCCTGAGTAAATTAAGCGGCAGCATGTCCAGCAACCTACGATTTTTTCCCTACTGATGACGGAGAAATCCAGAAACACGTGTCTAGGGATACGCTTTGAAAATTATGGAATTGAGCCAAGTAATATTTCGAACTTTGTCCTGTGCCAAAAACAACGAACTACATCGACCAAGATGCCTAGAGGTAATGACGCTGAGACATGAAGTCAGTGTGCTCCCACCCCCTTTTTCATAAATTAAAAGGCTACCTCGAGCAGCCTGAGCTGACGAGCTTGGTAGCGCCTGCATGCCCTGAGTGGAATTGTGCCTGAGTAAATTAAGCGGCAGCATGTCCAGCAACCTACGATTTTTTCCCTACTGATGACGGAGAAATCCAGAAACACGTGTCTAGGGATACGCTTTGAACATTATGGAATTGAGCCAAGTAATATTTCGAACTTTGTCCTGCGCCAAAAACAACGAACTACATCGACCAAGATGCCTAGAGGTAATGACGCTGAGACATGAAGTCAGTGTGCTCCCACACCCTTTTTCATAACTTAAAAGGCTACCTCGAGCAGCCTGAGCTGACGAGCTTGGGAGCGCCTGCATGCCCTGAGTGGAATTGTGCCTGAGTAAATTAAGCGGCAGCATGTCCAGCAACCTACGATTTTTTCCCTACTGATGACGGAGAAATCCAGAAACACGTGTCTAGGGATACGCTTTGAAAATTATGGAATTGAGCCAAGTAATATTTCGAATTTTGTCCTGTGCCAAAAACAACGAACTACATCGACCAAGATGCCTAAAGGTAATGACGCTGAGACATGAAGTCAGTGTGCTTCCACCCCCTTTTTCATAACTTAAAAGGCTACCTCGAGCAGCCTGAGCTGACGAGCTTGGGAGCGCCTGCATGCCCTGAGTGGAATTGTGCCTGAGTAAATTAAGCGGCAGCATGTCCAGCAACCTACGATTTTTTCCCTACTGATGACGGAGAAATCCAGAAACACGTGTCTAGGGATACGCTTTGAACATTATGGAATTGAGCCAAGTAATATTTCGAATTTTGTCCTGTGCCAAAAACAACGAACTACATCGACCAAGATGGCTAGAGGTAATGACGCTGAGACATGAAGTCAGTGTGCTCCCACCCCCTTTTTCCTAACTTAAAAGGCTCCCTCGAGCCGCCTGAGCTGACGAGCTTGGGAGCGCCTGCATGCCCTGAGTGGAATTGTGCCTGAGTAAATTAAGCGCAAGCATGTCCAGCAAACTACGATTTTTTCCCTACTGATGACGGAGAAATCCAGAAACACGTGTCTAGGGATGCGCTTTGAAAATTATGGAATTGAGCCAAGTAATATTTCGAACTTTGTCCTGTGCCAAAAACAACGAACTACATCGACCAAGATGCCTAGAGGTAATGACGCTGAGACATGAAGTCAGTGTGCTTCCACCCCCTTTTTTATAACTTAAAAGGCTCCCTCGAGCCGCCTGAGCTGACGAGCTTGGGAGCGCCTGCATGCCCTGAGTGGAATTGTGCCTGAGTAAATTAAGCGGCAGCATGTCCAGCAACCTACGATTTCTTCCCTACTGATGACGGAGAAATCCAGAAACACATGTCTAGGGATGCGCTTTGAAAATTATGGAATTGAACCAAGTAATATTTCGAACTTTGTCCTGTGCCAAAAACAACGAACTACATCGACCAAGATGCCTAGAGGTAATGAGGCTGAGACATGAAGTCAGTGTGCTCTTACCCCCTTTTTCATAACTTAAAAGGCTCCCTCGAGCCGCCTAAGCTGACGAGCTTGGGAGCGCCTGCATGCCCTGAGTGGAATTGTGCCTGAGTAAATTAAGCGCCAGCATGTCCAGCAACCTACGATTTTTTCCCTACTGATGACGGAGAAATCCAGAAACACGTGTCTAGGGATACGCTTTGAAAATTATGGAATTGAGCCAAGTAATATTTCGAACTTTGTCCTGTGCCAAAAACAACGAACTACATCGACCAAGATGCCTAGAGGTAATGACGCTGAGACATGAAGTCAGTGTGCTCCCACCCCCTTTTTCATAACTTAAAAGGCTCCCTTGAGCCGCCTGAGCTGACGAGCTTGGGAGCGCCTGCATGCCCTGAGTGGAATTGTGCCTGAGTAACTTAAGCGGCAGCATGTCCAGCAACCTACGATTTTTTCCCTACTGATGACGGAGAAATCCAGAAACACGTGTCTAGGGATACGCTTTGAACATTATGGAATTGAGCCAAGTAATATTTCGAACTTTGTCCTGTGCCAAAAACAACGAACTACATCGACCAAGATGCCTAGAGGTAATGACGCTGAGACATGAAGTCAGTGTGCTCCCACACCCTTTTTCATAACTTAAAAGGCTCCCTCAAGCCGCCTGAGCTGACGAGCTTGGGAGCGCCTGCATGCCCTGAGTGGAATTGTGCCTGAGTAAATTAAGCGGCAGCATGTCCAGCAACCTACGATTTTTTCCCTACTGATGACGGAGAAATCCAGAAACACGTGTCTAGGGATACGCTTTGAAAATTATGGAATTGAGCCAAGTAATATTTCGAACTTTGTCCTGTGCCAAAAACAACGAACTACATCGACCAAGATGCCTAGAGGTAATGATGCTGAGACATGAAGTCAGTGTGCTCCCACCCCCTTTTTCATAACTTAAAAGGCTACCTCGAGCAGCCTGAGCTGACGAGCTTGGGAGCGCCTGCATGCCCTGAGTGGAATTGTGCCTGAGTAAATTAAGCGGCAGCATGTCCAGCAACCTACGATTTTTTCCCTACTGATGACGGAGAAATCCAGAAACACGTGTCTAGGGATACACTTTGAACATTATGGAATTGAGCCAAGTAATATTTCGAACTTTGTCCTGTGCCAAAAACAACGAACTACATCGACCAAGATGCCTAGAGGTAATGACGCTGAGACATGAAGTCAGTGTGCTCCCACCCCCTTTTTCATAACTTAAAAGGCTCCCTCGAGCCGCCTGAGCTGACGAGCTTGGGAGCGCCTGCATGCCCTGAGTGGAATTGTGCCTGAGTAAATTAAGCAGCAGCATGTCCAGCAACCTACGATTTTTTCCCTACTGATGACGGAGAAATCCAGAAACACGTGTCTAGGGATACGCTTTGAAAATTATGGAATTGAGCCAAGTAATATTTCGAACTTTGTCCTGTGCCAAAAACAACGAACTACATCGACCAAGATGCCTAGAGGTAATGACGCTGAGACATGAAGTCAGTGTGCTCCCACCCCACTTTTTCATAACTTAAAAGGCTACCTCGAGCAGCCTGAGCTGACGAGCTTGGGAGCGCCTGCATGCCCTGAGTGGAATTGTGCCTGAGTAAATTAAGCGGCAGCATGTCCAGCAACCTACGATTTTTTCCCTACTGATGACGGAGAAATCCAGAAACACGTGTCTAGGGATACGCTTTGAACATTATGGAATTGAGCCAAGTAATATTTCGAACTTTGTCCTGTGCCAAAAACAACGAACTACATCGACCAAGATGGCTAGAGGTAATGACGCTGAGACATGAAGTCAGTGTGCTCCCACCCCCTTTTTCATAACTTAAAAGGCTCCCTCGAGCCGCCTGACCTGACGAGCTTGTGAGCGCCTGCATGCCCTGAGTGGAATTGTGCCTGAGTAAATTAAGCAGCAGCATGTCCAGCAACCTACGATTTTTTCCCTACTGATGACGGAGAAATCCAGAAACACGTGTCTAGGGATACGCTTTGAAAATTATGGAATTGAGCCAAGTAATATTTCGAACTTTGTCCTGTGCCAAAAACAACGAACTACATCGACCAAGATGCCTAGAGGTAATGACGCTGAGACATGAACTCAGTGTGCTCCCACCCCCATTTTCATAACTTAAAAGGCTCCCTCGAGCCGCCTGAGCTGACGAGCTTGGGAGCGCCTGCATGCCCTGAGTGGAATTGTGCCTGAGTAAATTTAGCGGCAGCATGTCCAGCAACCTACAATTTTTTCCCTACTGATGACGGAGATATCCAGAAACACGTGTCTAGGGATGCGCTTTGAAAATTATGGAATTGAGCCAAGTAATATTTCGAACTTTGTCCTGTGCCAAAATCAACGAACTACATCGACCAAGATGCCTAGAGGTAATGACGCTGAGACATGAAGTCAGTGTGCTCCCACCCCCTTTTTCATAACTTAAAAGGCTCCCTCGAGCCGCCTGAGCTGACGAGCTTGGGAGCGCCTGCATGCCCTGAGTGGAATTGTGCCTGAGTAAATTAAGCGGCAGTATGTCCAGCAAACTACGATTTTTTCCATACTGATGACGGAGAAATCGAGAAACACGTGTCTAGGGATGCGCTTTGAAAATTATGGAATTGAGCCAAGTAATATTTCGAACTTTGTCCTGTGCCAAAAACAACGAACTACATCGACCAAGATGCCTAGAGGTAATGACGCTGAGACATGAAGTCAGTGTGCTTCCACCCCCTATTTCATAACTTAAAAGGCTCCCTCGAGCCGCCTGAGCTGACGAGTTTGGGAGCGCCTGCATGCCCTAAGTGGAATTGTGCCTGAATAAATTAAGCGGCAGCATGTCCAGCAACCTACGATTTCTTCCCTACTGATGACGGAGAAATCCAGAAACACGTGTCTAGGGATGCGCTTTGAAAATTATGGAATTGAGCCAAGTAATATTTCGAACTTTGTCCTGTGCCAAAAACAACGAACTACATCGACCAAGATGCCTAGAGGTAATGACGCTGAGACATGAAGTCAGTGAGCTCCCACCCCCTTTTTCATAACTTAAAAGGCTCCCTCGAGCCGCCTGAGCTGACGAGCTTGGGAGCGCCTGCATGCCCTGAGTGGAATTGTGCCTGAGTAAATTAAGCGGCAGCATGTCCAGCAACCTACGATTTTTTCCCTACTGATGACGGAGAAATCCAGAAACACATGTCTAGGGATACGCTTTGAAAATTATGGAATTGAGCCAAGTAATATTTCGAACTTTGTCCTGTGCCAAAAACAACGAACTACATCGACCAAGATGCCTAGAGGTAATGACGCTGAGACATGAAGTCAGTGTGCTCCCACCCCCTTTTTCATAACTTAAAAGGCTACCTCGAGCAGCCTGAGCTGACGAGCTTGGTAGCGCCTGCATGCCCTGAGTCGAATTGTGCCTGAGTAAATTAAGCGGCAGCATGTCCAGCAACCTACGAATTTTTCCCTACTGATGACGGAGAAATCCAGAAGCACGTGTCTAGGGATACGCTTTGAACATTATGGAATTGAGCCAAGTAATATTTCGAACTTTGTCCTGTGCCAAAAACAACGAACTACATCGACCAAGATGCCTAGAGGTACTGACGCTGAGACATAAAGTCAGTGTGCTCCCACCCCCTTTTTCATAACTTAAAAGGCTCCCTCGAGCCGCCTGACCTGACGAGCTTGTGAGCGCCTGCATGCCCTGAGTGGAATTGTGCCTGAGTAAATTAAGCAGCAGCATGTCCAGCAACCTACGATTTTTTCCCTACTGATGACGGAGAAATCCAGAAACACGTGTCTAGGGATACGCTTTGAAAATTATGGAATTGAGCCAAGTAATATTTCGAACTTTGTCCTGTGCCAAAAACAACGAACTACATCGACCAAGATGCCTAGAGGTAATGACGCTGAGACATGAACTCAGTGTGCTCCCACCCCCTTTTTCATAACTTAAAAGGCTCCCTCGAGCCGCCTGAGCTGACGAGCTTGGGAGCGCCTGCATGCCCTGAGTGGAATTGTGCCTGAGTAAATTTAGCGGCAGCATGTCCAGCAACCTACAATTTTTTCCCTACTGATGACGGAGATATCCAGAAACACGTGTCTAGGGATGCGCTTTGAAAATTATGGAATTGAGCCAAGTAATATTTCGAACTTTGTCCTGTGCCAAAATCAACGAACTACATCGACCAAGATGCCTAGAGGTAATGACGCTGAGACATGAAGTCAGTGTGCTCCCACCCCCTTTTTCATAACTTAAAAGGCTCCCTCGAGCCGCCTGAGCTGACGAGCTTGGGAGCGCCTGCATGCCCTGAGTGGAATTGTGCCTGAGTAAATTAAGCGGCAGTATGTCCAGCAAACTACGATTTTTTCCATACTGATGACGGAGAAATCGAGAAACACGTGTCTAGGGATGCGCTTTGAAAATTATGGAATTGAGCCAAGTAATATTTCGAACTTTGTCCTGTGCCAAAAACAACGAACTACATCGACCAAGATGCCTAGAGGTAATGACGCTGAGACATGAAGTCAGTGTGCTTCCACCCCCTATTTCATAACTTAAAAGGCTCCCTCGAGCCGCCTGAGCTGACGAGTTTGGGAGCGCCTGCATGCCCTAAGTGGAATTGTGCCTGAATAAATTAAGCGGCAGCATGTCCAGCAACCTACGATTTCTTCCCTACTGATGACGGAGAAATCCAGAAACACGTGTCTAGGGATGCGCTTTGAAAATTATGGAATTGAGCCAAGTAATATTTCGAACTTTGTCCTGTGCCAAAAACAACGAACTACATCGACCAAGATGCCTAGAGGTAATGACGCTGAGACATGAAGTCAGTGAGCTCCCACCCCCTTTTTCATAACTTAAAAGGCTCCCTCGAGCCGCCTGAGCTGACGAGCTTGGGAGCGCCTGCATGCCCTGAGTGGAATTGTGCCTGAGTAAATTAAGCGGCAGCATGTCCAGCAACCTACGATTTTTTCCCTACTGATGACGGAGAAATCCAGAAACACATGTCTAGGGATACGCTTTGAAAATTATGGAATTGAGCCAAGTAATATTTCGAACTTTGTCCTGTGCCAAAAACAACGAACTACATCGACCAAGATGCCTAGAGGTAATGACGCTGAGACATGAAGTCAGTGTGCTCCCACCCCCTTTTTCATAACTTAAAAGGCTACCTCGAGCAGCCTGAGCTGACGAGCTTGGTAGCGCCTGCATGCCCTGAGTCGAATTGTGCCTGAGTAAATTAAGCGGCAGCATGTCCAGCAACCTACGAATTTTTCCCTACTGATGACGGAGAAATCCAGAAGCACGTGTCTAGGGATACGCTTTGAACATTATGGAATTGAGCCAAGTAATATTTCGAACTTTGTCCTGTGCCAAAAACAACGAACTACATCGACCAAGATGCCTAGAGGTACTGACGCTGAGACATAAAGTCAGTGTGCTCCCACCCCCTTTTTCATAACTTAAAAGGCTCCCTCGAGCCGCCTGAGCTGACGAGCTTGGGAGTGCCTGCATGCCCTGAGTGGAATTGTGCCTGAGTAAATTAAGCGGCAGCATGTCCAGCAACCTACGATTTTTTCCCTACTGATGACGGAGAAATCCAGAAACACGTGTCTAGGGATACGCTTTGAAAATTATGGAATTGAGCCAAGTAATATTTCGAACTTTGTCCTGTGCCAAAAACAACGAACTACATCGACCAAGATGCCTAGAGGTAATGACGCTGAGACATGAAGTCAGTGTGCTCCCACCCCCTTTTCCATAACTTAAAAGGCTACCTTGAGCAGCCTGAGCTGACGAGCTTAGGAGCGCCTGCATGCCCTGAGTGGAATTGTGCCTGAGTAAATTAAGCGGCAGCATGTCCAGCAACCTACGATTTTTTCCCTACTGATGAAGGAGAAATCCAGAAACACGTGTCTAGGGATACGCTTTGAACATTATGGAATTGAGCCAAGTAATATTTCAAACTTTGTCCTGTGCCAAAAACAACGAACTACATCGACCAAGATGCCTAGAGGTAATGACGCTGAGACATGGAGTCAGTGTGCTCCCACACCCTTTTTCATAACTTAAAAGGCTCCCTCGAGCCGCCTGAGCTGACGAGCTTGGGAGCGCCTGCATGCCCTGAGTGGAATTGTGCCCGAGTAAATTAAGCGGCAGCATGTCCAGCAACCTACGATTTTTTCCCTACTGACGACGGAGAAATCCAGAAACACGTGTCTAGGGATACGCTTTGAAAATTATGGAATTGAGCCAAGTAATATTTCGAACTTTGTCCTGTGCCAAAAACAACGAACTACATCGACCAAGATGCCTAGAGGTAATGACGCTGAGACAGGAAGTCAGTGTGCTCCCACCCCCTTTTTCATAACTTAAAAGGCTCCCTCGAGCCGCCTGAGCTGACGAGCTTGGGAGCGCCTGCATGCCCTGAGTGGAATTGTGCCTGAGTAAATTAAGCGGCAGCATGTCCAGCAACCTACGAATTTTTTCCCTACTGATGACGGAGAAATCCAGAAACACGTGTCTAGGGATACGCTTTGAAAATTATGGAATTGAGCCAAGTAATATTTCGAACTTTGTCCTGTGCCAAAAACAACGAACTACATCGACCAAGATGCCTAGAGGTAATGACGCTGAGACATGAAGTCAGTGTGCTCCCACCCCCTTTTTCATAACTTAAAAGGCTACCTCGAGCAGCCTGAGCTGACGAGCTTGGGAGCGCCTGCATGCCCTGAGTGGAATTGTGCCTGAGTAAATTAAGCGGCAGCATGTCCAGCAACCTACGATTTTTTCCCTACTGATGACGGAGAAATCCAGAAACACGTGTCTAGGGATACGCTTTGAACATTATGGAATTGAGCCAAGTAATATTTCGAACTTTGTCCTGTACCAAAAACAACGAACTACATCGACCAAGATGGCTAGAGGTAATGACGCTGAGACATGAAGTCAGTGTGCTCCCACCCCCTTTTTCATAACTTAAAAGGCTCCCTCGAGCCGCCTGACCTGACGAGCTTGTGAGCGCCTGCATGCCCTGAGTGGAATTGTGCCTGAGTAAATTAAGCAGCAGCATGTCCAGCAACCTACGATTTTTTCCCTACTGATGACGGAGAAATCCAGAAACACGTGTCTAGGGATACGCTTTGAAAATTATGGAATTGAGCCAAGTAATATTTCGAACTTTGTCCTGTGCCAAAAACAACGAACTACATCGACCAAGATGCCTAGAGGTAATGACGCTGAGACATGAAGTCAGTGTGCTCCCACCCCCTTTTTCATAACTTAAAAGGCTCCCTCGAGCCGCCTGAGCTGACGAGCTTGGGAGCGCCTGCATGCCCTGAGTGGAATTGTGCCTGAGTAAATTAAGCGGCAGCATGTCCAGCAACCTGCGATTTTTTCCCTACTGATGACGGAGATATCCAGAAACACGTGTCTAGGGATACGCTTTGAAAATTATGGAATTGAGCCAAGTAATATTTTGAACTTTGTCCTGTGCCAAAAACAACGAACTACATCGACCAAGATGCCTAGAGGTAATGAGGCTGAGACATGAAGTCAGTGTGCTCCCACCCCCTTTGTCCTAACTTAAAAGGCTCCCTCGAGCCGCCTGAGCTGACGAGCTTGGGAGCGCCTGCATGCCCTGAGTGGAATTGTGCCTGAGTAAATTAAGCGGAAGCATGTCCAGCAAACTACGATTTTTTCCCTACTGATGACGGAGAAATCCAGAAACACGTGTCTAGGGATGCGCTTTGAAAATTATGGAATTGAGCCAAGTAATATTTCGAACTTTGTCCTGTGCCAAAAACAACGAACTACATCGACCAAGATGCCTAGAGGTAATGACGCTGAGACATGAAGTCAGTGTGCTTCCACCCCCTTTTTCATAACTTAAAAGGCTCCCTCGAGCCGCCTGAGCTGACGAGCGCCTGCATGCCCTGAGTGGAATTGTGCCTGAGTAAATTAAGCGGCAGCATGTCCAGCAACCTACGATTTTTTCCCTACTGATGACGGAGAAATCCAGAAACACATGTCTAGGGATGCGCTTTGAAAATTATGGAATTGAGCCAAGTAATATTTCGAACTTTGTCCTGTGCCAAAAACAACGAACTACATCGACCAAGATGCCTAGAGGTAATGACGCTGAGACATGAAGTCAGTGTGCTCCCACCCCCTTTTTCATAACTTAAAAGGCTCCCTTGAGCCGCCTGAGCTGACGAGCTTGGGAGCGCCTGCATGCCCTGAGTGGAATTGTGCCTGAGTAAATTAAGCGGCAGCATGTCCAGCAACCTACGATTTTTTCCCTACTGATGACGGAGAAATCCAGAAACACGTGTCTAGGGATACGCTTTGAAAATTATGGAATTGAGCCAAGTAATATTTCAAACTTTGTCCTGGGCCAAAAACAACGAACTACATCGACCAAGATGCCTAGAGGTAATGACGCTGAGACATGAAGTCAGTGTGCTCCCACCCCCTTTTTCATAACTTAAAAGGCTACCTCGAGCAGCCTGAGCTGACGAGCTTGGTAGCGCCTGCATGCCCTGGGTGGAATTGTGCCTGAGTAAATTAAGCGGCAGCATGTCCAGCAACCTACGATTTTTTCCCTACTGATGACGGAGAAATCCATAAACACGTGTCTAGGGATACGCTTTGAACATTATGGAATTGAGCCAAGTAATATTTCGAACTTTGTCCTGTGCCAAAAACAACGAACTACATCGACCAAGATGCCTAGAGGTAATGACGCTGAGACATGAAGTCAGTGTGCTCCAACACCCTTTTTCATAACTTAAAAGGCTCCCTCAAGCCGCCTGAGCTGACGAGCTTGGGAGCGCCTGCATGCCCTGAGTGGAATTGTGCCTGAGTAAATTAAGCGGCAGCATGTCCAGCAACCTACGATTTTTTCCCTACTGATGACGGAGAAATCCAGAAACACGTGTCTAGGGATACGCTTTGAAAATTATTGAATTGAGCCAAGTAATATTTCGAACTTTGTCCTGTGCCAAAAACAACGAACTACATCGACCAAGATGCCTAGAGGTAATGATGCTGAGACATGAAGTCAGTGTGCTCCCACCCCCTTTTTCATAACTTAAAAGGCTACCTCGAGCAGCCTGAGCTGACGAGCTTGGGAGCGCCTGCATGCCCTGGGTGGAATTGTGCCTGAGTAAATTAAGCGGCAGCATGTCCAGCAACCTACGATTTTTTCCCTACTGATGACGGAGAAATCCAGAAACACGTGTCTAGGGATACACTTTGAACATTATGGAATTGAGCCAAGTAATATTTCGAACTTTGTCCTGTGCCAAAAACAACGAACTACATCGACCAAGATGCCTAGAGGTAATGACGCTGAGACATGAAGTCAGTGTGCTCCCACCCCCTTTTTCATAACTTAAAAGGCTCCCTCGAGCCGCCTGAGCTGACGAGCTTGGGAGCGCCTGCATGCCCTGAGTGGAATTGTACCTGAGTAAATTAACCAGCAGCATGTCCAGCAACCTACGATTTTTTCCCTACTGATGACGGAGAAATCCAGAAACACGTGTCTAGGGATACGCTTTGAAAATTATGGAATTGAGCCAAGTAATATTTCGAACTTTGTCCTGTGCCAAAAACAACGAACTACATCGACCAAGATGCCTAGAGGTAATGACGCTGAGACAGGAAGTCAGTGTGCTCCCACCCCCTTTTTCATAACTTAAAAGGCTCCCTCGAGCCGCCTGAGCTGACGAGCTTGGGAGCGCCTGCATGCCCTGAGTGGAATTGTGCCTGAGTAAATTAAGCGGCAGCATGTCCAGCAACCTACGAATTTTTTCCCTACTGATGACGGAGAAATCCAGAAACACGTCTCTAGGGATACGCTTTGAAAATTATGGAATTGAGCCAAGTAATATTTCGAACTTTGTCCTGTGCCAAAAACAACGAACTACATCGACCAAGATGGCTAGAGGTAATGACGCTGAGACATGAAGTCAGTGTGCTCCCACCCCCTTTTTCATAACTTAAAAGGCTCCCTCGAGCCGCCTGACCTGACGAGCTTGTGAGCGCCTGCATGCCCTGAGTGGAATTGTGCCTGAGTAAATTAAGCAGCAGCATGTCCAGCAACCTACGATTTTTTCCCTACTGATGACGGAGAAATCCAGAAACACGTGTCTAGGGATACGCTTTGAAAATTATGGAATTGAGCCAAGTAATATTTCGAACTTTGTCCTGTGCCAAAAACAACGAACTACATCGACCAAGATGCCTAGAGGTAATGACGCTGAGACATGAAGTCAGTGTGCTCCCACCCCCTTTTTCATAACTTAAAAGGCTCCCTCGAGCCGCCTGAGCTGACGAGCTTGGGAGCGCCTGCATGCCCTGAGTGGAATTGTGCCTGAGTAAATTAAGCGGCAGCATGTCCAGCAACCTACGATTTTTTCCCTACTGATGACGGAGATATCCAGAAACACGTGTCTAGGGATACGCTTTGAAAATTATGGAATTGAGCCAAGTAATATTTCGAACTTTGTCCTGTGCCAAAAACAACGAACTACATCGACCAAGATGCCTAGAGGTAATGAGGCTGAGACATGAAGTCAGTGTGCTCCCACCCCCTTTTTCCTAACTTAAAAGGCTCCCTCGAGCCGCCTGAGCTGACAAACTTGGGAGCGCCTGCATGCCCTGAGTGGAATTGTGCCTGAGTAAATTAAGCGGAAGCATGTCCAGCAAACTACGATTTTTTCCCTACTGATGACGGAGAAATCCAGAAACACGTGTCTAGGGATGCGCTTTGAAAATTATGGAATTGAGCCAAGTAATATTTCGAACTTTGTCCTGTGCCAAAAACAACGAACTACATCGACCAAGATGCCTAGAGGTAATGACGCTGAGACATGAAGTCAGTGTGCTTCCACCCCCTTTTTCATAACATAAAAGGCTCCCTCGAGCCGCCTGAGCTGACGAGCTTGGGAGCGCCTGCATGCCCTGAGTGGAATTGTGCCTGAGTAAATTAAGCGGCAGCATGTCCAGCAACCTACGATTTTTTCCCTACTGATGACGGAGAAATCCAGAAACACATGTCTAGGGATGCGCTTTGAAAATTATGGAATTGAGCCAAGTAATATTTCGAACTTTGTCCTGTGCCAAAATCAACGAACTACATCGACCAAGATGCCTAGAGGTAATGACGCTGAGACATGAAGTCAGTGTGCTCTTACCCCCTTTTTCATAACTTAAAAGGCTCCCTCGAGCCGCCTAAGCTGACGAGCTTGGGAGCGCCTGCATGCCCTGAGTGGAATTGTGCCTGAGTAAATTAAGCGGCAGCATGTCCAGCAACCTACGATTTTTTCCCTACTGATGACGGAGAAATCCAGAAACACGTGTCTAGGGATACGCTTTGAAAATTATGGAATTGAGCCAAGTAATATTTCGAACTTTGTCCTGTGCCAAAAACAACGAACTACATCGACCAAGATGCCTAGAGGTAATGACGCTGAGACATGAAGTCAGTGTGCTCCCACCCCCTTTTTCATAACTTATAAGGCTCCCTTGAGCCGCCTGAGCTTGGGAGCGCCTGCATGCCCTGAGTGGAATTGTGCCTGAGTAAATTAAGCGGCAGCATGTCCAGCAAACTACGATTTTTTCCATACTGATGACGGAGAAATCCAGAAACACGTGTCTAGGGATGCGCTTTGAAAATTATGGAATTGAGCCAAGTAATATTTCGAACTTTGTCCTGTGCCAAAAACAACGAACTACATCGACCAAGATGCCTAGAGGTAATGACGCTGAGACATGAAGTCAGTATGCTTCCACCCCCTTTTTCATAACTTAAAAGGCTCCCTTGAGCCGCCTGAGCTGATGAGCTTGGGAGCGCCTGCATGCCCTGAGTGGAATTGTGCCTGAGTAAATTAAGCGGCAGCATGTCCAGCAACCTACGATTTTTTCCCTACTGATGACGGAGAAATCCAAAAACACGTGTCTAGGGATGCGCTTTGAAAATTATGGAATTGAGCCAAGTAATATTTCGAACTTTGTCCTGTGCCAAAAACAACGAACTACATCGACCAAGATGCCTAGAGGTAATGACGCTGAGACATGAAGTCAGTGTGCTTCCACCCCCTTTTTCATAACTTAAAAGGCTCCCTCGAGCCGCCTGAGCTGACGAGCTTGGGAGCGCCTGCATGCCCTGAGTGGAATTGTGCCTGAGTAAATTAAGCGGCAGCATGTCCAGCAACCTACGATTTTTTCCCTACTGATGACGGAGAAATCCAGAAACACATGTCTAGGGATGCGCTTTGAAAATTATGGAATTGAGCCAAGTAATATTTCGAACTTTGTCCTGTGCCAAAATCAACGAACTACATCGACCAAGATGCCTAGAGGTAATGACGCTGAGACATGAAGTCAGTGTGCTCTTACCCCCTTTTTCATAACTTAAAAGGCTCCCTCGAGCCGCCTAAGCTGACGAGCTTGGGAGCGCCTGCATGCCCTGAGTGGAATTGTGCCTGAGTAAATTAAGCGGCAGCATGTCCAGCAACCTACGATTTTTTCCCTACTGATGACGGAGAAATCCAGAAACACGTGTCTAGGGATACGCTTTGAAAATTATGGAATTGAGCCAAGTAATATTTCGAACTTTGTCCTGTGCCAAAAACAACGAACTACATCGACCAAGATGCCTAGAGGTAATGACGCTGAGACATGAAGTCAGTGTGCTCCCACCCCCTTTTTCATAACTTAAAAGGCTCCCTTGAGCCGCCTGAGCTGACGAGCTTGGGAGCGCCTGCATGCCCTGAGTGGAATTGTGCCTGAGTAAATTAAGCGGCAGCATGTCCAGCAAACTACGATTTTTTCCATACTGATGACGGAGAAATCCAGAAACACGTGTCTAGGGATGCGCTTTGAAAATTATGGAATTGAGCCAAGTAATATTTCGAACTTTGTCCTGTGCCAAAAACAACGAACTACATCGACCAAGATGCCTAGAGGTAATGACGCTGAGACATGAAGTCAGTGAGCTCCCACCCCCTTTTTCATAACTTAAAAGGCTCCCTCGATCCGCCTGAGCTGACGAGCTTGGGAGCGCCTGCATGCCCTGAGTGGAATTGTGCCTGAGTAAATTAAGCGGCAGCATGTCCAGCAACCTACGATTTTTTCCCTACTGATGACGGAGAAATCCAGAAACATGTGTCTAGGGATACGCTTTGAAAATTACGGAATTGAGCCAAGTAATATTTCGAACTTTGTCCTGTGCCAAAAACAACGAACTACATCGACCAAGATGCCTAGAGGTAATGACACTGAGACATGAACTCAGTGTGCTCCCACCCCCTTTTTCATAACTTAAAAGGCTACCTCGAGCAGCCTGAGCTGACGAGCTTGGTAGCGCCTGCATGCCCTGAGTGGAATTGTGCCTGAGTAAATTAAGCGGCAGCATGTCCAGCAACCTACGATTTTTTCCCTACTGATGACGGAGAAATCCAGAAACACGTGTCTAGGGATACGCTTTGAACATTATGGAATTGAGCCAAGTAATATTTCGAACTTTGTCCTGTGCCAAAAACAACGAACTACATCGACCAAGATGCCTAGAGGTAATGACGCTGAGACATGAAATCAGTGTGCTCCCACACCCTTTTTCATAACTTAAAAGGCTCCCTCGAGCCGCCTGAGCTGACGAGCTTGGGAGCGCCTGCATGCCCTGAGTGGAATTGTGCCTGAGTAAATTAAGCGGCAGCATGTCCAGCAACCTACGATTTTTTCCCTACTGATGACGGAGAAATCCAGAAACACGTGTCTAGGGATACGCTTTGAAAATTATGGAATTGAGCCAAGTAATATTTCGAACTTTGTCCTGTGCCAAAAACAACGAACTACATCGACCAAGATGCCTAGAGGTAATGACGCTGAGACATGAAGTCAGTGTGCTCCCACCCCCTTTTTCATAACTTAAAAGGCTACCTCGAGCAGCCTGAGCTGACGAGCTTGGGAGCGCCTGCATGCCCTGAGTGGAATTGTGCCTGAGTAAATTAAGCGGCAGCATGTCCAGCAACCTACGAATTTTTTCCCTACTGATGACGGAGAAATCCAGAAACACGTGTCTAGGGATACGCTTTGAAAATTATGGAATTGAGCCAAGTAATATTTCGAACTTTGTCCTGTGCCAAAAACAACGAACTACATCGACCAAGATGCCTAGAGGTAATGACGCTGAGACATGAAGTCAGTGTGCTCCCACCCCCTTTTTCATAACTTAAAAGGCTACCTCGAGCAGCCTGAGCTGACGAGCTTGGGAGCGCCTGCATGCCCTGAGTGGAATTGTGCCTGAGTAAATTAAGCGGCAGCATGTCCAGCAACCTACGATTTTTTCCCTACTGATGACGGAGAAATCCAGAAACACGTGTCTAGGGATACGCTTTGAACATTATGGAATTGAGCCAAGTAATATTTCGAACTTTGTCCTGTGCCAAAAACAACGAACTACATCGACCAAGATGGCTAGAGGTAATGACGCTGAGACATGAAGTCAGTGTGCTCCCACCCCCTTTTTCATAACTTAAAAGGCTCCCTCGAGCCGCCTGACCTGACGAGCTTGTGAGCGCCTGCATGCCCTGAGTGGAATTGTGCCTGAGTAAATTAAGCAGCAGCATGTCCAGCAACCTACGATTTTTTCCCTACTGATGACGGAGAAATCCAGAAACACATGTCTAGGGATACGCTTTGAAAATTATGGAATTGAGCCAAGTAATATTTTGAACTTTGTCCTGTGCCAAAAACAACGAACTACATCGACCAAGATGCCTAGAGGTAATGACGCTGAGACATGAAGTCAGTGTGCTCCCACCCCCTTTTTCATAACTTAAAAGGCTCCCTCGAGCCGCCTGAGCTGACGAGCTTGGGAGCGCCTGCATGCCCTTAGTGGAATTGTGCCTGAGTAAATTAAGCGGCAGCATGTCCAGCAACCTACGATTTTTTCCCTACTGATGACGGAGATATCCAGAAACACGTGTCTAGGGATACGCTTTGAAAATTATGGAATTGAGCCAAGTAATATTTCGAACTTTGTCCTGTGCCAAAAACAACGAACTACATCGACCAAGATGCCTAGAGGTAATGAGGCTGAGACATGAAGTCAGTGTGCTCCCACCCCCTTTTTCCTAACTTAAAAGGCTCCCTCGAGCCGCCTGAGCTGACGAGCTTGGGAGCGCCTGCATGCCCTGAGTGGAATTGTGCCTGAGTAAATTAAGCGGAAGCATGTCCAGCAAACTACGATTTTTTCCCTACTGATGACGGAGAAATCCAGAAACACGTGTCTAGGGATGCGCTTTGAAAATTATGGAATTGAGCCAAGTAATATTTCGAACTTTGTCCTGTGCCAAAAACAACGAACTACATCGACCAAGATGCCTAGAGGTAATGACGCTGAGACATGAAGTCAGTGTGCTTCCACCCCCTTTTTCATAACTTAAAAGGCTCCCTCGAGCCGCCTGAGCTGACGAGCTTGGGAGCGCCTGCATGCCCTGAGTGGAATTGTGCCTGAGTAAATTAAGCGGCAGCATGTCCAGCAACCTACGATTTTTTCCCTACTGATGACGGAGAAATCCAGAAACACATGTCTAGGGATGCGCTTTGAAAATTATGGAATTGAGCCAAGTAATATTTCGAACTTTGTCCTGTGCCAAAAACAACGAACTACATCGACCAAGATGCCTAGAGGTAATGACGCTGAGACATGAAGTCAGTGTGCTCTTACCCCCTTTTTCATAACTTAAAAGGCTCCCTCGAGCCGCCTAAGCTGACGAGCTTGGGAGCGCCTGCATGCGCTGAGTGGAATTGTGCCTGAGTAAATTAAGCGGCAGCATGTCCAGCAACCTACGATTTTTTCCCTACTGATGACGGAGAAATCCAGAAACACGTGTCTAGGGATACGCTTTGAAAATTATGGAATTGAGCCAAGTAATATTTCGAACTTTGTCCTGTGCCAAAAACAACGAACTACATCGACCAAGATGCCTAGAGGTAATGACGCTGAGACATGAAGTCAGTGTGCTCCCACCCCCTTTTTCATAACTTAAAAGGCTCCCTTGAGCCGCCTGAGCTGACGAGCTTGGGAGCGCCTGCATGCCCTGAGTGGAATTGTGCCTGAGTAAATTAAGCGGCAGCATGTCCAGCAACCTACGATTTTTTCCCTACTGATGACGGAGAAATCCAGAAACACATGTCTAGGGATGCGCTTTGAAAATTATGGAATTGAGCCAAGTAATATTTCGAACTTTGTCCTGTGCCAAAATCAACGAACTACATCGACCAAGATGCCTAGAGGTAATGACGCTGAGACATGAAGTCAGTGTGCTCTTACCCCCTTTTTCATAACTTAAAAGGCTCCCTCGAGCCGCCTAAGCTGACGAGCTTGGGAGCGCCTGCATGCCCTGAGTGGAATTGTGCCTGAGTAAATTAAGCGGCAGCATGTCCAGCAACCTACGATTTTTTCCCTACTGATGACGGAGAAATCCAGAAACACGTGTCTAGGGATACGCTTTGAAAATTATGGAATTGAGCCAAGTAATATTTCGAACTTTGTCCTGTGCCAAAAACAACGAACTACATCGACCAAGATGCCTAGAGGTAATGACGCTGAGACATGAAGTCAGTGTGCTCCCACCCCCTTTTTCATAACTTATAAGGCTCCCTTGAGCCGCCTGAGCTTGGGAGCGCCTGCATGCCCTGAGTGGAATTGTGCCTGAGTAAATTAAGCGGCAGCATGTCCAGCAAACTACGATTTTTTCCATACTGATGACGGAGAAATCCAGAAACACGTGTCTAGGGATGCGCTTTGAAAATTATGGAATTGAGCCAAGTAATATTTCGAACTTTGTCCTGTGCCAAAAACAACGAACTACATCGACCAAGATGCCTAGAGGTAATGACGCTGAGACATGAAGTCAGTATGCTTCCACCCCCTTTTTCATAACTTAAAAGGCTCCCTTGAGCCGCCTGAGCTGATGAGCTTGGGAGCGCCTGCATGCCCTGAGTGGAATTGTGCCTGAGTAAATTAAGCGGCAGCATGTCCAGCAACCTACGATTTTTTCCCTACTGATGACGGAGAAATCCAAAAACACGTGTCTAGGGATGCGCTTTGAAAATTATGGAATTGAGCCAAGTAATATTTCGAACTTTGTCCTGTGCCAAAAACAACGAACTACATCGACCAAGATGCCTAGAGGTAATGACGCTGAGACATGAAGTCAGTGTGCTTCCACCCCCTTTTTCATAACTTAAAAGGCTCCCTCGAGCCGCCTGAGCTGACGAGCTTGGGAGCGCCTGCATGCCCTGAGTGGAATTGTGCCTGAGTAAATTAAGCGGCAGCATGTCCAGCAACCTACGATTTTTTCCCTACTGATGACGGAGAAATCCAGAAACACATGTCTAGGGATGCGCTTTGAAAATTATGGAATTGAGCCAAGTAATATTTCGAACTTTGTCCTGTGCCAAAATCAACGAACTACATCGACCAAGATGCCTAGAGGTAATGACGCTGAGACATGAAGTCAGTGTGCTCTTACCCCCTTTTTCATAACTTAAAAGGCTCCCTCGAGCCGCCTAAGCTGACGAGCTTGGGAGCGCCTGCATGCCCTGAGTGGAATTGTGCCTGAGTAAATTAAGCGGCAGCATGTCCAGCAACCTACGATTTTTTCCCTACTGATGACGGAGAAATCCAGAAACACGTGTCTAGGGATACGCTTTGAAAATTATGGAATTGAGCCAAGTAATATTTCGAACTTTGTCCTGTGCCAAAAACAACGAACTACATCGACCAAGATGCCTAGAGGTAATGACGCTGAGACATGAAGTCAGTGTGCTCCCACCCCCTTTTTCATAACTTAAAAGGCTCCCTTGAGCCGCCTGAGCTGACGAGCTTGGGAGCGCCTGCATGCCCTGAGTGGAATTGTGCCTGAGTAAATTAAGCGGCAGCATGTCCAGCAAACTACGATTTTTTCCATACTGATGACGGAGAAATCCAGAAACACGTGTCTAGGGATGCGCTTTGAAAATTATGGAATTGAGCCAAGTAATATTTCGAACTTTGTCCTGTGCCAAAAACAACGAACTACATCGACCAAGATGCCTAGAGGTAATGACGCTGAGACATGAAGTCAGTGAGCTCCCACCCCCTTTTTCATAACTTAAAAGGCTCCCTCGATCCGCCTGAGCTGACGAGCTTGGGAGCGCCTGCATGCCCTGAGTGGAATTGTGCCTGAGTAAATTAAGCGGCAGCATGTCCAGCAACCTACGATTTTTTCCCTACTGATGACGGAGAAATCCAGAAACATGTGTCTAGGGATACGCTTTGAAAATTACGGAATTGAGCCAAGTAATATTTCGAACTTTGTCCTGTGCCAAAAACAACGAACTACATCGACCAAGATGCCTAGAGGTAATGACACTGAGACATGAACTCAGTGTGCTCCCACCCCCTTTTTCATAACTTAAAAGGCTACCTCGAGCAGCCTGAGCTGACGAGCTTGGTAGCGCCTGCATGCCCTGAGTGGAATTGTGCCTGAGTAAATTAAGCGGCAGCATGTCCAGCAACCTACGATTTTTTCCCTACTGATGACGGAGAAATCCAGAAACACGTGTCTAGGGATACGCTTTGAACATTATGGAATTGAGCCAAGTAATATTTCGAACTTTGTCCTGTGCCAAAAACAACGAACTACATCGACCAAGATGCCTAGAGGTAATGACGCTGAGACATGAAATCAGTGTGCTCCCACACCCTTTTTCATAACTTAAAAGGCTCCCTCGAGCCGCCTGAGCTGACGAGCTTGGGAGCGCCTGCATGCCCTGAGTGGAATTGTGCCTGAGTAAATTAAGCGGCAGCATGTCCAGCAACCTACGATTTTTTCCCTACTGATGACGGAGAAATCCAGAAACACGTGTCTAGGGATACGCTTTGAAAATTATGGAATTGAGCCAAGTAATATTTCGAACTTTGTCCTGTGCCAAAAACAACGAACTACATCGACCAAGATGCCTAGAGGTAATGACGCTGAGACATGAAGTCAGTGTGCTCCCACCCCCTTTTTCATAACTTAAAAGGCTACCTCGAGCAGCCTGAGCTGACGAGCTTGGGAGCGCCTGCATGCCCTGAGTGGAATTGTGCCTGAGTAAATTAAGCGGCAGCATGTCCAGCAACCTACGAATTTTTTCCCTACTGATGACGGAGAAATCCAGAAACACGTGTCTAGGGATACGCTTTGAAAATTATGGAATTGAGCCAAGTAATATTTCGAACTTTGTCCTGTGCCAAAAACAACGAACTACATCGACCAAGATGCCTAGAGGTAATGACGCTGAGACATGAAGTCAGTGTGCTCCCACCCCCTTTTTCATAACTTAAAAGGCTACCTCGAGCAGCCTGAGCTGACGAGCTTGGGAGCGCCTGCATGCCCTGAGTGGAATTGTGCCTGAGTAAATTAAGCGGCAGCATGTCCAGCAACCTACGATTTTTTCCCTACTGATGACGGAGAAATCCAGAAACACGTGTCTAGGGATACGCTTTGAACATTATGGAATTGAGCCAAGTAATATTTCGAACTTTGTCCTGTGCCAAAAACAACGAACTACATCGACCAAGATGGCTAGAGGTAATGACGCTGAGACATGAAGTCAGTGTGCTCCCACCCCCTTTTTCATAACTTAAAAGGCTCCCTCGAGCCGCCTGACCTGACGAGCTTGTGAGCGCCTGCATGCCCTGAGTGGAATTGTGCCTGAGTAAATTAAGCAGCAGCATGTCCAGCAACCTACGATTTTTTCCCTACTGATGACGGAGAAATCCAGAAACACATGTCTAGGGATACGCTTTGAAAATTATGGAATTGAGCCAAGTAATATTTTGAACTTTGTCCTGTGCCAAAAACAACGAACTACATCGACCAAGATGCCTAGAGGTAATGACGCTGAGACATGAAGTCAGTGTGCTCCCACCCCCTTTTTCATAACTTAAAAGGCTCCCTCGAGCCGCCTGAGCTGACGAGCTTGGGAGCGCCTGCATGCCCTTAGTGGA
Source organism: Triturus cristatus (assembly GCF_964204655.1). NCBI lineage: Eukaryota > Metazoa > Chordata > Amphibia > Caudata > Salamandridae > Triturus > Triturus cristatus. The sequence goes on from NC_140584.1 coordinate 352,148,636, forward strand.
ATTGTGCCTGAGTAAATTAAGCGGCAGCATGTCCAGCAACCTACGATTTTTTCCCTACTGATGACGGAGATATCCAGAAACACGTGTCTAGGGATACGCTTTGAAAATTATGGAATTGAGCCAAGTAATATTTCGAACTTTGTCCTGTGCCAAAAACAACGAACTACATCGACCAAGATGCCTAGAGGTAATGAGGCTGAGACATGAAGTCAGTGTGCTCCCACCCCCTTTTTCCTAACTTAAAAGGCTCCCTCGAGCCGCCTGAGCTGACGAGCTTGGGAGCGCCTGCATGCCCTGAGTGGAATTGTGCCTGAGTAAATTAAGCGGAAGCATGTCCAGCAAACTACGATTTTTTCCCTACTGATGACGGAGAAATCCAGAAACACGTGTCTAGGGATGCGCTTTGAAAATTATGGAATTGAGCCAAGTAATATTTCGAACTTTGTCCTGTGCCAAAAACAACGAACTACATCGACCAAGATGCCTAGAGGTAATGACGCTGAGACATGAAGTCAGTGTGCTTCCACCCCCTTTTTCATAACTTAAAAGGCTCCCTCGAGCCGCCTGAGCTGACGAGCTTGGGAGCGCCTGCATGCCCTGAGTGGAATTGTGCCTGAGTAAATTAAGCGGCAGCATGTCCAGCAACCTACGATTTTTTCCCTACTGATGACGGAGAAATCCAGAAACACATGTCTAGGGATGCGCTTTGAAAATTATGGAATTGAGCCAAGTAATATTTCGAACTTTGTCCTGTGCCAAAAACAACGAACTACATCGACCAAGATGCCTAGAGGTAATGACGCTGAGACATGAAGTCAGTGTGCTCTTACCCCCTTTTTCATAACTTAAAAGGCTCCCTCGAGCCGCCTAAGCTGACGAGCTTGGGAGCGCCTGCATGCGCTGAGTGGAATTGTGCCTGAGTAAATTAAGCGGCAGCATGTCCAGCAACCTACGATTTTTTCCCTACTGATGACGGAGAAATCCAGAAACACGTGTCTAGGGATACGCTTTGAAAATTATGGAATTGAGCCAAGTAATATTTCGAACTTTGTCCTGTGCCAAAAACAACGAACTACATCGACCAAGATGCCTAGAGGTAATGACGCTGAGACATGAAGTCAGTGTGCTCCCACCCCCTTTTTCATAACTTAAAAGGCTCCCTTGAGCCGCCTGAGCTGACGAGCTTGGGAGCGCCTGCATGCCCTGAGTGGAATTGTGCCTGAGTAAATTAAGCGGCAGAATGTCCAGCAACCTACGATTTTTTCCCTACTGATGACGGAGAAATCCAGAAACACGTGTCTAGGGATACGCTTTGAAAATTATGGAATTGAGCCAAGTAATATTTCGAACTTTGTCCTGTGCCAAAAACAACGAACTACATCGACCAAGATGCCTAGAGGTAATGATGCTGAGACATGAAGTCAGTGTGCTCCCACCCCCTTTTTCATAACTTAAAAGGCTACCTCGAGCAGCCTGAGCTGACGATCTTGGGAGCGCCTGCATGCCCTGAGTGGAATTGTGCCTGAGTAAATTAAGCGGCAGCATGTCCAGCAAACTACGATTTTTTCCCTACTGATGACGGAGAAATCCAGAAACACGTGTCTAGGGATACACTTTGAACATTATGGAATTGAGCCAAGTAATATTTCGAACTTTGTCCTGTGCCAAAAACAACGAACTACATCAACCAAGATGCCTAGAGGTAATGACGCTGAGACATGAAGTCAGTGTGCTCCCACCCCCTTTTTCATAACTTAAAAGGCTCCCTCGAGCCGCCTGAGCTGACGAGCTTGGGAGCGCCTGCATGCCCTGAGTGGAATTGTGCCTGAGTAAATTAAGCAGCAGCATGTCCAGCAACCTACGATTTTTTCCCTACTGATGACGGAGAAATCCAGAAACACGTGTCTAGGGATACGCTTTGAAAATTATGGAATTGAGCCAAGTAATATTTTGAACTTTGTCCTGTGCCAAAAACAACGAACTACATCGACCAAGATGCCTAGAGGTAATGACGCTGAGACAGGAAGTCAGTGTGCTCCCACCCCCTTTTTCATAACTTAAAAGGCTCCCTCGAGCCGCCTGAGCTGACGAGCTTGGGAGCGCCTGCATGCCCTGAGTGGAATTGTGCCTGAGTAAATTAAGCGGCAGCATGTCCAGCAACCTACGAATTTTTTCCCTACTGATGACGGAGAAATCCAGAAACACGTGTCTAGGGATACGCTTTGAAAATTATGGAATTGAGCCAAGTAATATTTCGAACTTTGTCCTGTGCCAAAAACAACGAACTACATCGACCAAGATGCCTAGAGGTAATGACGCTGAGACATGAAGTCAGTGTGCTCCCACCCCCTTTTTCATAACTTAAAAGGCTACCTCGAGCAGCCTGAGCTGACGAGCTTGGGAGCGCCTGCATGCCCTGAGTGGAATTGTGCCTGAGTAAATTAAGCGGCAGCATGTCCAGCAACCTACGATTTTTTCCCTACTGATGACGGAGAAATCCAGAAACACGTGTCTAGGGATACGCTTTGAACATTATGGAATTGAGCCAAGTAATATTTCGAACTTTGTCCTGTGCCAAAAACAACGAACTACATCGACCAAGATGGCTAGAGGTAATGACGCTGAGACATGAAGTCAGTGTGCTCCCACCCCCTTTTTCATAACTTAAAAGGCTCCCTCGAGCCGCCTGACCTGACGAGCTTGTGAGCGCCTGCATGCCCTGAGTGGAATTGTGCCTGAGTAAATTAAGCAGCAGCATGTCCAGCAACCTACGATTTTTTCCCTACTGATGACGGAGAAATCCAGAAACACGTGTCTAGTGATACGCTTTGAAAATTATGGAATTGAGCCAAGTAATATTTCGAACTTTGTCCTGTGCCAAAAACAACGAACTACATCGACCAAGATGCCTAGAGGTAATGACGCTGAGACATGAAGTCAGTGTGCTCCCACCCCCTTTTTCATAACTTAAAAGGCTCCCTCGAGCCGCCTGAGCTGACGAGCTTGGGAGCGCCTGCATGCCCTGAGTGGAATTGTGCCTGAGTAAATTAAGCGGCAGCATGTCCAGCAACCTACGATTTTTTCCCTACTGATGACGGAGAAATCCAGAAACACGTGTCTAGGGATACGCTTTGAAAATTATGGAATTGAGCCAAGTAATATTTCGAACTTTGTCCTGTGCCAAAAACAACGAACTACATCGACCAAGATGCCTAGAGGTAATGATGCTGAGACATGAAGTCCGTGTGCTCCCACCCCCTTTTTCATAACTTAAAAGGCTACCTCGAGCAGCCTGAGCTGACGAGCTTGGGAGCGCCTGCATGCCCTGGGTGGAATTGTGCCTGAGTAAATTAAGCGGCAGCATGTCCAGCAACCTACGATTTTTTCCCTACTGATGACGGAGAAATCCAGAAACACGTGTCTAGGGATACGCTTTGAAAATTATGGAATTGAGCCAAGTAATATTTCGAACTTTGTCCTGTGCCAAAAACAACGAACTACATCGACCAAGATGCCTAGAGGTAATGAGGCTGAGACATGAAGTCAGTGTGCTCCCACACCCTTTTTCCTAACTTAAAAGGCTCCCTCGAGCCGCCTGAGCTGACAAACTTGGGAGCGCCTGCATGCCCTGAGTGGAATTGTGCCTGAGTAAATTAAGCGGAAGCATGTCCAGCAAACTACGATTTTTTCCCTACTGATGACGGAGAAATCCAGAAACACGTGTCTAGGGATGCGCTTTGAAAATTATGGAATTGAGCCAAGTAATATTTCGAACTTTGTCCTGTGCCAAAAACAACGAACTACATCGACCAAGATGGCTAGAGGTAATGACGCTGAGACATGAAGTCAGTGTGCTCCCACCCCCTTTTTCATAACTTAAAAGGCTCCCTCGAGCCGCCTGAGCTGACAAACTTGGGAGCGCCTGCATGCCCTGAGTGGAATTGTGCCTGAGTAAATTAAGCGGCAGCATGTCCAGCAACCTACGATTTTTTCCCTACTGATGACGGAGAAATCCAGAAACACATGTCTAGGGATGCGCTTTGAAAATTATGGAATTGAGCCAAGTAATATTTCGAACTTTGTCCTGTGCCAAAATCAACGAACTACATCGACCAAGATGCCTAGAGGTAATGACGCTGAGACATGAAGTCAGTGTGCTCTTACCCCCTTTTTCATAACTTAAAAGGCTCCCTCGAGCCGCCTAAGCTGACGAGCTTGGGAGCGCCTGCATGCCCTGAGTGGAATTGTGCCTGAGTAAATTAAGCGGCAGCATGTCCAGCAACCTACGATTTTTTCCCTACTGATGACGGAGAAATCCAGAAACACGTGTCTAGGGATACGCTTTGAAAATTATGGAATTGAGCCAAGTAATATTTCGAACTTTGTCCTGTGCCAAAAACAACGAACTACATCGACCAAGATGCCTAGAGGTAATGACGCTGAGACATGAAGTCAGTGTGCTCCCACCCCCTTTTTCATAACTTATAAGGCTCCCTTGAGCCGCCTGAGCTTGGGAGCGCCTGCATGCCCTGAGTGGAATTGTGCCTGAGTAAATTAAGCGGCAGCATGTCCAGCAAACTACGATTTTTTCCATACTGATGACGGAGAAATCCAGAAACACGTGTCTAGGGATGCGCTTTGAAAATTATGGAATTGAGCCAAGTAATATTTCGAACTTTGTCCTGTGCCAAAAACAACGAACTACATCGACCAAGATGCCTAGAGGTAATGAGGCTGAGACATGAAGTCAGTGTGCTCCCACCCCCTTTTTCCTAACTTAAAAGGCTCCCTCGAGCCGCCTGAGCTGACGAGCTTGGGAGCGCCTGCATGCCCTGAGTGGAATTGTGCCTGAGTAAATTAAGCGGAAGCATGTCCAGCAAACTACGATTTTTTCCCTACTGATGACGGAGAAATCCAGAAACACGTGTCTAGGGATGCGCTTTGAAAATTATGGAATTGAGCCAAGTAATATTTCGAACTTTGTCCTGTGCCAAAAACAACGAACTACATCGACCAAGATGCCTAGAGGTAATGACGCTGAGACATGAAGTCAGTGTGCTTCCACCCCCTTTTTCATAACTTAAAAGGCTCCCTCGAGCCGCCTGAGCTGACGAGCTTGGGAGCGCCTGCATGCCCTGAGTGGAATTGTGCCTGAGTAAATTAAGCGGCAGCATGTCCAGCAACCTACGATTTTTTCCCTACTGATGACGGAGAAATCCAGAAACACATGTCTAGGGATGCGCTTTGAAAATTATGGAATTGAGCCAAGTAATATTTCGAACTTTGTCCTGTGCCAAAAACAACGAACTACATCGACCAAGATGCCTAGAGGTAATGACGCTGAGACATGAAGTCAGTGTGCTCTTACCCCCTTTTTCATAACTTAAAAGGCTTCCTCGAGCCGCCTAAGCTGACGAGCTTGGGAGCGCCTGCATGCGCTGAGTGGAATTGTGCCTGAGTAAATTAAGCGGCAGCATGTCCAGCAACCTACGATTTTTTCCCTACTGATGACGGAGAAATCCAGAAACACGTGTCTAGGGATACGCTTTGAAAATTATGGAATTGAGCCAAGTAATATTTCGAACTTTGTCCTGTGCCAAAAACAACGAACTACATCGACCAAGATGCCTAGAGGTAATGACGCTGAGACATGAAGTCAGTGTGCTTCCACCCCCTTTTTCATAACTTAAAAGGCTCCCTCGAGCCGCCTGAGCTGACGAGCTTGGGAGCGCCTGCATGCCCTGAGTGGAATTGTGCCTGAGTAAATTAAGCGGCAGCATGTCCAGCAACCTACGATTTTTTCCCTACTGATGACGGAGAAATCCAGAAACACATGTCTAGGGATGCGCTTTGAAAATTATGGAATTGAGCCAAGTAATATTTCGAACTTTGTCCTGTGCCAAAAACAACGAACTACATCGACCAAGATGCCTAGAGGTAATGACGCTGAGACATGAAGTCAGTGTGCTCTTACCCCCTTTTTCATAACTTAAAAGGCTCCCTCGAGCCGCCTAAGCTGACGAGCTTGGGAGCGCCTGCATGCGCTGAGTGGAATTGTGCCTGAGTAAATTAAGCGGCAGCATGTCCAGCAACCTACGATTTTTTCCCTACTGATGACGGAGAAATCCAGAAACACGTGTCTAGGGATACGCTTTGAAAATTATGGAATTGAGCCAAGTAATATTTCGAACTTTGTCCTGTGCCAAAAACAACGAACTACATCGACCAAGATGGCTAGAGGTAATGACGCTGAGACATGAAGTCAGTGTGCTCCCACCCCCTTTTTCATAACTTAAAAGGCTCCCTCGAGCCGCCTGAGCTGACGAGCTTGGGAGCGCCTGCATGCCCTGAGTGGAATTGTGCCTGAGTAAATTAAGCGGCAGCATGTCCAGCAACCTACGAATTTTTTCCCTACTGATGACGGAGAAATCCAGAAACACGTGTCTAGGGATACGCTTTGAAAATTATGGAATTGAGCCAAGTAATATTTCGAACTTTGTCCTGTGCCAAAAACAACGAACTACATCGACCAAGATGCCTAGAGGTAATGACGCTGAGACATGAAGTCAGTGTGCTCCCACCCCCTTTTTCATAACTTAAAAGGCTACCTCGAGCAGCCTGAGCTGACGAGCTTGGGAGCGCCTGCATGCCCTGAGTGGAATTGTGCCTGAGTAAATTAAGCGGCAGCATGTCCAGCAACCTACGATTTTTTCCCTACTGATGACGGAGAAATCCAGAAACACGTGTCTAGGGATACGCTTTGAACATTATGGAATTGAGCCAAGTAATATTTCGAACTTTGTCCTGTGCCAAAAACAACGAACTACATCGACCAAGATGGCTAGAGGTAATGACGCTGAGACATGAAGTCAGTGTGCTCCCACCCCCTTTTTCATAACTTAAAAGGCTCCCTCGAGCCGCCTGAGCTGACGAGCTTGGGAGCGCCTGCATGCCCTGAGTGGAATTGTACCTGAGTAAATTAACCAGCAGCATGTCCAGCAACCTACGATTTTTTCCCTACTGATGACGGAGAAATCCAGAAACACGTGTCTAGGGATACGCTTTGAAAATTATGGAATTGAGCCAAGTAATATTTCGAACTTTGTCCTGTGCCAAAAACAACGAACTACATCGACCAAGATGCCTAGAGGTAATGACGCTGAGACAGGAAGTCAGTGTGCTCCCACCCCCTTTTTCATAACTTAAAAGGCTCCCTCGAGCCGCCTAAGCTGACGAGCTTGGGAGCGCCTGCATGCCCTGAGTGGAATTGTGCCTGAGTAAATTAAGCGGCAGCATGTCCAGCAACCTACGAATTTTTTCCCTACTGATGACGGAGAAATCCAGAAACACGTCTCTAGGGATACGCTTTGAAAATTATGGAATTGAGCCAAGTAATATTTCGAACTTTGTCCTGTGCCAAAAACAACGAACTACATCGACCAAGATGGCTAGAGGTAATGACGCTGAGACATGAAGTCAGTGTGCTCCCACCCCCTTTTTCATAACTTAAAAGGCTCCCTCGAGCCGCCTGACCTGACGAGCTTGTGAGCGCCTGCATGCCCTGAGTGGAATTGTGCCTGAGTAAATTAAGCAGCAGCATGTCCAGCAACCTACGATTTTTTCCCTACTGATGACGGAGAAATCCAGAAACACGTGTCTAGGGATACGCTTTGAAAATTATGGAATTGAGCCAAGTAATATTTCGAACTTTGTCCTGTGCCAAAAACAACGAACTACATCGACCAAGATGCCTAGAGGTAATGACGCTGAGACATGAAGTCAGTGTGCTCCCACCCCCTTTTTCATAACTTAAAAGGCTCCCTCGAGCCGCCTGAGCTGACGAGCTTGGGAGCGCCTGCATGCCCTGAGTGGAATTGTGCCTGAGTAAATTAAGCGGCAGCATGTCCAGCAACCTACGATTTTTTCCCTACTGATGACGGAGATATCCAGAAACACGTGTCTAGGGATACGCTTTGAAAATTATGGAATTGAGCCAAGTAATATTTCGAACTTTGTCCTGTGCCAAAAACAACGAACTACATCGACCAAGATGCCTAGAGGTAATGAGGCTGAGACATGAAGTCAGTGTGCTCCCACCCCCTTTTTCCTAACTTAAAAGGCTCCCTCGAGCCGCCTGAGCTGACAAACTTGGGAGCGCCTGCATGCCCTGAGTGGAATTGTGCCTGAGTAAATTAAGCGGAAGCATGTCCAGCAAACTACGATTTTTTCCCTACTGATGACGGAGAAATCCAGAAACACGTGTCTAGGGATGCGCTTTGAAAATTATGGAATTGAGCCAAGTAATATTTCGAACTTTGTCCTGTGCCAAAAACAACGAACTACATCGACCAAGATGCCTAGAGGTAATGACGCTGAGACATGAAGTCAGTGTGCTTCCACCCCCTTTTTCATAACATAAAAGGCTCCCTCGAGCCGCCTGAGCTGACGAGCTTGGGAGCGCCTGCATGCCCTGAGTGGAATTGTGCCTGAGTAAATTAAGCGGCAGCATGTCCAGCAACCTACGATTTTTTCCCTACTGATGACGGAGAAATCCAGAAACACATGTCTAGGGATGCGCTTTGAAAATTATGGAATTGAGCCAAGTAATATTTCGAACTTTGTCCTGTGCCAAAAACAACGAACTACATCGACCAAGATGCCTAGAGGTAATGACGCTGAGACATGAAGTCAGTGTGCTCTTACCCCCTTTTTCATAACTTAAAAGGCTCCCTCGAGCCGCCTAAGCTGACGAGCTTGGGAGCGCCTGCATGCGCTGAGTGGAATTGTGCCTGAGTAAATTAAGCGGCAGCATGTCCAGCAACCTACGATTTTTTCCCTACTGATGACGGAGAAATCCAGAAACACGTGTCTAGGGATACGCTTTGAAAATTATGGAATTGAGCCAAGTAATATTTCGAACTTTGTCCTGTGCCAAAAACAACGAACTACATCGACCAAGATGCCTAGAGGTAATGACGCTGAGACATGAAGTCAGTGTGCTCCCACCCCCTTTTTCATAACTTAAAAGGCTCCCTTGAGCCGCCTGAGCTGACGAGCTTGGGAGCGCCTGCATGCCCTGAGTGGAATTGTGCCTGAGTAAATTAAGCGGCAGAATGTCCAGCAACCTACGATTTTTTCCCTACTGATGACGGAGAAATCCAGAAACACGTGTCTAGGGATACGCTTTGAAAATTATGGAATTGAGCCAAGTAATATTTCGAACTTTGTCCTGTGCCAAAAACAACGAACTACATCGACCAAGATGCCTAGAGGTAATGATGCTGAGACATGAAGTCAGTGTGCTCCCACCCCCTTTTTCATAACTTAAAAGGCTACCTCGAGCAGCCTGAGCTGACGATCTTGGGAGCGCCTGCATGCCCTGAGTGGAATTGTGCCTGAGTAAATTAAGCGGCAGCATGTCCAGCAACCTACGATTTTTTCCCTACTGATGACGGAGAAATCCAGAAACACGTGTCTAGGGATACACTTTGAACATTATGGAATTGAGCCAAGTAATATTTCGAACTTTGTCCTGTGCCAAAAACAACGAACTACATCGACCAAGATGCCTAGAGGTAATGACGCTGAGACATGAAGTCAGTGTGCTCCCACCCCCTTTTTCATAACTTAAAAGGCTCCCTCGAGCCGCCTGAGCTGACGAGCTTGGGAGCGCCTGCATGCCCTGAGTGGAATTGTGCCTGAGTAAATTAAGCAGCAGCATGTCCAGCAACCTACGATTTTTTCCCTACTGATGACGGAGAAATCCAGAAACACGTGTCTAGGGATACGCTTTGAAAATTATGGAATTGAGCCAAGTAATATTTTGAACTTTGTCCTGTGCCAAAAACAACGAACTACATCGACCAAGATGCCTAGAGGTAATGACGCTGAGACAGGAAGTCAGTGTGCTCCCACCCCCTTTTTCATAACTTAAAAGGCTCCCTCGAGCCGCCTGAGCTGACGAGCTTGGGAGCGCCTGCATGCCCTGAGTGGAATTGTGCCTGAGTAAATTAAGCGGCAGCATGTCCAGCAACCTACGAATTTTTTCCCTACTGATGACGGAGAAATCCAGAAACACGTGTCTAGGGATACGCTTTGAAAATTATGGAATTGAGCCAAGTAATATTTCGAACTTTGTCCTGTGCCAAAAACAACAAACTACATCGACCAAGATGCCTAGAGGTAATGACGCTGAGACATGAAGTCAGTGTGCTCCCACCCCCTTTTTCATAACTTAAAAGGCTACCTCGAGCAGCCTGAGCTGACGAGCTTGGGAGCGCCTGCATGCCCTGAGTGGAATTGTGCCTGAGTAAATTAAGCGGCAGCATGTCCAGCAACCTACGATTTTTTCCCTACTGATGACGGAGAAATCCAGAAACACGTGTCTAGGGATACGCTTTGAACATTATGGAATTGAGCCAAGTAATATTTCGAACTTTGTCCTGTGCCAAAAACAACGAACTACATCGACCAAGATGGCTAGAGGTAATGACGCTGAGACATGAAGTCAGTGTGCTCCCACCCCCTTTTTCATAACTTAAAAGGCTCCCTCGAGCCGCCTGAGCTGACGAGCTTGGGAGCGCCTGCATGCCCTGAGTGGAATTGTACCTGAGTAAATTAACCAGCAGCATGTCCAGCAACCTACGATTTTTTCCCTACTGATGACGGAGAAATCCAGAAACACGTGTCTAGGGATACGCTTTGAAAATTATGGAATTGAGCCAAGTAATATTTCGAACTTTGTCCTGTGCCAAAAACAACGAACTACATCGACCAAGATGCCTAGAGGTAATGACGCTGAGACAGGAAGTCAGTGTGCTCCCACCCCCTTTTTCATAACTTAAAAGGCTCCCTCGAGCCGCCTAAGCTGACGAGCTTGGGAGCGCCTGCATGCCCTGAGTGGAATTGTGCCTGAGTAAATTAAGCGGCAGCATGTCCAGCAACCTACGAATTTTTTCCCTACTGATGACGGAGAAATCCAGAAACACGTCTCTAGGGATACGCTTTGAAAATTATGGAATTGAGCCAAGTAATATTTCGAACTTTGTCCTGTGCCAAAAACAACGAACTACATCGACCAAGATGGCTAGAGGTAATGACGCTGAGACATGAAGTCAGTGTGCTCCCACCCCCTTTTTCATAACTTAAAAGGCTCCCTCGAGCCGCCTGACCTGACGAGCTTGTGAGCGCCTGCATGCCCTGAGTGGAATTGTGCCTGAGTAAATTAAGCAGCAGCATGTCCAGCAACCTACGATTTTTTCCCTACTGATGACGGAGAAATCCAGAAACACGTGTCTAGGGATACGCTTTGAAAATTATGGAATTGAGCCAAGTAATATTTCGAACTTTGTCCTGTGCCAAAAACAACGAACTACATCGACCAAGATGCCTAGAGGTAATGACGCTGAGACATGAAGTCAGTGTGCTCCCACCCCCTTTTTCATAACTTAAAAGGCTCCCTCGAGCCGCCTGAGCTGACGAGCTTGGGAGCGCCTGCATGCCCTGAGTGGAATTGTGCCTGAGTAAATTAAGCGGCAGCATGTCCAGCAACCTACGATTTTTTCCCTACTGATGACGGAGATATCCAGAAACACGTGTCTAGGGATACGCTTTGAAAATTATGGAATTGAGCCAAGTAATATTTCGAACTTTGTCCTGTGCCAAAAACAACGAACTACATCGACCAAGATGCCTAGAGGTAATGAGGCTGAGACATGAAGTCAGTGTGCTCCCACCCCCTTTTTCCTAACTTAAAAGGCTCCCTCGAGCCGCCTGAGCTGACAAACTTGGGAGCGCCTGCATGCCCTGAGTGGAATTGTGCCTGAGTAAATTAAGCGGAAGCATGTCCAGCAAACTACGATTTTTTCCCTACTGATGACGGAGAAATCCAGAAACACGTGTCTAGGGATGCGCTTTGAAAATTATGGAATTGAGCCAAGTAATATTTCGAACTTTGTCCTGTGCCAAAAACAACGAACTACATCGACCAAGATGCCTAGAGGTAATGACGCTGAGACATGAAGTCAGTGTGCTTCCACCCCCTTTTTCATAACATAAAAGGCTCCCTCGAGCCGCCTGAGCTGACGAGCTTGGGAGCGCCTGCATGCCCTGAGTGGAATTGTGCCTGAGTAAATTAAGCGGCAGCATGTCCAGCAACCTACGATTTTTTCCCTACTGATGACGGAGAAATCCAGAAACACATGTCTAGGGATGCGCTTTGAAAATTATGGAATTGAGCCAAGTAATATTTCGAACTTTGTCCTGTGCCAAAAACAACGAACTACATCGACCAAGATGCCTAGAGGTAATGACGCTGAGACATGAAGTCAGTGTGCTCTTACCCCCTTTTTCATAACTTAAAAGGCTCCCTCGAGCCGCCTAAGCTGACGAGCTTGGGAGCGCCTGCATGCGCTGAGTGGAATTGTGCCTGAGTAAATTAAGCGGCAGCATGTCCAGCAACCTACGATTTTTTCCCTACTGATGACGGAGAAATCCAGAAACACGTGTCTAGGGATACGCTTTGAAAATTATGGAATTGAGCCAAGTAATATTTCGAACTTTGTCCTGTGCCAAAAACAACGAACTACATCGACCAAGATGCCTAGAGGTAATGACGCTGAGACATGAAGTCAGTGTGCTCCCACCCCCTTTTTCATAACTTAAAAGGCTCCCTTGAGCCGCCTGAGCTGACGAGCTTGGGAGCGCCTGCATGCCCTGAGTGGAATTGTGCCTGAGTAAATTAAGCGGCAGAATGTCCAGCAACCTACGATTTTTTCCCTACTGATGACGGAGAAATCCAGAAACACGTGTCTAGGGATACGCTTTGAAAATTATGGAATTGAGCCAAGTAATATTTCGAACTTTGTCCTGTGCCAAAAACAACGAACTACATCGACCAAGATGCCTAGAGGTAATGATGCTGAGACATGAAGTCAGTGTGCTCCCACCCCCTTTTTCATAACTTAAAAGGCTACCTCGAGCAGCCTGAGCTGACGATCTTGGGAGCGCCTGCATGCCCTGAGTGGAATTGTGCCTGAGTAAATTAAGCGGCAGCATGTCCAGCAACCTACGATTTTTTCCCTACTGATGACGGAGAAATCCAGAAACACGTGTCTAGGGATACACTTTGAACATTATGGAATTGAGCCAAGTAATATTTCGAACTTTGTCCTGTGCCAAAAACAACGAACTACATCGACCAAGATGCCTAGAGGTAATGACGCTGAGACATGAAGTCAGTGTGCTCCCACCCCCTTTTTCATAACTTAAAAGGCTCCCTCGAGCCGCCTGAGCTGACGAGCTTGGGAGCGCCTGCATGCCCTGAGTGGAATTGTGCCTGAGTAAATTAAGCAGCAGCATGTCCAGCAACCTACGATTTTTTCCCTACTGATGACGGAGAAATCCAGAAACACGTGTCTAGGGATACGCTTTGAAAATTATGGAATTGAGCCAAGTAATATTTTGAACTTTGTCCTGTGCCAAAAACAACGAACTACATCGACCAAGATGCCTAGAGGTAATGACGCTGAGACAGGAAGTCAGTGTGCTCCCACCCCCTTTTTCATAACTTAAAAGGCTCCCTCGAGCCACCTGAGCTGACGAGCTTGGGAGCGCCTGCATGCCCTGAGTGGAATTGTGCCTGAGTAAATTAAGCGGCAGCATGTCCAGCAACCTACGAATTTTTTCCCTACTGATGACGGAGAAATCCAGAAACACGTGTCTAGGGATACGCTTTGAAAATTATGGAATTGAGCCAAGTAATATTTCGAACTTTGTCCTGTGCCAAAAACAACAAACTACATCGACCAAGATGCCTAGAGGTAATGACGCTGAGACATGAAGTCAGTGTGCTCCCACCCCCTTTTTCATAACTTAAAAGGCTACCTCGAGCAGCCTGAGCTGACGAGCTTGGGAGCGCCTGCATGCCCTGAGTGGAATTGTGCCTGAGTAAATTAAGCGGCAGCATGTCCAGCAACCTACGATTTTTTCCCTACTGATGACGGAGAAATCCAGAAACACGTGTCTAGGGATACGCTTTGAACATTATGGAATTGAGCCAAGTAATATTTCGAACTTTGTCCTGTGCCAAAAACAACGAACTACATCGACCAAGATGGCTAGAGGTAATGACGCTGAGACATGAAGTCAGTGTGCTCCCACCCCCTTTTTCATAACTTAAAAGGCTCCCTCGAGCCGCCTGACCTGACGAGCTTGTGAGCGCCTGCATGCCCTGAGTGGAATTGTGCCTGAGTAAATTAAGCAGCAGCATGTCCAGCAACCTACGATTTTTTCCCTACTGATGACGGAGAAATCCAGAAACACGTGTCTAGTGATACACTTTGAAAATTATGGAATTGAGCCAAGTAATATTTCGAACTTTGTCCTGTGCCAAAAACAACGAACTACATCGACCAAGATGCCTAGAGGTAATGACGCTGAGACATGAAGTCAGTGTGCTCCCACCCCCTTTTTCATAACTTAAAAGGCTCCCTCGAGCCGCCTAAGCTGACGAGCTTGGGAGCGCCTGCATGCCCTGAGTGGAATTGTGCCTGAGTAAATTAAGCGGCAGCATGTCCAGCAACCTACGATTTTTTCCCTACTGATGACGGAGAAATCCAGAAACACGTGTCTAGGGATACGCTTTGAAAATTATTGAATTGAGCCAAGTAATATTTCGAACTTTGTCCTGTGCCAAAAACAACGAACTACATCGACCAAGATGCCTAGAGGTAATGATGCTGAGACATGAAGTCCGTGTGCTCCCACCCCCTTTTTCATAACTTAAAAGGCTACCTCGAGCAGCCTGAGCTGACGAGCTTGGGAGCGCCTGCATGCCCTGGGTGGAATTGTGCCTGAGTAAATTAAGCGGCAGCATGTCCAGCAACCTACGATTTTTTCCCTACTGATGACGGAGAAATCCAGAAACACGTGTCTAGGGATACACTTTGAACATTATGGAATTGAGCCAAGTAATATTTCGAACTTTGTCCTGTGCCAAAAACAACGAACTACATCGACCAAGATGCCTAGAGGTAATGACGCTGAGACATGAAGTCAGTGTGCTCCCACCCCCTTTTTCATAACTTAAAAGGCTCCCTCGAGCCGCCTGAGCTGACGAGCTTGGGAGCGCCTGCATGCCCTGAGTGGAATTGTACCTGAGTAAATTAACCAGCAGCATGTCCAGCAACCTACGATTTTTTCCCTACTGATGACGGAGAAATCCAGAAACACGTGTCTAGGGATACGCTTTGAAAATTATGGAATTGAGCCAAGTAATATTTCGAACTTTGTCCTGTGCCAAAAACAACGAACTACATCGACCAAGATGCCTAGAGGTAATGACGCTGAGACAGGAAGTCAGTGTGCTCCCACCCCCTTTTTCATAACTTAAAAGGCTCCCTCAAGCCGCCTGAGCTGACGAGCTTGGGAGCGCCTGCATGCCCTGAGTGGAATTGTGCCTGAGTAAATTAAGCGGCAGCATGTCCAGCAACCTACGAATTTTTTCCCTACTGATGACGGAGAAATCCAGAAACACGTCTCTAGGGATACGCTTTGAAAATTATGGAATTGAGCCAAGTAATATTTCGAACTTTGTCCTGTGCCAAAAACAACGAACTACATCGACCAAGATGGCTAGAGGTAATGACGCTGAGACATGAAGTCAGTGTGCTCCCACCCCCTTTTTCATAACTTAAAAGGCTCCCTCGAGCCGCCTGACCTGACGAGCTTGTGAGCGCCTGCATGCCCTGAGTGGAATTGTGCCTGAGTAAATTAAGCAGCAGCATGTCCAGCAACCTACGATTTTTTCCCTACTGATGACGGAGAAATCCAGAAACACGTGTCTAGGGATACGCTTTGAAAATTATGGAATTGAGCCAAGTAATATTTCGAACTTTGTCCTGTGCCAAAAACAACGAACTACATCGACCAAGATGCCTAGAGGTAATGACGCTGAGACATGAAGTCAGTGTGCTCCCACCCCCTTTTTCATAACTTAAAAGGCTCCCTCGAGCCGCCTGAGCTGACGAGCTTGGGAGCGCCTGCATGCCCTGAGTGGAATTGTGCCTGAGTAAATTAAGCGGCAGCATGTCCAGCAACCTACGATTTTTTCCCTACTGATGACGGAGATATCCAGAAACACGTGTCTAGGGATACGCTTTGAAAATTATGGAATTGAGCCAAGTAATATTTCGAACTTTGTCCTGTGCCAAAAACAACGAACTACATCGACCAAGATGCCTAGAGGTAATGAGGCTGAGACATGAAGTCAGTGTGCTCCCACCCCCTTTTTCCTAACTTAAAAGGCTCCCTCGAGCCGCCTGAGCTGACAAACTTGGGAGCGCCTGCATGCCCTGAGTGGAATTGTGCCTGAGTAAATTAAGCGGAAGCATGTCCAGCAAACTACGATTTTTTCCCTACTGATGACGGAGAAATCCAGAAACACGTGTCATGGGATGCGCTTTGAAAATTATGGAATTGAGCCAAGTAATATTTCGAACTTTGTCCTGTGCCAAAAACAACGAACTACATCGACCAAGATGCCTAGAGGTAATGACGCTGAGACATGAAGTCAGTGTGCTTCCACCCCCTTTTTCATAACATAAAAGGCTCCCTCGAGCCGCCTGAGCTGACGAGCTTGGGAGCGCCTGCATGCCCTGAGTGGAATTGTGCCTGAGTAAATTAAGCGGCAGCATGTCCAGCAACCTACGATTTTTTCCCTACTGATGACGGAGAAATCCAGAAACACATGTCTAGGGATGCGCTTTGAAAATTATGGAATTGAGCCAAGTAATATTTCGAACTTTGTCCTGTGCCAAAATCAACGAACTACATCGACCAAGATGCCTAGAGGTAATGACGCTGAGACATGAAGTCAGTGTGCTCTTACCCCCTTTTTCATAACTTAAAAGGCTCCCTCGAGCCGCCTAAGCTGACGAGCTTGGGAGCGCCTGCATGCCCTGAGTGGAATTGTGCCTGAGTAAATTAAGCGGCAGCATGTCCAGCAACCTACGATTTTTTCCCTACTGATGACGGAGAAATCCAGAAACACGTGTCTAGGGATACGCTTTGAAAATTATGGAATTGAGCCAAGTAATATTTCGAACTTTGTCCTGTGCCAAAAACAACGAACTACATCGACCAAGATGCCTAGAGGTAATGACGCTGAGACATGAAGTCAGTGTGCTCCCACCCCCTTTTTCATAACTTATAAGGCTCCCTTGAGCCGCCTGAGCTTGGGAGCGCCTGCATGCCCTGAGTGGAATTGTGCCTGAGTAAATTAAGCGGCAGCATGTCCAGCAAACTACGATTTTTTCCATACTGATGACGGAGAAATCCAGAAACACGTGTCTAGGGATGCGCTTTGAAAATTATGGAATTGAGCCAAGTAATATTTCGAACTTTGTCCTGTGCCAAAAACAACGAACTACATCGACCAAGATGCCTAGAGGTAATGACGCTGAGACATGAAGTCAGTGTGCTTCCACCCCCTTTTTCATAACTTAAAAGGCTCCCTTGAGCCGCCTGAGCTGACGAGCTTGGGAGCGCCTGCATGCCCTGAGTGGAATTGTGCCTGAGTAAATTAAGCGGCAGCATGTCCAGCAACCTACGATTTTTTCCCTACTGATGACGGAGAAATCCAGAAACACGTGTCTAGGGATGCGCTTTGAAAATTATGGAATTGAGCCAAGTAATATTTCGAACTTTGTCCTGTGCCAAAAACAACGAACTACATCGACCAAGATGCCTAGAGGTAATGACGCTGAGACATGAAGTCAGTGTTCTTCCACCCCCTTTTTCATAACTTAAAAGGCTCCCTCGAGCCGCCTGAGCTGACGAGCTTGGGAGCGCCTGCATGCCCTGAGTGGAATTGTGCCTGAGTAAATTAAGCGGCAGCATGTCCAGCAACCTACGATTTTTTCCCTACTGATGACGGAGAAATCCAGAAACACATGTCTAGGGATGCGCTTTGAAAATTATGGAATTGAGCCAAGTAATATTTCGAACTTTGTCCTGTGCCAAAATCAACGAACTACATCGACCAAGATGCCTAGAGGTAATGACGCTGAGACATGAAGTCAGTGTGCTCTTACCCCCTTTTTCATAACTTAAAAGGCTCCCTCGAGCCGCCTAAGCTGACGAGCTTGGGAGCGCCTGCATGCCCTGAGTGGAATTGTGCCTGAGTAAATTAAGCGGCAGCATGTCCAGCAACCTACGATTTTTTCCCTACTGATGACGGAGAAATCCAGAAACACGTGTCTAGGGATACGCTTTGAAAATTATGGAATTGAGCCAAGTAATATTTCGAACTTTGTCCTGTGCCAAAAACAACGAACTACATCGACCAAGATGCCTAGAGGTAATGACGCTGAGACATGAAGTCAGTGTGCTCCCACCCCCTTTTTCATAACTTAAAAGGCTCCCTTGAGCCGCCTGAGCTGACGAGCTTGGGAGCGCCTGCATGCCCTGAGTGGAATTGTGCCTGAGTAAATTAAGCGGCAGCATGTCCAGCAAACTACGATTTTTTCCATACTGATGACGGAGAAATCCAGAAACACGTGTCTAGGGATGCGCTTTGAAAATTATGGAATTGAGCCAAGTAATATTTCGAACTTTGTCCTGTGCCAAAAACAACGAACTACATCGACCAAGATGCCTAGAGGTAATGACGCTGAGACATGAAGTCAGTGAGCTCCCACCCCCTTTTTCATAACTTAAAAGGCTCCCTCGAGCCGCCTGAGCTGACGAGCTTGGGAGCGCCTGCATGCCCTGAGTGGAATTGTGCCTGAGTAAATTAAGCGGCAGCATGTCCAGCAACCTACGATTTTTTCCCTACTGATGACGGAGAAATCCAGAAACACGTGTCTAGGGATACGCTTTGAAAATTACGGAATTGAGCCAAGTAATATTTCGAACTTTGTCCTGTGCCAAAAACAACGAACTACATCGACCAAGATGCCTAGAGGTAATGACACTGAGACATGAAGTCAGTGTGCTCCCACCCCCTTTTTCATAACTTAAAAGGCTCCCTCGAGCCGCCTGAGCTGACGAGCTTGGGAGCGCCTGCATGCCCTGAGTGGAATTGTGCCTGAGTAAATTAAGCGGCAGCATGTCCAGCAACCTACGATTTTTTCCCTACTGATGACGGAGAAATCCAGAAACACATGTCTAGGGATGCGCTTTGAAAATTATGGAATTGAGCCAAGTAATATTTCGAACTTTGTCCTGTGCCAAAAACAACGAACTACATCGACCAAGATGCCTAGAGGTAATGACGCTGAGACATGAAGTCAGTGTGCTCTTACCCCCTTTTTCATAACTTAAAAGGCTCCCTCGAGCCGCCTAAGCTGACGAGCTTGGGAGCGCCTGCATGCGCTGAGTGGAATTGTGCCTGAGTAAATTAAGCGGCAGCATGTCCAGCAACCTACGATTTTTTCCCTACTGATGACGGAGAAATCCAGAAACACGTGTCTAGGGATACGCTTTGAAAATTATGGAATTGAGCCAAGTAATATTTCGAACTTTGTCCTGTGCCAAAAACAACGAACTACATCGACCAAGATGCCTAGAGGTAATGACGCTGAGACATGAAGTCAGTGTGCTCCCACCCCCTTTTTCATAACTTAAAAGGCTCCCTTGAGCCGCCTGAGCTGACGAGCTTGGGAGCGCCTGCATGCCCTGAGTGGAATTGTGCCTGAGTAAATTAAGCGGCAGAATGTCCAGCAACCTACGATTTTTTCCCTACTGATGACGGAGAAATCCAGAAACACGTGTCTAGGGATACGCTTTGAAAATTATGGAATTGAGCCAAGTAATATTTCGAACTTTGTCCTGTGCCAAAAACAACGAACTACATCGACCAAGATGCCTAGAGGTAATGATGCTGAGACATGAAGTCAGTGTGCTCCCACCCCCTTTTTCATAACTTAAAAGGCTACCTCGAGCAGCCTGAGCTGACGATCTTGGGAGCGCCTGCATGCCCTGAGTGGAATTGTGCCTGAGTAAATTAAGCGGCAGCATGTCCAGCAACCTACGATTTTTTCCCTACTGATGACGGAGAAATCCAGAAACACGTGTCTAGGGATACACTTTGAACATTATGGAATTGAGCCAAGTAATATTTCGAACTTTGTCCTGTGCCAAAAACAACGAACTACATCGACCAAGATGCCTAGAGGTAATGACGCTGAGACATGAAGTCAGTGTGCTCCCACCCCCTTTTTCATAACTTAAAAGGCTCCCTCGAGCCGCCTGAGCTGACGAGCTTGGGAGCGCCTGCATGCCCTGAGTGGAATTGTGCCTGAGTAAATTAAGCAGCAGCATGTCCAGCAACCTACGATTTTTTCCCTACTGATGACGGAGAAATCCAGAAACACGTGTCTAGGGATACGCTTTGAAAATTATGGAATTGAGCCAAGTAATATTTTGAACTTTGTCCTGTGCCAAAAACAACGAACTACATCGACCAAGATGCCTAGAGGTAATGACGCTGAGACAGGAAGTCAGTGTGCTCCCACCCCCTTTTTCATAACTTAAAAGGCTCCCTCGAGCCGCCTGAGCTGACGAGCTTGGGAGCGCCTGCATGCCCTGAGTGGAATTGTGCCTGAGTAAATTAAGCGGCAGCATGTCCAGCAACCTACGAATTTTTTCCCTACTGATGACGGAGAAATCCAGAAACACGTGTCTAGGGATACGCTTTGAAAATTATGGAATTGAGCCAAGTAATATTTCGAACTTTGTCCTGTGCCAAAAACAACAAACTACATCGACCAAGATGCCTAGAGGTAATGACGCTGAGACATGAAGTCAGTGTGCTCCCACCCCCTTTTTCATAACTTAAAAGGCTACCTCGAGCAGCCTGAGCTGACGAGCTTGGGAGCGCCTGCATGCCCTGAGTGGAATTGTGCCTGAGTAAATTAAGCGGCAGCATGTCCAGCAACCTACGATTTTTTCCCTACTGATGACGGAGAAATCCAGAAACACGTGTCTAGGGATACGCTTTGAACATTATGGAATTGAGCCAAGTAATATTTCGAACTTTGTCCTGTGCCAAAAACAACGAACTACATCGACCAAGATGGCTAGAGGTAATGACGCTGAGACATGAAGTCAGTGTGCTCCCACCCCCTTTTTCATAACTTAAAAGGCTCCCTCGAGCCGCCTGACCTGACGAGCTTGTGAGCGCCTGCATGCCCTGAGTGGAATTGTGCCTGAGTAAATTAAGCAGCAGCATGTCCAGCAACCTACGATTTTTTCCCTACTGATGACGGAGAAATCCAGAAACACGTGTCTAGTGATACACTTTGAAAATTATGGAATTGAGCCAAGTAATATTTCGAACTTTGTCCTGTGCCAAAAACAACGAACTACATCGACCAAGATGCCTAGAGGTAATGACGCTGAGACATGAAGTCAGTGTGCTCCCACCCCCTTTTTCATAACTTAAAAGGCTCCCTCGAGCCGCCTGAGCTGACGAGCTTGGGAGCGCCTGCATGCCCTGAGTGGAATTGTGCCTGAGTAAATTAAGCGGCAGCATGTCCAGCAACCTACGATTTTTTCCCTACTGATGACGGAGAAATCCAGAAACACGTGTCTAGGGATACGCTTTGAAAATTATTGAATTGAGCCAAGTAATATTTCGAACTTTGTCCTGTGCCAAAAACAACGAACTACATCGACCAAGATGCCTAGAGGTAATGATGCTGAGACATGAAGTCCGTGTGCTCCCACCCCCTTTTTCATAACTTAAAAGGCTACCTCGAGCAGCCTGAGCTGACGAGCTTGGGAGCGCCTGCATGCCCTGGGTGGAATTGTGCCTGAGTAAATTAAGCGGCAGCATGTCCAGCAACCTACGATTTTTTCCCTACTGATGACGGAGAAATCCAGAAACACGTGTCTAGGGATACACTTTGAACATTATGGAATTGAGCCAAGTAATATTTCGAACTTTGTCCTGTGCCAAAAACAACGAACTACATCGACCAAGATGCCTAGAGGTAATGACGCTGAGACATGAAGTCAGTGTGCTCCCACCCCCTTTTTCATAACTTAAAAGGCTCCCTCGAGCCGCCTGAGCTGACGAGCTTGGGAGCGCCTGCATGCCCTGAGTGGAATTGTACCTGAGTAAATTAACCAGCAGCATGTCCAGCAACCTACGATTTTTTCCCTACTGATGACGGAGAAATCCAGAAACACGTGTCTAGGGATACGCTTTGAAAATTATGGAATTGAGCCAAGTAATATTTCGAACTTTGTCCTGTGCCAAAAACAACGAACTACATCGACCAAGATGCCTAGAGGTAATGACGCTGAGACAGGAAGTCAGTGTGCTCCCACCCCCTTTTTCATAACTTAAAAGGCTCCCTCGAGCCGCCTGAGCTGACGAGCTTGGGAGCGCCTGCATGCCCTGAGTGGAATTGTGCCTGAGTAAATTAAGCGGCAGCATGTCCAGCAACCTACGAATTTTTTCCCTACTGATGACGGAGAAATCCAGAAACACGTCTCTAGGGATACGCTTTGAAAATTATGGAATTGAGCCAAGTAATATTTCGAACTTTGTCCTGTGCCAAAAACAACGAACTACATCGACCAAGATGGCTAGAGGTAATGACGCTGAGACATGAAGTCAGTGTGCTCCCACCCCCTTTTTCATAACTTAAAAGGCTCCCTCGAGCCGCCTGACCTGACGAGCTTGTGAGCGCCTGCATGCCCTGAGTGGAATTGTGCCTGAGTAAATTAAGCAGCAGCATGTCCAGCAACCTACGATTTTTTCCCTACTGATGACGGAGAAATCCAGAAACACGTGTCTAGGGATACGCTTTGAAAATTATGGAATTGAGCCAAGTAATATTTCGAACTTTGTCCTGTGCCAAAAACAACGAACTACATCGACCAAGATGCCTAGAGGTAATGACGCTGAGACATGAAGTCAGTGTGCTCCCACCCCCTTTTTCATAACTTAAAAGGCTCCCTCGAGCCGCCTGAGCTGACGAGCTTGGGAGCGCCTGCATGCCCTGAGTGGAATTGTGCCTGAGTAAATTAAGCGGCAGCATGTCCAGCAACCTACGATTTTTTCCCTACTGATGACGGAGATATCCAGAAACACGTGTCTAGGGATACGCTTTGAAAATTATGGAATTGAGCCAAGTAATATTTCGAACTTTGTCCTGTGCCAAAAACAACGAACTACATCGACCAAGATGCCTAGAGGTAATGAGGCTGAGACATGAAGTCAGTGTGCTCCCACCCCCTTTTTCCTAACTTAAAAGGCTCCCTCGAGCCGCCTGAGCTGACAAACTTGGGAGCGCCTGCATGCCCTGAGTGGAATTGTGCCTGAGTAAATTAAGCGGAAGCATGTCCAGCAAACTACGATTTTTTCCCTACTGATGACGGAGAAATCCAGAAACACGTGTCTAGGGATGCGCTTTGAAAATTATGGAATTGAGCCAAGTAATATTTCGAACTTTGTCCTGTGCCAAAAACAACGAACTACATCGACCAAGATGTCTAGAGGTAATGACGCTGAGACATGAAGTCAGTGTGCTTCCACCCCCTTTTTCATAACATAAAAGGCTCCCTCGAGCCGCCTGAGCTGACGAGCTTGGGAGCGCCTGCATGCCCTGAGTGGAATTGTGCCTGAGTAAATTAAGCGGCAGCATGTCCAGCAACCTACGATTTTTTCCCTACTGATGACGGAGAAATCCAGAAACACATGTCTAGGGATGCGCTTTGAAAATTATGGAATTGAGCCAAGTAATATTTCGAACTTTGTCCTGTGCCAAAATCAACGAACTACATCGACCAAGATGCCTAGAGGTAATGACGCTGAGACATGAAGTCAGTGTGCTCTTACCCCCTTTTTCATAACTTAAAAGGCTCCCTCGAGCCGCCTAAGCTGACGAGCTTGGGAGCGCCTGCATGCCCTGAGTGGAATTGTGCCTGAGTAAATTAAGCGGCAGCATGTCCAGCAACCTACGATTTTTTCCCTACTGATGACGGAGAAATCCAGAAACACGTGTCTAGGGATACGCTTTGAAAATTATGGAATTGAGCCAAGTAATATTTCGAACTTTGTCCTGTGCCAAAAACAACGAACTACATCGACCAAGATGCCTAGAGGTAATGACGCTGAGACATGAAGTCAGTGTGCTCCCACCCCCTTTTTCATAACTTATAAGGCTCCCTTGAGCCGCCTGAGCTTGGGAGCGCCTGCATGCCCTGAGTGGAATTGTGCCTGAGTAAATTAAGCGGCAGCATGTCCAGCAAACTACGATTTTTTCCATACTGATGACGGAGAAATCCAGAAACACGTGTCTAGGGATGCGCTTTGAAAATTATGGAATTGAGCCAAGTAATATTTCGAACTTTGTCCTGTGCCAAAAACAACGAACTACATCGACCAAGATGCCTAGAGGTAATGACGCTGAGACATGAAGTCAGTGTGCTTCCACCCCCTTTTTCATAACTTAAAAGGCTCCCTTGAGCCGCCTGAGCTGACGAGCTTGGGAGCGCCTGCATGCCCTGAGTGGAATTGTGCCTGAGTAAATTAAGCGGCAGCATGTCCAGCAACCTACGATTTTTTCCCTACTGATGACGGAGAAATCCAGAAACACGTGTCTAGGGATGCGCTTTGAAAATTATGGAATTGAGCCAAGTAATATTTTGAACTTTGTCCTGTGCCAAAAACAACGAACTACATCGACCAAGATGCCTAGAGGTAATGACGCTGAGACATGAAGTCAGTGTGCTTCCACCCCCTTTTTCATAACTTAAAAGGCTCCCTCGAGCCGCCTGAGCTGACGAGCTTGGGAGCGCCTGCATGCCCTGAGTGGAATTGTGCCTGAGTAAATTAAGCGGCAGCATGTCCAGCAACCTACGATTTTTTCCCTACTGATGACGGAGAAATCCAGAAACACATGTCTAGGGATGCGCTTTGAAAATTATGGAATTGAGCCAAGTAATATTTCGAACTTTGTCCTGTGCCAAAATCAACGAACTACATGGACCAAGATGCCTAGAGGTAATGACGCTGAGACATGAAGTCAGTGTGCTCTTACCCCCTTTTTCATAACTTAAAAGGCTCCCTCGAGCCGCCTAAGCTGACGAGCTTGGGAGCGCCTGCATGCCCTGAGTGGAATTGTGCCTGAGTAAATTAAGCGGCAGCATGTCCAGCAACCTACGATTTTTTCCCTACTGATGACGGAGAAATCCAGAAACACGTGTCTAGGGATACGCTTTGAAAATTATGGAATTGAGCCAAGTAATATTTCGAACTTTGTCCTGTGCCAAAAACAACGAACTACATCGACCAAGATGCCTAGAGGTAATGACGCTGAGACATGAAGTCAGTGTGCTCCCACCCCCTTTTTCATAACTTAAAAGGCTCCCTTGAGCCGCCTGAGCTGACGAGCTTGGGAGCGCCTGCATGCCCTGAGTGGAATTGTGCCTGAGTAAATTAAGCGGCAGCATGTCCAGCAAACTACGATTTTTTCCATACTGATGACGGAGAAATCCAGAAACACGTGTCTAGGGATGCGCTTTGAAAATTATGGAATTGAGCCAAGTAATATTTCGAACTTTGTCCTGTGCCAAAAACAACGAACTACATCGACCAAGATGCCTAGAGGTAATGACGCTGAGACATGAAGTCAGTGAGCTCCCACCCCCTTTTTCATAACTTAAAAGGCTCCCTCGAGCCGCCTGAGCTGACGAGCTTGGGAGCGCCTGCATGCCCTGAGTGGAATTGTGCCTGAGTAAATTAAGCGGCAGCATGTCCAGCAACCTACGATTTTTTCCCTACTGATGACGGAGAAATCCAGAAACACGTGTCTAGGGATACGCTTTGAAAATTACGGAATTGAGCCAAGTAATATTTCGAACTTTGTCCTGTGCCAAAAACAACGAACTACATCGACCAAGATGCCTAGAGGTAATGACACTGAGACATGAAGTCAGTGTGCTCCCACCCCCTTTTTCATAACTTAAAAGGCTACCTCGAGCAGCCTGAGCTGACGAGCTTGGTAGCGCCTGCATGCCCTGAGTGGAATTGTGCCTGAGTAAATTAAGCGGCAGCATGTCCAGCAACCTACGATTTTTTCCCTACTGATGACGGAGAAATCCAGAAACACGTGTCTAGGGATACGCTTTGAACATTATGGAATTGAGCCAAGTAATATTTCGAACTTTGTCCTGTGCCAAAAACAACGAACTACATCGACCAAGATGCCTAGAGGTAATGACGCTGAGACATGAAATCAGTGTGCTCCCACACCCTTTTTCATAACTTAAAAGGCTCCCTCGAGCCGCCTGAGCTGACGAGCTTGGGAGCGCCTGCATGCCCTGAGTGGAATTGTGCCTGAGTAAATTAAGCGGCAGCATGTCCAGTAACCTACGATTTTTTCCCTACTGATGACGGAGAAATCCAGAAACACGTGTCTAGGGATACGCTTTGAAAATTATGGAATTGAGCCAAGTAATATTTCGAACTTTGTCCTGTGCCAAAAACAACGAACTACATCGACCAAGATGCCTAGAGGTAATGACGCTGAGACATGAAGTCAGTGTGCTCCCACCCCCTTTTTCATAACTTAAAAGGCTACCTCGAGCAGCCTGAGCTGACGAGCTTGGGAGCGCCTGCATGCCCTGAGTGGAATTGTGCCTGAGTAAATTAAGCGGCAGCATGTCCAGCAACCTACGATTTTTTCCCTACTGATGAAGGAGAAATCCAGAAACACGTGTCTAGGGATACGCTTTGAACATTATGGAATTGAGCCAAGTAATATTTCGAACTTTGTCCTGTGCCAAAAACAACGAACTACATCGACCAAGATGCCTAGAGGTAATGACGCTGAGACATGGAGTCAGTGTGCTCCCACACCCTTTTTCATAACTTAAAAGGCTCCCTCGAGCCGCCTGAGCTGACGAGCTTGGGAGCGCCTGCATGCCCTGAGTGGAATTGTGCCTGAGTAAATTAAGCGGCAGCATGTCCAGCAACCTACGATTTTTTCCCTACTGATGACGGAGAAATCCAGAAACACGTGTCTAGGGATACGCTTTGAAAATTATGGAATTGAGCCAAGTAATATTTCGAACTTTGTCCTGTGCCAAAAACAACGAACTACATCGACCAAGATGCCTAGAGGTAATGACGCTGAGACATGAAGTCAGTGTGCTCCCACCCCCTTTTTCATAACTTAAAAGGCTCCCTCGAGCCGCCTGAGCTGACGAGCTAGGGAGCGCCTGCAAGCCCTGAGTGGAATTGTGCCTGAGTAAATTAAGCAGCAGCATGTCCAGCAACCTACGATTTTTTCCCTACTGATGACGGAGAAATCCAGAAACACGTGTCTAGGGATACGCTTTGAAAATTATGGAATTGAGCCAAGTAATATTTCGAACTTTGTCCTGTGCCAAAAACAACGAACTACATCGACCAAGATGCCTAGAGGTAATGACGCTGAGACAGGAAGTCAGTGTGCTCCCACCCCCTTTTTCATAACTTAAAAGGCTCCCTCGAGCCGCCTGAGCTGACGAGCTTGGGAGCGCCTGCATGCCCTGAGTGGAATTGTGCCTGAGTAAATTAAGCGGCAGCATGTCCAGCAACCTACGAATTTTTTCCCTACTGATGACGGAGAAATCCAGAAACACGTGTCTAGGGATACGCTTTGAAAATTATGGAATTGAGCCAAGTAATATTTCGAACTTTGTCCTGTGCCAAAAACAACGAACTACATCGACCAAGATGCCTAGAGGTAATGACGCTGAGACATGAAGTCAGTGTGCTCCCACCCCCTTTTTCATAACTTAAAAGGCTACCTCGAGCAGCCTGAGCTGACGAGCTTGGGAGCGCCTGCATGCCCTGAGTGGAATTGTGCCTGAGTAAATTAAGCGGCAGCATGTCCAGCAACCTACGATTTTTTCCCTACTGATGACGGAGAAATCCAGAAACACGTGTCTAGGGATACGCTTTGAACATTATGGAATTGAGCCAAGTAATATTTCGAACTTTGTCCTGTGCCAAAAACAACGAACTACATCGACCAAGATGGCTAGAGGTAATGACGCTGAGACATGAAGTCAGTGTGCTCCCACCCCCTTTTTCATAACTTAAAAGGCTCCCTCGAGCCGCCTGACCTGACGAGCTTGTGAGCGCCTGCATGCCCTGAGTGGAATTGTGCCTGAGTAAATTAAGCAGCAGCATGTCCAGCAACCTACGATTTTTTCCCTACTGATGACGGAGAAATCCAGAAACACGTGTCTAGGGATACGCTTTGAAAATTATGGAATTGAGCCAAGTAATATTTTGAACTTTGTCCTGTGCCAAAAACAACGAACTACATCGACCAAGATGCCTAGAGGTAATGACGCTGAGACATGAAGTCAGTGTGCTCCCACCCCGTTTTTCATAACTTAAAAGGCTCCCTCGAGCCGCCTGAGCTGACGAGCTTGGGAGCGCCTGCATGCCCTGAGTGGAATTGTGCCTGATTAAATTAAGCGGCAGCATGTCCAGCAACCTACGATTTTTTCCCTACTGATGACGGAGATATCCAGAAACACGTGTCTAGGGATACGCTTTGAAAATTATGGAATTGAGCCAAGTAATATTTCGAACTTTGTCCTGTGCCAAAAACAACGAACTACATCGACCAAGATGCCTAGAGGTAATGAGGCTGAGACATGAAGTCAGTGTGCTCCCACCCCCTTTTTCCTAACTTAAAAGGCTCCCTCGAGCCGCCTGAGCTGACGAGCTTGGGAGCGCCTGCATGCCCTGAGTGGAATTGTGCCTGAGTAAATTAAGCGGAAGCATGTCCAGCAAACTACGATTTTTTCCCTACTGATGACGGAGAAATCCAGAAACACGTGTCTAGGGATGCGCTTTGAAAATTATGGAATTGAGCCAAGTAATATTTCGAACTTTGTCCTGTGCCAAAAACAACGAACTACATCGACCAAGATGCCTAGAGGTAATGACGCTGAGACATGAAGTCAGTGTGCTTCCACCCCCTTTTTCATAACTTAAAAGGCTCCCTCGAGCCGCCTAAGCTGACGAGCTTGGGAGCGCCTGCATGCGCTGAGTGGAATTGTGCCTGAGTAAATTAAGCGGCAGCATGTCCAGCAACCTACGATTTTTTCCCTACTGATGACGGAGAAATCCAGAAACACGTGTCTAGGGATACGCTTTGAAAATTATGGAATTGAGCCAAGTAATATTTCGAACTTTGTCCTGTGCCAAAAACAACGAACTACATCGACCAAGATGCCTAGAGGTAATGACGCTGAGACATGAAGTCAGTGTGCTCCCACCCCCTTTTTCATAACTTAAAAGGCTCCCTTGAGCCGCCTGAGCTGACGAGCTTGGGAGCGCCTGCATGCCCTGAGTGGAATTGTGCCTGAGTAAATTAAGCAGCAGCATGTCCAGCAACCTACGATTTTTTCCCTACTGATGACGGAGAAATCCAGAAACACGTGTCTAGGGATACGCTTTGAAAATTATGGAATTGAGCCAAGTAATATTTTGAACTTTGTCCTGTGACAAAAACAACGAACTACATCGACCAAGATGCCTAGAGGTAATGACGCTGAGACAGGAAGTCAGTGTGCTCCCACCCCCTTTTTCATAACTTAAAAGGCTCCCTCGAGCCGCCTGAGCTGACGAGCTTGGGAGCGCCTGCATGCCCTGAGTGGAATTGTGCCTGAGTAAATTAAGCGGCAGCATGTCCAGCAACCTACGAATTTTTTCCCTACTGATGACGGAGAAATCCAGAAACACGTGTCTAGGGATACGCTTTGAAAATTATGGAATTGAGCCAAGTAATATTTCGAACTTTGTCCTGTGCCAAAAACAACGAACTACATCGACCAAGATGCCTAGAGGTAATGACGCTGAGACATGAAGTCAGTGTGCTCCCACCCCCTTTTTCATAACTTAAAAGGCTACCTCGAGCAGCCTGAGCTGATGAGCTTGGGAGCGCCTGCATGCCCTGAGTGGAATTGTGCCTGAGTAAATTAAGTGGCAGCATGTCCAGCAACCTACGATTTTTTCCCTACTGATGACGGAGAAATCCAGAAACACGTGTCTAGGGATACGCTTTGAACATTATGGAATTGAGCCAAGTAATATTTCGAACTTTGTCCTGTGCCAAAAACAACGAACTACATCGACCAAGATGCCTAGAGGTAATGACGCTGAGACATGAAGTCAGTGTGCTCCCACCCCCTTTTTCATAACTTAAAAGGCTACCTCGAGCAGCCTGAGCTGACGAGCTTGGGAGCGCCTGCATGCCCTGAGTGGAATTGTGCCTGAGTAAATTAAGCGGCAGCATGTCCAGCAACCTACGATTTTTTCCCTACTGATGACGGAGAAATCCAGAAACACGTGTCTAGGGATACGCTTTGAACATTATGGAATTGAGCCAAGTAATATTTCGAACTTTGTCCTGTGCCAAAAACAACGAACTACATCGACCAAGATGCCTAGAGGTAATGACGCTGAGACATGAAATCAGTGTGCTCCCACACCCTTTTTCATAACTTAAAAGGCTCCCTCGAGCCGCCTGAGCTGACGAGCTTGGGAGCGCCTGCATGCCCTGAGTGGAATTGTGCCTGAGTAAATTAAGCGGCAGCATGTCCAGCAACCTACGATTTTTTCCCTACTGATGACGGAGAAATCCAGAAACACGTGTCTAGGGATACGCTTTGAAAATTATGGAATTGAGCCAAGTAATATTTCGAACTTTGTCCTGTGCCAAAAACAACGAACTACATCGACCAAGCTGCCTAGAGGTAATGACGCTGAGACATGAAGTCAGTGTGCTCCCACCCCCTTTTTCATAACTTAAAAGGCTACCTCGAGCAGCCTGAGCTGACGAGCTTGGGAGCGCCTGCATGCCCTGAGTGGAATTGTGCCTGAGTAAATTAAGCGGCAGCATGTCCAGCAACCTACGATTTTTTCCCTACTGATGAAGGAGAAATCCAGAAACACGTGTCTAGGGATACGCTTTGAACATTATGGAATTGAGCCAAGTAATATTTCGAACTTTGTCCTGTGCCAAAAACAACGAACTACATCGACCAAGATGCCTAGAGGTAATGACGCTGAGACATGGAGTCAGTGTGCTCCCACACCCTTTTTCATAACTTAAAAGGCTCCCTCGAGCCGCCTGAGCTGACGAGCTTGGGAGCGCCTGCATGCCCTGAGTGGAATTGTGCCTGAGTAAATTAAGCGGCAGCATGTCCAGCAACCTACGATTTTTTCCCTACTGATGACGGAGAAATCCAGAAACACGTGTCTAGGGATACGCTTTGAAAATTATGGAATTGAGCCATGTAATATTTCGAACTTTGTCCTGTGCCAAAAACAACGAACTACATCGACCAAGATGCCTAGAGGTAATGACGCTGAGACATGAAGTCAGTGTGCTCCCACCCCCTTTTTCATAACTTAAAAGGCTCCCTCGAGCCGCCTGAGCTGACGAGCTAGGGAGCGCCTGCATGCCCTGAGTGGAATTGTGCCTGAGTAAATTAAGCAGCAGCATGTCCAGCAACCTACGATTTTTTCCCTACTGATGACGGAGAAATCCAGAAACACGTGTCTAGGGATACGCTTTGAAAATTATGGAATTGAGCCAAGTAATATTTCGAACTTTGTCCTGTGCCAAAAACAACGAACTACATCGACCAAGATGCCTAGAGGTAATGACGCTGAGACAGGAAGTCAGTGTGCTCCCACCCCCTTTTTCATAACTTAAAAGGCTCCCTCGAGCCGCCTGAGCTGACGAGCTTGGGAGCGCCTGCATGCCCTGAGTGGAATTGTGCCTGAGTAAATTAAGCGGCAGCATGTCCAGCAACCTACGAATTTTTTCCCTACTGATGACGGAGAAATCCAGAAACACGTGTCTAGGGATACGCTTTGAAAATTATGGAATTGAGCCAAGTAATATTTCGAACTTTGTCCTGTGCCAAAAACAACGAACTACATCGACCAAGATGCCTAGAGGTAATGACGCTGAGACATGAAGTCAGTGTGCTCCCACCCCCTTTTTCATAACTTAAAAGGCTACCTCGAGCAGCCTGAGCTGACGAGCTTGGGAGCGCCTGCATGCCCTGAGTGGAATTGTGCCTGAGTAAATTAAGCGGCAGCATGTCCAGCAACCTACGATTTTTTCCCTACTGATGACGGAGAAATCCAGAAACACGTGTCTAGGGATACGCTTTGAACATTATGGAATTGAGCCAAGTAATATTTCGAACTTTGTCCTGTGCCAAAAACAACGAACTACATCGACCAAGATGGCTAGAGGTAATGACGCTGAGACATGAAGTCAGTGTGCTCCCACCCCCTTTTTCATAACTTAAAAGGCTCCCTCGAGCCGCCTGACCTGACGAGCTTGTGAGCGCCTGCATGCCCTGAGTGGAATTGTGCCTGAGTAAATTAAGCAGCAGCATGTCCAGCAACCTACGATTTTTTCCCTACTGATGACGGAGAAATCCAGAAACACGTGTCTAGGGATACGCTTTGAAAATTATGGAATTGAGCCAAGTAATATTTTGAACTTTGTCCTGTGCCAAAAACAACGAACTACATCGACCAAGATGCCTAGAGGTAATGACGCTGAGACATGAAGTCAGTGTGCTCCCACCCCCTTTTTCATAACTTAAAAGGCTCCCTCGAGCCGCCTGAGCTGACGAGCTTGGGAGCGCCTGCATGCCCTGAGTGGAATTGTGCCTGAGTAAATTAAGCGGCAGCATGTCCAGCAACCTACGATTTTTTCCCTACTGATGACGGAGATATCCAGAAACACGTGTCTAGGGATACGCTTTGAAAATTATGGAATTGAGCCAAGTAATATTTCGAACTTTGTCCTGTGCCAAAAACAACGAACTACATCGACCAAGATGCCTAGAGGTAATGAGGCTGAGACATGAAGTCAGTGTGCTCCCACCCCCTTTTTCCTAACTTAAAAGGCTCCCTCGAGCCGCCTGAGCTGACGAGCTTGGGAGCGCCTGCATGCCCTGAGTGGAATTGTGCCTGAGTAAATTAAGCGGAAGCATGTCCAGCAAACTACGATTTTTTCCCTACTGATGACGGAGAAATCCAGAAACACGTGTCTAGGGATGCGCTTTGAAAATTATGGAATTGAGCCAAGTAATATTTCGAACTTTGTCCTGTGCCAAAAACAACGAACTACATCGACCAAGATGCCTAGAGGTAATGACGCTGAGACATGAAGTCAGTGTGCTTCCACCCCCTTTTTCATAACTTAAAAGGCTCCCTCGAGCCGCCTGAGCTGACGAGCTTGGGAGCGCCTGCATGCCCTGAGTGGAATTGTGCCTGAGTAAATTAAGCGGCAGCATGTCCAGCAACCTACGATTTTTTCCCTACTGATGACGGAGAAATCCAGAAACACATGTCTAGGGATGCGCTTTGAAAATTATGGAATTGAGCCAAGTAATATTTCGAACTTTGTCCTGTGCCAAAAACAACGAACTACATCGACCAAGATGCCTAGAGGTAATGACGCTGAGACATGAAGTCAGTGTGCTCTTACCCCCTTTTTCATAACTTAAAAGGCTCCCTCGAGCCGCCTAAGCTGACGAGCTTGGGAGCGCCTGCATGCGCTGAGTGGAATTGTGCCTGAGTAAATTAAGCGGCAGCATGTCCAGCAACCTACGATTTTTTCCCTACTGATGACGGAGAAATGCAGAAACACGTGTCTAGGGATACGCTTTGAAAATTATGGAATTGAGCCAAGTAATATTTCGAACTTTGTCCTGTGCCAAAAACAACGAACTACATCGACCAAGATGCCTAGAGGTAATGACGCTGAGACATGAAGTCAGTGTGCTCCCACCCCCTTTTTCATAACTTAAAAGGCTCCCTTGAGCCGCCTGAGCTGACGAGCTTGGGAGCGCCTGCATGCCCTGAGTGGAATTGTGCCTGAGTAAATTAAGCGGCAGCATGTCCAGCAACCTACGATTTTTTCCCTACTGATGACGGAGAAATCCAGAAACACGTGTCTAGGGATACGCTTTGAAAATTATGGAATTGAGCCAAGTAATATTTCGAACTTTGTCCTGTGCCAAAAACAACGAACTACATCGACCAAGATGCCTAGAGGTAATGATGCTGAGACATGAAGTCAGTGTGCTCCCACCCCCTTTTTCATAACTTAAAAGGCTACCTCGAGCAGCCTGAGCTGACGATCTTGGGAGCGCCTGCATGCCCTGAGTGGAATTGTGCCTGAGTAAATTAAGCGGCAGCATGTCCAGCAACCTACGATTTTTTCCCTACTGATGACGGAGAAATCCAGAAACACGTGTCTAGGGATACACTTTGAACATTATGGAATTGAGCCAAGTAATATTTCGAACTTTGTCCTGTGCCAAAAACAACGAACTACATCGACCAAGATGCCTAAAGGTAATGACGCTGAGACATGAAGTCAGTGTGCTCCCACCCCCTTTTTCATAACTTAAAAGGCTCCCTCGAGCCGCCTGAGCTGACGAGCTTGGGAGCGCCTGCATGCCCTGAGTGGAATTGTGCCTGAGTAAATTAAGCAGCAGCATGTCCAGCAACCTACGATTTTTTCCCTACTGATGACGGAGAAATCCAGAAACACGTGTCTAGGGATACGCTTTGAAAATTATGGAATTGAGCCAAGTAATATTTTGAACTTTGTCCTGTGCCAAAAACAACGAACTACATCGACCAAGATGCCTAGAGGTAATGACGCTGAGACAGGAAGTCAGTGTGCTCCCACCCCCTTTTTCATAACTTAAAAGGCTCCCTCGAGCCGCCTGAGCTGACGAGCTTGGGAGCGCCTGCATGCCCTGAGTGGAATTGTGCCTGAGTAAATTAAGCGGCAGCATGTCCAGCAACCTACGATTTTTTCCCTACTGATGACGGAGAAATCCAGAAACACGTGTCTAGGGATACGCTTTGAAAATTATGGAATTGAGCCAAGTAATATTTCGAACTTTGTCCTGTGCCAAAAACAACGAACTACATCGACCAAGATGCCTAGAGGTAATGACGCTGAGACAGGAAGTCAGTGTGCTCCCACCCCCTTTTTCATAACTTAAAAGGCTCCCTCGAGCCGCCTGAGCTGACGAGCTTGGGAGCGCCTGCATGCCCTGAGTGGAATTGTGCCTGAGTAAATTAAGCGGCAGCATGTCCAGCAACCTACGAATTTTTTCCCTACTGATGACGGAGAAATCCAGAAACACGTGTCTAGGGATACGCTTTGAAAATTATGGAATTGAGCCAAGTAATATTTCGAACTTTGTCCTGTGCCAAAAACAACGAACTACATCGACCAAGATGCCTAGAGGTAATGACGCTGAGACATGAAGTCAGTGTGCTCCCACCCCCTTTTTCATAACTTAAAAGGCTACCTCGAGCAGCCTGAGCTGACGAGCTTGGGAGCGCCTGCATGCCCTGAGTGGAATTGTGCCTGAGTAAATTAAGCGGCAGCATGTCCAGCAACCTACGATTTTTTCCCTACTGATGACGGAGATATCCAGAAACACGTGTCTAGGGATACGCTTTGAAAATTATGGAATTGAGCCAAGTAATATTTCGAACTTTGTCCTGTGCCAAAAACAACGAACTACATCGACCAAGATGCCTAGAGGTAATGAGGCTGAGACATGAAGTCAGTGTGCTCCCACCCCCTTTTTCCTAACTTAAAAGGCTCCCTCGAGCCGCCTGAGCTGACGAGCTTGGGAGCGCCTGCATGCCCTGAGTGGAATTGTGCCTGAGTAAATTAAGCGGAAGCATGTCCAGCAAACTACGATTTTTTCCCTACTGATGACGGAGAAATCCAGAAACACGTGTCTAGGGATGCGCTTTGAAAATTATGGAATTGAGCCAAGTAATATTTCGAACTTTGTCCTGTGCCAAAAACAACGAACTACATCGACCAAGATGCCTAGAGGTAATGACGCTGAGACATGAAGTCAGTGTGCTTCCACCCCCTTTTTCATAACTTAAAAGGCTCCCTCGAGCCGCCTGAGCTGACGAGCTTGGGAGCGCCTGCATGCCCTGAGTGGAATTGTGCCTGAGTAAATTAAGCGGCAGCATGTCCAGCAACCTACGATTTTTTCCCTACTGATGACGGAGAAATCCAGAAACACATGTCTAGGGATGCGCTTTGAAAATTATGGAATTGAGCCAAGTAATATTTCGAACTTTGTCCTGTGCCAAAAACAACGAACTACATCGACCAAGATGCCTAGAGGTAATGACGCTGAGACATGAAGTCAGTGTGCTCCCACCCCGTTTTTCATAACTTAAAAGGCTCCCTCGAGCCGCCTGAGCTGACGAGCTTGGGAGCGCCTGCATGCCCTGAGTGGAATTGTGCCTGAGTAAATTAAGCGGCAGCATGTCCAGCAACCTACGATTTTTTCCCTACTGATGACGGAGATATCCAGAAACACGTGTCTAGGGATACGCTTTGAAAATTATGGAATTGAGCCAAGTAATTTTTCGAACTTTGTCCTGTGCCAAAAACAACGAACTACATCGACCAAGATGCCTAGAGGTAATGAGGCTGAGACATGAAGTCAGTGTGCTCCCACCCCCTTTTTCCTAACTTAAAAGGCTCCCTCGAGCCGCCTGAGCTGACGAGCTTGGGAGCGCCTGCATGCCCTGAGTGGAATTGTGCCTGAGTAAATTAAGCGGAAGCATGTCCAGCAAACTACGATTTTTTCCCTACTGATGACGGAGAAATCCAGAAACACGTGTCTAGGGATGCGCTTTGAAAATTATGGAATTGAGCCAAGTAATATTTCGAACTTTGTCCTGTGCCAAAAACAACGAACTACATCGACCAAGATGCCTAGAGGTAATGACGCTGAGACATGAAGTCAGTGTGCTTCCACCCCCTTTTTCATAACTTAAAAGGCTCCCTCGAGCCGCCTGAGCTGACGAGCTTGGGAGCGCCTGCATGCCCTGAGTGGAATTGTGCCTGAGTAAATTAAGCGGCAGCATGTCCAGCAACCTACGATTTTTTCCCTACTGATGACGGAGAAATCCAGAAACACATGTCTAGGGATGCGCTTTGAAAATTATGGAATTGAGCCAAGTAATATTTCGAACTTTGTCCTGTGCCAAAAACAACGAACTACATCGACCAAGATGCCTAGAGGTAATGACGCTGAGACATGAAGTCAGTGTGCTCTTACCCCCTTTTTCATAACTTAAAAGGCTCCCTCGAGCCGCCTAAGCTGACGAGCTTGGGAGCGCCTGCATGCGCTGAGTGGAATTGTGCCTGAGTAAATTAAGCGGCAGCATGTCCAGCAACCTACGATTTTTTCCCTACTGATGACGGAGAAATCCAGAAACACGTGTCTAGGGATACGCTTTGAAAATTATGGAATTGAGCCAAGTAATATTTCGAACTTTGTCCTGTGCCAAAAACAACGAACTACATCGACCAAGATGCCTAGAGGTAATGACGCTGAGACATGAAGTCAGTGTGCTCCCACCCCCTTTTTCATAACTTAAAAGGCTCCCTTGAGCCGCCTGAGCTGACGAGCTTGGGAGCGCCTGCATGCCCTGAGTGGAATTGTGCCTGAGTAAATTAAGCGGCAGCATGTCCAGCAACCTACGATTTTTTCCCTACTGATGACGGAGAAATCCAGAAACACGTGTCTAGGGATACGCTTTGAAAATTATGGAATTGAGCCAAGTAATATTTCGAACTTTGTCCTGTGCCAAAAACAACGAACTACATCGACCAAGATGCCTAGAGGTAATGATGCTGAGACATGAAGTCAGTGTGCTCCCACCCCCTTTTTCATAACTTAAAAGGCTCCCTCGAGCCGCCTGAGCTGACGAGCTTGGGAGCGCCTGCATGCCCTGAGTGGAATTGTGCCTGAGTAAATTAAGCAGCAGCATGTCCAGCAACCTAAGATTTTTTCCCTACTGATGACGGAGAAATCCAGAAACACGTGTCTAGGGATACGCTTTGAAAATTATGGAATTGAGCCAAGTAATATTTTGAACTTTGTCCTGTGCCAAAAACAACGAACTACATCGACCAAGATGCCTAGAGGTAATGACGCTGAGACAGGAAGTCAGTGTGCTCCCACCCCCTTTTTCATAACTTAAAAGGCTCCCTCGAGCCGCCTGAGCTGACGAGCTTGGGAGCGCCTGCATGCCCTGAGTGGAATTGTGCCTGAGTAAATTAAGCGGCAGCATGTCCAGCAACCTACGAATTTTTTCCCTACTGATGACGGAGAAATCCAGAAACACGTGTCTAGGGATACGCTTTGAAAATTATGGAATTGAGCCAAGTAATATTTCGAACTTTGTCCTGTGCCAAAAACAACGAACTACATCGACCAAGATGCCTAGAGGTAATGACGCTGAGACATGAAGTCAGTGTGCTCCCACCCCCTTTTTCATAACTTAAAAGGCTACCTCGAGCAGCCTGAGCTGACGAGCTTGGGAGCGCCTGCATGCCCTGAGTGGAATTGTGCCTGAGTAAATTAAGCGGCAGCATGTCCAGCAACCTACGATTTTTTCCCTACTGATGACGGAGAAATCCAGAAACACGTGTCTAGGGATACGCTTTGAACATTATGGAATTGAGCCAAGTAATATTTCGAACTTTGTCCTGTGCCAAAAACAACGAACTACATCGACCAAGATGCCTAGAGGTAATGACGCTGAGACATGAAGTCAGTGTGCTCCCACCCCCTTTTTCATAACTTAAAAGGCTACCTCGAGCAGCCTGAGCTGACGAGCTTGGGAGCGCCTGCATGCCCTGAGTGGAATTGTGCCTGAGTAAATTAAGCGGCAGCATGTCCAGCAACCTACGATTTTTTCCCTACTGATGACGGAGAAATCCAGAAACACGTGTCTAGGGATACGCTTTGAACATTATGGAATTGAGCCAAGTAATATTTCGAACTTTGTCCTGTGCCAAAAACAACGAACTACATCGACCAAGATGCCTAGAGGTAATGACGCTGAGACATGAAATCAGTGTGCTCCCACACCCTTTTTCATAACTTAAAAGGCTCCCTCGAGCCGCCTGAGCTGACGAGCTTGGGAGCGCCTGCATGCCCTGAGTGGAATTGTGCCTGAGTAAATTAAGCGGCAGCATGTCCAGCAACCTACGATTTTTTCCCTACTGATGACGGAGAAATCCAGAAACACGTGTCTAGGGATACGCTTTGAAAATTATGGAATTGAGCCAAGTAATATTTCGAACTTTGTCCTGTGCCAAAAACAACGAACTACATCGACCAAGATGCCTAGAGGTAATGACGCTGAGACATGAAGTCAGTGTGCTCCCACCCCCTTTTTCATAACTTAAAAGGCTACCTCGAGCAGCCTGAGCTGACGAGCTTGGGAGCGCCTGCATGCCCTGAGTGGAATTGTGCCTGAGTAAATTAAGCGGCAGCATGTCCAGCAACCTACGATTTTTTCCCTACTGATGAAGGAAAAATCCAGAAACACGTGTCTAGGGATACGCTTTGAACATTATGGAATTGAGCCAAGTAATATTTCGAACTTTGTCCTGTGCCAAAAACAACGAACTACATCGACCAAGATGCCTAGAGGTAATGACGCTGAGACATGGAGTCAGTGTGCTCCCACACCCTTTTTCATAACTTAAAAGGCTCCCTCGAGCCGCCTGAGCTGACGAGCTTGGGAGCGCCTGCATGCCCTGAGTGGAATTGTGCCTGAGTAAATTAAGCGGCAGCATGTCCAGCAACCTACGATTTTTTCCCTACTGATGACGGAGAAATCCAGAAACACGTGTATAGGAATACGCTTTGAAAATTATGGAATTGAGCCAAGTAATATTTCGAACTTTGTCCTGTGCCAAAAACAACGAACTACATCGACCAAGATGCCTAGAGGTAATGACGCTGAGACATGAAGTCAGTGTGCTCCCACCCCCTTTTTCATAACTTAAAAGGCTCCCTCGAGCCGCCTGAGCTGACGAGCTAGGGAGCGCCTGCATGCCCTGAGTGGAATTGTGCCTGAGTAAATTAAGCAGCAGCATGTCCAGCTACCTACGATTTTTTCCCTACTGATGACGGAGAAATCCAGAAACACGTGTCTAGGGATACGCTTTGAAAATTATGGAATTGAGCCAAGTAATATTTCGAACTTTGTCCTGTGCCAAAAACAACGAACTACATCGACCAAGATGCCTAGAGGTAATGACGCTGAGACAGGAAGTCAGTGTGCTCCCACCCCCTTTTTCATAACTTAAAAGGCTCCCTCGAGCCGCCTGAGCTGACGAGCTTGGGAGCGCCTGCATGCCCTGAGTGGAATTGTGCCTGAGTAAATTAAGCGGCAGCATGTCCAGCAACCTACGAATTTTTTCCCTACTGATGACGGAGAAATCCAGAAACACGTGTCTAGGGATACGCTTTGAAAATTATGGAATTGAGCCAAGTAATATTTCGAACTTTGTCCTGTGCCAAAAACAACGAACTACATCGACCAAGATGCCTAGAGGTAATGACGCTGAGACATGAAGTCAGTGTGCTCCCACCCCCTTTTTCATAACTTAAAAGGCTACCTCGAGCAGCCTGAGCTGACGAGCTTGGGAGCGCCTGCATGCCCTGAGTGGAATTGTGCCTGAGTAAATTAAGCGGCAGCATGTCCAGCAACCTACGATTTTTTCCCTACTGATGACGGAGAAATCCAGAAACACGTGTCTAGGGATACGCTTTGAACATTATGGAATTGAGCCAAGTAATATTTCGAACTTTGTCCTGTGCCAAAAACAACGAACTACATCGACCAAGATGGCTAGAGGTAATGACGCTGAGACATGAAGTCAGTGTGCTCCCACCCCCTTTTTCATAACTTAAAAGGCTCCCTCGAGCCGCCTGACCTGACGAGCTTGTGAGCGCCTGCATGCCCTGAGTGGAATTGTGCCTGAGTAAATTAAGCAGCAGCATGTCCAGCAACCTACGATTTTTTCCCTACTGATGACGGAGAAATCCAGAAACACGTGTCTAGGGATACGCTTTGAAAATTATGGAATTGAGCCAAGTAATATTTTGAACTTTGTCCTGTGCCAAAAACAACGAACTACATCGACCAAGATGCCTAGAGGTAATGACGCTGAGACATGAAGTCAGTGTGCTCCCACCCCCTTTTTCATAACTTAAAAGGCTCCCTCGAGCCGCCTGAGCTGACGAGCTTGGGAGCGCCTGCATGCCCTGAGTGGAATTGTGCCTGAGTAAATTAAGCGGCAGCATGTCCAGCAACCTACGATTTTTTCCCTACTGATGACGGAGATATCCAGAAACACGTGTCTAGGGATACGCTTTGAAAATTATGGAATTGAGCCAAGTAATATTTCGAACTTTGTCCTGTGCCAAAAACAACGAACTACATCGACCAAGATGCCTAGAGGTAATGAGGCTGAGACATGAAGTCAGTGTGCTCCCACCCCCTTTTTCCTAACTTAAAAGGCTCCCTCGAGCCGCCTGAGCTGACGAGCTTGGGAGCGCCTGCATGCCCTGAGTGGAATTGTGCCTGAGTAAATTAAGCGGAAGCATGTCCAGCAAACTACGATTTTTTCCCTACTGATGACGGAGAAATCCAGAAACACGTGTCTAGGGATGCGCTTTGAAAATTATGGAATTGAGCCAAGTAATATTTCGAACTTTGTCCTGTGCCAAAAACAACGAACTACATCGACCAAGATGCCTAGAGGTAATGACGCTGAGACATGAAGTCAGTGTGCTTCCACCCCCTTTTTCATAACTTAAAAGTCTCCCTCGAGCCGCCTGAGCTGACGAGCTTGGGAGCGCCTGCATGCCCTGAGTGGAATTGTGCCTGAGTAAATTAAGCGGCAGCATGTCCAGCAACCTACGATTTTTTCCCTACTGATGACGGAGAAATCCAGAAACACATGTCTAGGGATGCGCTTTGAAAATTATGGAATTGAGCCAAGTAATATTTCGAACTTTGTCCTGTGCCAAAAACAACGAACTACATCGACCAAGATGCCTAGAGGTAATGACGCTGAGACATGAAGTCAGTGTGCTCTTACCCCCTTTTTCATAACTTAAAAGGCTCCCTCGAGCCGCCTAAGCTGACGAGCTTGGGAGCGCCTGCATGCGCTGAGTGGAATTGTGCCTGAGTAAATTAAGCGGCAGCATGTCCAGCAACCTACGATTTTTTCCCTACTGATGACGGAGAAATCCAGAAACACGTGTCTAGGGATACGCTTTGAAAATTATGGAATTGAGCCAAGTAATATTTCGAACTTTGTCCTGTGCCAAAAACAACGAACTACATCGACCAAGATGCCTAGAGGTAATGACGCTGAGACATGAAGTCAGTGTGCTCCCACCCCCTTTTTCATAACTTAAAAGGCTCCCTTGAGCCGCCTGAGCTGACGAGCTTGGGAGCGCCTGCATGCCCTGAGTGGAATTGTGCCTGAGTAAATTAAGCGGCAGCATGTCCAGCAACCTACGATTTTTTCCCTACTGATGACGGAGAAATCCAGAAACACGTGTCTAGGGATACGCTTTGAAAATTATGGAATTGAGCCAAGTAATATTTCGAACTTTGTCCTGTGCCAAAAACAACGAACTACATCGACCAAGATGCCTAGAGGTAATGATGCTGAGACATGAAGTCAGTGTGCTCCCACCCCCTTTTTCATAACTTAAAAGGCTACCTCGAGCAGCCTGAGCTGACGATCTTGGGAGCGCCTGCATGCCCTGAGTGGAATTGTGCCTGAGTAAATTAAGCGGCAGCATGTCCAGCAACCTACGATT
Source organism: Triturus cristatus (assembly GCF_964204655.1). NCBI lineage: Eukaryota > Metazoa > Chordata > Amphibia > Caudata > Salamandridae > Triturus > Triturus cristatus. The sequence goes on from NC_140584.1 coordinate 352,191,398, forward strand.
TTTTCCCTACTGATGACGGAGAAATCCAGAAACACGTGTCTAGGGATACACTTTGAACATTATGGAATTGAGCCAAGTAATATTTCGAACTTTGTCCTGTGCCAAAAACAACGAACTACATCGACCAAGATGCCTAAAGGTAATGACGCTGAGACATGAAGTCAGTGTGCTCCCACCCCCTTTTTCATAACTTAAAAGGCTCCCTCGAGCCGCCTGAGCTGACGAGCTTGGGAGCGCCTGCATGCCCTGAGTGGAATTGTGCCTGAGTAAATTAAGCAGCAGCATGTCCAGCAACCTACGATTTTTTCCCTACTGATGACGGAGAAATCCAGAAACACGTGTCTAGGGATACGCTTTGAAAATTATGGAATTGAGCCAAGTAATATTTTGAACTTTGTCCTGTGCCAAAAACAACGAACTACATCGACCAAGATGCCTAGAGGTAATGACGCTGAGACAGGAAGTCAGTGTGCTCCCACCCCCTTTTTCATAACTTAAAAGGCTCCCTCGAGCCGCCTGAGCTGACGAGCTTGGGAGCGCCTGCATGCCCTGAGTGAAATTGTGCCTGAGTAAATTAAGCGGCAGCATGTCCAGCAACCTACGAATTTTTTCCCTACTGATGACGGAGAAATCCAGAAACACGTGTCTAGGGATACGCTTTGAAAATTATGGAATTGAGCCAAGTAATATTTCGAACTTTGTCCTGTGCCAAAAACAACGAACTACATCGACCAAGATGCCTAGAGGTAATGACGCTGAGACATGAAGTCAGTGTGCTCCCACCCCCTTTTTCATAACTTAAAAGGCTACCTCGAGCAGCCTGAGCTGACGAGCTTGGGAGCGCCTGCATGCCCTGAGTGGAATTGTGCCTGAGTAAATTAAGCGGCAGCATGTCCAGCAACCTACGATTTTTTCCCTACTGATGACGGAGAAATCCAGAAACACGTGTCTAGGGATACGCTTTGAACATTATGGAATTGAGCCAAGTAATATTTCGAACTTTGTCCTGTGCCAAAAACAACGAACTACATCGACCAAGATGGCTAGAGGTAATGACGCTGAGACATGAAGTCAGTGTGCTCCCACCCCCTTTTTCATAACTTAAAAGGCTCCCTCGAGCCGCCTGACCTGACGAGCTTGTGAGCGCCTGCATGCCCTGAGTGGAATTGTGCCTGAGTAAATTAAGCAGCAGCATGTCCAGCAACCTACGATTTTTTCCCTACTGATGACGGAGAAATCCAGAAACACGTGTCTAGTGATACGCTTTGAAAATTATGGAATTGAGCCAAGTAATATTTCGAACTTTGTCCTGTGCCAAAAACAACGAACTACATCGACCAAGATGCCTAGAGGTAATGACGCTGAGACATGAAGTCAGTGTGCTCCCACCCCCTTTTTCATAACTTAAAAGGCTCCCTCGAGCCGCCTGAGCTGACGAGCTTGGGAGCGCCTGCATGCCCTGAGTGGAATTGTGCCTGAGTAAATTAAGCGGCAGCATGTCCAGCAACCTACGATTTTTTCCCTACTGATGACGGAGATATCCAGAAACACGTGTCTAGGGATACGCTTTGAAAATTATGGAATTGAGCCAAGTAATATTTCGAACTTTGTCCTGTGCCAAAAACAACGAACTACATCGACCAAGATGCCTAGAGGTAATGAGGCTGAGACATGAAGTCAGTGTGCTCCCACCCCCTTTTTCCTAACTTAAAAGGCTCCCTCGAGCCGCCTGAGCTGACGAGCTTGGGAGCGCCTGTATGCCCTGAGTGGAATTGTGCTTGAGTAAATTAAGCGGAAGCATGTCCAGCAAACTACGATTTTTTCCCTACTGATGACGGAGAAATCCAGAAACACGTGTCTAGGGATGCGCTTTGAAAATTATGGAATTGAGCCAAGTAATATTTCGAACTTTGTCCTGTGCCAAAAACAACGAACTACATCGACCAAGATGCCTAGAGGTAATGACGCTGAGACATGAAGTCAGTGTGCTTCCACCCCCTTTTTCATAACTTAAAAGGCTCCCTCGAGCCGCCTGAGCTGACGAGCTTGGGAGCGCCTGCATGCCCTGAGTGGAATTGTGCCTGAGTAAATTAAGCGGCAGCATGTCCAGCAACCTATGATTGTTTCCCTACTGATGACGGAGAAATCCAGAAACACATGTCTAGGGATGCGCTTTGAAAATTATGGAATTGAGCCAAGTAATATTTCGAACTTTGTCCTGTGCCAAAAACAACGAACTACATCGACCAAGATGCCTAGAGGTAATGACGCTGAGACATGAAGTCAGTGTGCTCCCACCCCCTTTTTCATAACTTAAAAGGCTACCTCGAGCAGCCTGAGCTGACGAGCTTGGTAGCGCCTGCATGCCCTGAGTGGAATTGTGCCTGAGTAAATTAAGCGGCAGCATGTCCAGCAACCTATGATTTTTTCCCTACTGATGACGGAGAAATCCAGAAACACGTGTCTAGGGATACGCTTTGAACATTATGGAATTGAGCCAAGTAATATTTCGAACTTTGTCCTGTGCCAAAAACAACAAACTACATCGACCAAGATGCCTAGAGGTAATGACGCTGAGACATGAAGTCAGTGTGCTCCCACACCCTTTTTCATAACTTAAAAGGCTCCCTCGAGCCGCCTGAGCTGACGAGCTTGGGAGTGCCTGCATGCCCTGAGTGGAATTGTGCCTGAGTAAATTAAGCGGCAGCATGTCCAGCAACCTACGATTTTTTCCCTACTGATGACGGAGAAATCCAGAAACACGTGTCTAGGGATACGCTTTGAAAATTATGGAATTGAGCCAAGTAATATTTCGAACTTTGTCCTGTGCCAAAAACAACGAACTACATCGACCAAGATGCCTAGAGGTAATGATGCTGAGACATGAAGTCAGTGTGCTCCCACCCCCTTTTTCATAACTTAAAAGGCTACCTCGAGCAGCCTGAGCTGACGATCTTGGGAGCGCCTGCATGCCCTGAGTGGAATTGTGCCTGAGTAAATTAAGCGGCAGCATGTCCAGCAACCTACGATTTTTTCCCTACTGATGACGGAGAAATCCAGAAACACGTGTCTAGGGATACACTTTGAACATTATGGAATTGAGCCAAGTAATATTTCGAACTTTGTCCTGTGCCAAAAACAACGAACTACATCGACCAAGATGCCTAGAGGTAATGACGCTGAGACATGAAGTCAGTGTGCTCCCACCCCCTTTTTCATAACTTAAAAGGCTCCCTCGGGCCGCCTGAGCTGACGAGCTTGGGAGCGCCTGCATGCCCTGAGTGGAATTGTGCCTGAGTAAATTAAGCAGCAGCATGTCCAGCAACCTACGATTTTTTCCCTACTGATGACGGAGAAATCCAGAAACACGTGTCTAGGGATACGCTTTGAAAATTATGGAATTGAGCCAAGTAATATTTTGAACTTTGTCCTGTGCCAAAAACAACGAACTACATCGACCAAGATGCCTAGAGGTAATGACGCTGAGACAGGAAGTCAGTGTGCTCCCACCCCCTTTTTCATAACTTAAAAGGCTCCCTCGAGCCGCCTGAGCTGACGAGCTTGGGAGCGCCTGCATGCCCTGAGTGGAATTGTGCCTGAGTAAATTAAGCGGCAGCATGTCCAGCAACCTACGAATTTTTTCCCTACTGATGACGGAGAAATCCAGAAACACGTGTCTAGGGATACGCTTTGAAAATTATGGAATTGAGCCAAGTAATATTTCGAACTTTGTCCTGTGCCAAAAACAACGAACTACATCGACCAAGATGCCTAGAGGTAATGACGCTGAGACATGAAGTCAGTGTGCTCCCACCCCCTTTTTCATAACTTAAAAGGCTACCTCGAGCAGCCTGAGCTGACGAGCTTGGGAGCGCCTGCATGCCCTGAGTGGAATTGTGCCTGAGTAAATTAAGCGGCAGCATGTCCAGCAACCTACGATTTTTTCCCTACTGATGACGGAGAAATCCAGAAACACGTGTCTAGGGATACGCTTTGAACATTATGGAATTGAGCCAAGTAATATTTCGAACTTTGTCCTGTGCCAAAAACAACGAACTACATCGACCAAGATGCCTAGAGGTAATGACGCTGAGACATGAAGTTAGTGTGCTCCCACCCCCTTTTTCATAACTTAAAAGGCTACCTCGAGCAGCCTGAGCTGACGAGCTTGGGAGCGCCTGCATGCCCTGAGTGGAATTGTGCCTGAGTAAATTAAGCGGCAGCATGTCCAGCAACCTACGATTTTTTCCCTACTGATGACGGAGAAATCCAGAAACACGTGTCTAGGGATACGCTTTGAACATTATGGAATTGAGCCAAGTAATATTTCGAACTTTGTCTTGTGCCAAAAACAACGAACTACATCGACCAAGATGCCTAGAGGTAATGACGCTGAGACATGAAATCAGTGTGCTCCCACACCCTTTTTCATAACTTAAAAGGCTCCCTCGAGCCGCCTGAGCTGACGAGCTTGGGAGCGCCTGCATGCCCTGAGTGGGATTGTGCCTGAGTAAATTAAGCGGCAGCATGTCCAGCAACCTACGATTTTTTCCCTACTGATGACGGAGAAATCCAGAAACACGTGTCTAGGGATACGCTTTGAAAATTATGGAATTGAGCCAAGTAATATTTCGAACTTTGTCCTGTGCCAAAAACAACGAACTACATCGACCAAGATGCCTAGAGGTAATGACGCTGAGACATGAAGTCAGTGTGCTCCCACCCCCTTTTTCATAACTTAAAAGGCTACCTCGAGCAGCCTGAGCTGACGAGCTTGGGAGCGCCTGCATGCCCTGAGTGGAATTGTGCCTGAGTAAATTAAGCGGCAGCATGTCCAGCAACCTACGATTTTTTCCCTACTGATGAAGGAGAAATCCAGAAACACGTGTCTAGGTATACGCTTTGAACATTATGGAATTGAGCCAAGTAATATTTCGAACTTTGTCCTGTGCCAAAAACAACGAACTACATCGACCAAGATGCCTAGAGGTAATGACGCTGAGACATGGAGTCAGTGTGCTCCCACACCCTTTTTCATAACTTAAAAGGCTCCCTCGAGCCGCCTGAGCTGACGAGCTTGGGAGCGCCTGCATGCCCTGAGTGGAATTGTGCCTGAGTAAATTAAGCGGCAGCATGTCCAGCAACCTACGATTTTTTCCCTACTGATGACGGAGAAATCCAGAAACACGTGTCTAGGGATACGCTTTGAAAATTATGGAATTGAGCCAAGTAATATTTCGAACTTTGTCCTGTGCCAAAAACAACGAACTACATCGACCAAGATGCCTAGAGGTAATGACGCTGAGACATGAAGTCAGTGTGCTCCCACCCCCTTTTTCATAACTTAAAAGGCTCCCTCGAGCCGCCTGAGCTGACGAGCTAGGGAGCGCCTGCATGCCCTGAGTGGAATTGTGCCTGAGTAAATTAAGCAGCAGCATGTCCAGCAACCTACGATTTTTTCCCTACTGATGACGGAGAAATCCAGAAACACGTGTCTAGGGATACGCTTTGAAAATTATGGAATTGAGCCAAGTAATATTTCGAACTTTGTCCTGTGCCAAAAACAACGAACTACATCGACCAAGATGCCTAGAGGTAATGACGCTGAGACAGGAAGTCAGTGTGCTCCCACCCCCTTTTTCATAACTTAAAAGGCTCCCTCGAGCCGCCTGAGCTGACGAGCTTGGGAGCGCCTGCATGCCCTGAGTGGAATTGTGCCTGAGTAAATTAAGCGGCAGCATGTCCAGCAACCTACGAATTTTTTCCCTACTGATGACGGAGAAATCCAGAAACACGTGTCTAGGGATACGCTTTGAAAATTATGGAATTGAGCCAAGTAATATTTCGAACTTTGTCCTGTGCCAAAAACAACGAACTACATCGACCAAGATGCCTAGAGGTAATGACGCTGAGACATGAAGTCAGTGTGCTCCCACCCCCTTTTTCATAACTTAAAAGGCTACCTCGAGCAGCCTGAGCTGACGAGCTTGGGAGCGCCTGCATGCCCTGAGTGGAATTGTGCCTGAGTAAATTAAGCGGCAGCATGTCCAGCAACCTACGATTTTTTCCCTACTGATGACGGAGAAATCCAGAAACACGTGTCTAGGGATACGCTTTGAACATTATGGAATTGAGCCAAGTAATATTTCGAACTTTGTCCTGTGCCAAAAACAACGAACTACATCGACCAAGATGGCTAGAGGTAATGACGCTGAGACATGAAGTCAGTGTGCTCCCACCCCCTTTTTCATAACTTAAAAGGCTCCCTCGAGCCGCCTGACCTGACGAGCTTGTGAGCGCCTGCATGCCCTGAGTGGAATTGTGCCTGAGTAAATTAAGCAGCAGCATGTCCAGCAACCTACGATTTTTTCCCTACTGATGACGGAGAAATCCAGAAACACGTGTCTAGGGATACGCTTTGAAAATTATGGAATTGAGCCAAGTAATATTTTGAACTTTGTCCTGTGCCAAAAACAACGAACTACATCGACCAAGATGCCTAGAGGTAATGACGCTGAGACATGAAGTCAGTGTGCTCCCACCCCCTTTTTCATAACTTAAAAGGCTCCCTCGAGCCGCCTGAGCTGACGAGCTTGGGAGCGCCTGCATGCCCTGAGTGGAATTGTGCCTGAGTAAATTAAGCGGCAGCATGTCCAGCAACCTACGATTTTTTCCCTACTGATGACGGAGATATCCAGAAACACGTGTCTAGGGATACGCTTTGAAAATTATGGAATAGAGCCAAGTAATATTTCGAACTTTGTCCTGTGCCAAAAACAACAAACTACATCGACCAAGATGCCTAGAGGTAATGACGCTGAGACATGAAGTCAGTGTGCTTCCACCCCCTTTTTCATAACTTAAAAGGCTCCCTCGAGCCGCCTGAGCTGACGAGCTTGGGAGCGCCTGCATGCCCTGAGTGGAATTGTGCCTGAGTAAATTAAGCGGCAGCATGTCCAGCAACCTACGATTTTTTCCCTACTGATGACGGAGAAATCCAGAAACACATGTCTAGGGATGCGCTTTGAAAATTATGGAATTGAGCCAAGTAATATTTCGAACTTTGTCCTGTGCCAAAAACAACGAACTACATCGACCAAGATGCCTAGAGGTAATGACGCTGAGACATGAAGTCAGTGTGCTCTTACCCCCTTTTTCATAACTTAAAAGGCTCCCTCGAGCCGCCTAAGCTGACGAGCTTGGGAGCGCCTGCATGCGCTGAGTGGAATTGTGCCTGAGTAAATTAAGCGGCAGCATGTCCAGCAACCTACGATTTTTTCCCTACTGATGACGGAGAAATCCAGAAACACGTGTCTAGGGATACGCTTTGAAAATTATGGAATTGAGCCAAGTAATATTTCGAACTTTGTCCTGTGCCAAAAACAACGAACTACATCGACCAAGATGCCTAGAGGTAATGACGCTGAGACATGAAGTCAGTGTGCTCCCACCCCCTTTTTTATAACTTAAAAGGCTCCCTTGAGCCGCCTGAGCTGACGAGCTTGGGAGCGCCTGCATGCCCTGAGTGGAATTGTGCCTGAGTAAATTAAGCGGCAGCATGTCCAGCAACCTACGATTTTTTCCCTACTGATGACGGAGAAATCCAGAAACACGTGTCTAGGGATACACTTTGAACATTATGGAATTGAGCCAAGTAATATTTCGAACTTTGTCCTGTGCCAAAAACAACGAACTACATCGACCAAGATGCCTAGAGGTAATGACGCTGAGACATGAAGTCAGTGTGCTCCCACCCCCTTTTTCATAACTTAAAAGGCTCCCTCGAGCCGCCTGAGCTGACGAGCTTGGGAGCGCCTGCATGCCCTGAGTGGAATTGTGCCTGAGTAAATTAAGCAGCAGCATGTCCAGCAACCTACGATTTTTTTCCCTACTGATGACGGAGAAATCCAGAAACACGTGTCTAGGGATACGCTTTGAAAATTATGGAATTGAGCCAAGTAATATTTTGAACTTTGTCCTGTGCCAAAAACAACGAACTACATCGACCAAGATGCCTAGAGGTAATGACGCTGAGACAGGAAGTCAGTGTGCTCCCACCCCCTTTTTCATAACTTAAAAGGCTCCCTCGAGCCGCCTGAGCTGACGAGCTTGGGAGCGCCTGCATGCCCTGAGTGGAATTGTGCCTGAGTAAATTAAGCGGCAGCATGTCCAGCAACCTACGAATTTTTTCCCTACTGATGACGGAGAAATCCAGAAACACGTGTCTAGGGATACGCTTTGAAAATTATGGAATTGAGCCAAGTAATATTTCGAACTTTGTCCTGTGCCAAAAACAACGAACTACATCGACCAAGATGCCTAGAGGTAATGACGCTGAGACATGAAGTCAGTGTGCTCCCACCCCCTTTTTCATAACTTAAAAGGCTACCTCGAGCAGCCTGAGCTGACGAGCTTGGGAGCGCCTGCATGCCCTGAGTGGAATTGTGCCTGAGTAAATTAAGCGGCAGCATGTCCAGCAACCTACGATTTTTTCCCTACTGATGACGGAGAAATCCAGAAACACGTGTCTAGGGATACGCTTTGAACATTATGGAATTGAGCCAAGTAATATTTCGAACTTTGTCCTGTGCCAAAAACAACGAACTACATCGACCAAGATGGCTAGAGGTAATGACGCTGAGACATGAAGTCAGTGTGCTCCCACCCCCTTTTTCATAACTTAAAAGGCTCCCTCGAGCCGCCTGACCTGACGAGCTTGTGAGCGCCTGCATGCCCTGAGTGGAATTGTGCCTGAGTAAATTAAGCAGCAGCATGTCCAGCAACCTACGATTTTTTCCCTACTGATGACGGAGAAATCCAGAAACACGTGTCTAGTGATACGCTTTGAAAATTATGGAATTGAGCCAAGTAATATTTCGAACTTTGTCCTGTGCCAAAAACAACGAACTACATCGACCAAGATGCCTAGAGGTAATGACGCTGAGACATGAAGTCAGTGTGCTCCCACCCCCTTTTTCATAACTTAAAAGGCTCCCTCGAGCCGCCTGAGCTGACGAGCTTGGGAGCGCCTGCATGCCCTGAGTGGAATTGTGCCTGAGTAAATTAAGCGGCAGCATGTCCAGCAACCTACGATTTTTTCCCTACTGATGACGGAGATATCCAGAAACACGTGTCTAGGGATACGCTTTGAAAATTATGGAATTGAGCCAAGTAATATTTCGAACTTTGTCCTGTGCCAAAAACAACGAACTACATCGACCAAGATGCCTAGAGGTAATGAGGCTGAGACATGAAGTCAGTGTGCTCCCACCCCCTTTTTCCTAACTTAAAAGGCTCCCTCGAGCCGCCTGAGCTGACGAGCTTGGGAGCGCCTGTATGCCCTGAGTGGAATTGTGCTTGAGTAAATTAAGCGGAAGCATGTCCAGCAAACTACGATTTTTTCCCTACTGATGACGGAGAAATCCAGAAACACGTGTCTAGGGATGCGCTTTGAAAATTATGGAATTGAGCCAAGTAATATTTCGAACTTTGTCCTGTGCCAAAAACAACGAACTACATCGACCAAGATGCCTAGAGGTAATGACGCTGAGACATGAAGTCAGTGTGCTTCCACCCCCTTTTTCATAACTTAAAAGGCTCCCTCGAGCCGCCTGAGCTGACGAGCTTGGGAGCGCCTGCATGCCCTGAGTGGAATTGTGCCTGAGTAAATTAAGCGGCAGCATGTCCAGCAACCTATGATTGTTTCCCTACTGATGACGGAGAAATCCAGAAACACATGTCTAGGGATGCGCTTTGAAAATTATGGAATTGAGCCAAGTAATATTTCGAACTTTGTCCTGTGCCAAAATCATCGAACTACATCGACCAAGATGCCCAGAGGTAATGACGCTGAGACATGAAGTCAGTGTGCTCTTACCCCCTTTTTATATAACTTAAAAGGCTCCCTTGAGCCGCCTGAGCTGACGAGCTTGGGAGCGCCTGCATGCCCTGAGTGGAATTGTGCCTGAGTAAATTAAGCGGCAGCATGTCCAGCAAACTACGATTTTTTCCATACTGATGACGGAGAAATCCAGAAACACGTGTCTAGGGATGCGCTTTGAAAATTATGGAATTGAGCCAAGTAATATTTCGAACTTTGTCCTGTGCCAAAAACAACGAACTACATCGACCAAGATGCCTAGAGGTAATGACGCTGAGACATGAAGTCAGTGAGCTCCCACCCCCTTTTTCATAACTTAAAAGGCTCCCTCGAGCCGCCTGAGCTGACGAGCTTGGGAGCGCCTGCATGCCCTGAGTGGAATTGTGCCTGAGTAAATTAAGCGGCAGCATGTCCAGCAACCTACGATTTTTTCCCTACTGATGATGGAGAAATTCAGAAACACGTGTCTAGGGATGCGCTTTGAAAATTATGGAATTGAGCCAAGTAATATTTCGAACTTTGTCCTGTGCCATAAACAACGAACTACATCGACCAAGATGCCTAGAGGTAATGACGCTGAGACATGAAGTCAGTGTGCTCTTACCCCCTTTTTCATAACTTAAAAGGCTCCCTCGAGCCGCCTAAGCTGACGAGCTTGGGAGCGCCTGCATGCCCTGAGTGGAATTGTGCCTGAGTAAATTAAGCGGCAGCATGTCCAGCAACCTACGATTTTTTCCCTACTGATGACGGAGAAATCCAGAAACACGTGTCTAGGGATACGCTTTGAAAATTATGGAATTGAGCCAAGTAATATTTCGAACTTTGTCCTGTGCCAAAAACAACGAACTACATCGACCAAGATGCCTAGAGGTAATGACGCTGAGACATGAAGTCAGTGTGCTCCCACCCCCTTTTTCATAACTTAAAAGGCTACCTCGAGCAGCCTGAGCTGACGAGCTTGGTAGCGCCTGCATGCCCTGAGTGGAATTGTGCCTGAGTAAATTAAGCGGCAGCATGTCCAGCAACCTACGATTTTTTCCCTACTGATGACGGAGAAATCCAGAAACACGTGTCTAGGGATACGCTTTGAACATTATGGAATTGAGCCAAGTAATATTTCGAACTTTGTCCTGTGCCAAAAACAACGAACTACATCGACCAAGATGCCTAGAGGTAATGACGCTGAGACATGAAGTCAGTGTGCTCCCACACCCTTTTTCATAACTTAAAAGGCTCCCTCGAGCCGCCTGAGCTGACGAGCTTGGGAGCGCCTGCATGCCCTGAGTGGAATTGTGCCTGAGTAAATTAAGCGGCAGCATGTCCAGCAACCTACGATTTTTTCCCTACTGATGACGGAGAAATCCAGAAACACGTGTCTAGGGATACGCTTTGAAAATTATGGAATTGAGCCAAGTAACATTTCGAACTTTGTCCTGTGCCAAAAACAACGAACTACATCAACCAAGATGCCTAGAGGTAATGACGCTGAGACATGAAGTCAGTGTGCACCCACCCCCTTTTTCATAACTTAAAAGGCTCCCTCGAGCCGCCTGAGCTGACGAGCTTGGGAGCGCCTGCATGCCCTGAGTGGAATTGTGCCTGAGTAAATTAAGCGGCAGCATGTCCAGCAACCTACGATTTTTTCCCTACTGATGACGGAGAAATTCAGAAACACGTGTCTAGGGATGCGCTTTGAAAATTATGGAATTGAGCCAAGTAATATTTCGAACTTTGTCCTGTGCCATAAACAACGAACTACATCGACCAAGATGCCTAGAGGTAATGACGCTGAGACATGAAGTCAGTGTGCTCTTACCCCCTTTTTCATAACTTAAAAGGCTCCCTCGAGCCGCCTGAGCTGACGAGCTTGGGAGCGCCTGCATGCCCTGAGTGGAATTGTGCCTGAGTAAATTAAGCGGCAGCATGTCCAGCAACCTACGAATTTTTTCCCTACTGATGACGGAGAAATCCAGAAACACGTGTCTAGGGATACGCTTTGAAAATTATGGAATTGAGCCAAGTAATATTTCGAACTTTGTCCTGTGCCAAAAACAACGAACTACATCGACCAAGATGCCTAGAGGTAATGACGCTGAGACATGAAGTCAGTGTGCTCCCACCCCCTTTTTCATAACTTAAAAGGCTACCTCGAGCAGCCTGAGCTGACGAGCTTGGGAGCGCCTGCATGCCCTGAGTGGAATTGTGCCTGAGTAAATTAAGCGGCAGCATGTCCAGCAACCTACGATTTTTTCCCTACTGATGACGGAGAAATCCAGAAACACGTGTCTAGGGATACGCTTTGAACATTATGGAATTGAGCCAAGTAATATTTCGAACTTTGTCCTGTGCCAAAAACAACGAACTACATCGACCAAGATGGCTAGAGGTAATGACGCTGAGACATGAAGTCAGTGTGCTCCCACCCCCTTTTTCATAACTTAAAAGGCTCCCTCGAGCCGCCTGACCTGACGAGCTTGTGAGCGCCTGCATGCCCTGAGTGGAATTGTGCCTGAGTAAATTAAGCAGCAGCATGTCCAGCAACCTACGATTTTTTCCCTACTGATGACGGAGAAATCCAGAAACACGTGTCTAGTGATACGCTTTGAAAATTATGGAATTGAGCCAAGTAATATTTCGAACTTTGTCCTGTGCCAAAAACAACGAACTACATCGACCAAGATGCCTAGAGGTAATGACGCTGAGACATGAAGTCAGTGTGCTCCCACCCCCTTTTTCATAACTTAAAAGGCTCCCTCGAGCCGCCTGAGCTGACGAGCTTGGGAGCGCCTGCATGCCCTGAGTGGAATTGTGCCTGAGTAAATTAAGCGGCAGCATGTCCAGCAACCTACGATTTTTTCCCTACTGATGACGGAGATATCCAGAAACACGTGTCTAGGGATACGCTTTGAAAATTATGGAATTGAGCCAAGTAATATTTCGAACTTTGTCCTGTGCCAAAAACAACGAACTACATCGACCAAGATGCCTAGAGGTAATGAGGCTGAGACATGAAGTCAGTGTGCTCCCACCCCCTTTTTCCTAACTTAAAAGGCTCCCTCGAGCCGCCTGAGCTGACGAGCTTGGGAGCGCCTGTATGCCCTGAGTGGAATTGTGCTTGAGTAAATTAAGCGGAAGCATGTCCAGCAAACTACGATTTTTTCCCTACTGATGACGGAGAAATCCAGAAACACGTGTCTAGGGATGCGCTTTGAAAATTATGGAATTGAGCCAAGTAATATTTCGAACTTTGTCCTGTGCCAAAAACAACGAACTACATCGACCAAGATGCCTAGAGGTAATGACGCTGAGACATGAAGTCAGTGTGCTTCCACCCCCTTTTTCATAACTTAAAAGGCTCCCTCGAGCCGCCTGAGCTGACGAGCTTGGGAGCGCCTGCATGCCCTGAGTGGAATTGTGCCTGAGTAAATTAAGCGGCAGCATGTCCAGCAACCTATGATTGTTTCCCTACTGATGACGGAGAAATCCAGAAACACATGTCTAGGGATGCGCTTTGAAAATTATGGAATTGAGCCAAGTAATATTTCGAACTTTGTCCTGTGCCAAAATCATCGAACTACATCGACCAAGATGCCCAGAGGTAATGACGCTGAGACATGAAGTCAGTGTGCTCTTACCCCCTTTTTATATAACTTAAAAGGCTCCCTTGAGCCGCCTGAGCTGACGAGCTTGGGAGCGCCTGCATGCCCTGAGTGGAATTGTGCCTGAGTAAATTAAGCGGCAGCATGTCCAGCAAACTACGATTTTTTCCATACTGATGACGGAGAAATCCAGAAACACGTGTCTAGGGATGCGCTTTGAAAATTATGGAATTGAGCCAAGTAATATTTCGAACTTTGTCCTGTGCCAAAAACAACGAACTACATCGACCAAGATGCCTAGAGGTAATGACGCTGAGACATGAAGTCAGTGAGCTCCCACCCCCTTTTTCATAACTTAAAAGGCTCCCTCGAGCCGCCTGAGCTGACGAGCTTGGGAGCGCCTGCATGCCCTGAGTGGAATTGTGCCTGAGTAAATTAAGCGGCAGCATGTCCAGCAACCTACGATTTTTTCCCTACTGATGATGGAGAAATTCAGAAACACGTGTCTAGGGATGCGCTTTGAAAATTATGGAATTGAGCCAAGTAATATTTCGAACTTTGTCCTGTGCCATAAACAACGAACTACATCGACCAAGATGCCTAGAGGTAATGACGCTGAGACATGAAGTCAGTGTGCTCTTACCCCCTTTTTCATAACTTAAAAGGCTCCCTCGAGCCGCCTAAGCTGACGAGCTTGGGAGCGCCTGCATGCCCTGAGTGGAATTGTGCCTGAGTAAATTAAGCGGCAGCATGTCCAGCAACCTACGATTTTTTCCCTACTGATGACGGAGAAATCCAGAAACACGTGTCTAGGGATACGCTTTGAAAATTATGGAATTGAGCCAAGTAATATTTCGAACTTTGTCCTGTGCCAAAAACAACGAACTACATCGACCAAGATGCCTAGAGGTAATGACGCTGAGACATGAAGTCAGTGTGCTCCCACCCCCTTTTTCATAACTTAAAAGGCTACCTCGAGCAGCCTGAGCTGACGAGCTTGGTAGCGCCTGCATGCCCTGAGTGGAATTGTGCCTGAGTAAATTAAGCGGCAGCATGTCCAGCAACCTACGATTTTTTCCCTACTGATGACGGAGAAATCCAGAAACACGTGTCTAGGGATACGCTTTGAACATTATGGAATTGAGCCAAGTAATATTTCGAACTTTGTCCTGTGCCAAAAACAACGAACTACATCGACCAAGATGCCTAGAGGTAATGACGCTGAGACATGAAGTCAGTGTGCTCCCACACCCTTTTTCATAACTTAAAAGGCTCCCTCGAGCCGCCTGAGCTGACGAGCTTGGGAGCGCCTGCATGCCCTGAGTGGAATTGTGCCTGAGTAAATTAAGCGGCAGCATGTCCAGCAACCTACGATTTTTTCCCTACTGATGACGGAGAAATCCAGAAACACGTGTCTAGGGATACGCTTTGAAAATTATGGAATTGAGCCAAGTAACATTTCGAACTTTGTCCTGTGCCAAAAACAACGAACTACATCAACCAAGATGCCTAGAGGTAATGACGCTGAGACATGAAGTCAGTGTGCACCCACCCCCTTTTTCATAACTTAAAAGGCTCCCTCGAGCCGCCTGAGCTGACGAGCTTGGGAGCGCCTGCATGCCCTGAGTGGAATTGTGCCTGAGTAAATTAAGCGGCAGCATGTCCAGCAACCTACGATTTTTTCCCTACTGATGACGGAGAAATTCAGAAACACGTGTCTAGGGATGCGCTTTGAAAATTATGGAATTGAGCCAAGTAATATTTCGAACTTTGTCCTGTGCCATAAACAACGAACTACATCGACCAAGATGCCTAGAGGTAATGACGCTGAGACATGAAGTCAGTGTGCTCTTACCCCCTTTTTCATAACTTAAAAGGCTCCCTCGAGCCGCCTAAGCTGACGAGCTTGGGAGCGCCTGCATGCCCTGAGTGGAATTGTGCCTGAGTAAATTAAGCGGCAGCATGTCCAGCAACCTACGATTTTTTCCCTACTGATGACGGAGAAATCCAGAAACACGTGTCTAGGGATACGCTTTAAAAATTATGGAATTGAGCCAAGTAATATTTCGAACTTTGTCCTGTGCCAAAAACAACGAACTACATCGACCAAGATGCCTAGAGGTAATGACGCTGAGACATGAAGTCAGTGTGCTCCCACCCCCTTTTTCATAACTTAAAAGGCTACCTCGAGCAGCCTGAGCTGACGAGCTTGGTAGCGCCTGCATGCCCTGAGTGGAATTGTGCCTGAGTAAATTAAGCGGCAGCATGTCCAGCAACCTACGATTTTTTCCCTACTGATGACGGAGAAATCCAGAAACACGTGTCTAGGGATACGCTTTGAACATTATGGAATTGAGCCAATTAATATTTCGAACTTTGTCCTGTGCCAAAAACAACGAACTACATCGACCAAGATGCCTAGAGGTAATGACGCTGAGACATGAAGTCAGTGTGCTCCCACACCCTTTTTCATAACTTAAAAGGCTCCCTCGAGCCGCCTGAGCTGACGAGCTTGGGAGCGCCTGCATGCCCTGAGTGGAATTGTGCCTGAGTAAATTAAGCGGCAGCATGTCCAGCAACCTACGATTTTTTCCCTACTGATGACGGAGAAATCCAGAAACACGTGTCTAGGGATACGCTTTGAAAATTATGGAATTGAGCCAAGTAATATTTCGAACTTTGTCCTGTGCCAAAAACAACGAACTACATCGACCAAGATGCCTAGAGGTAATGACGCTGAGACATGAAGTCAGTGTGCTCCCACCCCCTTTTTCATAACTTAAAAGGCTACCTCGAGCAGCCTGAGCTGACGAGCTTGGGAGCGCCTGCATGCCCTGAGTGGAATTGTGCCTGAGTAAATTAAGCGGCAGCATGTCCAGCAACCTACGATTTTTTCCCTACTGATGACGGAGAAATCCAGAAACACGTGTCTAGGGATACGCTTTGAACATTATGGAATTGAGCCAAGTAATATTTCGAACTTCGTCCTGTGCCAAAAACAACGAACTACATCGACCAAGATGCCTAGAGGTAATGACGCTGAGACATGAAGTCAGTGTGCTCCCACCCCCTTTTTCATAACTTAAAAGGCTCCCTCGAGCCGCCTGAGCTGACGAGCTTGGGAGCGCCTGCATGCCCTGAGTGGAACTGTGCCTGAGTAAATTAAGCAGCAGCATGTCCAGCAACCTACGATTTTTTCCCTACTGATGACGGAGAAATCCAGAAACACGTGTCTAGGGATACGCTTTGAAAATTATGGAATTGAGCCAAGTAATATTTCGAACTTTGTCCTGTGCCAAAAACAACGAACTACATCGACCAAGATGCCTAGAGGTAATGACGCTGAGACATGAAGTCAGTGTGCTCCCACCCCCTTTTCCATAACTTAAAAGGCTACCTCGAGCAGCCTGAGCTGACGAGCTTGGGAGCGCCTGCATGCCATGAGTGGAATTGTGCCTGAGTAAATTAAGCGGCAGCATGTCCAGCAACCTACGATTTTTTCCCTACTGATGACGGAGAAATCCAGAAACACGTGTCTAGGGATACGCTTTGAAAGTTATGGAATTGAGCCAAGTAATATTTCGAACTTTGTCCTGTGCCAAAAACAACGAACTACATCGACCAAGATGCCTAGAGGTAATGACGCTGAGACATGAAGTCAGTGTGCTCCCACCCCCTTTTTCATAACTTAAAAGGCTACCTCGAGCAGCCTGAGCTGACGAGCTTGGGAGCGCCTGCATGCCCTGAGTGGAATTGTGCCTGAGTAAATTAAGCGGCAGCATGTCCAGCAACCTACGATTTTTTCCCTACTGATGACGGAGAAATCCAGAAACACGTGTCTAGGGATACGCTTTGAACATTATGGAATTGAGCCAAGTAATATTTCGAACTTTGTCCTGTGCCAAAAACAACGAACTACATCGACCAAGATGGCTAGAGGTAATGACGCTGAGACATGAAGTCAGTGTGCTCCCACCCCCTTTTTCATAACTTAAAAGGCTCCCTCGAGCCGCCTGACCTGACGAGCTTGTGAGCGCCTGCATGCCCTGAGTGGAATTGTGCCTGAGTAAATTAAGCAGCAGCATGTCCAGCAACCTACGATTTTTTCCCTACTGATGACGGAGAAATCCAGAAACACGTGTCTAGGGATACGCTTTGAAAATTATGGAATTGAGCCAAGTAATATTTTGAACTTTGTCCTGTGCCAAAAACAACGAACTACATCGACCAAGATGCCTAGAGGTAATGACGCTGAGACATGAAGTCAGTGTGCTCCCACCCCCTTTTTCATAACTTAAAAGGCTCCCTCGAGCCGCCTGAGCTGACGAGCTTGGGAGCGCCTGCATGCCCTGAGTGGAATTGTGCCTGAGTAAATTAAGCGGCAGCATGTCCAGCAACCTACGATTTTTTCCCTACTGATGACGGAGATATCCAGAAACACGTGTCTAGGGATACGCTTTGAAAATTATGGAATAGAGCCAAGTAATATTTCGAACTTTGTCCTGTGCCAAAAACAACAAACTACATCGACCAAGATGCCTAGAGGTAATGACGCTGAGACATGAAGTCAGTGTGCTTCCACCCCCTTTTTCATAACTTAAAAGGCTCCCTCGAGCCGCCTGAGCTGACGAGCTTGGGAGCGCCTGCATGCCCTGAGTGGAATTGTGCCTGAGTAAATTAAGCGGCAGCATGTCCAGCAACCTACGATTTTTTCCCTACTGATGACGGAGAAATCCAGAAACACATGTCTAGGGATGCGCTTTGAAAATTATGGAATTGAGCCAAGTAATATTTCGAACTTTGTCCTGTGCCAAAAACAACGAACTACATCGACCAAGATGCCTAGAGGTAATGACGCTGAGACATGAAGTCAGTGTGCTCTTACCCCCTTTTTCATAACTTAAAAGGCTCCCTCGAGCCGCCTAAGCTGACGAGCTTGGGAGCGCCTGCATGCGCTGAGTGGAATTGTGCCTGAGTAAATTAAGCGGCAGCATGTCCAGCAACCTACGATTTTTTCCCTACTGATGACGGAGAAATCCAGAAACACGTGTCTAGGGATACGCTTTGAAAATTATGGAATTGAGCCAAGTAATATTTCGAACTTTGTCCTGTGCCAAAAACAACGAACTACATCGACCAAGATGCCTAGAGGTAATGACGCTGAGACATGAAGTCAGTGTGCTCCCACCCCCTTTTTTATAACTTAAAAGGCTCCCTTGAGCCGCCTGAGCTGACGAGCTTGGGAGCGCCTGCATGCCCTGAGTGGAATTGTGCCTGAGTAAATTAAGCGGCAGCATGTCCAGCAACCTACGATTTTTTCCCTACTGATGACGGAGAAATCCAGAAACACGTGTCTAGGGATACACTTTGAACATTATGGAATTGAGCCAAGTAATATTTCGAACTTTGTCCTGTGCCAAAAACAACGAACTACATCGACCAAGATGCCTAGAGGTAATGACGCTGAGACATGAAGTCAGTGTGCTCCCACCCCCTTTTTCATAACTTAAAAGGCTCCCTCGAGCCGCCTGAGCTGACGAGCTTGGGAGCGCCTGCATGCCCTGAGTGGAATTGTGCCTGAGTAAATTAAGCAGCAGCATGTCCAGCAACCTACGATTTTTTTCCCTACTGATGACGGAGAAATCCAGAAACACGTGTCTAGGGATACGCTTTGAAAATTATGGAATTGAGCCAAGTAATATTTTGAACTTTGTCCTGTGCCAAAAACAACGAACTACATCGACCAAGATGCCTAGAGGTAATGACGCTGAGACAGGAAGTCAGTGTGCTCCCACCCCCTTTTTCATAACTTAAAAGGCTCCCTCGAGCCGCCTGAGCTGACGAGCTTGGGAGCGCCTGCATGCCCTGAGTGGAATTGTGCCTGAGTAAATTAAGCGGCAGCATGTCCAGCAACCTACGAATTTTTTCCCTACTGATGACGGAGAAATCCAGAAACACGTGTCTAGGGATACGCTTTGAAAATTATGGAATTGAGCCAAGTAATATTTCGAACTTTGTCCTGTGCCAAAAACAACGAACTACATCGACCAAGATGCCTAGAGGTAATGACGCTGAGACATGAAGTCAGTGTGCTCCCACCCCCTTTTTCATAACTTAAAAGGCTACCTCGAGCAGCCTGAGCTGACGAGCTTGGGAGCGCCTGCATGCCCTGAGTGGAATTGTGCCTGAGTAAATTAAGCGGCAGCATGTCCAGCAACCTACGATTTTTTCCCTACTGATGACGGAGAAATCCAGAAACACGTGTCTAGGGATACGCTTTGAACATTATGGAATTGAGCCAAGTAATATTTCGAACTTTGTCCTGTGCCAAAAACAACGAACTACATCGACCAAGATGGCTAGAGGTAATGACGCTGAGACATGAAGTCAGTGTGCTCCCACCCCCTTTTTCATAACTTAAAAGGCTCCCTCGAGCCGCCTGACCTGACGAGCTTGTGAGCGCCTGCATGCCCTGAGTGGAATTGTGCCTGAGTAAATTAAGCAGCAGCATGTCCAGCAACCTACGATTTTTTCCCTACTGATGACGGAGAAATCCAGAAACACGTGTCTAGTGATACGCTTTGAAAATTATGGAATTGAGCCAAGTAATATTTCGAACTTTGTCCTGTGCCAAAAACAACGAACTACATCGACCAAGATGCCTAGAGGTAATGACGCTGAGACATGAAGTCAGTGTGCTCCCACCCCCTTTTTCATAACTTAAAAGGCTCCCTCGAGCCGCCTGAGCTGACGAGCTTGGGAGCGCCTGCATGCCCTGAGTGGAATTGTGCCTGAGTAAATTAAGCGGCAGCATGTCCAGCAACCTACGATTTTTTCCCTACTGATGACGGAGATATCCAGAAACACGTGTCTAGGGATACGCTTTGAAAATTATGGAATTGAGCCAAGTAATATTTCGAACTTTGTCCTGTGCCAAAAACAACGAACTACATCGACCAAGATGCCTAGAGGTAATGAGGCTGAGACATGAAGTCAGTGTGCTCCCACCCCCTTTTTCCTAACTTAAAAGGCTCCCTCGAGCCGCCTGAGCTGACGAGCTTGGGAGCGCCTGTATGCCCTGAGTGGAATTGTGCTTGAGTAAATTAAGCGGAAGCATGTCCAGCAAACTACGATTTTTTCCCTACTGATGACGGAGAAATCCAGAAACACGTGTCTAGGGATGCGCTTTGAAAATTATGGAATTGAGCCAAGTAATATTTCGAACTTTGTCCTGTGCCAAAAACAACGAACTACATCGACCAAGATGCCTAGAGGTAATGACGCTGAGACATGAAGTCAGTGTGCTTCCACCCCCTTTTTCATAACTTAAAAGGCTCCCTCGAGCCGCCTGAGCTGACGAGCTTGGGAGCGCCTGCATGCCCTGAGTGGAATTGTGCCTGAGTAAATTAAGCGGCAGCATGTCCAGCAACCTATGATTGTTTCCCTACTGATGACGGAGAAATCCAGAAACACATGTCTAGGGATGCGCTTTGAAAATTATGGAATTGAGCCAAGTAATATTTCGAACTTTGTCCTGTGCCAAAATCATCGAACTACATCGACCAAGATGCCCAGAGGTAATGACGCTGAGACATGAAGTCAGTGTGCTCTTACCCCCTTTTTATATAACTTAAAAGGCTCCCTTGAGCCGCCTGAGCTGACGAGCTTGGGAGCGCCTGCATGCCCTGAGTGGAATTGTGCCTGAGTAAATTAAGCGGCAGCATGTCCAGCAAACTACGATTTTTTCCATACTGATGACGGAGAAATCCAGAAACACGTGTCTAGGGATGCGCTTTGAAAATTATGGAATTGAGCCAAGTAATATTTCGAACTTTGTCCTGTGCCAAAAACAACGAACTACATCGACCAAGATGCCTAGAGGTAATGACGCTGAGACATGAAGTCAGTGAGCTCCCACCCCCTTTTTCATAACTTAAAAGGCTCCCTCGAGCCGCCTGAGCTGACGAGCTTGGGAGCGCCTGCATGCCCTGAGTGGAATTGTGCCTGAGTAAATTAAGCGGCAGCATGTCCAGCAACCTACGATTTTTTCCCTACTGATGATGGAGAAATTCAGAAACACGTGTCTAGGGATGCGCTTTGAAAATTATGGAATTGAGCCAAGTAATATTTCGAACTTTGTCCTGTGCCATAAACAACGAACTACATCGACCAAGATGCCTAGAGGTAATGACGCTGAGACATGAAGTCAGTGTGCTCTTACCCCCTTTTTCATAACTTAAAAGGCTCCCTCGAGCCGCCTAAGCTGACGAGCTTGGGAGCGCCTGCATGCCCTGAGTGGAATTGTGCCTGAGTAAATTAAGCGGCAGCATGTCCAGCAACCTACGATTTTTTCCCTACTGATGACGGAGAAATCCAGAAACACGTGTCTAGGGATACGCTTTGAAAATTATGGAATTGAGCCAAGTAATATTTCGAACTTTGTCCTGTGCCAAAAACAACGAACTACATCGACCAAGATGCCTAGAGGTAATGACGCTGAGACATGAAGTCAGTGTGCTCCCACCCCCTTTTTCATAACTTAAAAGGCTACCTCGAGCAGCCTGAGCTGACGAGCTTGGTAGCGCCTGCATGCCCTGAGTGGAATTGTGCCTGAGTAAATTAAGCGGCAGCATGTCCAGCAACCTACGATTTTTTCCCTACTGATGACGGAGAAATCCAGAAACACGTGTCTAGGGATACGCTTTGAACATTATGGAATTGAGCCAAGTAATATTTCGAACTTTGTCCTGTGCCAAAAACAACGAACTACATCGACCAAGATGCCTAGAGGTAATGACGCTGAGACATGAAGTCAGTGTGCTCCCACACCCTTTTTCATAACTTAAAAGGCTCCCTCGAGCCGCCTGAGCTGACGAGCTTGGGAGCGCCTGCATGCCCTGAGTGGAATTGTGCCTGAGTAAATTAAGCGGCAGCATGTCCAGCAACCTACGATTTTTTCCCTACTGATGACGGAGAAATCCAGAAACACGTGTCTAGGGATACGCTTTGAAAATTATGGAATTGAGCCAAGTAACATTTCGAACTTTGTCCTGTGCCAAAAACAACGAACTACATCAACCAAGATGCCTAGAGGTAATGACGCTGAGACATGAAGTCAGTGTGCACCCACCCCCTTTTTCATAACTTAAAAGGCTCCCTCGAGCCGCCTGAGCTGACGAGCTTGGGAGCGCCTGCATGCCCTGAGTGGAATTGTGCCTGAGTAAATTAAGCGGCAGCATGTCCAGCAACCTACGATTTTTTCCCTACTGATGACGGAGAAATTCAGAAACACGTGTCTAGGGATGCGCTTTGAAAATTATGGAATTGAGCCAAGTAATATTTCGAACTTTGTCCTGTGCCATAAACAACGAACTACATCGACCAAGATGCCTAGAGGTAATGACGCTGAGACATGAAGTCAGTGTGCTCTTACCCCCTTTTTCATAACTTAAAAGGCTCCCTCGAGCCGCCTGAGCTGACGAGCTTGGGAGCGCCTGCATGCCCTGAGTGGAATTGTGCCTGAGTAAATTAAGCGGCAGCATGTCCAGCAACCTACGAATTTTTTCCCTACTGATGACGGAGAAATCCAGAAACACGTGTCTAGGGATACGCTTTGAAAATTATGGAATTGAGCCAAGTAATATTTCGAACTTTGTCCTGTGCCAAAAACAACGAACTACATCGACCAAGATGCCTAGAGGTAATGACGCTGAGACATGAAGTCAGTGTGCTCCCACCCCCTTTTTCATAACTTAAAAGGCTACCTCGAGCAGCCTGAGCTGACGAGCTTGGGAGCGCCTGCATGCCCTGAGTGGAATTGTGCCTGAGTAAATTAAGCGGCAGCATGTCCAGCAACCTACGATTTTTTCCCTACTGATGACGGAGAAATCCAGAAACACGTGTCTAGGGATACGCTTTGAACATTATGGAATTGAGCCAAGTAATATTTCGAACTTTGTCCTGTGCCAAAAACAACGAACTACATCGACCAAGATGGCTAGAGGTAATGACGCTGAGACATGAAGTCAGTGTGCTCCCACCCCCTTTTTCATAACTTAAAAGGCTCCCTCGAGCCGCCTGACCTGACGAGCTTGTGAGCGCCTGCATGCCCTGAGTGGAATTGTGCCTGAGTAAATTAAGCAGCAGCATGTCCAGCAACCTACGATTTTTTCCCTACTGATGACGGAGAAATCCAGAAACACGTGTCTAGTGATACGCTTTGAAAATTATGGAATTGAGCCAAGTAATATTTCGAACTTTGTCCTGTGCCAAAAACAACGAACTACATCGACCAAGATGCCTAGAGGTAATGACGCTGAGACATGAAGTCAGTGTGCTCCCACCCCCTTTTTCATAACTTAAAAGGCTCCCTCGAGCCGCCTGAGCTGACGAGCTTGGGAGCGCCTGCATGCCCTGAGTGGAATTGTGCCTGAGTAAATTAAGCGGCAGCATGTCCAGCAACCTACGATTTTTTCCCTACTGATGACGGAGATATCCAGAAACACGTGTCTAGGGATACGCTTTGAAAATTATGGAATTGAGCCAAGTAATATTTCGAACTTTGTCCTGTGCCAAAAACAACGAACTACATCGACCAAGATGCCTAGAGGTAATGAGGCTGAGACATGAAGTCAGTGTGCTCCCACCCCCTTTTTCCTAACTTAAAAGGCTCCCTCGAGCCGCCTGAGCTGACGAGCTTGGGAGCGCCTGTATGCCCTGAGTGGAATTGTGCTTGAGTAAATTAAGCGGAAGCATGTCCAGCAAACTACGATTTTTTCCCTACTGATGACGGAGAAATCCAGAAACACGTGTCTAGGGATGCGCTTTGAAAATTATGGAATTGAGCCAAGTAATATTTCGAACTTTGTCCTGTGCCAAAAACAACGAACTACATCGACCAAGATGCCTAGAGGTAATGACGCTGAGACATGAAGTCAGTGTGCTTCCACCCCCTTTTTCATAACTTAAAAGGCTCCCTCGAGCCGCCTGAGCTGACGAGCTTGGGAGCGCCTGCATGCCCTGAGTGGAATTGTGCCTGAGTAAATTAAGCGGCAGCATGTCCAGCAACCTATGATTGTTTCCCTACTGATGACGGAGAAATCCAGAAACACATGTCTAGGGATGCGCTTTGAAAATTATGGAATTGAGCCAAGTAATATTTCGAACTTTGTCCTGTGCCAAAATCATCGAACTACATCGACCAAGATGCCCAGAGGTAATGACGCTGAGACATGAAGTCAGTGTGCTCTTACCCCCTTTTTATATAACTTAAAAGGCTCCCTTGAGCCGCCTGAGCTGACGAGCTTGGGAGCGCCTGCATGCCCTGAGTGGAATTGTGCCTGAGTAAATTAAGCGGCAGCATGTCCAGCAAACTACGATTTTTTCCATACTGATGACGGAGAAATCCAGAAACACGTGTCTAGGGATGCGCTTTGAAAATTATGGAATTGAGCCAAGTAATATTTCGAACTTTGTCCTGTGCCAAAAACAACGAACTACATCGACCAAGATGCCTAGAGGTAATGACGCTGAGACATGAAGTCAGTGAGCTCCCACCCCCTTTTTCATAACTTAAAAGGCTCCCTCGAGCCGCCTGAGCTGACGAGCTTGGGAGCGCCTGCATGCCCTGAGTGGAATTGTGCCTGAGTAAATTAAGCGGCAGCATGTCCAGCAACCTACGATTTTTTCCCTACTGATGATGGAGAAATTCAGAAACACGTGTCTAGGGATGCGCTTTGAAAATTATGGAATTGAGCCAAGTAATATTTCGAACTTTGTCCTGTGCCATAAACAACGAACTACATCGACCAAGATGCCTAGAGGTAATGACGCTGAGACATGAAGTCAGTGTGCTCTTACCCCCTTTTTCATAACTTAAAAGGCTCCCTCGAGCCGCCTAAGCTGACGAGCTTGGGAGCGCCTGCATGCCCTGAGTGGAATTGTGCCTGAGTAAATTAAGCGGCAGCATGTCCAGCAACCTACGATTTTTTCCCTACTGATGACGGAGAAATCCAGAAACACGTGTCTAGGGATACGCTTTGAAAATTATGGAATTGAGCCAAGTAATATTTCGAACTTTGTCCTGTGCCAAAAACAACGAACTACATCGACCAAGATGCCTAGAGGTAATGACGCTGAGACATGAAGTCAGTGTGCTCCCACCCCCTTTTTCATAACTTAAAAGGCTACCTCGAGCAGCCTGAGCTGACGAGCTTGGTAGCGCCTGCATGCCCTGAGTGGAATTGTGCCTGAGTAAATTAAGCGGCAGCATGTCCAGCAACCTACGATTTTTTCCCTACTGATGACGGAGAAATCCAGAAACACGTGTCTAGGGATACGCTTTGAACATTATGGAATTGAGCCAAGTAATATTTCGAACTTTGTCCTGTGCCAAAAACAACGAACTACATCGACCAAGATGCCTAGAGGTAATGACGCTGAGACATGAAGTCAGTGTGCTCCCACACCCTTTTTCATAACTTAAAAGGCTCCCTCGAGCCGCCTGAGCTGACGAGCTTGGGAGCGCCTGCATGCCCTGAGTGGAATTGTGCCTGAGTAAATTAAGCGGCAGCATGTCCAGCAACCTACGATTTTTTCCCTACTGATGACGGAGAAATCCAGAAACACGTGTCTAGGGATACGCTTTGAAAATTATGGAATTGAGCCAAGTAACATTTCGAACTTTGTCCTGTGCCAAAAACAACGAACTACATCAACCAAGATGCCTAGAGGTAATGACGCTGAGACATGAAGTCAGTGTGCACCCACCCCCTTTTTCATAACTTAAAAGGCTCCCTCGAGCCGCCTGAGCTGACGAGCTTGGGAGCGCCTGCATGCCCTGAGTGGAATTGTGCCTGAGTAAATTAAGCGGCAGCATGTCCAGCAACCTACGATTTTTTCCCTACTGATGACGGAGAAATTCAGAAACACGTGTCTAGGGATGCGCTTTGAAAATTATGGAATTGAGCCAAGTAATATTTCGAACTTTGTCCTGTGCCATAAACAACGAACTACATCGACCAAGATGCCTAGAGGTAATGACGCTGAGACATGAAGTCAGTGTGCTCTTACCCCCTTTTTCATAACTTAAAAGGCTCCCTCGAGCCGCCTAAGCTGACGAGCTTGGGAGCGCCTGCATGCCCTGAGTGGAATTGTGCCTGAGTAAATTAAGCGGCAGCATGTCCAGCAACCTACGATTTTTTCCCTACTGATGACGGAGAAATCCAGAAACACGTGTCTAGGGATACGCTTTAAAAATTATGGAATTGAGCCAAGTAATATTTCGAACTTTGTCCTGTGCCAAAAACAACGAACTACATCGACCAAGATGCCTAGAGGTAATGACGCTGAGACATGAAGTCAGTGTGCTCCCACCCCCTTTTTCATAACTTAAAAGGCTACCTCGAGCAGCCTGAGCTGACGAGCTTGGTAGCGCCTGCATGCCCTGAGTGGAATTGTGCCTGAGTAAATTAAGCGGCAGCATGTCCAGCAACCTACGATTTTTTCCCTACTGATGACGGAGAAATCCAGAAACACGTGTCTAGGGATACGCTTTGAACATTATGGAATTGAGCCAATTAATATTTCGAACTTTGTCCTGTGCCAAAAACAACGAACTACATCGACCAAGATGCCTAGAGGTAATGACGCTGAGACATGAAGTCAGTGTGCTCCCACACCCTTTTTCATAACTTAAAAGGCTCCCTCGAGCCGCCTGAGCTGACGAGCTTGGGAGCGCCTGCATGCCCTGAGTGGAATTGTGCCTGAGTAAATTAAGCGGCAGCATGTCCAGCAACCTACGATTTTTTCCCTACTGATGACGGAGAAATCCAGAAACACGTGTCTAGGGATACGCTTTGAAAATTATGGAATTGAGCCAAGTAATATTTCGAACTTTGTCCTGTGCCAAAAACAACGAACTACATCGACCAAGATGCCTAGAGGTAATGACGCTGAGACATGAAGTCAGTGTGCTCCCACCCCCTTTTTCATAACTTAAAAGGCTACCTCGAGCAGCCTGAGCTGACGAGCTTGGGAGCGCCTGCATGCCCTGAGTGGAATTGTGCCTGAGTAAATTAAGCGGCAGCATGTCCAGCAACCTACGATTTTTTCCCTACTGATGACGGAGAAATCCAGAAACACGTGTCTAGGGATACGCTTTGAACATTATGGAATTGAGCCAAGTAATATTTCGAACTTTGTCCTGTGCCAAAAACAACGAACTACATCGACCAAGATGCCTAGAGGTAATGACGCTGAGACATGAAGTCAGTGTGCTCCCACCCCCTTTTTCATAACTTAAAAGGCTCCCTCGAGCCGCCTGAGCTGACGAGCTTGGGAGCGCCTGCATGCCCTGAGTGGAACTGTGCCTGAGTAAATTAAGCAGCAGCATGTCCAGCAACCTACGATTTTTTCCCTACTGATGACGGAGAAATCCAGAAACACGTGTCTAGGGATACGCTTTGAAAATTATGGAATTGAGCCAAGTAATATTTCGAACTTTGTCCTGTGCCAAAAACAACGAACTACATCGACCAAGATGCCTAGAGGTAATGACGCTGAGACATGAAGTCAGTGTGCTCCCACCCCCTTTTCCATAACTTAAAAGGCTACCTCGAGCAGCCTGAGCTGACGAGCTTGGGAGCGCCTGCATGCCATGAGTGGAATTGTGCCTGAGTAAATTAAGCGGCAGCATGTCCAGCAACCTACGATTTTTTCCCTACTGATGACGGAGAAATCCAGAAACACATGTCTAGGGATACGCTTTGAAAGTTATGGAATTGAGCCAAGTAATATTTCAAACTTTGTCCTGTGCCAAAAACAACGAACTACATCGACCAAGATGCCTAGAGGTAATGACGCTGAGACATGAAGTCAGTGTGCACCCACCCCCTTTTTCATAACTTAAAAGGCTCCCTCGAGCCGCCTGAGCTGACGAGCTTGGGAGCGCCTGCATGCCCTGAGTGGAATTGTGCCTGAGTAAATTAAGCGGCAGCATGTCCAGCAACCTACGATTTTTTCCCTACTGATGACGGAGATATCCAGAAACACGTGTCTAGGGATACGCTTTGAAAATTATGGAATTGAGCCAAGTAATATTTCGAACTTTGTCCTGTGCCAAAAACAACGAACTACATCGACCAAGATGCCTAGAGGTAATGACGCTGAGACATGAAGTCAGTGTGCTCCCACCCCCTTTTTCATAACTTAAAAGGCTCCCTCGAGCCGCCTGAGCTGACGAGCTTGTGAGCGCCTGCATGCCCTGAGTGGAATTGTGCCTGAGTAAATTAAGCAGCAGCAAGTCCAGCAACCTACGATTTTTTCCCTACTGATGACGGAGAAATCCAGAAACACGTGTCTAGGGATACGCTTTGAAAATTATGGAATTGAGCCAAGTAATATTTCGAACTTTGTCCTGTGCCAAAAACAACGAACTACATCGACCAAGATGCCTAGAGGTAATGACGCTGAGACATGAAGTCAGTGTGCTCCCACCCCCTTTTCCATAACTTAAAAGGCTACCTTGAGCAGCCTGAGCTGACGAGCTTGGGAGCGCCTGCATGCCCTGAGTGGAATTGTGCCTGAGTAAATTAAGCGGCAGCATGTCCAGCAACCTACGATTTTTTCCCTACTGATGAAGGAGAAATCCAGAAACACGTGTCTAGGGATACGCTTTGAACATTATGGAATTGAGCCAAGTAATATTTCGAACTTTGTCCTGTGCCAAAAACAACGAACTACATCGACCAAGATGCCTAGAGGTAATGACGCTGAGACATGGAGTCAGTGTGCTCCCACACCCTTTTTCATAACTTAAAAGGCTCCCTCGAGCCGCCTGAGCTGACGAGCTTGGGAGCGCCTGCATGCCCTGAGTGGAATTGTGCCTGAGTAAATTAAGCGGCAGCATGTCCAGCAACCTACGATTTTTTCCCTACTGATGACGGAGAAATCCAGAAACACGTGTCTAGGGATACGCTTTGAAAATTATGGAATTGAGCCAAGTAATATTTCGAACTTTGTCCTGTGCCAAAAACAACGAACTACATCGACCAAGATGCCTAGAGGTAATGACGCTGAGACATGAAGTCAGTGTGCTCCCACCCCCTTTTTCATAACTTAAAAGGCTCCCTCGAGCCGCCTGAGCTGACGAGCTTGGGAGCGCCTGCATGCCCTGAGTGGAATTGTGCCTGAGTAAATTAAGCAGCAGCAAGTCCAGCAACCTACGATTTTTTCCCTACTGATGACGGAGAAATCCAGAAACACGTGTCTAGGGATACACTTTGAAAATTATGGAATTGAGCCAAGTAATATTTCGAACTTTGTCCTGTGCCAAAAACAACGAACTACATCGACCAAGATGCCTAGAGGTAATGACGCTGAGACAGGAAGTCAGTGTGCTCCCACCCCCTTTTTCATAACTTAAAAGGCTCCCTCGAGCCGCCTGAGCTGACGAGCTTGGGAGCGCCTGCATGCCCTGAGTGGAATTGTGCCTGATTAAATTAAGCGGCAGCATGTCCAGCAACCTACGATTTTTTCCCTACTGATGACGGAGAAATCCAGAAACACGTGTCTAGGGATACGCTTTGAAAGTTATGGAATTGAGCCAAGTAATATTTCGAACTTTGTCCTGTGCCAAAAACAACGAACTACATCGACCAAGATGCCTAGAGGTAATGACGCTGAGACATGAAGTCAGTGTGCTCCCACCCCCTTTTTCATAACTTAAAAGGCTCCCTCGAGCCGCCTGAGCTGACGAGCTTGGGAGCGCCTGCATGCCCTGAGTGGAATTGTGCCTGAGTAAATTAAGCGGAAGCATGTCCAGCAAACTACGATTTTTTCCCTACTGATGACGGAGAAATCCAGAAACACGTGTCTAGGGATGCGCTTTGAAAATTATGGAATTGAGCCAAGTAATATTTCGAACTTTGTCCTGTGCCAAAAACAACGAAATACATCGACCCCGATGCCTAGAGGTAATGACGCTGAGACATGAAGTCAGTGTGCTTCCACCCCCTTTTTCATAACTTAAAAGGCTCCCTCGAGCCGCCTGAGCTGACGAGCTTGGGAGCGCCTGCATGCCCTGAGTGGAATTGTGCCTGAGTAAATTAAGCGGCAGCATGTCCAGCAACCTACGATTTTTTCCCTACTGATGACGGAGAAATCCAGAAACACGTGTCTAGGGATACGCTTTGAAAATTATGGAATTGAGCCAAGTAATATTTCGAACTTTGTCCTGTGCCAAAAACAACGAACTACATCGACCAAGATGCCTAGAGGTAATGACGCTGAGACATGAAGTCAGTGTGCTCCCACCCCCTTTTTCATAACTTAAAAGGCTACCTCGAGCAGCCTGAGCTGACGAGCTTGGTAGCGCCTGCATGCCCTGAGTGGAATTGTGCCTGAGTAAATTAAGCGGCAGCATGTCCAGCAACCTATGATTTTTTCCCTACTGATGACGGAGAAATCCAGAAACACGTGTCTAGGGATACGCTTTGAACATTATGGAATTGAGCCAAGTAATATTTCGAACTTTGTCCTGTGCCAAAAACAACAAACTACATCGACCAAGATGCCTAGAGGTAATGACGCTGAGACATGAAGTCAGTGTGCTCCCACACCCTTTTTCATAACTTAAAAGGCTCCCTCGAGCCGCCTGAGCTGACGAGCTTGGGAGCGCCTGCATGCCCTGAGTGGAATTGTGCCTGAGTAAATTAAGCGGAAGCATGTCCAGCAAACTACGATTTTTTCCCTACTGATGACGGAGAAATCCAGAAACACGTGTCTAGGGATGCGCTTTGAAAATTATGGAATTGAGCCAAGTAATATTTCGAACTTTGTCCTGTGCCAAAAACAACGAACTACATCGACCAAGATGCCTAGAGGTAATGACCCTGAGACATGAAGTCAGTGTGCTTCCACCCCCTTTTTCATAACTTAAAAGGCTCCCTCGAGCCGCCTGAGCTGACGAGCTTGGGAGCGCCTGCATGCCCTGAGTGGAATTGTGCCTGAGTAAATTAAGCGGCAGCATGTCCAGCAACCTACGATTTTTTCCCTACTGATGACGGAGAAATCCAGAAACACATGTCTAGGGATGCGCTTTGAAAATTATGGAATTGAGCCAAGTAATATTTCGAACTTTGTCCTATGCCAAAAACAACGAACTACATCGACCAAGATGCCTGGAGGTAATGACGCTGAGACATGAAGTCAGTGTGCTCTTACCCCCTTTTTCATAACTTAAAAGGCTCCCTCGAGCCGCCTAAGCTGACGAGCTTGGGAGCGCCTGCATGCCCTGAGTGGAATTGTGCCTGAGTAAATTAAGCAGCAGCATGTCCAGCAACCTACGATTTTTTCCCTACTGATGACGGAGAAATCCAGAAACACGTGTCTAGGGATACGCTTTGAAAATTATGGAATTGAGCCAAGTAATATTTCGAACTTTGTCCTGTGCCAAAAACAACGAACTACATCGACCAAGATGCCTAGAGGTAATGACGCTGAGACATGAAGTCAGTGTGCTTCCACCCCCTTTTTCATAACTTAAAAGGCTCCCTCGAGCCGCCTGAGCTGACGAGCTTGGGAGCGCCTGCATGCCCTAAGTGGAATTGTGCCTGAATAAATTAAGCGGCAGCATGTCCAGCAACCTACGATTCTTTCCTACTGATGACGGAGAAATCCAGAAACACGTGTCTAGGGATACGCTTTGAACATTATGGAATTGAGCCAAGTAATATTTCGAACTTTGTCCTGTGCCAAAAACAACGAACTACATCGACCAAGATGCCTAGAGGTAATGACGCTGAGACATGAAATCAGTGTGCTCCCACACCCTTTTTCATAACTTAAAAGGCTCCCTCGAGCCGCCTGAGCTGACGAGCTTGGGAGCGCCTGCATGCCCTGAGTGGAATTGTGCCTGAGTAAATTAAGCGGCAGCATGTCCAGCAACCTACGATTTTTTCCCTACTGATGACGGAGAAATCCAGAAACACGTGTCTAGGGATACGCTTTGAAAATTATGGAATTGAGCCAAGTAATATTTCGAACTTTGTCCTGTGCCAAAAACAACGAACTTCATCGACCAAGATGCCTAGAGGTAATGACGCTGAGACATGAAGTCAGTGTGCTCCCACCCCCTTTTTCATAACTTAAAAGGCTACCTCGAGCAGCCTGAGCTGACGAGCTTGGGAGCGCCTGCATGCCCTGAGTGGAATTGTGCCTGAGTAAATTAAGCGGCAGCATGTCCAGCAACCTACGATTTTTTCCCTACTGATGACGGAGAAATCCAGAAACACGTGTCTAGGGATACGCTTTGAACATTATGGAATTGAGCCAAGTAATATTTCGAACTTTGTCCTGTGCCAAAAACAACGAACTACATCGACCAAGATGCCTAGAGGTAATGACGCTGAGACATGAAGTCAGTGTGCTCCCACCCCCTTTTTCATAACTTAAAAGGCTCCCTCGAGCCGCCTGAGCTGACGAGCTTGGGAGCGCCTGCATGCCCTGAGTGGAATTGTGCCTGAGTAAATTAAGCAGCAGCATGTCCAGCAACCTACGATTTTTTCCCTACTGATGACGGAGAAATCCAGAAACACGTGTCTAGGGATACGCTTTGAAAATTATGGAATTGAGCCAAGTAATATTTCGAACTTTGTCCTGTGCCAAAAACAACGAACTACATCGACCAAGATGCCTAGAGGTAATGACGCTGAGACATGAAGTCAGTGTGCTCCCACCCCCTTTTTCATAACTTAAAAGGCTACCTCGAGCAGCCTGAGCTGACGAGCTTGGGAGCGCCTGCATGCCCTGAGTGGAATTGTGCCTGAGTAAATTAAGCGGCAGCATGTCCAGCAACCTACGATTTTTTCCCTACTGATGACGGAGAAATCCAGAAACACGTGTCTAGGGATACGCTTTGAAAATTATGGAATTGAGCCAAGTAATATTTCGAACTTTGTCCTGTGCCAAAAACAACGAACTACATCGACCAAGATGCCTAGAGGTAATGACGCTGAGACATGAAGTCAGTGTGCTCCCACCCCCTTTTTCATAACATAAAAGGCTCCCTCGAGCCGCCTGACCTGACGAGCTTGGGAGCGCCTGCATGCCCTGAGTGGAATTGTGCCTGAGTAAATTAAGCAGCAGCATGTCCAGCAACCTACGATTTTTTCCCTACTGATGACGGAGAAATCCAGAAACACGTGTCTAGGGATACGCTTTGAAAATTATGGAATTGAGCCAAGTAATATTTCGAACTTTGTCCTGTGCCAAAAACAACGAACTACATCGACCAAGATGCCTAGAGGTGATGACGCTGAGACATGAAGTCAGTGTGCTCCCACCCCCTTTTTCATAACTTAAAAGGCTCCCTCGAGCCACCTGAGCTGACGAGCTTGGGAGCGCCTGCATGCCCTGAGTGGAATTGTGCCTGAGTAAATTAAGCGGCAGCATGTCCAGCAACATACGATTTTTTCCCTACTGATGACGGAGATATCCAGAAACACGTGTCTAGGGATACGCTTTGAAAATTATGGAATTGAGCCAAGTAATATTTCGAACTTTGTCCTGTGCCAAAAACAACGAACTACATCGACCAAGATGCCTAGAGGTAATGACGCTGAGACATGAAGTCAGTGTGCTCCCACCCCCTTTTTCCTAACTTAAAAGGCTCCCTCGAGCCGCCTGAGCTGACGAGCTTGGGAGCGCCTGCATGCCCTGAGTGGAATTGTGCCTGAGTAAATTAAGCGGAAGCATGTCCAGCAACCTACGATTTTTTCCCTACTGATGACGGAGAAATCCAGAAACACGTGTCTAGGGATGCGCTTTGAAAATTATGGAATTGAGCCAAGTGATATTTCGAACTTTGTCCTGTGCCAAAAACAACAAACTACATCGACCAAGATGCCTAGAGGTAATGACGCTGAGACATGAAGTCAGTGTGCTTCCACCCCCTTTTTCATAACTTAAAAGGCTCCCTCGAGCCGCCTGAGCTGACGAGCTTGGGAGCGCCTGCATGCCCTAAGTGGAATTGTGCCTGAATAAATTAAGCGGCAGCATGTCCAGCAACCTACGATTTTTTCCCTACTGATGACGGAGAAATCCAGAAACACGTGTCTAGGGATGCGCTTTGAAAATTATGGAATTGAGCCAAGTAATATTTCGAACTTTGTCCTGTGCCAAAAACAACGAACTACATCGACCAAGATGCCTAGAGGTAATGACGCTGAGACATGAAGTCAGTGTGCTCCCACCCCCTTTTTCATAACTTAAAAGGCTCCCTCGAGCCACCTGAGCTGACGAGCTTGGGAGCGCCTGCATGCCCTGAGTGGAATTGTGCCTGAGTAAATTAAGCGGCAGCATGTCCAGCAACATACGATTTTTTCCCTACTGATGACGGAGATATCCAGAAACACGTGTCTAGGGATACGCTTTGAAAATTATGGAATTGAGCCAAGTAATATTTCGAACTTTGTCCTGTGCCAAAAACAACGAACTACATCGACCAAGATGCCTAGAGGTAATGACGCTGAGACATGAAGTCAGTGTGCTCCCACCCCCTTTTTCCTAACTTAAAAGGCTCCCTCGAGCCGCCTGAGCTGACGAGCTTGGGAGCGCCTGCATGCCCTGAGTGGAATTGTGCCTGAGTAAATTAAGCGGAAGCATGTCCAGCAACCTACGATTTTTTCCCTACTGATGACGGAGAAATCCAGAAACACGTGTCTAGGGATGCGCTTTGAAAATTATGGAATTGAGCCAAGTGATATTTCGAACTTTGTCCTGTGCCAAAAACAACAAACTACATCGACCAAGATGCCTAGAGGTAATGACGCTGAGACATGAAGTCAGTGTGCTTCCACCCCCTTTTTCATAACTTAAAAGGCTCCCTCGAGCCGCCTGAGCTGACGAGCTTGGGAGCGCCTGCATGCCCTAAGTGGAATTGTGCCTGAATAAATTAAGCGGCAGCATGTCCAGCAACCTACGATTTTTTCCCTACTGATGACGGAGAAATCCAGAAACACGTGTCTAGGGATGCGCTTTGAAAATTATGGAATTGAGCCAAGTAATATTTCGAACTTTGTCCTGTGCCAAAAACAACGAACTACATCGACCAAGATGCCTAGAGGTAATGACGCTGAGACATGAAGTCAGTGTGCTCCCACCCCCTTTTTCATAACTTAAAAGGCTCCCTCAAGCCGCCTGAGCTGACGAGCTTGGGAGCGCCTGCATGCCCTGAGTGGAATTGTGCCTGAGTAAATTAAGCGGCAGCATGTCCAGCAACCTACGATTTTTTCCCTACTGATGACGGAGAAATCCAGAAACACGTGTCTAGGGATACGCTTTGAAAATTATGGAATTGAGCCAAGTAATATTTTGAACTTTGTCCTGTGCCAAAAACAACGAACTACATCGACCAAGATGCCTAGAGGTAATGACGCTGAGACATGAAGTCAGTGTGCTCCCACCCCCTTTTTCATAACTTGAATTCTCCCTCGAGCCGCCTGAGCTGACGAGCTTGGGAGCGCCTGCATGCCCTGCGTGGAATTGTGCAAGAGTAAATTAAGCGGTACAAAAGGGGGTGGTGATGGCCGGAGCATCAGAACCAATCAAACACTCACACCCAGTCAACAGATCTGGGTTTTATCCATCACCGTTCTTTAGCCCACTCTTCCACCCCAGTTCAGACATGGCCAATGCAAATCAGTCTGACCCTGTGCCTCATGGGAACAGTCTAGCCCGAACTGCCAAGCCATGCCGTCCCTGGACCGGAAACAAGCTTCCTAGGACCGATTTCTGGCATTTCAGCCGTCTTCAGCCAGGCTTGCTTGAATCCAGTGGCAAAGTGAGCAAGGGACTCACGTCTGAGCATACCCTGCCAACTTATGGCGAACAAAGCGGTACAAAAGGGGGTGGTGATGGACGGACCATCAGAACCAATCAAACACTCACACCCAGTCAACAGATCTGGGTTTTATCCATCACCGTTCTTTAGCCCACTCTGCCACCCCAGTTCAACCTGGCTGAAGACGGCTGAAATGCCAGAAACCGGTCCTAGGAAGCTTGTTTCCGGTCCAGGGAAGACATGGCTTGGCAGTTCGGGCTGGACTGTTCCCATGAGGCACAGGGTCAGACTGATTTGCATATGGCCATGTCTGAACTGGGGTGGCAGAGTGGGCTAAAGAACGGTGATGGATGAAACCCAGATCTGTTGACTGGGTGTGAGTGTTTTATTGGTTCTGATGCTCCGTCCATCACCACCCCCTTTTGTACCGCTTTGTTTGCCATAAGTTGGCAGGGTATGCTCAGACGTTGAGTCCCTTGCTCACTTTGCCACTGGATTCAAGCAAGCCTGGCTGAAGACGGCTGAAATGCCAGAAACCGGTCCTAGGAAGCTTGTTTCTGGTCCAGGGAAGACATGGCTTGGCAGTTAGGGCTGGACTGTTCCCATGAGGCACAGGGTCAGACTGATTTGCATATGGCCATATCTGAACTGGGGTGGCAGAGTGGGCTAAAGAACGGTGATGGATCAAACCCAGATCTGTTGACTGGGTGTGAGTGTTTGATTGGTTCTGATGCTCCGTCCATCACCACCCCCTTTTGTACCGCTTTGTTTGCCATAAGTTGGCAGGGTATGCTCAGACGTTGAGTCCCTTGCTCACTTTGCCACTGGATTCAAGCAAGCCTGGCTGAAGACGGCTGAAATGCCAGGAACCGGTTCTAGGAAGCTTGTTACCGGTCCAGGGAAGACATGGCTTGGCAGTTCGGGCTGGACTGTTCCCATGAGGCACAGGGTCAGACTGATTTGCATATGGCCATGTCTGAACTGGGGTGGCAGAGTGGGCTAAAGAACGGTGATGGATCAAACCCAGATCTGTTGACTGGGTGTGAGTGTTTGATTGGTTCTGATGCTCCGTCCATCACCACCCCCTTTTGTACTACTTTGTTTGCCATAAGTTGGCAGGGTATGCTCAGACGTTGAGTCCCTTGCTCACTTTGCCACTGGATTCAAGCAAGCCTGGCTGAAGACGGCTGAAATGCCAGAAACCGGTCCTAGGAAGCTTGTTTCCGGTCCAGGGAAGACATGGCTTGGCAGTTCGGGCTGGACTGTTCCCATGATGCACAGGGTCAGACTGATTTGCAAATGGCCATGTCTGAACTGGGGTGGCAGAGTGGGCTAAAGAACTGTGATGGATCAAACCCAGATCTGTTGACTGGGTGTGAGTGTTTGATTGGTTCTGATGCTCCGTCCATCACCACCCCCTTTTGTACCGCTTTGTTTGCCTTAAGTTGGCAGGGTATGCTCAGACGTTGAGTCTCTTGCTCACTTTGCCACTGGATTCAAGCAAGCCTGGCTGAAGACGGCTGAAATGCCAGAAACCGGTCCTAGAAAGCTTGTTTCCGGTCCAGGGAAGACATGGCTTGGCAGTTCGGGCTGGACTGTTCCCATGAGGCACAGGGTCAGACTGATTTGCATATGGCCATGTCTGAACTGGGGTGGCAGAGTGGGCTAAAGAACGGTGATGGATCAAACCCAGATCTGTTGACTGGGTGTGAGTGTTTTATTGGTTCTGATGCTCCGTCCATCACCACCCCCTTTTGTACCGCTTTGTTTGCCATAAGTTGGCAGGGTATGCTCAGACGTTGAGTCCCTTGCTCACTTTGCCACTGGATTCAAGCAAGCCTGGCTGAAGACGGCTGAAATGCCAGAAACCGGTCCTAGGAAGCTTGTTTCCGGTCCAGGGAAGACATGGCTTGGCAGTTTGGGCTGGACTGTTCCCATGAGGCACAGGGTCAGACTGATTTGCATATGGCCATGTCTGAACTGGGGTGGCAGAGTGGGCTAAAGAACGGTGATGGATCAAACCCAGATCTGTTGACTGGGTGTGAGTGTTTGATTGGTTCTGATGCTCCGTCCATCACCACCCCCTTTTGTACCGCTTTGTTTGCCATAAGTTGGCAGGGTATGCTCAGACGTTGAGTCCCTTGCTCACTTTGCCACTGGATTCAAGCAAGCCTGGCTGAAGACGGCTGAAATGCCAGTAACCGGTCCTAGGAAGCTTGTTTCCGGTCCAGGGAAGACATGGCCTGGCAGTTCGGGCTGGACTGTTCCCATGAGGCACAGGGTCAGACTGATTTGCATATGGCCATGTCTGAACTGGGGTGGCAGAGTGGGCTAAAGAACGGTGATGGATCAAACCCAGATCTGTTGACTGGGTGTGAGTGTTTGATTGGTTCTGATGCTCCGTCCATCACCACCCCCTTTTGTACCGCTTTGTTTGCCATAAGTTGGCAGGGTATGCTCAGACGTTGAGTCCCTTGCTCACTTTGCCACTGGATTCAAGCAAGCCTGGCTGAAGACTGCTGAAATGCCAGGAACCGGTCCTAGGAAGCTTGTTTCCGGTCAAGGGAAGACATGGCTTGGCAGTTCGGGCTGGACTGTTCCCATGAGGCACAGGGTCAGACTGATTTGCATATGGCCATGTCTGAACTGGGGTGGCAGAGTGGGCAAAAGAACGGTGATGGATCAAACCGAGATCTGTTGACTGGGTGTGAGTGTTTGATTGGTTCTGATGCTCCGTCCATCACCACCCCCTTTTGTACCGCTTTGTTTGACATAAGTTGGCAGGGTATGCTCAGACGTTGAGTCCCTTGCTCATTTTGCCACTGGATTCAAGCAAGCCTGGCTGAAGACGGCTGAAATGCCAGAAACCGGTACTAGGAAGCTTGTTTCCGGTCCAGGGAAGACATGGCTTGGCAGTTCGGGCTGGACTGTTCCCATGAGGCACAGGGTCAGACTGATTTGCATATGGCCATGTCTGAACTGGGGTGGCAGAGTGGGCTAAAGAACGGTGATGGATCAAACCCAGATCTGTTGACTGGGTGTGAGTGTTTGATTGGTTCTGATGCTCCGTCCATCACCACCCCCTTTTGTACCGCTTTGTTTGCCATAAGTTGGCAGGGTATGCTCAGACGTTGAGTCCCTTGCTCACTTTGCCACTGGATTCAAGCAAGCCTGGCTGAAGATGGCTGAAATGCCAGAAACCGGTCCTAGGAAGCTTGTTTCCGGTCCAGGGAAGACATAGCTTGGCAGTTCGGGCTGGACTGTTCCCATGAGGCACAGGGTCAGACTGATTTGCATATGGCCATGTCTGAACTGGGGTGGCAGAGAGGGCTAAAGAACGGTGATGGATCAAACCCAGATCTGTTGACTGGGTGTGAGTGTTTGATTGGTTCTGATGCTCCGTCCATCACCACCCCCTTTTGTACCGCTTTGTTTGCCATAAGTTGGCAGGGTATGCTCAGACGTTGAGTCCCTTGCTCACTTTGCCACTGGATTCAAGCAAGCCTGGCTGAAGACGGCTGAAATGCCAGAAACCGGTCCTAGGAAGCTTGTTTCCGGTCCAGGGAAGACATGGCTTGGCAGTTCGGGCTGGACTGTTCCCATGAGGCACAGGGTCAGACTGATTTGCATATGGCCATGTCTGAACTGGGGTGGCAGAGTGGGCTAAAGAACGGTGATGGATCAAACCCAGATCTGTTGACTGGGTGTGAGTGTTTGATTGGTTCTGATGCTCCGTCCATCACCACCCCCTTTTGTACCGCTGAGTAAATTAAGCGGCAGCATGTCCAACAACCTACGATTTTTTCCCTACTGATGACGGAGAAATCCAGAAACACGTGTCTAGGGATACGCTTTGAAAATTATGGAATTGAGCCAAGTAATATTTTGAACGTTGTCCTGTGCCAAAAACAACGAACTACATCGATCAAGATGCCTAGAGGTAATGACGCTGAGACATGAAGTCAGTGTGCTCCCACCCCCTTTTTCATAACTTAAAAGGCTCCCTCGAGCCGCCTGAGCTGACGAGCTTGGGAGCGTCTGCATGCCCTGAGTGGAATTGTGCCTGAGTAAATTAAGCGGCAGCATGTCCAGCAACCTACGATTTTTTCCCTACTGATGACGGAGAAATCCAGAAACACGTGTCTAGGGAGACGCTTTGAAAATTATGGAATTGAGCAAAGTAATATTTCGAACTTTGTCCTGTGCCAAAAACAACAAACTACATCGACCAAGATGCCTAGACGTAATGACGCTGAGACATGAAGTCAGTGTGCTCCCACCCCCTTTTTCATAACTTAAAAAGCTCCCTCGAGCCGCCTGAGCTGATGAGCTTGGGAGCGCCTGCATGCCATGAGTGGAATTGTGCCTGAGTAAATTAAGCGGCAGCATGTCCAGCAACCTACGATTTTTTCCCTACTGATGACGGAGAAATCCAGAAACACGTGTCTAGGGATGCCCTTTGAAAATTATGGAATTGAGCCAAGTAATATTTCGAACTTTGTCCTGTGCCAAAAACAACGAACTACATCGACCAAGATGCCTAGAGGTAATGACGCTGAGACATGAAGTCAGTGTGCTCTTACCCCCTTTTTCATAACTGAAAAGGCTCCCTCGAGCCGCCTAAGCTGACGAGCTTGGGAGCGCCTGCATGTCCTGAGTGGAATTGTGCTTGAGTAAATTAAGCGGCAGCATGTCCAGCAACCTACGATTTTTTCCCTACTGATGACGGAGAAAACCAGAAACACGTGTCTAGGGATACGCTTTGAAAATTATGGAATTGAGCCAAGTAATATTTCGAACTTTGTCCTGTGCCAAAAACAACGAACTACATCGACCAAGATGCCTAGAGGTAATGACGCTGAGACATGAAGTCAGTGTGCTCCCACCCCCTTTTTCATAACTTAAAAGGCTCCCTTGAGCCGCCTGAGCTGACGAGCTTGGGAGCGCCTGCATGCCCTGAGTGGAATTGTGCCTGAGTAAATTAAGCGGCAGCATTTCCAGCAAACTACGATTTTTTCCCTACTGATGACGGAGAAGTCCAGAAACACGTGTCTAGGGATGCGCTTTGAAAATTATGGAATTGAGCCAAGTAATATTTCGAACTTTGTCCTGTGCCAAAAACAACGAACTACATCGACCAAGATGCCTAGAGGTAATGACGCTGAGACATGAAGTCAGTGTGCTTCCACCCCCTTTTTCATAACTTAAAAGGCTCCCTCGAGCCGCCTGAGCTGACGAGCTTGGGAGCGCCTGCATGCCCTGAGTGGAATTGTGCCTGAGTAAATTAAGCGGCAGCATGTCCAGCAACCTACGATTTCTTCCCTACTGATGACGGAGAAATCCAGAAACACGTGTCTAGGGATACGCTTTGAAAATTATGGAATTGAGCCAAGTAATATTTCGAACTTTGTCCTGTGCCAAAAACAACGAACTACATCGACCAAGATGCCTAGAGATAATGACGCTGAGACATGAAGTCAGTGTGCTCCCACCCCCTTTTTCATAGTAAGGACTTTTAGTTTGATTGCACATCTTTTGCCATACAATGTAAATATTATTCTAAGGTCTTATATAGCCTTTCAGTCTTGCTGTGGGTTTGAGGGTGGAATCCAAATGAAAGAGCTTTTTGGATTTCTAGGATGTCACAAAGTTGAGTCTGAAACTTGATAAGAAATGTAACTCTTCCCTCAGAAATACTTTTTGGGGAAGTCCATGCAGGCAGATTATGTCAGAGAAGAACAGTACTGCCAAATGCGAAAGCTGAAGGGACTTTGAGTAGTGAAGAGAAATGAGCCATTTTAGAAAAAGAATCAATATTCAGCATTATAGCAGTACATCTTTCTGATTTTGGCAGCTCCATTACAATACAATCCATACAAATGAATTCCCAAGGTTGTTGAGGTAATTCGAAAGATTGCAAAAGGCCACATGTAGCTTGTATGTTCTCTCTTGCTTATGCACTCATCTTCATAAGAATGCCACCAATTCTTCGATGGATAACCTTTTTGGTCACTTTTTGATCTGTCTGCCCTGCTAACAAAGATTCATGATTAGATTGTAGGATTATTTTCTGTTAACTCTTGGTAGGGAAGACTGCCTTCTGGTTAACAAAGAAACCCATGTTTTACTTGGATCTTCTTTTCTGTAGTAAACCAACATTATGTCATTAAGTTATTGGCTTCTAAATGGACTAGATCAAGGAAGGAATCAGTTGCTGAAATGGTACTAATAATATTAGAT
Organism: Triturus cristatus; assembly: GCF_964204655.1. Classification (NCBI taxonomy): domain Eukaryota; kingdom Metazoa; phylum Chordata; class Amphibia; order Caudata; family Salamandridae; genus Triturus; species Triturus cristatus. The sequence goes on from NC_140584.1 coordinate 352,233,957, forward strand.
GGTTAAGTATTCCTTCTTTAACAAGAGGATGGTCACTTTTAGGGTACAATCTCAGTGGTACTCAAAGTACGGCCCGCGGGTCACTTATGGCCTGCCAGACCTTTCCATGTGGCCCCTGTGTGGAAAACAAGCAGGCTCAGCAGCCATAATTTTGCCTGCGTTTGTTCCTCAGGCCGCATTCAAAGTGAAAAAAAGTTAACAGAGCATGCAGTGAAAACATATTGGGTCTGCCTGCTCACTTGCGACCCCCTCGACCCTAGTCAGTGATGTCATTCTCTCGATAATGTCAGTAAGCCGGGAATACCACAAAAGCGCCCCTTTTCCTATTTACGGTATCCCAGAAGTATTTTGAATATCTGTATAGATAAGTTAAATTGAGCTCCAAAATCCCCGTTATGATAGACGGTTTAAAAACCAACGTCAAGGGCTCCTGGAGAGATTATCGGTCTTTAACCGACATCCGTAAGATGTGCCAACCGGCTCCCGACGTAGATGATAGGTCCAACCGTTCGCTGAAAAAGATGCCCTCTAAGTAGCAGGATGCATTTGCCAGGCGTCAAAAACGTTTTTGCCAGATGGACTTATTTTATTCACGATGTACTTATGCAATTAAAATACATTACTGACTTCTGATGGTCAGTCGGTACTTTTTGTGGTGCTGTGCTCTATTTTCATATTATTAGATTTGACGTGCATGGAGGAAATTTTCTCTCTGCACTGAGTGACACTGTGGATGGCACAGTGTTGACATTTAGCACGCCAGATTACGTATTGGTATACACCTGTGCAAACTACAACAGAGGTGCTGACTGTTCTCTTAGTAACCACTGCCATCATTCATATATATTGTAGTTTATTGATGGTTGGTAGCAATGGTGCAAGAGATGCTGCCCAAGATATGCTTTTATCAGAAAAAATATTTTCACTCTCAACATTGTGCATCACTCTTTCATGCCATTTATACTCATAGGTGTTAGCAGCATCAATTATCACTTTGGCGAACAACTACTATAGATAGTCATAGAATGTGATCTGTATTGTTTACAGTGCACAAATGCTATTTCCTAAGACAGCAGATATTTGCAAAACCCTATCACATGACATACAAATACCTAGTTTACGAAACATGTCTATAAGTTCTCAATTTCTAATTTTATTGAGGATAGAAAGAGCAATATATATACAAACAGAGGAGTTTCTTTGTTGCTGTTATGTCTATGAACTGAAGGAGAGTCTATTCTTGAATTCTTCACACTGTTAAACATCAGTAATTGGGAAATTGGCAACTCTATATAGGTATTGGCTGTTTCACAGGAATACTGATCTCTTATGTCTGATTCATCAAGTATAAATTTAACAAGGGCAAGAAGCGATTCTGGAACTGATCAGTTTCTACTATCATCCCCATACATTCCATTGAAGTTTTCAGATTTCGGCATCATGTCCCTTCTAACAGCGTTTGTTACAGTAGCAATATTTACAGCGTCAGAATCTGACTTGTCACAGGCAAATACTAATGCAGATCCTATATCATCTTTGAAAGCGAACAGGACATCACTTCCTTTGTATGCCTGCAAACCTCTTGTATTTCTGAGAATTCTCTCTTTTAGTCTTGCCAAAGCTAACCTTACCTGCAGTGGAATCGAGCTGCTTTACTCTGCTTGTGCAAAGGTTTACCAAGTCACAGAGTTTGAAAATTGTTTAAACACCTCCCACTTGCGAATCTTTCAGATAAGATACAAGCTCAGCTAGAGCTATTCCTTCTACTGGGGGGGGGGTCTCACTAGGTAATTTGTTTGTATTCTTTCATACACTGTATGCTCTGTTATAGAGTCCAACTAAAATGTATGATGGTATTCAGCATCCTGTGTGTGCATATCACCCACAGCCACTTTTGCAAGTGCTGCATCTTGAACAAACTCGGCACACTGACAAACATTAGCATCCACATCATCTGTTTTCGCTTTATGCATTACAGATGTATCTGATTTATTGCAATAGAAACATGCTATTCTTCCAGGAAATTTATTAGGACCTCGAGTTGCCAAATGTGTTTTAACTGGGCTACCATATAGATCTGCATCACTGTTTTCTTTTCTGAGACCATTAAAGTTTTAGATTGTCGCACTTGTTAAAACACACTTTATGCCATACTGTATTGCTAGTTCTTAATGTCAGCTCAATGCCATCATTTAGCCATTCTAATTCGATATTCATAGGTACACATTCAAATTCTTTAAATTTCTACAAGTTATGGTCTGAAATACTAATCAAGACCCCCTAATGTGTGTGTGTAGTATTTGTTGGGCTGGTAAGTCTTTCTGAAGTACTTTCCTGACAAAGAACAAAGATGAACTAACTTGTTGCGATGTCATCATGCTGGAAAGCTTAACCATTTGTTGTAGGTGTTGCAATAAGGTATTGTTTCGACATGCTACTAATGTTCAGGCATTACAGAAGGTGTTGAAGCTGGAGAAAAAGAAAGGTACATATTAATATATAATACATATTAATAAATGTTGATACATGTCAACAAGTATGAATATTTACATCAAATTTGTAGCTGATTTGAATTTTAAAATTTTCTACATAATTTTGTTGGCCATTTTGGTTTTATATTTATGACGTCACAGTCTAGATCCAACGTGGGCATGCACTAATGTGTACACATGACCTTTTGTGCCAGTCTTGACGCAAAACGGAAGATTTAAAATTATTGTATTATATTTGTCGGCCATCTTGAATTTTGATTAGATGTCATAGGCAAGATCCACTTGGGGGTCTTGCTCTTACATGATTACTATTACAAAGACGAATGTCTATACCAACTTTAAACTTCTATCACAAGGGTAACAATTTTCATAAGAAAACAGGCTTAACAGCCGCACAATAGAAAGTCTTCTAGGTCAACTGCACTGCTGGTGCAAATTGTAAATACATTCTCTATATATCTCTTCCCAAAAATTATATTTGTGTGGAAGGGATTACTTTTTTGGTACATGTAAGTGCGTTCATAGTTGTTCATGAAAAGGTTTGCCAGATCTGGGGAAAATCTGGCTCCCATTGCTCCACCCTTTGTCTGGTAATAGAAATCTACCTGGAAGTAGAAGACGTGTTTGGCCATAGCAATGTCAAGCAATGCTATGATAGAGGCAGTGGGTACCTGTGTTGGTCTGTCTGCTGTCCAATGTTTCCCTGATTACTTCTAATGCTGCTGGTTGAGGAATACTCATAAATAGTGAAGAAATATCCATTGTTACCAAGAGTTGGTTTTCAGTATTCAATTGGTTATCTTCAATTTGTTGAATTATATACATGGTGTACCCTATGTAAGCTCTAGTTGTGGACACAAAAGATTTATTCACCCTCGTTCTGGTTGTTTCTCACCTTTGTTTGCCTCTTTCTTCTCGTTGCTGACCTTTATTTTGCCTCTTTCTGCTCGTTTCTCACCTTCATCATCCTTCTTTCTGTTAGTTTCTGACCTCCATTCTGCCTCTTTTTGCTTATTTCTCACCTTTATTGTGTCTCTTTCTGCTGTTCCCGGGGAGCGTGGGGGAGCCTTAGGGGCTCTGTAGTCCCAGCCGGCACCCCTCCTCCTGCGGGAGCCAGCATTGCTTTTACAAACAGGGAGCTGCATGTTCACACAGGGAGCTGCTAAATATGCAGCTCCCTGTGTGTGAAAGTAATCTGTCTGTTTCCTTGCTAGCTTGACAGGGGACAGGGAAACAGACAAATGCTTCTAGCAAGCAAAAGGATTTCTCTGCTCTCACTTGCTTAAAGAAGAGAGTTTGCTGTGATTTGGCGGGAGCAGTTAAAGTTCCCTCCAAACCCTAGCAAACAGCTATGTCCTGGGGGTGGGCACCACAGAACATAGCTGGTCCCCAGGGCCAATATTGGCTCCAGAGAGGGGAGGCTGTGTGGCCCCCCTCCTTTCACGCAGTAGGGCCTGCCCCAGGGAGTTGGCAGTCCCTGGGGCTGAGGACTCCCTCCCATTTTCCAATTACAATTTGGGACGGGGAGGTGGTGGTTCCCGGGACCAGGGGGTCCATGAGGCCCCCCACTTGAATCCCAATTATTTAAGCCAGCATACCCCCAGGACCTGGTCCACCTGGGGGCTAAATATTAGAAGAAGTGCGAGAGGCCACGTGTATTTTTTTTCTTTTCAGCAGGAGCCGTGGCTGCAGTGTGGCTCCTACCGAATTCTTTTTTGACCAAATTAGAAAAAGGCACTTCTCTGGACCAAGAGCTACCTTTCTGCCAAATTTGGTGTAATTCCATTCAGCAATTTGGGTTGTAGCTGTGTCTAAAATTCCTATTGGAATTAGCATGGGAAAAACACGTTTTGGGACCCCTCCTTTTTCTTGGCCCCGCTTAGCGGATCACCCTGCAAACTATCAAGACAGCAATCTGAAGTGAATGTCAAACTAGTTTAGAAAATTTTGTTAGGATTCATCAAACTGTACCAAAGGTATTTTTAAAACAGAAAACGCATTTCCTATGGAAACTAGGTTGCAGCTATAACTACCTACTGGCGACCATAAATGCCATGAACATGCCTTTACAACAAAAAACTAGGATAATGTAAGTATTTTAGAGGTAATTATAAATCCTTTTTATGTAGGCGTGTATATATGAAGTTCCTAGTAGGTAGTTATAGTTAGGACCATGTTTCCATATGAAAAGCGTTTTTTGACTTGCCTATATCTTTGGCATTGTTTGACGAATCTTCACAAAATTCTCCAAAAATGTGTGCCAGTGTTTCTAGTTGTGCATGGAAAGTTTCAGGGCGATCCGTCAAGCGGGGGCCAAGAAAAAGGTGTGGTCAAAACAAGTGTGTTTCCCATGTTAATTCCCATAGGAATTTTTAACACGACTACAGCCCGAACTGCTAGACAGAATTACATCAAATTTGACAGAATGCTAGCTCTTGGTCCAGAAAGAATGCTTCTTGTTATTTGGTATCAATCCATTCAGTCGTTTTTCGAGTTATTAAAAGAAATCCAAATTTGTATATCTAGGGATGCAGATTGTTCAAGGATTCGACAGTCCCCATGCTGATATCTGATTTCTGCCAACACTTCATCCAGGAAGTGCTGGCAGCCATCTTGGGACTCTGCCTCTTCATGTTTTTTTTGTTTTTGACACAAAATCGTGACACAGTCGTTAAGCTGCAGCAAAAAAAAAAGAAGCAAAGGCTCCTGATCTTCTTTGAAGATTTGCCTTCAGGTGGTCCAGGTCCTCTGGGGTTTTTTTTTATAAAAAGGAGGGGGGGGGCACGCAGAGCCCCTCCTTTGCCCGAATGGTCCTCGGGGACCACACCTCCCTGGGGCTTGTATATAATATTCAGAGGGGGGACGCACGTCCACCCTTCTGGGCGATATTTGGCCGGGGGAACCACTACCTACCCTGGGCCTGACAATGCAAAGTAAAGTTGGGGGGCTGCATGGCTCTTTTCCTAGAGCCATTAATGGCCTTGGGGACCACCACTCCCGAGGGCCAGCTACCTATGTCTTAGGGTGCCCGCCCCGGGACATAGCAGTTTGCTTTTCTTTGGCAGGAGCTCTGACAGCTCCTTCAAAGTGAGAGCAAACCTAACTCTGCTTCCAGCATGTGGGAGCTGTAAAACCACTCAGGCTTGCTGGAAGCAGAGTTTTCATCTGTTTACCTGCCCGCTATTATACGGGCAAGGAAACGGATGCTTTCTCCTACATGCAGGGAGCTGCATATTTAGCAGCTTCCTGCGTGTGAAAGCAATGCTGGCTCCAGCAGGAGTTTGGGAGCCGTCTGGGATTGCGGGGGCCTTAAGGCTTCCCCCGCGGTCCCCATCATGGAACACTGGGTGCATTGGGTGGACTCCCAGAGCACTCAGGGAGACGTCGCTGGGCTCCAGGGCATGGGGTTCCCAGGTCCGAAATCAGCCCAGGGAGGGGGACCGTACGGCTTCCCTCCCCCATTGAATTTTGGCCGGGCCGGAGAATGATGTCCCCAGGGCCGAAATCAGTCCGGGGACCAGGGCCTCACGGCTCCCTTCCCCCCATTGAATTTTGGTTGGGCGCCAGGGGATGGGGTTCCTGATACCGAAATTTGCCCTGTGCCCCCGCCCCATTACAAAAGAGGGCAAAATGGAGGGTAGAAAAAACAAGCAGAAAAGGCAAAATAGAGGAGAGAAAAAACAGGAGAAAAGGCAAAACAGAGGGCAGAAAATGAACAGAAGGAACAAAACAGAGGGTAGAAAAACAAGCAGGAAATGCAAAACGGAGGGCAGAAAAATAAGCAGGAAAGACAAAACAAGGCAGAAAAACTAGCAGAAAAGGCAAAACAGGACAGAAGAGGATGAAACAGAGGTCCCTCAGACACACACATCTACTCACAAATCCACTCAAAGACTCACAGACCCACTGATACACTCATACATCCACTCACAGACCCACTCAGACACTCCTGCACCCACTCACAGAAGTTGGGGAGCCACCTGCGATGGCAGGAGCCTTGAGGCTCCCCTCGCAGTCCCCATCATAGATCACTGGGTGGGCTCCCAGAGCACTCAGGAAGACGTCACAGGGCTCCAGAGGATGGGGTCCCCAGATCCAAAATCAGCCCAGGGAGGGGGATCATATGGCTTCCCTCCCCCATTGAATTTTGGCTAGGCCTGGGGTCCCCAGGGCAGAATTCGGTCCGGAGACCAGGACCACATGAGTCCCCTCCCCCCATTGAATTTTGGTTGGGCCCCAGGGTATGGGGTTCCTCACACCAAAATTGTCCTGGGGAGGGTGCCCTGTGGCCCCCTCCCCATTACAAAAGAGGGCAAAATGGAGGGCGGAAAAAGAAGCAGAAAAGGCAAAATACAGGGCAGAAAAATGAGCAGGCATACCAAAATAGAGGGAAGAAAAAAAAGCAGAAAAGGTCAAACAGAGGGCAGAAAAACAAGCAGAAGAGGCAAAATGGAGCAGTAGAGGGCAAAACAGAAGGCAGAAAAGGGAGCAGTGAAGGCAAAATATAGGGTAGAAAAACAAGCAGAAAAGGGAAAATTGAGGACAGAAAAACTAGCAGAAAAGGTAAAACAGGGGGCAGAAAATGAGCAGAAGAGAAAAAACAGGACCGACAAACGAGCAGAAAATGCAAAAAGGAGGGCAGAAAAACAAGCAGAAGTGGCAAAACAGAGGGCTGAAAAACTAGCAGAAAAGGCAAAACAGGGCAGAAGAGGACAAAACAGAGGGCACTCAGACACTCACAAACCTACTCACACACCCACTCACAGACCCACTCATACATCCACTCACACATCCACTCACAGACCCACTGAGACTCATGCACTCACTCACAGACCCACTCAGATACTCATGCACCCACTCACAGACACACTCACTCACGCAACCACTCACAGACCCACTCATTGACATGCACCAACTCACAGAACTAGTCAGAGGCTGATGTACCCACTCATGGACCCACTCAGACTCATGCACTCACTCACAGACCTACTCAGACTAATGTACTCACTCACAGACCCACTCAGAGACACACACCCACTGACAGACCCACTCAAATCCAGATGGACTCACTCACAGACTGACGGAGGCACTCGCAAACCCACTCAGGCACTCACACACCCACTGAGACACCCAGTGAGACACTTATGCAGCCACTCCCAGACCCACTGAGACACTCATGCACTCACTTACACACTGACTTTCAAAGTTTACAGGTAGGAAATAAAATTAAAAAATCTTAGGAATTCACTTAAAAACCAAAGGTTACAGGGATGTTATAATTTGCAAATAACATTAAAAGACCTTAGAAATTCACTGACAAAAACAATGGTTAAAGGAACATTATAGTTAGGCTTGGAGTTCACTCGTACAAAACCATTGAAATTCAGCAGTGATAGTTACCTGCGCTAATCATAACTTACGCCCCGCAATGCACTGCTTATGACCTCACATTTTAAATCACTAATGACACGGTCAGTGACGTCACTGATGACACCACTGATGACATCTCAAATGACATCACTGATGACATCATCCACTGAGTGTGAGTGTTTTTTAAAAGAGTGTTCAATTTAAAGATATTTACTAAACTACTAAATAAGTTAAATTAGTATACTTTCTGTAGCTAAACTACAATGAATAATGCTACATTGAACATAGCCCATCCACGTTCACTGTTAAACATGAGACCCATTTAAAATGATTGCTACCCCATCACAATTGACTCATAGCTTTAAAACAAAGATGATCCAAGACACAACTATCAGCACGCTAGCCTTTTTTGCCTGAGCCTCCACATATTCAATACAAAACTTGAAAGAGAAAATGCAATAATTTGGTTCACTTCGCTTCTGAGGATACTGATTGCGGTTCAAAAGTCTCTCATCCCCAAATTGTGACGAAGCTGTAGGATCCACTTCCTTCTGTGCCCGACATAAAGCTGACAGAATATCACAACACGATCAATTGCCTCGGCCACCTGGGGACAGAAGAGGCAATTCCCATCTGACTTATTAGATGCATGCTGCCATTTAACCGTGACTGAGCAAAAAGGCAGTGTCCCATACCGAAATTTCATATATAAAGTTTAGGCTAAAGGAGGCTTAATCTCATCTAAATAACTTTCTGTAGCATAACCATGCTTATAGTCAAGAAAGGCAGCAGTAACAGTGTCCACCCTGGTATGACCTAAAGTGTTATTATCTATGTATCGCCGGTACAAGCACTTAACTGATTTTTTTGACATCCCAATAGCTTCCGCAGGGGTAGTCCAGAGGTGTCCACATGCATATGTTCAATGTTTTCTGGCGTGGAGGAAGGTTCAAGTTAAAAAGTTTTCAAACTGCATTTTGCCACTGAAGTTGCAAAAAACATAAAAATCAAAAAACATTCCAAGTGATGGCTTCATCTGTAGGGAGTCTCCCTTTCCAAACCTTCTGCGCGCCACCCAGGGAGCCATGTGTTTATAGCTGAGATTTGCAAACAATTTGACTGTCACAGCATTATAAGATTTATTCTCCCTTCTTTTCCACTCGTGCGACCCACGGTTAGCTGATTAGAGATATATGCAAATACGGGTCTAAATCTCCCGTTTGGAGAAATGCCCTTTTCTTATGTAGTTAATATTTTTATCACACAAAAAATGTAAACGACAAAATGTTTACCCTGTGAAACATGATCCGTGAAGCTCTCTTCACTGTTTATTGTAGTTCGGCTTCCTTTTGCCTACAGATGAAATCAAGCACCTGGGTGCCCTTTTCCAATGTAGTTTTTTAACTCCACACAGCTTTTTCAAATTAACAGTAATTGGAGAGGCACGTGCAATGCCTGCTTAGAGCGCGTGCCGTACGCAGACACGGGCCACGCATTACAGCAGCTAGACGTGTTTGTCAGAGCTCAGGAGGCAACTTGATGGCAGTAGGTCTCCAAATATATATATTTTTCATCCTTTTCTTTTACAGTTTTCCTGTCTATTTATAGCCACGGTCGACTCTGAAACTAAACACTTTTGGTTAAGTTGTAGCAAGCTACCCGTTTTCCAGATTTAGCCTCTTTTCTGTAAATTATTAGACGGCTGAATTCACACATACTTTGTTTTTAACATTCCATGTAGTAGTCGGAGGATTCTTTCCCTGCGTGTTTACTTGGCCTTTCGTTCAAAAGATTTTGACTAATTACTGTCCTCATGTGGAGAGTTTTAGGGCCATATTTTCAAGACAGGCGTTAATATTATCGCTGAAGCGGCGATAATGGGCTTGATAATACGCCCTTGAGAATTCCAATGGAAGTCCATGTTCTGGTGTCAGCATGGGCTTCTATGGGAATTCTCTGCGGCATATTATCAAGCCCATTATCGCCGCTCTGGCTGCAGTTTTCTGCCGCTAAAGCGACGATAATATTCACGCCATGCTTGATAAAATGCCCCTTCGTTCTTAGGTTGATCCAAAACTTCCGCCTGTAGTTTAATTTATACCGAACCTAAACAGGGAGTGACCTATGATTTGTTGTCTCGTAGATATGCCACATATTCAAATCCACACCGCACAATAACACAGCGAACTAATCCAATTCAACTAACATAATGCCACAACACCCCACATACATACACCCCATAACACATAAGTAAAAAACAGTGCCGTTAACCATGCCAATAGCACCAACTCCAACAAATGCGAGGCCGATTGCATTTCCAATGCTGCTTGTTGTTTACTGTTGCGCACTTTCTGTGTTGACTTAAAGTGGATGCCTGTAAAGAAATACCAGTGCCTAGGTTATGAATATTGTTGCAAGACTCTCTCCCTGTCTGGGAAGGGTAATAGTGCATGTTTTGAAGTATGGCCATGGAATAGCCTCAATTTAATAAAAGAGCGTGTGTGAGAACATCTATTGTTAAATCTGTACAACGTTGTTAATGGTTTATAATATTTTTATGTATCTTGCAAAGATGAACTTATGTTTGCTCAAAAGTTATGATTTTGTAGATCAAACTAAAGTTATTTTGATGATTTATGCACATATACTCGCCCACCACATAAAAAAAAACTCACACACATTCACAACCACTGGCACACAGTTTAATTCCGATAGTTAGGTTGCACATTTACCTCATGTGGATAGCCTGAAAAGTGAAAACCTGGACTGGTAATGGCCCTTTTAGTCCTATGTTGGACACCCCTTGTGCACAGTAAACTCTGGAAAGTAATGTAAGCTTCATGCACACAATGAAGACTCACAAGGTTGCAGATAACACATTTCAGGACGGAGTTCCTTTTTCAATGGACAACTAAACCGAAGACATTCAAGCACTGATCTTATGGGCAGGGGAACTTAATTGCCCAGCCTTGTCAGTAGGTGGGCATCAGAACATAAAATACTTGGCTGCAGAGTACTCACTGCCCAAAAGAGGCCTCCTGGTGCTATTTTCAGATATCTTGTTAATTAAAATAATTAGCGTCATAACGGTAAGACTCAGTTTATCCTTCGAAACTCAAGGCCATCCGGATTACCCCAGCTCAAAGTTCTGTTAAGGAAATATTTAGTGGATGCCCGGGTTGCCTTAGTGCGCTCTGGTCCTTGAAAAGCCAACGGAATAAGTGGCGCGCATATGTCCCTTAACCAGATTAAATACTGCAATTTGGATGATTACGACAAGCTTGCCAGGTAGACAAAGGTGGGAGACAGGTAGTCAGAGACAATAGTGTGCATGATCATGGACTCCCGTCCTGTCCCTCATTGAAGTGCCCAGCTGAATGGTGATCAGCCAGGGCGCAGCAGTGGGTGATCACCTCCTCCGCTGCCTGCAGGCTCATTCTGGAAGATGCACTCTGGGCTCGGGTGCCACCAATCCACGAAACCAGATTTCTTTTTCCCGCTTTTCCTCAGACATAGCGGGGGGCAGGCCCTGTGCCACATACCTACAGTGTGATTGACTGCAGAGGGTCAGATTGGACCCTGCACTTTCAATCACGGACTATCGCAGGGCAACGAAATTCCCAAACGGCCCTAAAGTAATGCAATGAGCCGCTTGTGAATTATTCACCATCGGCTCCTTTCATGGCTCTGCTCACTCACTCACTCATCCACCCTGACGGCCTTCTTTCTTTTGCAACAGTTGAGCAGAGCGCTTGCTGCGCAGTCAGCGGTGCCACCGAGCCTGCGCTGCCTGGCTGCCCCAAGAGTGCCTGTACTCTCCTTGACCAAGGAGAAGTTCCAGTGCTCAAAAGGAGATAGTTCAAAACAAAGGTCATTGGTACCAGTGAGCACCGGCCCACTTAAAGCACTGCACCCGAACACAGGATGAATCCATACTTAGTCATGTTGAAGCGCCTGCAGGGCACCGCTAGTTGAACAGATCTGAGGCATCTACAATAGAGAGAGACTTGGAGGACATGGAAAAACGTATCACAACTAGAGAGGGGATGTAAAGTGCACTTACCCAACCCCACTCACCCGTAATGAATGACAGAACCTGCAGCTTGGAAGGGTGACTTGGCAGCGAATGGTTCCAGTGGCCCCATGTTTCTGCATTTGAACCTTGCAGACTTGTAGGCTAGAAGGTTATCCTGCAGGATGGCAAGAAAGAAATTATTTCCCATATGTATCGGGCCATCACCGTGGTTTATGCTTTGACAGATACCCACAAAAAAAATGATGGTGAAGGCAGACTCTCCACGTATAGGTTTGTGAGTAGCATTTTGTAATACGAGGGTAGTACTAACCTAGTACTACTCTATGTACAAGTAAATGCAGCGTGTGAATAGGCCCCACAGAGGGATACCAACGTTTTTATTATTGATTCTATGTATTGGAAGTTTATGGTGTGGAGTGGTGTTGTGTAATTTCCTCCTTTATAGCAGGGCATAGCATGCCAAGAATACCAGCAATCTGTTACATCCTAATATGGTCGAGATATAATCAATGGATAATTAGGCTAATTGAAATAGTCTTTAACTCCAGGAGCAGTACACAGTTTTATAATGAATTTGCAATTACATATCCCCGTCGAACCTTTGACCGTCACAATATTAGGCCGTTTTTGACTTACAGCACTTTGTTATAAATGCCTTGAAAATCTCATTCAGGCAGTGGAAATAATTATAAAATCCTATTGTAACGTGATTTCCACAGGTAAAATTTGCACCACCAGATTTGCGGAAATGGCCACAATGAAAATGCGATAATGTAACGTGGTATAAAACTGCATGTAGTAAATGTGCATGCCGACTATTCAGCAAACTTCACAATACTGACATGCACTAAAAACGCTCAAAAATACTTAAAGCAAATATCACCCTGCTCCCAGGGCCCAAGCCATAGAAAAAGTAGTGCAGGTGGGGCTAATTAGCATAATCCATACACAATGTCGCATTGAGTGACATCAGAGGAAGTGATGTCGCAAGAAAGTAATATATTGTCCATCATATCCCTCGCTTTAATGGAAATGGACCTAGTTTATAGTCAAAGCTGAGATACGTTTGCTATGTATGGTATTTGAATGTAAATATATTGATATACTACATGCATTTATTTCTAAACCACACATACATCTACTGTGAATTCCAGGCAGTGAACATTTTTAGCTATAGGGCCACCTAAATTTAAATAATAATGCATGCTTTTATAAACATGTATTTATTCGCATATCATGTAATAATGAACACTGCTTCAAATAAACCAAAATGCTGCAGCTCGCTTAGTGCCTGATTTTCTGTGGTGTGCACCCGTTTCTAGGCACATAGCGAAATTGCACTGGTTGCATATTGTGAAACCCTCACTGTTCCTGCATAGGCTGCAAAGCATTAATGGAAAAAGATACATTTTTCTGTATAAGGGTTTTCCCAATATGCCTAATCTAGGACTTTCCAATCATTAATCCTCGGTAGTCTCAGTAAATCCTGAGGTGGAGAAATGATAGGATTAAAGGTTTTTTTATTTCTCCTTTCCTGCTGAGTCTTGGGGGGTGGGGACTGGGGGGTGATGGCACTGAGGGGAGGGGTAGTGCACTCCCTTCAATGCGCATGATGGTTTGGCCAGCCGTCTCCGTCCAGCAAAGCCATCATGCGCAGTGAACCTCTCTCCAACCAGAGCTGCTTCGCTGGGGTTGAAGAGAGCAGGCACACTCTGCCTGTCCTGGAGCCTCAATCAAGGGTGCTCAGGCCAATCCTGAAGCTGCTGTCACGTGAGAGCAGCTTCAGGATTGGCCACAGGGCATTCTGGGAGCCTATGCCTATCTGACGCAGCGGAGTGGGCCGCAGCCGGCTGAAGGTAATTATTATTTTGCCACCCCCTTCTTTTGCGACAACTATGCCTCCTCCTCACCCCACCTCGTCCCGAACACGGGTGGCAGCAGAGGCTTAGCTGGCAGAGACATGGTGGTTACCATGACCCGAATAGAGTAGAGGAACCACAAGTTACGCCAACGGGGTGCACCACCACATTTGGGACAGACATCCCTGTCTGAGAATCTTAAAATAAGGTCCATAGGCCCACACGCAAAGGGGAAGATTCTCAGAATCTGCCCCTGTGCGACAGGTATTTTTGCATTTGGGATGCATCATCCCAAATGCAAAAATCGCAATTTAAAGAATCTCTAAACTGCGATTCCTTAAATTGCGATTGCATTTAAGGAATCCCAAATTGAGATTCCTTAAATGCAATGCATTAAAGTAAAAAAATTAGCGATTTCGCTAATAGGGAGAGCAATTTACCATGAAGATGAACTTCATGGTGATTTGCAAAAACTTTGAAAAATGCACTTTTGTGCATTTTTCAAAGTTTCATGTTGTGCACACACATGCCCTTAGAGCATGTGTGTGCAACATATGTGCACAGATCAATTTCAGGGGTGCAATAGGGTGTCATGTTGACACCCTTGAAATTGCATGAGCAATTTGCGAGTACCTACTGGTACTCGCAAATTGCTCATGCAATCTCCAATTCATTCCTTTGGGCCTGGAGGCCCATAGGAATGAATGAGACGGCATTCCTTAATTGCGACTCGCAATGTGCGAGTCGCAAATAAGGAATGTGTAGGAATCGCTATTTTTATAGCGATTCCTACATGCATAGGCTTTTGCAATTCCTTAATTGCGATTCCTTAAAAATCGCTATTAAGGAATCGCAATAGTCTTTGTTGATGCATGTGCCAGTATGTCTTTTGGAAATTGAAAGCCTAGTTATTTACAATCTGATTCTCCTTTTATAGTTTAACGTGTCAGTCTTTACTGGGACACCCGTTTGGGTATTTGCAGTACAAAAATACACACCAGGCATGCACCTTAAACATGAATTAAGGAATTCACAAATTGCTTAAAGAAATTGCTTTCCCTTGCTCTATCATCTCTCTTTCTCCCTAATTGATTATCTTCCTCTATTTCGCTTTCATCTTCCTTGTGTAACTCCCTCTAATTTACACTTCATCTCACACCCCTCTGTCTATCTCTCTCCTCTCTCTCTTACTCGCCTTTCTATACCTCACATCTTTCTCTACCTCAATCTAGTTGTAACTCCTCTATCTTTACCTCACAAACCATAAAATCCCACGTCACTTCTCCATTTATCTATCACCACTCCCCCCCCCTCTTTCTCTGCTTCTCATGTATCTCTCCTCACGTCTTCTTCCTCATATGCCTCTTTCCCTCCCTCTCTCCCTACTGCTACACCTCTGTTCTTACACCCCCTCGCTATATCGCCTCACAGTAGCTAACCTGATTACCTAACCTACACCTCTCGGTGCTCACACATGTATCTCTACTTCTCTGTCCTATCTCTCCACATCACATTTCTAACTCGCCACTCACTATGCACCTTTATCTGCCTAATATTTTCTCTTTTTGTCTCTTTGTATCTTTCTACCTACTTTATCATTCTCCCTTTACCTCACACCTCTCCCTCTCACCTCGATCTGTTCCCTTCTCCCTCACTTCTCTAGGTGCATTCCCGTCATCTCTCTGTTCTTCTCCTGGTCCCACTCTGTCCCATTTCTCTTGCTCAGCAGAGCCAGTGGTTGCCATCTAACCAGAGAAGTGTATACATAAAAAGGGGAGAAGAGGGACCAGTCAGAGGGAGTAAATAAGTGGACCATGATCAGATCTCACCTGATGGAATGGGGAAAATTCTCACGGCAGTGCTTTGACATTCGCTGTGGAAATGAGAATGCCAGTTGCACACTGTATATCTGTGTTTACAAATACCCTGCAAATAAAGCTGTAATTTTAAACATGTTTTATTTTAATATTATACACTAGACCACTAAGCATACCTCAAGTCACCCTTACCATGTCTGTGCTACAGTAGGAGGAACAGGCTGGTTAGATTCTGAACTTTTAATTAAAATATAGCATGACAAACAAGCATTAGGTCTCACCTTTGGGGCCTTATAAGTGTTTAGCCATGCAAAAGTTAATGTTGTTGCAGTAAGGATATTGTGCTGCATAACTAAATACTTATAAGGTCCCAAAGGCGAGAGCTATTGGCTATGCCAATGCTTGTTTCCCCTTTTGATATGAGCGGTGCCCTCAGCAAAATGCTCTCGAGACAGTAGATAACCATGGTAATGCTTTCTTTGCCAAATGTTTTCGTACACATGCTTCATTCGATCTGCCCACAAGGATCATTACACACCAGACAGACTCTATTACAAGAAAGAAACGAGAACAAACATGCTTGTTATCTGGGGCTCCAATTACCAGCCCCAAATCCTTCTGTTGGGAATGCTGCCACAGTAGAGAACCGTTACAACAAACAAATGATGGATGGAATGCTGACAATGCAGACATTCTCCCCCAGTCAAGAGATCTGGGTTAAATCCATCGTTCTTTTGCCCACTACGCCACCCCAGTTCAGACATGGCCATATGCAAATCAGTCTTGACCCTGTGCCTCATGGGAACAGTCCAGCCCGAACTGCCAAGCCATGTCTTCCCTGGACCGGAATCAAGCATCCTAGGACCGGTTTCTGGCTATCAGCCGTCATCAGCCAGGATAGCTTGACTCCAGTGGCGTAGTGAGCACGGGTCCCACGTCTGGGAATACCCATCCCACTTAGGGCGAAAAGCGTTACAACAAACAAATGATGGATGGAATGCTGACAATGCAGACATTCTCCCCCAGTCAAGAGATCTGGGTTAAATCCATCGTTCTTTTGCCCACTACGCCACCCCAGTTCAGACATGGCCATATGCAAATCAGTCTTGACCCTGTGCCTCATGGGAACAGTCCAGCCCGAACTGCCAAGCCATGTCTTCCCTGGACCGGAATCAAGCATCCTAGGACCGGTTTCTGGCTATCAGCCGTCATCAGCCAGGATAGCTTGACTCCAGTGGCGTAGTGAGCACGGGTCCCACGTCTGGGAATACCCATCCCACTTAGGGCGAAAAGCGTTACAACAAACAAATGATGGATGGAATGCTGACAATGCAGACATTCTCCCCCAGTCAAGAGATCTGGGTTAAATCCATCGTTCTTTTGCCCACTACGCCACCCCAGTGCGTGGGACCCGTGATTCCGGTCCAGGGAAGACATGGGTTGGCAGTTCGGGCTGGACTGTTCCCATGAGGCACAGGGTCAAGACTGATTTGCATATGGCCATGTCTAAACTGGGGTGGTGTAGTGGGCAAAAGAACGATGGATTTAACCCAGATCTCTTGACTGGGGGAGAATGTATGCATTGTCAGCATTCCGTCCATCATTTGTTTGTTGTAACGCTTTTCGCCCTAAGTGGGATGGGTATTCCCAGACGTGGGACCCGTGCTCACTACGCCACTGGAGTCAAGCTATCCTGGCTGATGACGGCTGATAGCCAGAAACCGGTCCTAGGATGCTTGATTCCGGTCCAGGGAAGACATGGCTTGGCAGTTCGGGCTGGACTGTTCCCATGAGGCACAGGGTCAAGACTGATTTGCATATGGCCATGTCTAAACTGGGGTGGTGTAGTGGGCAAAAGAACGATGGATTTAACCCAGATCTCTTGACTGGGGGAGAATGTATGCATTGTCAGCATTCCGTCCATCATTTGTTTGTTGTAACGCTTTTCGCCCTAAGTGGGATGGGTATTCCCAGACGTGGGACCCGTGCTCACTACGCCACTGGAGTCAAGCTATCCTGGCTGATGACGGCTGATAGCCAGAAACCGGTCCTAGGATGCTTGATTCCAGTCCAGGGAAGACATGGCTTGGCAGTTCGGGCTGGACTGTTCCCATGAGGCACAGGGTCAAGACTGATTTGCATATGGCCATGTCTAAACTGGGGTGGTGTAGTGGGCAAAAGAACGATGGATTTAACCCATATCTCTTGACTGGGGGAGAATGTATGCATTGTCAGCATTCCGTCCATCATTTGTTTGTTGTAACGCTTTTCGCCCTAAGTGGGATGGGTATTCCCAGACGTGGGACCCGTGCTCACTACGCCACTGGAGTCAAGCTATCCTGGCTGATGACGGCTGATAGCCAGAAACCGGTCCTAGGATGCTTGATTCCGGTCCAGGGAAGACATGGCTTGGCAGTTCGGGCTGGACTGTTCCCATGAGGCACAGGGTCAAGACTTATTTGCATATGGCCATGTCTAAACTGGGGTGGTGTAGTGGGCAAAAGAACGATGGATTTAACCCAGATCTCTTGACTGGGGGAGAATGTATGCATTGTCAGCATTCCGTCCATCATTTGTTTGTTGTAACGCTTTTCGCCCTAAGTGGGATGGGTATTCCCAGACGTGGGACCCGTGCTCACTACGCCACTGGAGTCAAGCTATCCTGGCTGATGACGGCTGATAGCCAGAAACCGGTCCTAGGATGCTTGATTCCGGTCCAGGGAAGACATGGCTTGGCAGTTCGGGCTGGACTGTTCCCATGAGGCACAGGGTCAAGACTGATTTGCATATGGCCATGTCTAACTGGGGTGGTGTAGTGGGCAAAAGAACGATGGATTTAACCCAGATCTCTTGACTGGGGGAGAATGTATGCATTGTCAGCATTCCGTCCATCATTTGTTTGTTGTAACGCCACAGTAGAGAACAGCAGGGCCTGCACAAAGTAACCCCCGCCCTCCCTGCTTCAACAAGTAAATTGCCTAATATTCATTAGACTTGACTCGGAAAGTTAAACTTGTTAATGGGGACAGTTTCAGCTGCTTGCTGTCCCATGGGAAAAATGCGGCTGGGTGGGAGATGAGTTCAAGGGCGGGGACGTGTTCTGTGGAATGAGCCCATCCTGCTGGGAAAGGCTGCTGTATGAAAGTCACGTCCTGCTGGGAAAGCAAATAAGCCAGCCGAGAGAGCCGGGAAGGCTCCAAATCACATAGCAGAGTTAGGCTGATAAGAGGACTTTGTTGCCGTAATGACAGTGCTTGGGTTTAACTCCTGCACCTTTTTGTAGCAAAACTGCCTGGGAATAGTTTCTCGTTTTTTCAGAACTTCTCGCTCATCTGTCCTCCAATTCAATTTATTTTGAAGCCTTGCATTTATTGGAAGAAGATGCATATCATATTCTTTGTCTATCAATTTGACAGTATACGCAAAAATAACATGTTTAAAGCACATCAAAACAATATTGTTACCAAATTCGCAATCGGAAGTCCTTACTACAGAAGCTAACAAGCGCAAAGAGAAACTGAAAGGAAAGAGAAAAAGATAAGAAACGAGAGGGTAACAGGCAGAAGAAAGACAGATGCGCGAGAGGAGTGAAAATAAAGCTGACGAGGAGGGAGGGGGTAGGGGATAGGGGAAGGGAGGGGATTCACGCGCTGTAAGGCTTAATGAGAAAGTAAAAGACACACAATTGATGGACGGAATGCAGAACAAATCAAAACATTCACCTCCAGTCAAGAGATCTGGGTTAAATCCATCATTCTTTTGCTCACCATGCCACCCCAGTTTAGACCTGGCTATATGCAAATCAGTCTTGACCCTGTGCCTCATGGGAACAGTCCAGCCCGAACTGCCAAGCCAGGTCCTCCCTGGACCGGATACCAGCATCCTAGGACCGGTTTCGGGGTTTCACCCCTCTTCAGCCAGGATAGCTTGTTTCCAGTGGCGCAGTGAGCCCAGGACTCACGTCTGAGCATATCTGGCGCACTTAGGGCCAGAAAGCAAAAGACACACAATTGATGGACGGAATGCAGAACAAATCAAAACATTCACCCCCAGTCAAAAACGATGGATTTAGGCCGAGATCTCTGTACTGGGGTGAATGTATGACATTGTTCTGCATTCTGTCCATCAATTGTTGTTTTTGCATTTGTCACCCCGTAAGGCTTAATGAGCCATTACAAAAAGCCAGATGGCCTGTGCACGTTCACGCGCACATGCACGCAAGCTTGAGGCCAGCAAAAGCCTCTGGTAGCACTTTGGAAACCCCCTTAGTAAAAGTCAAGCAAGCAGCGCATGCGCTGCTCTAGGCTCAACCTAAAAATCTAGAACCCAGCACAAAAGAAACAGCTTTATCCATGATTTTACTGAGCTATTTTTTGGTACTATTTGGTTGGTATAGACCACACAGCCTTTAGCTGTTTGTGCCTGTTACCATTTTAAGTTTAGCAAAGGTGTTGGTATAATGTAATGTTTAGCATCACGTGGGCTTGAATTGGCTTATAATGGATAATAAACTCAAAGTTGTTCTAAACTGGGCTGCAGAATGTTTTTCTTGAGTCTCAAATATTCCTTAAGAGGGGCTGCAGTTAGGTTTGTGATCATGTTATGTAACTTTGTAATGTAGGGGCATCATTCCTTACTTTCCAGTGCATTTCTGGGACACACTGAAGTGCAATAGGGAACCCTGCAATTGGCATTTCATTATTCCCGCATTGAGTAGTTGCCTTTTAGCTTCGATTTGGGTATGTGGGTCAGCAAAAGTGTGTAGTTGTGAGGCATTTGGCATGCAATGCCAAGCTGAGTTTATGCAAAAAGGGTTTTCACAAGAGGATATGCAACATGCGTGCTTGCACTCGATTTACTGCATGTTTTTGCACAATCTGGATGGTAAACTCTCAACACTGCACAATTGTCCCATCATGTAGCTGAGCAAAATTGAATTCTGCATGAGGATAATGTAATTTGACAATCCTAAATAGCACAACATTGCACAGCAATATGACACACACACCACACTTTCAGTCAGGGCAGTTTAAAACGGCGCTTAATTTGTATTACTTAAAATGAGCGCCGAGGCTCAATTTTATTCTTAGGAGCCCGTGCTGCATGACTAAGGTTGCCAAATGCCAAAGATGCGTGGCAGTGATTGCCCTGATTTCACTGCATGACACTTTTCCCACCACTCTACACTTCCTATTTATTTAAATGACTCTTTTGGCTTCTTTTTTCCACCTGCTTTCTCACTATTTTCCTAACTTTCTCTTCCTCTTTCTTACTCTTTTCCACCTTTCTCTCTTTCTTGCACTGAGTCTAATCTGATCACTTGACATGTGTTCACCTCATTATTTTCCAATTTTGACTTGGGTGCCCTATATGTGTTAAAAGTTACCTTAAGTTTAATCGCAGTACACAGACCCCACTGCTCACGAACAGCAGCTCCCCATTCATGCAGTCAGGGGTAGTGGACAATCACAGGCCCAACAATGACTCCCTTGTCCCGGCCTGATTGATGTCGGATATACAGTAGCTCTGGGAATGACAAACAATTAAAAACGGCAAACTCCATTCACTTCTGACCACAGCGAATCTGCCACAATCGATTGATAATTCACACCTGATTCAATCACTTAATGCCCACTTTTGTTCAAGAGTAGAAGGCCCTTGCTTCAGATAATTTATTTCTCTGGGATGGACTTTGAACAAACTCATTTGCAAATACAAGTTTAATCACTCAAGGTCGCTTACCTGCAACATTTCACATTTCCGGTCTGCACCAACCCTGTAAAGCATAGAGGGCATATGAGGACCAGTCCCTCTCACCCACAGAACCCCCAACCCCACCCATCTATGCAATTAGGGGTTTTGGTAAAAAAGCTACTGCTGGGTTGGTGCTTTGCTATGAAACCAGCCATGGAGCCTGGTCTGTTGCCCTGGAGTTGGCAAGCGAGTAAAACGAAAACAATCATCTCCCCCTACCATGATCCTACCTTCAGAAAACAAGACATCCAAGTCATTATTTCAATTTCAGAAGGCTTTACACTTGCTGGTGTTAGGGCTGGGGCATGATCACGCAGACTAGTTCCTCTGCAAACCCCTTTGGAAGGTAAGGGAGAAACGCTTCACTTGTGGCTGGACTACACTGCAGGCTCCATGCTCGTCGCTCTCTGTAAAAGGTCAGAGTAGGGTCCGGCTGGTGGCTGGTTGCCACTGGTTGTCTGGCTTCAGTTTTAAAACAAGTGCTGGTTCGGTCATTGGTGGTTCTTCTTACGATGTCCCCACTCCAATGGCTGGCACCACGACAATGTTGTTGCTCAAGTGTTGCAAAAAGAGAAGGGAAATCCATAGAGAAAATGCTCCTCTGTAAAGGATTTCCCTTCCTGCTACAGCGCTCACCTGGCATGGTCATGCTGTGACTTTTCCACTAGTGAGAAGTGAGCAAAATGAGTATGTGCACATCGGGCATACTCTCACTGCAGTCTGCAAAAAAACGGACCGCCTGTTCTAGGCCATAAAACAGAGCCCTATAGGCACCCGTTTTAAGGTCCCCTTTTAAAAACTGCTCGTGGTCGGCACCGGCAGGACCCGGCCCTCTTAAAGCCATAGCAGGCCGTAACTTTTATCAAAAGCCCGCAGGCGCAGCTGCCGAGCGACAGTATTGCAGAATACCAAGACAAAACAAACAAAAGCGCACACACACTCCTCCTCTTTGCTTTCAAAGTCTTAAAAAATTGTTATTTTACAAAATATTGTTCTTTCTCTCACTCCTTTCCTCTACCAGTACTCATTCATCGCCCTATCCACTGCCTCTTTAGCCCTCTCATGTACTCTGCTTGTTGTATAATGTATTTTAACATTATATGTCACCCGATTGTCGGAAAATCTGAAGCTCACAACCCCCAATCTTAATGACCAAACTACACCCCCAACTGTATTTTGCCTCATTTCTTCTACCAGTATACCGTTTTACATCCCTACATTCTCTCTTAGTCACTGTTTTTCCATTCTTCTTTTTCTTTTTCTCCTTTTCCATCTTTGCTGACATTCTCTTTTGTTCTCAGACAAGGTCTGATAATAAAAAATAAGTTTCAGTCCCCAAAAAAAGTGCTGGTAGTACTCGCTCAAATTAAGCGCTTGGGGCCCGATTCATGAAGGTACTTACCTGTAGTAAAGTTATGAGTGCAGAGAATCCATACTCCTGGCAAATCTCCTTACTTGTGGTGGAACCTCTGCACTGAAAACCAGAGGCGTAGCTTGATCAGTAAGGTTTGGGGGGGTGTGCTTCAGATTTTCCGATAATAAGTCTGGCATATCATGTTTAAATATATTATACCACCAGCGAGGTGCATGATAGGGGCCTTTGGGACAGTGGAAAGGGAGAGGAATGTGGATTGATAGGAATACTAAAAGAAAACACAATATTTTGCAACATAACCAATATTTTTGAGGACTTTCAAAACCGAGGTAGTTTGTTTGCATGTAGAAAATCCAGCTGACTTCTCACAATACCTGACTAAAAGTACCTCTACCCAAATATTTATAAGGAAATACATTTATTGGGAGGGTGTAAGACCCCAAACAACCCCCCCCAAGCTATGCTCCTGCTGAGGACTGTAGTACAGAGACTCCGTACTCGTAACTTTACTATACCGAAGTACCTTTGTGAATGGGGTCCTGAACATAGGTCCACCTCTGCATCATCCATACTAATCTCTTGTCACCAATTAACGTGATATAAAATGTTTTAGTACAGATTGCCGTTGTGTGGTATAAATGAGTAGCGTCCATGAAATGAATCAGAAGTGACTCCTTGCCTGGTTCCTATGGACAAACTTTGGGCCTGCTCCATCACTTAATTTCATGTTTTGCTTAATAGGTGAATTTAGAAGAGAAGGCTTGGTCTGTGGGTGTTGCTAGTAGAGGAATTGGGCACGGGCAGTAGTGTTGGGAGCTTTGGCATTATGATTTGCAGAGATTTGCGAACCTTTTTGGGTACTCAAATACTGAAAATATGTGATGGGAGAATTCAAGTCCTTATCAGAGTGTAGGCACCCGCTGGGCAGTCCAGGGATTTTCGTATTTTACAACCATTGCTTGCAACTTGCTACACTGTTCGTAATGAACATAGTAGATATAGCAGAAAGTAGTATTTTTGCTATGACCTAGACAAACTGCAGTCCATAGTCTTTGTTAACATAAAAGACAACTAGCATCTGATATATAGTGGCACAATTGGGAAAAATGTTCAAGAACCACTCATGTGAGAAAACATTTAGGAAATACAATGACAGCGTGGACCTATAAATGTACAAAATAAAATATGTGAACAGATAAGTGTGATACAATATCAAATATATTGTTTATTCAAAGATTATATTCTGTAATAGAACAAAGAAAAAGAATGACAATAGTTATTAAAAACACAGTTGCTTAGTTACGTGCAATGTAGTTTTGCAATGTTTGGCACATTCAGCACATGGCTGAAGTTTTTCATGTCCTACGCGCGTTTCGGCGTTGCGCCTTCATCAGGTAGCCTTGTGTGTAAAGAAACCTAAAGGCATATAGTTTAAACAAAGAAACCTTTTCAGTCACATATGGAGGGTCCTACATTAAAATTCTGCTTCAAAAGATAATCAGATAGGAAATATGAAAAAAGATTGGAACCTGTCACAAAAAATGAAACGACCCACTGTCAACCATACACCCTTAAAGCTAAATATCACAGCTCCAAACGTAATTTTAAGACCCTTAACACATACATCCACATCACACAAACAAGAGCACAATTTTGTAAGGAGGCCTTAGGAGCAAAAGGATTTTAGTCTGCTCCAAGATCACGAGCCTTATTCTGGAGAACATTAAAGATATAGTTAAATGTTAATTCCAGTGAGCCTACTTGCAACCAGTCCGCCTATAGGGCGCCCTTTGCTCCGTCGGAGCTTACTGATGAGGTCATCATAAAATTACTCTTTGGCCACATTTGATTAAACTATAGGCTGGAGACCTTTGAATTCTTGTATTTCTGTATATGGAGATGAATAACAAAAATGGTGTACAAATATGTAATAAACTGATGGAGCAATTTGATTAAAAAAAACAAAAATACAGGTCCTTTGGTGGTTTACAACACTTGGCTTTAGTCTTTCCAACGTTCGTTCAAGTGGGCCAGATCTGTGCAAAAATGCATGCTATTACCATGGGCTAAATTTGTGTTCATTACCTCGAAATGCAAACCATTAAATAGTTATGTTTAAAAGATTGCATAAATCTGGCTTTCATGAGCCAGTGATGGGCACTGTAGTGTCCTGCTGGAAATGTTCTAGTGTCCCAGCAGGCACAAGTTTGCTGGAGACGCACATCCCACACCCATCCACCACAGGCAGTGAGTGGGCAGAGTGGCGTGGGCCTGCTAATAAAAGTGCCCGAGTGCACGTGCTTGTGGCCAGTTCACTAAGCATCACCACAGTGTCTGCGTCATCATTTCTATAGCATGTGGTCCTAGGGTCCACGATTTGACACCAACCTCTTGATTTATGCAGCGGGCCACTAGAATTATGCAGCAATGGAGGACCAAATTATGTTGCAATGGTGACTACATTATGCACCAAGTAAAGTCAAATTATTCAACATATTACCGTATATTTTGTGGCCCTATTAGCTAACAGTTTTGACAATTTACAACACTTTAATGCTGTCTGAGCAAACGTCTCGCCCCATTAGTACTGATTTTAACATCTGAATAGAGCAGTCAGCAACTGAAGGGTAACCAGTAAACATTTGCAAAGGGAGTGTCACTGTGCAGAACCACCTGTGGGCCTTTTTTAGTAACATTTGTTCCATTCAGTTGGAAACATTTTTTTGGTTTTAATTTGCTAGTTATGCAGCAGAAGATGGATTTAGTGGCAAAGACAGCGAACCCATACCTTTGAAGAACACAACACAGTTGCAGAATCTCATAACCCCAGTGCGCCTGATTATGCACCAAATATTGCACACTACCAATCCACAGAAGTAACACAGTAATTTTTCAATGGAGAAACGTATATGTAAGCAACAAGATGTTGATGTTTTATATTCTTTTCCATTCATTTTTCAGGGATTTGGTGTGTTCATTCAAGATGATTTAGCTATGAATTAGCAGATATTACTAATATGTTTGTATTTTTTTGCAGCTCTGAATGTAAACTCTGAAGTGAAGCGACTGTGTAAGGGAACCCCCTACCCCACAAAAGAGGATGGATGAATGGAGGGTGGAAAATGCCACAGACTGCTTCTCAAGGATCAAGGACCTGGAACTCTACTTGGTGTTGAACACCACCTCGCAGAAAACAGTTCTTGCTCTGCTAAGCTGCACTTTTGGAATATTGTGTATTATAGAAAACTCTGTGGTGCTGTACATCATACTCTCATCTTCCTACCTCAGGAGAAAGCCTTCCTACCTGTTCCTTGCCAGCGTGGCCCTGGCAGACCTCCTGGCCAGCATCTGCTTCACCTCCAGCTTTGTGGATTTTCATGTATTTGGAAGAACGGGCTCGCCGAACATCTTCCTGCTGAAACTTGGGGGTGTCATTGCTTCTTTCACAGTGTCGCTTGGCAGCCTGCTGCTCACCGCCTTCGATCGCTACATCTGCATACACAAGCCTTGTGCATACAAGTCCGTGGTCACGAAGAAACGAGCATTGGTGGCTCTCGCTGTGACGTGGTGCCTCGCTGTCCTTTTGGCTTACTTGCCTTTGATGGGGTGGAATTGCTGTAAATTGAATTCTCGTTGTTCAGAATTGTTTCCCCTGATTGATCACAAGTACTTGACATTTTGGATCTCTGTGGTCTTGTTACTGCTTGCTTTTATTGTCTATAGCTACAGTCACATCTTGTTGAAAGCCCACAAGCATGTTCAGGTCATGAAATACCACAGGCAGCAAGCCGGACAGACGCCTGAGCAGGCCAAAATGCAAATCGATGTCATGTTTGCAAAAACCTTAGTCCTGGTTCTTGCAGTAATCATGCTATGCTGGGCACCGATGTTGCTTCTTATGATATACAGTTTGTTTGGTAACCTTACTGAAGGCCTCAAGAGGGCTTTTGCGTTCTGTAGCAACCTTTGTCTCTTGAACTGCCTGGTCAATCCCATTATCTACTCTATGAGGCGCAGTGACATGTGGGATAGGTTGAAGAAGGGCCTATCCTGCCTCCGTAGCCGCCTTTGGATTCCAGGCTGTAACCTGGGAGGGGCCAAGGCTCAGATTAACTCTGCTGCTGGTCTAGTTTCTGGTTCGACCCCTTGTGACCTGGAAGTACAATGATGGTTTGTTCCTCTCAGAACTTTGTTCCGATGCACAAGATCTCAACAATGTAGCCCGTCTCAAAAGAAAATGGGCACATGTGTGATTGACAACAGCAGAGAGCCTAACAGTATGCTGCTGGTGACTTCCTTATTGTATTTGTGGCTCCAACTGCGTAGCTGTATACATACTTAAATTTATAAACACAGTAGGTTTTGCATTTTTTGAAGCTCAAATGACCAAATCAAATAATTGACTTACAAACGCCAGCTTGCTTATGTGGGAAACCCTCCTCTGAAAAGCACCCACTGATCTTCACCTTAGGTCAGCCCCTTTTGTCAATATTGACTTTTTGGTGGACTCTAAGATTACTCTTGACATCTAGATAAGTGATTCTGCTAGATCTGCTCCCCTCAACTGGAGCAAGTGAGGTGCCTCCCGCTTTATTCATTTCATGTCAATGAACTGCCTGCGAAAATTGTCTCCATTTGGAGGCTAGTCACTGACACTCTGACAGGACTGGCATTGACTATTGTGCCATAGTTGCTTTTGGTATTGTTCGACTGCACTCCTTTCATGTACTCGTCCCTTTTTATTGTTGGCACTCAAATTGTAGTTACCCCATTCTAATATCTCTACACATTCTACCTCCACAATGGATGCTTCTCTCTTCACCTTCTCAGGCGATTCCTCGCCCTCCACCCATGTCACTTTACTCCGCCCTATTCTTTCAGGCTAGACTTTTCTCTTTGCTCCTCCCCCTTGCCATTTTATCTTCCTGGCTGCATTTATCCCACATTTGGTCATTGCCAGCTCTGTTCTCCATTTCTGATGTCCCAACTTGTTTACCCTCTGCTAACCCTCCTAAAGTTCCCCTGTATCCCAAACAGATGGCAGAGGATCAGAAGAACGCCACTGGGGCCATACCGCCATGGTTGCATGGTTGCATGTTTGCAGGTTTATGCCGTTCTAGCTGGACTAGAGTCATAGGTATCATACCATTGTTCCATTTTGTAGATGTTCTGTAGTCGCAGAGTTTGGTTTTCTAGACCCCCTGGCTTTAATGACTTTGTCAGTGTGCCAACCCAAGTCAGATAGCTAGCCAATCACCAAAGCAACCAGCCAGACACCCAGTGAAGGCTGATAGCCTTCCAGCAGCCCTCAACATGAAGATAGTCACTCACTCTAAGCGCTCTGTATACAGTTTTTATAAGATTATTTGGAAGCTTGTTGAAGATTTTCCGAATAAATATTCAAAAATGCTATTTCCAGCTATTTTCATTGCATTAGACGGTGTCCTTTTGAAAAGGCAAGAAAATGAAACTCACAATTTTCAATCTTCTAAACTCTTTGGTTTTATAACTATGATTAAACATGAAATGACCAACTTTTGTTATTAAATACCACAAATATATTCACAGAAGCTTGATTATCGTATTTGCAGGAAGAGAACAATATGTAGAGAATGTGCACTTGGTTTTATTATACATTCACTTTTGATTACCTTATCACACAGAGAATGAAGAGCTCTTGTGCAAATGCAAAAAAATGTCTGTACATAGAAATGTCTTTCTCATGGAGAATCCGCTACCCACAACGGAAAGGGATTTATACCAGACCTTGTTCGGTGTAAAAATCTGACCCTTTCTATGATGGAGAGGAGTTTGGGAATACCTACAAACATATGGTTGTGGATGTTCACACCCATTTTTGTATACCTTGAGTTGGATTTAGTGGTCCAGAGTACTTCGCACCTGCGTTTCGAAGGATTCTGCAACATATGTTTGTATGCCCTCTAGATATTATGCCCTCTAGATATTAAGCCTTATCAAAATCCTGTCTTTGTTTCTAGCGAGAATATGCAGGAACATAAAACACTCACATTTCTGGAAGGGGGCTTACTTTGAAATTAAAGAGAAGGCATCAATTCAAAGCAAGGTTTAGTT
The DNA here is from genome assembly GCF_964204655.1 of Triturus cristatus. Classification (NCBI taxonomy): domain Eukaryota; kingdom Metazoa; phylum Chordata; class Amphibia; order Caudata; family Salamandridae; genus Triturus; species Triturus cristatus. Next base: position 352,262,753 of record NC_140584.1, read on the forward strand.
GCTTCATCAGTGAGTCACCGAACATCCGAGTTAAACGCAACAACTCCTGATCATAAGCTTGAGGGGACATTACACCACATTGTAAAGGATGTTGGCAGCATAATTGTGAACATGTGTAAACGGCATACAAAAGTAACGAAATGTGAATGAGATCATAAATTTCTAAAAGCAAAGAATCATAGATTCTGGATGGAGTTTACCCAGTGAACTACTCACTGTGAATTGCATTTTCCAGTGGTGAAAGAGATGGAGATAGTGAGGAAGTTGGAAAGAGTTTGCATACAATACAAACTAGGGACAAATCGCAGTTTAGGCTGGGCTTACTCTATTATCTTTGTCAATTACATCTTCACAAGTAATAAGAATAAAAAAAAAAATCACAAACAGTTTCAATAAGAATAAAAAAAAAAAAATCACAAACGGTTTCACAGATATTTTAGTTCATTATTTTAAATTCCAGTTAGGGTATTTTTTTAATCTAGATTCTTCTTCTTATTATTATTCTTCAGTTGCATATATTTTGGTGAACATGATTTATATTTGACAATTTTCCATTCAGTATGGTAATGTCTAGATTACAGAAATCGGTTATGTGATTTGAAAATTCCTCTACACACGTCTACAAACACAACAGATCCCCGTAGTTTGGTTAAAAGCAAACAAGTATTGACAAATACCATTGCACCAGATTTGCATACTGAATGTTTGACTGCAATACACAAAGTGAGGCAAGAGATGGCAGGATTACTCCAGGCATCTTAAATTGTAGAAGCTATTTTAGGTCACGATGTAAAGCTAGTAGCACTGTGTGTAACCATCCCCAACATGCTGTTCCTCGTTTGGTTGATGGATGACATTAGCACAGGGCAGCAGATAGTTAAAGCTGCCTGCAGCCATACGTTAAAAGCAACATCCCCGGTGTCAACATAATAAAAAAAATATATGAACATGTATGGAACGTGAGCTTATAGGTATGGATCCGAACCAACAATTGCGTTGTATTTTAATTAGCCATTTTGTGGTATTCAGAACTGCAGATTACATATTTTTGAAACTATAAGCACTTAAGCTTTCTACCGTACAATCTTAATTGTCATGTTGCTAAATTGCAAAGTGTTATTTGCTAAGGTTCCTTAAATCTTAAGAGCACAGCTTTAGTAATATTGAATTTTTACAAATGTCTGCACCTGTAAATTCTCTTACAGAATTGTGTTAAAACTGGTGAAACCCGGGGACCGATCCAATTCAGTGAAGTGTTCCTAGACATGCAAATGGATGTGCACCCCTAAAACGCTTGCATAAACTGACTCTGTGAATGCCTAGGTGGGAATGTGGATGGAACTGTGAAATGAGCTGCTCCTGCATATGCGAAATGGGAATGTTGAAGTAGTGGCAAAGGAGAGGCAATTTGAACATGGGTTACTCCCAAAAAGGAACAAACTCCTAAAAATGATTTTAATTCATAATCCGTGAAATGAATGATTTGGTTTAGTTTCCAGTACTCACGCTGCCCAATTGAACTATTCACGAATTGGTCAAAATATACCCAAAGTTCCCAAATATGACCCATAGCATTTACAGGTAGTATACATTCTGAATGTAAACAGTTGGCCACCTCGCTGAGCTCTCAAAGTTAAACAATGCAGCTCCTAAAACCAGGTTTCTGTGGGGAAGTTTTGGCTGAACAAGAGTGATAAATATTTCAAGCACAATCAAAAATCATCCATAGAAAGAAATGTGTAAGTGAAAAGCCTTTGTTAGATTATGGGGTGCACGTGACCATGTCTTAGGCATCTTTTAAAGCCAACTGTAATGGATTGTATGCGGCAAATCCTCCTCCTTGAAATGATGTTTCTTCAGACAGATCATTTGGAGCTTAGTGGGTGGCCTGCCCTTGGGAGGGACCTTCTGTCCAATCGAGAATCCCCACCTGCCTGGGGTTGGGGGAACTCTCTCTGTTGAATGTGCATATGCCAATGGAGCATCCAGCAGACTGAAATACAGAAAGTGTTGTATCTTTTTCCAGCATAAGAAAGTGTCCCTAATGAGCAGGTCATTTTCTCCCTGCGTGTTAGAGGCATCTTCCATTTAAGGACTGTGATGTCATTTTATTAAGAGTGCGCTTTGGATCAGAAATTGTTGTGAGCTTGTAAACTTTAATTGAGGCCTGTTTTAAACGAGGTTTCCCTTTGCCTGAATTTTAGTAATATTTATTCAATGTAATTTTAAATATGTTCATTGTTGATTACTGATCTTGTACTGAATTTTTATTTGTTTTGTGTCATATGCTTTTTATGGCATTTTGCCAAAATAAAGATGTGATGATGATGACTGCCGTGTCTCTATGCCCAAATAGAGCAGGGATTACACTATGGTGACCCAGCAATACTTTGACAGACTGACTACCAGGTCTCTGAATGCCTCCTTCAACATAGATTGAGGGAACCACGAACTTGGGGGAGGGGGGGGGGGGGGGGGGGAAGGGAAGGGTCATTACTGAGCACTTCTCCACACGCCAAATTAAAATGGCAGGCGGTGTGCTGGCGGACGCAAAGTTCGTCCGCTACAGGTCCGCCACAGGCAATCATTACAATTGCCTTGCAGACCCACCCTGCATCAACAATATGGTTGCGGTGCCTAGCAGGCATCGTCCGCCATATTACGATGCTGCCTCCCACCAGCCTGTGTATGGCGGTGAAACCTCCATTCACAGGCTGGCGGGGATTGCATTTGGGGGCCCGTAGTGCACCCCCCGTTGTGTTGGGGGAGGTGGGTATGCACAGGGGGCTACCTAAGGTACCCCCCTACATTTCCATGCACCAGGTGGCAGGCAGCGCATGGTGCCTGCCACGTAGTGCAGGGAAATGCGCACACAGTATTTCTGCCATTGGGGCGGGTGCTACAGCCAGCAGCACCCACTGCAATGTCCGAGAGGCACGATATGACCGCCAGGGCGGTCACAAGAACAGGCACGATGGCGGACAAGCAGAAGTCCGTCCACAATCATAATGACCCCCTTGGTGAGGAGGGAGATCTCCCCCCCCCCCCCCCAGCATTCTACACAACTCCCTTACTGTCTTCTTTAAAAGATAAAAACCTCCTGCAGGACACTGTGGCTAAAATGCATTCCAGAAGGCTGACATGTCCACTCCGCGAGATCTTGAACAACTGAAACCAAATGTTTGAAGTGGGAGGAACTGGAGAATTGTAGGTGCTAAGGTTACTTTGACATTATGATTACTTTGCAGTCTGTTCCCCTTCTTTTGATGTATGTTGGAAATTAGTCACATTTTAAGGCTCGACATTCTTTGACCGAGCCAGTACATACGCTCTCACCAGGCAGGACTCTTCAACGCCTCTAAGGTCATCCGAGTTTGCTGCAAAAAAACACAGAGCGGGACAAACCAGGAAATCTTGCCCATCGGGAGTACACCTTGGTTGGATAGTCTTGGCACTTTCAGGATCACTCCCTAAAAAAATGAGACCACAAAAACTTCAGCTAGAGCACCAATCCAAATCAAGTCCCAGTGGACCTGTGGTTCATCTTCAAAGGTACCCATATATCCTTCTTGAAGGCAATTGTCCTGACCATTGAGTCTCTCAGCTCTAGAGTTGAAATGGCAGGCTTCCCCTAGCTCCTTCTTAAAGTAATAGGAGAATGCCTTCTACAGGCTCACTGATAGAATATCGATGACATAAATATTGATGTTCAAAATATCAACCAAAAAAAATAAATAGTCTACAAAAATATCGACTCCCATATCTAAACAGGTAAGTACAAAAATATTGAAGCAAAAATAACGATGTACGAAATATAGATGTAAAAAATATTGATTTAAATATATGTTTAATATATATTAAAAAAATTACATTTGATATACATTTTAACAAAATATAAGCAACTTAATTTTAAAAGTTTAAAATTATATCAAAATAAAATATGTATATATCAATAATTTATATGATAAAAGACTTCTATAATAAAACATTAAACTATTACAAAATATTTAAACTTAAATTTCCCAATACAATCAGTGCAACAGGAGGGAAAGTGTTGGATAGGAAAGGAGTAAAAATTACTATTCCCATTCCAGTAAGAGCAACAGTAGGGAAAATGTTGGATAGCGGAGGGGTAACAATTACTATTGCCACTCCAAAGAGTGCAACAGTAAGGAAAGTGTTGGATAGCAAAGGGGTAAAAATTACTATTCCTACTCGAGTGAGTGCAACAGTGGAGAAAGTGTTGGATAGCGAAGAGACAAAAATTACTATTCACACTCAGTTAAAATAAAAAACATTAAACATCATAAAAATAAACCATATTTAGAAATAAAAAATCAAATCTATAAAATGTATAAAACACCTGCAAATAATATAATAATTACATTTATAAAAAAAAATTTAAACTAGAAAATATTTACAAACAAATTAATACATAAATGTATTTAATGTATTTCCTACCCTATAACACCACACTGATAACAAAATACTTCAACATTTTTAATTAATGTCCCCCCAAAATTAACATAATCAATTTAAAACATATTAATAAAAAAAACTAGTAAACATTAATTGACTACACACACCTTAACCCTATGATATCCACAACACACATAAATTAAACACTAAATTAATAAAACACAATTAAAACATATTTATAAATTAAAAACTTACTATTAACCACTAATAATAAAGTAATTAAAATGTATTTAATACCCACCCTTTACCACTTTAAAATTAAAAACGGACAAAAAATAAACAATTACCCACAATAAATATCAAATAATTAACAGTAAATAAAAACTACATATTAATTAAATATAAATTACTTCCCACCCTTTACTCCTGTAGACACCAAAACACAATTACATTAGTTAATTACCAATTAATTAATTAAAATTATCATCCAAGTATTAATTCATCAATTAAAAATAAATTACTTCCCACCCTTTGGGGCTCATTACGATGGTGGCATTATCGTTGGGACGGCGGTGGCGATCGTTCCGCCATCGTCATGAGATTTCCCCCCGCCACATTATGATGGCGGTGGGTATTGCGGCAGAAGGAAAGTCCATCTGCTGCTTTTCTGCCGGTGGCAATCGTCCCGATTGCCTGCCGGGTGGAGCTGGGCCACTAATATGGTGGCGGTGCATAGCAGGCACCGTCTGCCATATTAGGATGTGGGTGTTGCAGGTACCTTTCCATGGTGTCGATGCCGCCATGAAAAGGCTGGCGGTGTTTTGCTTTGGGGGTCCGTTGTGGGTCCCCTCTGTGGGGGTTGGGGGGTGCGGGGGTACCCATGGAGCCCCCTCCATTTCCATGCACAAGGTGGCAGGCACCGCGCCGAGCCTCCCATGTTGTGCATTGAAATGCACAACATGGCCATTTGACATTGCGTCGAGCAGCACCCGCGGTGGCGGTTGCATCATTATCAGGGGTGCGAGACCGACGTATGGCAGGTGGGCAGTCACGTTACCGCTAGGATGGCGGGCGGACTTAACCTATAAACACCACAACACACACTTAAAGTTAATTACACAAACGCCATAATTAATTACCAATTAATTAAAAATTAATTAACATCCAATTAAGTCATCAATTAAAAATAAATTACTTCCCACCCTTATCACCTATAAACACCACGAGACACACCTGAAATTAATTACACAATTACCATAATTAATTTACTATTAATTTAAATTAACCAATTATTAATTAATAATTTTGTTTACACATTTAACACTATAACATCACAATTAAACAAATATTAAGTACAAAATAATCAATACATTTAATATAATTAAATTCCCACCCTATAAACCCATAACCCGCTACAGAACTAAAAACGCAAAATTCAAATAAAAAAAACTACTAAAAATGTAACCCATATCTTAAAAATACAATCTATTCTTATACAAAAAAACAAAACATACATATAAAATATACACTAAAATACATAACATTAATAAACAAACGATAATTTTAACAACTATATTTTTGCTAGTGATATTGATCACTTCGATATTTTAAAAATGTATATTACTTGCCTTCTGTTGATATTCTTGACCACGATATTCTTGCTGTCGATATTTCTGACCCACGATATTTACAACTCGATATTTTTTATTCGATATTCTGTTTCTGCACCCTTCTACAGTTTCCTATGGTTTTCTTCAAATTGAAGAAGCATTCCGTTTTCCAAGTGGTGGTCAGACTACTTCATAAAGTGATTCAGTAGTATTTGGTGTCTACATTAGCCCATATTACTATTAAGTTCACCATCTGTCACTTCACTTAATTTTCAGCACTTCCCTCACTTTATGCTTAGGCATTCCAGAAAGCATTCTCCATTTGTACAAAAAATACCAGCTATTCAGTCAACAAAAAACGAGTGAACCTTACAAAAATAGACTCCCCTCCTCCATTTGCAGCATAAAAATATGTCAATAAATTGTCAAATAACTTCTTAAAAATATTTTACATTTTGGGTACTCACCAGCCTGTGGTACAAGAACAGTTGTGAGTAAAATGTCAAATTCTGTGATTCACAATGCTAATTTTGTGCTGTGCACAATTTGGACCTGGTTAAGATGGAAATATACTTCTTTGATAATCTTTCCCAGGGTGTTTTCTTCGCATTCTGATAAACATAGCCAACATATTACTTTTATAGAATGTATGTACTGCTTTCATCCCAACAGGTACACAACATTGTCTTCCCTTATAATGATTGAATCTCATTTCTTGTGGGATTAAATCCTAAAGTATAGATTGTAATTTTCTAAGCCAATATGAATGACAATATCCGCATGTATTTCTCATTTGTACGTGCCATTTCCAGTTGAGCAGTTGCCAATGGCATGTGTTAGATGCTTTTACAGAATATTGGTTTTAAGACCGTGGTCAACAAAAGGTCCAGCAGAATAAATGGAGGATGTTCTACTGCTTATAATCCATATGGAGCTCAACAAAATTGAAGTAAAAAAAGAAAACTAATTGAAACCTATGGACGTCAATAACCAGTTTCAACAGGATTTTACTCTACAGCAGATTGATAGATTCTCAAAGTTCATATACTATCAAAACACAGCCCATAGGTTTTCTTTCTGCTCAACACACAGAGGAGTAGGAAAGAGGAGAAGTATATAAATTGTGTATACATTATTACCTATGTGGTAAGGACCTGGAAACTCTCCAAGGGGCATATCATCAAGACAATTATCGCCGCTTTATCGGCCGTTTTTGGCCGGAAAGCGGCGATAATTGTATCCCACTATTAGCAAGGTCACGCTATCGCGTGAATCCTTGCCTCAGCGCCCTTTCCCTTAAAGCCCAGCTTTGCATCTCTAATGAGATGCAAAGTGGGCGTTCCTCCCCAAAATAACGGGAGAAATGTCGCTAACCGACATTTCTCCTATTTACAAGCTGCACGCTAAAGATCATAGCGATAAAAGTAGCGCTAACCTTGGTTATCGCTACTTTCCTTACGCCTGCTTTCAAGTTGACTTAGCCATTATATCCAATGGAAGGTGGATATAATGGCCAAGACCACCCTGCCCTATCAGCAAGGTATCACCTGTTTTTTGTGCGATTATCTCTTGGTTTTCCAGCGATGATCGCACATTTTGTAGCCATCGCTTGTATTTTTATCCCTTTTGAGATAAGCGTCGCTGATATTGCGCTATCTCAGCGATAAAATACAGCGATAGCAGGCGATAATTATCCTAGCGCTAAGTGCGCCTAGCGATAATTATCGCCCCCTCTTGATGATATGCCCCAAAGCAGTACACCAACCTTATTCTAAGTGTGACTACAAGTGGTCACCCCCACACCTCGCCAGTTCTAGAGAAATATTCTATGAAACTCGAACACGATTAGTGTATTGTTCAAGGTATCTCTGCTTGATTGGGAGCATTCTCCACAGATACCAGAGGTAGGATCGGAGGGGTCCTCCTGTTTTGGGTCCCGAAGGGTCTTGATGAATGCCGTGTGACCCTTTCTTGTGGGCATACTTCCAACGGTAGAAACATTTCTACACTTTGGCAGTAAAGGAGGGGTGAAGGAATCTTAATTTTCTCCTCTCACCTTCATCCTTCATATCTAGCCAGATGGTCCTGCAATAAATTTGGCAGTGGGTACACATCTGAGCTAGTTTTAATCCTCACTGGCTGCACCTTTTCTTTGGTGATCCCAAGACTGTGTATTTGTTTGTATTGTCTTCCCCTACCATTTGCTCCACCCCAGGCGTTGGTCTGCACGGGGGTGTCTGTAGCACTCCCTATGAAGAAGCATGTCACAATTCTGAGTGAGGGCAGTTTTTGTCACACTGAACACGTGCCTTTGTTCCTTATGTATACACAATTTATATACTTCTCCTCTACTCCTCTGTGTGTTAATCAGTGACTGAACGGGGAGGTTGGAGTAGGGATTTATCCTCTTCCCCCCCCTTCTTTTTGTGGTAATTTTCTTTCTGTTCCGCCCAGTTTTACCTCAATAACCAACCTGAACTATATGTCTTAAAATGTTGCCCTATGCCAACAATTAGAGCAAATTGACTTAACACATTTGAGGCTGTTTATATTATAAGAAATGGAGCAAATAGCTGTTGCTGATCTTTCTAAATGTGACCGACTGGACCATGCTCAAGGCAATGGCAATACCAGTTTGCTCACTTTCACATGCTTTTTTAATGTTTGCACTGTTGCAGAAATCATTATGTAATATGGACTACAGTCCAACCTGTTTAGTTAATTTCTTATTACAGATGTAAACAAAATGATGCAAAATGTATATGCTTATTTCTTGCCCCACTCCAAATGTAAACCACTATATCCATTGTTTTCTGTCTCTACTACTGAGCTCATCAAGTCAGATACCCTTCCTTTCACCTAAATAGTAGATTTAAAATAAATTCTTATTTTGAAATGGTTTTGTCTTGGCAGTACATATTAATATTTTTGAGTGTATTTTATATTGTTGGAGTCTTAGTATTGTTCTTTCATCCTTCTAAAATGAAGACTTCCATGCGATAGAACTCAGTCAGGGTATAAAACTGGAACCTTTTGTATATATGTAACTCACTGTTTTTGAAAAGATATCACCAGTCGTATATTTAAAAAAGATTTAAAAAAATAAATGAATACTTCTACTTCAGCTCTTATAACAGGGCCTGTGATAATTATCAGAAGTCAGGTTTGATTTGCAACAAACGAGGCCACTGTCATGGGCATGTCAAATTCCACATGGACATCTGCAGTCCAACATGTTTAAGTGAGGCTAACATAAGGAACTTGAAAATTGTATTATATCACCCTTGTCTTCAGAGAACTCCACTGGCTTTCACAAGAAGTAAAAATCTGAGGCAAAGTGGCATGCATCATATTCACATCAATATGTCTTTCTCAAGTAGATCTTTTGGCAGGTGTAAGGTTGTGTCTTTGCTTAGCTCCATGACATGACCTGTGGCTTGCTCAGATCTGCATGTTGAGGCTCCAAACTAAGGAAAAGCACTCCAGTCAGAACAAGCTGTAGAGTAGATCTAACTGGTAATATGATAATTCCTTAGAAGTGTTTTTACACTATCTTAAATTGGGAGAATCCTGACCAAAGTAATTCAAATTACTTTTTTTTCCTAATAAAAAAATACAACTTGGACTAAAATTCTTTTACATATGAGAAACCTTGTTGAATGTGATCAGAGTAGAGAGTAATATGGAAATGCAGGTGTATGAGTAGAATTATGCCTGCCCCGCTCTTTCAGACTCAGCAGGGCAAGATCTCTGTCTTCTCAGCCAGCATCAAGAATGCACTCAAGATGAACCACTCTCTGCACTGTCTGTAGCTGTACCACAGAAATCGCTTCCACTCTGCCTGAGCTCAAACACTCAGAGACCACTGACTCAGAGCCCGAACCAGGAGGCCCATAACCTGCTGGCTCGGCACAGATGTTGGCCAGCTCGCCCAGACTCAGGAGGTCCAAAACACAGGTCAAACAATCGGCAGAACCTAGCACTCTTCCTTAACTCAGAAAGAACTGATTAATTCAGGTAAACATGATGACACTTTATTTATCAAAAGAGAAGCATGCATAGAGAAGGTACGTCACCTATATCTAATTCCAAACCTGATATCCCTCCCAGTCAATCAGATACTGGAGTTTGCCATGAATTATTCTGGAGTCACAAATCTCTTTAACAATAAACTCATCTGGGGAGGAGCCTAGCGCGCAACCAAGATGGCCGCGTAGGTGCGAGGCTCCCGAGGACCTCCGCGACCTCCTACGTTTATCCTGTCTTCATCCTGCATCGGTTGAGGGGACTGTGTCGGTGAGCCTGAGCCGAGGTGGTACCCGTTTCCCGTTCTCGAATCGGACCTCGGGTGCCGGAGTGAGCACCGATTGAAGTTTGCGGCCTCCTTCGCTCCTGACCCCGGACTCGCGTTTGGGGGCGACCCGGTGGCAAAGTGAACAACAACGGCGGGCTGGGCCTGGCGAGTCGCGTACCCCGCACTTTCACTTTCACTTTCGCGCCCCCTTGCCGTATTTGCAAGTGGGATCGCGGCGCTCTTGGTGTTGGGGTGGCCTCGCTGGGTGACCCAGCCTGCCTGCCTGCTGTGGCCCGCTCTGCCGTCCTGGGGTGACCCCCCCGGACCCCGTGGCCTTGATTGCTTGCCCTTTACTGCGTGGCTGGTGAGGGGGTGAGACCCGCGACGATGGCCACGAAACAAGATGGCGATCGGTCGAAGGCCAAGTCGACCCGGCGTGGCACCGCACATCAGGCCAACATCATGGACCGCTACACCCTCCCGAAGGGATCTCCCGGTGGACCGCACAAGTCCTCTGAGTGCCCTCCGGATGCCCCGGATTTGCCCACAGAGTTGACTCTGCAAGACGTCATGGGCGCCATTGCTGAGATGAAGGCCTCGGTGGGCCAGCAGTTTGACACCTTAGCCCACAAAATCGACGCGATCCTAGTGGATGTCAACCTGGTGAGGGCTGATCTCTCCAAAACCAACGACCGGGTCGATTCTTTGGCCCACACCGCGTCGGGCCTCACGACTGAGGTGGCGGCCCTCCAAACGGAGGTGCGCCGACTTCGTCAGGCGAGTGTGCTTATGGATCGGCGCCTGGAAGATTCCGAGAGTCGGGCCCGGAGGAATAACATCCGCATCATCGGAGTACCCGAGGGACGGGAGGAAGCGGCGGCGGATCTTTTTGTGGAGGACCTGATCGTTACCCATCTCCAGCCTAGGGGACTGAGTAAATTCTTTGCAGTGGAGAGGGCCCACAGAGTTCCCGGGGGAAGGCCGAAGGTCGGAGCCCCTCCGCGGCCTCTCATTGCCCGGATTTTTAACTTTCGGGACAGGGACGCGATCTTGCAAGCCTCCAGACTGCAAGGGCCGATGAAGCTGGAAAATATGGAGGTGAACTTTTATCCCGATTTCACTCAAGCGGTCCAGAAACAGAGACTGAGTTTCCTGGGTGTTAAGCGCCGGCTCCGGGACATGAACTTAAAATACGCCATGCTCTTCCCGGCCAAGCTGCGGGTAGAGGTGGAGGTGGATGGTCGCACGCACTTTTTTGATCGTCCCGAGGCGGCCGGGGACTGGCTGGACACTCTGTCTGGGGGTAGTGCTCGGGACGGTGGGGGGGGCGGCGGGAGGAGACGGCCCACTGGATCGGGACTGAGGGGTGGATATTGGCCCTCACTCTGGACGAATATGATGCCACTTTCGACCAAAGCTTCTGTCTTTGTTCTTTCCCCTCTTTTGGAGGTTGTGTGGGGTCTAGAAGGGGTGCTCTTTCCTCCTCTAGGGGGTCTAGTTAGTTTCACTATATAGGGGCGACAGGCACACTGCAAGTTGGGGGGGCTGTCTGGCCTCATGCAGGGGTGCAGGGAGGGGGGAGTTTTGTTGGGGTGGGTGGGTTGGGGTGGGGTGTTGTTCGTTTCTACCACAAGGCAAAAACATCGTTGTATTATTTCTAAAGTGCTCTCTGGGGGACGAGTGATGGCTTCTGTTTATGATGGGGGGTAGGGGACTGAGCTTGTTGTCCTGGAATGTTAATGGATTGGGGGACAGGATAAAACGAGGTGTGGTCCTGCAGTTCTTGAAGCGAATCTCGCCCGATATAGTTTTTCTGCAGGAGACACACCTCATTGGCAACTCCTTTTGTGCCATGAATAGACGGGGCTACTGCCTTGTGGCCCATTCGGGCTTCACGTCTGGTTCAAGGGGTATGGGCATTATGGTTAAGAACTCGCTCCCGTTGGAGATTGATGAGGTGCACCATGACGACAGGGGACGTTACACGGTTTTGGTGGGTAGAATGGAGGGCAGAGTGGTCGTTTTTGTGTCTGTCTATGTCCCGCCGGGGCTGCAGACGACCACCTTTGCAGATCTGGGGCGCCTTCTCCTTGGCCTTCCGGAGGGGATTCTAGTGGTGGGGGGGGGACTTTAATGCTGTGGTTTCCGGAACTGTGGATCGTCACCCTCCTGGGGATCTCCGCCGTGCCCAGGCCTGGTTGTCTGGCCTCTTGGATACCTTGGGGCTGGTGGATTGTTGGCGTTTGAAACATCCCACGCAGCTGCAGTACACCTTCCATTCAGGGGCTCATGGTAGTCTCTCACGGCTAGATTACGTCCTGGTTCCGGCGGCACATGTTGGGAGGATAGGGGAGGTGCGCCATTTGGCACGGGGTATTTCGGACCACTCTCCACTCTTGTTGCACTTTGATATTCTTTCGAGGGGAGAGGGTAGGGTGGTCCCGATTAATCCCTGGTACCTGCGTGACCCCACCACTCGCGCAGAGCTGGTTAAATCCCTTAAGCGTTACTTTGACGAGAATGTGGGGTCTGTGTCATCAGCGATCTCATTGTGGGAGGCGTTCAAGACGGTACTCAGGGGAGAGGCCTTGTCCCTTATTTCCCATTCCCGGAGGCGCGAGCGGGAGGAGGTGACTCGTATTGAAGCGGAGATAACCGAATTGGAGGGTGATCTAGAATATGGGGTGACGGATGACAAATTACATGTTCTTCGACTCAAGCAATCGGCTTATAAGGCCCTCGTCACGGAGGCGGCCAGGGGCCTCAGTAGAGAGCAACAGGGGAGATTGTATGATGTGGGTGAGAAGGCTGGTAAATTGATTGCATGGTTGGACAAAAAGGAGAGAGCGAGTCGAGTTGTCCCGTTGATTGAGAAACAGAATGGTGTGTGTGTCACTGAACCAGAAGAAATTGTCGCCTGCTTTGCAGACTATTTCCGTGGGGTGTATTCCCCGGTGTCCTCCCGCTCTGAAGAGGATTCCCACGCCCTGCTCAGGGATATCGCGCTGCCTTCCCTTTCGGAGGAGGACAGAGTGTCGTTGGACACTGCTCCAACTTCCGAAGAAATTGCCCTCGCCATACGATCGGTCGCTTCCGGCAAGGCCATGGGCCCTAATGGTCTTCCCATCGAGTTGTATAAGTTGCGACCGGATACGCTGGCGCCACATCTCCGCGCTATGTTCCTCGCGGCCCACTCGGCGGGCTCCCTCCCGCTAGACCAGCGTCTAGCTACTATCGTGGTTATCCATAAGGAGGGGAGGCCACGGGACCGGGTCACATCCTATCGGCCTATTTCGTTATTGAATGCAGAGCCCAAAATCCTCGCCAAGGTGTTGGCCAATCGGCTGGTCGGCGTAGTGTGTGACTTGATTCACCAGGATCAGTCCGGCTTCATCCCTCATCGCAATACAGCGCTTAACCTGCGGCGTTTGCATGGGGTGCTTGCACGTGTCCCGTTCATACGAGAGCCGGCCATTTTGGCGTCCTTGGACGCCACTATGGCGTTTGACACGCTTGAATGGCCCTACATTTGGGCGACGCTCGCGAAGTTTGGGTTTGGCCCAGGATTCATCAGTTGGGTAAAATTGTTGTACTCGGGTCCGCTGGCGCAGGTCGTGGTCAACGGTAGAGTGTCGGCCTCGTTCGAGCTGGGCAGGGGCACGCGGCAGGGCTGCCCGTTATCACCGCTGCTTTTCGCGCTCGCTTTGGAGCCCCTGGCGGAGTGGCTGCGGTGGGAACCTTCTATTCGTGGTCTCCGCTGGACCCCCGAGTATGAGGACCGCGTATCTCTATATGCTGACGATATCCTCCTGTACCTGGCTTCCCCACGTAAATCACTGATAGTGCTGGTTGATGTATTGCATTCATTTGGCCTTAACTCCGGCCTTATCATCAACTGGGCTAAATCGTGCGTCTATGTTCTCTCTGGGGAGGACCCTATCCTTCCGCGGGGCTGTCCTATCCAGATCGCCCCGCAGGGATTTCGGTACCTAGGTGTCTTCATTACCCTGGACGCGGAGGCCCGATATAGTCAGAACTTGCTCCCCCCCTCCAGCGCCTGAAGGAGGATGTTGCGCGTTGGAGGCGCTTGCCGCTCTCGCCGCTCGGCCGGGCGGCATTGTTTAAGATGATGTCGCTTCCGCGTTTCCTGTACGCTCTGCAGAACACAATGGACGTCGTCCCGGCGCGCTACTTTCGCGAGGTGGAGAGTTTGCAGCGCCGACTGCTCTGGGAGGGTAGACTGCGTATCGCCTTGGCGAAGCTGACGCTCCCGTGGTATGACGGGGGGATCGCCCTCCCGGATATCAAACGGTATTATTGGGCCTCCCAGCTGGCTGCGATTAATCACGGCCTGTACGGGCCCGCTCTAAACCCGGCTTTTGAAATGGATAAGATTTTACTGCCGGGTGGTGATTATAACCGAGCGCTGTACTCCGGCTCGCTTGACGCACGTTTGACGGGCCCCACTCGTGTCATGGTACGAGTGTGGCACGCGGCTAATGTGGCTATGGGGTGGAAAGGTCGTCTGACCCGGGTGTCGCCACTATACGCATCTGAGCAGTTGGGCTCCCTGTGGACCTCGAAGGGCTTTGAAAAGTGGGACATGATAGGCATCAGCAGGGTGGGTGATCTCTGGACGAGGGGGGGATTCAAAACGTTCGAGATGCTACGGACAGAATTCCAGTTGCAGGACAGGGAGTACTTTTGGTATATGCAGATCCATCATGCGCTATTCTCCGTATTCCCGGACGTTGCCTCCATCCCGGAGTATTCCCCTCTGGAGGATAGAGTGCTAGATGGACATGTACCGGACAGCACGATTTCATTGATCTATAAAAAACTTATCAATGACCGCTCGGGACTGCTGACTAACCTTCGTGAGGCATGGGTGGCCGATGGATTGGAGCTGGATGACGAGGACTGGGTATCGGCGGTGGCCTCCCCGAAAGAGGTGGCCATACCGGCCCGCCTTCGCTTCGTCCAGCTCAAGGTACTCCATAGGGTCTATGTCACGGGGCCAAGGCTACTGCGTATGGGATATGCTGTGGACGGGCTGTGTAAGCGTGGGTGTGGTTCTTTGGGGACCTTTTTCCATATTTTGTGGGAATGCCCGGAGGTGGAGCGATTCTGGCGTGGTGTGCATGAGGTCCTGCGGGTGGTTACGCGTGTGTCGCTGCTGCCCGAAGCGAGGAGATGCCTGTTGAACGTGTGGGAGCCAACCGATTATTCGGTACCACAGACGCGGTGGGTGACTCTGGGATATATGGTGGCCAAACGCGACATAGCTCAATTGTGGGGTTCCCAGAGGTCCCCGACTGTCTCGGCATGGAAGGACAACATGGATTGGTGCATGTTTCGGGAAAAAGTGGTGTATGTGTCGAGAGGTAAGCCTGGGACATGGGTGAACGTATGGGGCCCCTGGAACGCCTACCGCGGGGGAATCTGTACCCCGCCGTTATTGCCCGATCCGTCACCGGCCCCATCCCCTTAGCCAGTCTATCTCCCCGGTCCCGGGCACTGAGTCCACCTAATCCCAGTCTTGCCCTTTTTCCCCCCTTGCTACTCCTATGGATTGGTAGGGTCCCCCCCGCTAGGGGAGCACATGCTGCTGTTTCCGATTGTGGGTTGCCTTGTGGATTTGTTCTTGTGTTGTTATTTATATTAAAATGAAACCGTTATGTGTGCTCGGATGGTGTGGCTACCACCGCTTTTACCTCCTGTGCATTTCCCTTCGCCGCAGCATGGGCGCTATTGTTTGTATCCAATGCTTCTCTTGCTTGCTAGCGGCCGGCCTGAAGGTTGTAGGCCCATCTCTGTATATTTTTTTAATTTTGTAATAAACGGTTTAAAAAAAAACAATAAACTCATCATAGCCATCAACTAAAATTGACTTCGAGGGGCAAGGGAATTCTGTAAAAACACTTAGAATGTGTAGCTTTAAGGAAGGAAATGTGAAAGAATGGGTGAATACGTCAATGACATGGGTAATTTTAAAATGGACAGTAACTGAACTTATTAAATTGTGTGCTAGAAAAAGGTCCAAAATAGTGTAGTTCAAAAGAGATAGGTTGACCCATATTAATTCTAGTGGGAAAATGAACACAAGAAAGACAAACATTATCTCCCACCTTCCTCTTACCTGCCTGGCTTCTGTACCTATTTACCTACCAGGACAGATTTTCCATTGATTTCTCTAAATTTAAACAAACATTTCCTTGAACATTCTTGAGATTTCAAATAAGATCTTGAAATGCATGCACACTTGCTTCAGACAAGAGACTTAATTGAATAGTTCTAGGACAGTACCTGTAATTTGTGGAAATGGGCTAAATTTGGTAGACTGTCTCGCGTTATCTGCAAATTTGGCTGAGGGTAGTAAGGACTTTTAGTTTGATTGCACATCTTTTGCCACACAATGTAAATACTATTCTAAGGTCTTATATAGCCTTTGAGTCTTGCTGTGGGTTTGAGGGTGGAATCCAAATGAAAGAGCTTTTTGGATTTCTAGGATGTCACACAGTTGAGTCTGAAACTTGATAAGAAATGTAACTCTTCCCTCAGAAATACTTTTTGGGGTAGTCCATGCAGGCAGGTTGTCAGAGAAGAACAGTACTGCCAAATGCGAAAGCTGAAGGGACTTTGAGTAGTGGAGAGAAATGAGCCATTTTAGAAAAAGAATTAACATTCAGCATTATAGCAGTATATCTTTCTGATTTTGGCAGCTCCATGACAATACAATCCATACAAATGAATTCCCAAGGTTGTTGAGGTAATTCAAAAGATTGCAAAAGGCCACATGTAGCTTGTATGTTCTCTCTTGCTTATGCACTCATACCACAACATTTGATATATTTGATTACATCTTCATGAAAATGCGACCAAATCTTCGATGGATAACCTTTTTGGTCACTTTTTGATCTGTCTGCCCAGCTAACAAAGATTCATGATTAGATTGTAGGACTATTTTCTGTTAACTCTTGGTAGGGAAGACTGCCTTCTGGTACAAAGAAACCCATGTTTTACTTGGATCTTCTTTTCTGTAGTAAACCAAAATTTTGTCATTAAGGTATTGGCTTCTAAATGGACTAGATCAAGGAAGGAATCAGTTGCTGAAATGGTACTAATAATATTCGATGGTTAAGTAATCCTTCTTTAACAAGAGGATGGTCACTTGTAGGGTACAATCTCAGTGGTACTCAAAGGCCTGCGGGTCACTTATGGCCCGCCAGACCTTTCCATGCGGCCTCTGTGTGGAAAACGAGCAGGCTCAGCAGCCATTATTTTGCCTGCGTTTGTTCCTCAGGCCGCATTCAAAGTGAAAAAACGTTAACAGAGCATGCAGTGAAAACATATTGGGTCTGCCTGCTCACTTGCGACCCCCTCGACCCTAGTCAGTGATGTCATTCTCTCGATAATGTCAGTAAGCCGGGAATACCACAAAAGCGCCCCTTTTCCTATTTACGGTATCCCAGAAGTATTTTGAATATCTGTATAGATTAGTTAAATTGAGCTCCAAAATCCCCGTTATGATAGACGGTTTAAAAGCCAACGTCAAGGGCTCCTGGAGAGATTATCGGTCTTTAACCGACATCCGTAAGATGTGCCAACCGGCTCCCGACGTAGACGATAGGTGCAACCGTTCGCTGAAAAAGACACCCTCTAAGTAGCAGGGCGCATTTGCCAGGCGTCAAAAACGTTTTTGCCATATGGACTTATTTAATTCACGATGTACTTATGCAAATAAAATACATTACTGACTTGTGATGGTCAGTTGGTACTTTTTGTGGTGCTGTGCTCTGTTTTCGTATTATTAGATTTGACGTGCATGGAGGAAATTTTCTCTCTGCACTGAGTGACACTGTGGATGGCACAGTGTTGACATTTAGCACGCCAGATTACGTATTGGTATACACCTGTGCAAACTACAACAGAGGTGCTGACTGTTCTCTTAGTAACCACTGCCATCATTCATATATATTGTAGTTTATTGATGGTTGGTAGCAATGGTGCAAGAGATGCTGCCCAAGATATGCTTTTATCAGAAAAAATATTTTCACTCTCAACATTGTGCATCACTCTTTCATGCCATTTATACTCATAGGTGTTAGCAGCATCAATTATCACTTTGGCGAACAACTACTATAGATAGTCATAGAATGTGATCTGTATTGTTTACAGTGCACAAATGCTATTTCCTAAGACAGCAGATATTTGCAAAACCCTATCACATGACATACAAATACCTAGTTTACGAAACATGTCTATAAGTTCTCAATTTCTAATTTTATTGAGGATAGAAAGAGCAATATATATACAAACAGAGGAGTTTCTTTGTTGCTGTTATGTCTATGAACTGAAGGAGAGTCTATTCTTGAATTCTTCACACTGTTAAACATCAGTAATTGGGAAATTGGCAACTCTATATAGGTATTGGCTGTTTCACAGGAATACTGATCTCTTATGTCTGATTCATCAAGTATAAATTTAACAAGGGCAAGAAGCGATTCTGGAACTGATCAGTTTCTACTATCATCCCCATACATTCCATTGAAGTTTTTAGATTTCTGCATCATGTCCCTTCTAACAGCGTTTGTTGCATTAGCAATATTTACAGCGTCAGAATCTGACTTGTCACAGGCAAATACTAATGCAGATCCTATATCATCTTTGAAAGCGAACAGAACATCACTTCCTTTGTATGCCTGCAAACCTCTTGTATTTCTGAGAATTTCCTTTTTTAGTCTTGCCAAAACTAACCTTACCTGCAGTGGAATCGAGCTGCTTTACTCTGCTTGTGCAAAGGTTTACCAAGTCACAGAGTTTGAAAATTGTTTAAACACCTCCCACTTGCGAATCTTTCAGATAAGATACAAGCTCAGCTAGAGCTATTCCTTCTACTGGGGGGGGGGTCTCACTAGGTAATTCGTTTGTATTCTTTCATACACTGTATGCTCTGTTATAGAGTCCAACTAAAATTCATGATGGTATTCAGCATCCTGTGTGTGCATATCACCCATAGCCACTTTTGCAAGTGCTGCATCTTGAACAAACTCGGCACACTGACAAACATTAGCATCCACATCATCTGTTTTCGCTTTATGCATTACAGATGTATCTGATTCATTGGAATAGAAACATTAGGAACTGGAGTTGCCAAATGTGCTTTAACTGGGCTACCATATAGATATGCATCACTGTTTTCTTTTCTGTGCCCATTGCAGTTTTAGATTGTCGCACTTGTTAAAACACACTTTATGCCATACTGCATTGTTAGTCCTTAATGTCGGCTCAATACCATCATTTAGCCATTCTAATTCGATATTCATAGGTACACATTCAAATTCTTTAAATTTCTACAAGTTATGGTCTGAAATACTATATCAAGACCCCCTAATGTGTGTGTGTGTGTGTAGTATTTGTTGGGCTGATAAGTCTTTCTGAAGTGCTTTCCTGACAAAGAACAAAGATGAACTAACTTGTTGCAATGTCATCATGCTGAAAAGCTTGACCACTTGTGTGTGTTGCAATAAGGTATTGTTTTGACATGCTACTAATGTTCAGGCATTACAGAAGGTGTTGAAGCTGGAGAAAAAGAAAGGTACATATTAGTATATAATACATATTAATACATGTTGCTACATGTCAACAAGTATGAATATTTACATCAAATTTGTAGCGGATTTGAATTTTAACATTTTCTACATAATTTTGGTGGCCATTTTGGTTTTATATTTATGACGTCACAGTCTAGATCCAACGTGGGCATGCACTGATGTGTACACATGAACTTTTGTGCTAATCTTGATGCAAAACGGAAGATTTTAAAAAAATAAATTATATTTGTCGGCCATCTTGAATTTTGATTAGATGTCATAGTCAAGATCCACTTGGGGGTCTTGCTCTTACATGATTACTATTACAAAGACAAATGTCTATATCAACTTTAAGTTTCTATCACAAGGTGAACAATTTTCATAAGAAAACAGGCTTAACAGCCGCACTATAGAAAGTCTTCTAGGTCAACTGCACTGCTGGTGCAAATTGTGAATACATTATCTATATATCTCTTCCAAAAAATTATATTTGTGTGGAAGGGATTACTTTTTTGGTATATGTAAGTGCGTTCATAGTTGTTCATGAAAAGGTTTGCCAGATCCGGGGCAAATCTGGCTCCCATTGCTCCACCCTTTGTCTGGTAATAGAAATCTACCTGGAAGTGGAAGACATTTTTGGCCATAGCAATGTCAAGCAATGCTATGATAGAGGCAGCGGTACCTGTGTTGGTCTGTCTGCTGTCCAATGTTTCCCTGATTACTTCCAATGCTGCTGGTTGAGGAATACTCATATATAGTGAAGAAATATCCATTGTTACCAAGGGTTGGTTTTCAGTATTCAATTGGTTATCTTCAATTTGTTGAATTATATACATGGTGTACCCTATGTGAGCTCTAGTTGTGGCCACAAAAGATTTATTCACCCTCGTTCTGCTTGTTTCTCACCTTTTTTGTCTCTCTCTTCTCGTTGCTGACCTTTATTTTGCCTCTTTCTGCTCGTTTCTCACCTTCATCATCCTTCTTTCTGTTAGTTTCTGACCTCCATTCTGCCTCTTTTTGCTTATTTCTCACCTTTATTGTGTCTCTTTCTGCTGTTCCCGGGGAGCGTGGGGGAGCCTTAGGGGCTCTGTAGTCCCAGCCGGCACCCCTCCTCCTGCGGGAGCCAGCATTGCTTTCACAAACAGGGAGCTGCATGTTCACACAGGGAGCTGCTAAACATGCAGCTCCCTGTGTGTGAAAGTAATCTGCCTGTTTCCTTGCTAGCTTGACAGGGGCCAGGGAAACAGACGAATGCTCCGCTTCTAGCAAGCAAGAGCATTTCTCTGCTCTCACTTGCGGAAAGTGGAGAGTTTGCTGTGATTTGGCGGGAGCAGTTAAAGTTTCCTCCACACCCTAGCAAACAGCTATGTCCTGGGGGTGGGCACCCCAGAACATAGCAGGTCCCCGGGGCCAATATTGGCTCCAGAGAGGGGAGGCTGTGTGGCCCCCCTCCTTTCACGCTGTAGGGCCTGCCCCAGGGAGTTGGCAGTCCTTGGGGCTGAGGACTCCCTCTCATTTTCCAATTACAATTTGGCCCGGGAGGTGGTGGTTCCCGGGGCCAGGGGGTCCATGAGGTCCCCCATTTGAATCACAATTATTTAAGCCAGCATACACCCAGCACCTGGTCCACCTGGGGGCTAAATAATAGAAGAAGTGCGAGAGGCCTCGTGTACTTTTTTTTCTTTTCAGCAGGAGCCGTGGCTGCAGTGTGGCTCCTACCGAATTCTTTTTTTACCAAATTAGAAAAAGGCACTTCTCTGGACCAAGAGCTACCTTTCTGCCAAATTTGGTGTAATTCCGTTCAGTAATTTGGGTTGTAGCTGTGTCTAAAGTTCCTATTGGAATTAGCATGGGAAAAACACGTATTGGGACCCCACCTTTTTCTCGGCCCGCTTAACGGATAACCCTGAAACTTTCAAGACCGTAATCTGAAGTGAATGTCAAACTAGTTTAGAAAATTTTGTTAGGATTCGTCAAACTGCACCAAAGTTATTTGTAAAACAGAAAACGCATTTCCTATGGAAACTAGGTTGCAGCTATAACTACCTACTGGCGACCATAAATGCCATGTACATGCCTTTACAACAAAAAACTAGGATAATGTACGTATTTAGGTAATTATAAATCCTTTTTATGTAGGTGTGTATATATGAAGTTGCTAGTAGGTAGTTATAGTTAGGACCATGTTTCCATAGCGTTTTTTGACTTGCCTATATCTTTGGCATTGTTTGACGAATATTCACAAAATCCTCCAAAAAAGTGTGCCAGTGTTTCTAGTTGTGCATGGAAAGTTTCAGGGCGATCCGTCAAGCGGGGGCGAAGAAAAAGGTGTGGTCAAAATAAGTGTGTTTCCCATGTTAATTCCCATAGGAATTTTTAACACGACTACAGCCCAAACTGCTAGACAGAATTACATCAAATTTGACAGAATGCTAGCTCTTGGTCCAGAAAGAGTGTTTCTTGTTATTTGGTATCAATCCATTCAGTAGTTTTTCGAATTATTAAAAGAAATCCAAATTTGTGAATCTAGGGATGCAGATTGTTCGAGGATTCGACAGTCTCCATGCTGATATCTGATTTCTGCCAACACTTCATCCAGGAAGTGCTGGAAGCCATTTTGGGACTCTGCCTTTTTTAGTTTTTTTGTTTTTGACACAAAATCATGACACAGTTGTGAAGCTGCAGCAAAAGCAAAAACAAAAAAAAATGAAGCAAAGGCTCCTGATCTTCTTTGAAGATTTGCCTTCAGGTGGTCCAGGTCCTCTGGGTTTTTTTATGATAAAAAGGAGGGGGGGCGCGCAGACCCCCTCCTTTGCCTGAATGGTCCCTGGGGACCACACCTCCCTGGGGCTTGTATATAATATTCAGAGGGGGGACGCACGCCCACCCTTCTGGCCGATATATGGCCGGGGAACCACTACCTACCCTGGGCCTGACGATGCAAAGTAAAGTTGGGGGGCTGCATGGCTCTTTTCCTAGAGCCATTAATGGTCTTGGGGACCACCACTCCCGAGGCCCAGCTACCTATGTCTTAAGGTGCCCGCCCCTGGGACATAGCAGTTTGCTTTTCTTTGGCAGGAGCTGTGACAGCTCCTGCCAAGTGAGAGCAAACCTAACTCTCCTTCCAGCATGTGGGAGCTGTCAAACCACTCAGGCTTGCTGGAAGCAGACTTTTCATCTGTTTACCTGCCCGCTATTATATGGGCAAGGAAACAGATGCTTTCTCCTACACGCAGGGAGCTGCATATTTAGCAGCTTCCTGCGTGTGAAAGCAATGCTGGCTCCATCAGGAGTTTGGGAGCCGTCTGGGATTGCGGGGGCCTTAAGGCTTCCCCCGCGGTCCCCATCATAGAACACTGGGTGCACTGGGTGGACTCCCAGAGCACTGAGGGAGACGTCGCTGGGCTCCAGGGGATGAGGTTCCCAGGTCCGAATTCAGCCCAGGGAGGGGGGACCGTATGGCTTCCCTCGGGGAATGATGTCTCCAGGGCCGAAATTGGTCCGGGGACCAGGGCCTCACGGCACCCTTCCCCCCATTGAATTTTGGTTGGGCACCAGAGGATGGGGTTCCTGATACCGAAATTGGCCCGGTAAGGGGGCCCTGTGCCCCTGCCCCATTACAAAAGAGGGCAAAATGGAGGGAAGAAAAACAAGGAGAAAAGGCAAAACAGAGGGCAGAAAAACGAGCAGGCATGCCAAAACAGAGGGCAGAAAAACGAACAGAAAGGTAAATCAGAGGGCATAAATACAAGCAGAAGAGGCAAAACAGAGCAGAAGAGGGCAAAACAGAGGTTAGAAAAAGGAGCAGTGAAGGCAAAATGGAGGGTAGAAAAAATAAGCAGAAAAGGCAAAAGGCACAATTGAGGACAGAAAAACTAGGAGAAAAGGCAAAACAGAGGGCAGAAAATGAACAGAAGGAACAAAACAGAGGGTAAAAAACGAGCAGTAAATGAAAAACGGAGGGCAGAAAAATGAGCAGAAGGCAAAACAGAGGGCAGAAAAACCATCAGGAAAGACAAAACAGAAGGCAGAAAAACTAGCAGAAAAGGCAAAACAGGGTAGAAGAGGACAAAACAAAGGGCAGTAAGACACACACATCTACTCACAAATCCACTCAAAGACTCACAGACCCACTGAGACACTCATACATCCACTCGCAGACCCACTCAGACTCATGCATCCACTCACAGACCCACTCAGACACTCCTGCACCCACTCACAGAAGTTGTGGAGCCACCTGCGACGGCGGGGGCCTTGAGGCTCCCCTCGCAGTCCCCATCATAGAACACTGGGTAGGCTCCGAGAGCACTCAGGAAGAAGTCACTGGGCTCCAGGGGATGGGGTCCCCAAGTCCAAAATCAGCCCAGGGAGGGAGATCATACGGCTTCCCTCCCCATTGAATTTTGGCTGAGCCTGGGGTCCCCAGGGCCGAAATCGGTCCGGAGACCAGGGCCACATGGCTCCCCTCCCCCATTGAATTTTGGTTGGGGCCCCAGGGGATGGGGTTCCTTACACCAAAATTGACCCAGAGAGGGGGCCCTGTGGCCCCCTTCCCATTACAAAAGAGGGCAAAATGGAGGGTGGAAAAACAAGCAGAAAAGACAAAATAGAAAAATGAGCAGGCATACCAAAACAGAGAGAAGAAAAGCAAGCAGAAAGGTGAAACAGAGGGCAGAAAAACAAGCAGAAGAGGCAAAATAGAGCAGAAGAGGGCAAAACAGAAGGCAGAAAAGGGAGCAGTGAAGGCAAATTATAGGGTAGAAAAACAAGCAGAAAAGGGAAAATTGAGGACAGAAAAACTAGCTGAAAAGGTAAAACAGGGGGCAGAAAATGAGCAGAAGAGAAAAAACAGGACCGACAAATGAGCAGTAAATGCAAAACGGAGGGCAGAAAAACAAGCAGAGGTGGCAAAACAGAGGGCTGAAAAACAAGCAGAAACGGCAAAACAGAGGGCAGAAAAAACAAGCAGGAAAGCCAAAACAGAAGGCAGTAAAACTAGCAGAAAAGGCAAAACAGGGCAGAAGAAGACAAAACAGAGGGCACTCAGACACTCACAAACCTACTCACAAACCCACTCAGAGACTCACACACCCACCCACTCACAGACCCACTCATACATCTACTCACAGACCCACTGAGACTCATGCACTCACTCACAGACCCTCTCAGATACTCATGCACCCACTCACAGACACACTCACTCACGCAACCACTCACAGATCCACTCATTGACATGCACCAACTCACAGAACTAGTCAGAGGCTGATGTACCCACTCATGGACCCACTCAGACTCATGCACTCACTCACAGACCCACTCAGAGAGACACACACCCACTCACAGACTCACTCAGACTCACACACCCACTTACAGACCCACTCAGATACTTATGCACTCACTCACAGACTGACAGAGGCACTCGCAAACCCGCACAGACACTCACACACCCACTGAGACACCCAGTGAGACACTTATGCAGCCACTCCCAGACCCACTGAGACACTCATGCACTCACTTACACACTGACTCTCAAAGGTTACAGTTAGGAAATAAAATAAAAAAATCTTAGGAATTCACTTAAAAAACAAAGGTTACAGGGATGTTATAGTTTGCAAATAACATTAAAAGACCTTAGAAATTCACTGACAAAACAATGGTTAAAGGAACATTATAGTTAGGCTTGGAGTACACTTGTACAAAACCATTAAAATTCAGCAGTGATAGTTACCTGCGCTAATCATAACTTACGCCCCGCAATGCAATGCTTATGACCTCACATTTTACATCACTAATGACACGGTCAGTGACGTCACTGATGACACCACTGATGACATCTCAAATGACATCACTGATGACATCATCCACTGAGTGTGAGTGGTTTTTAAAAGTTTGTTCAATTGAAAGATATTTACTAAACTACTACATAAGTTAAATTAGTATACTTTCTGTAGCTAAACTACAATGAATAATGCTACATTGAACATAGCCCATCCACGTTCACTGTTAAACATGAGACCCATTTAAAATGATTGCTACCCCATCACAATTGACTCATAGTTTTAAAACAAAGATGATCCAAGACACAACTATCAGCACGCTAGCCTTTTTTGCCTGAGCCTCCACATATTCAATACAAAACTTGAAAGAGAAAATGCAATAATTTGGTTCACTTCGCTTCTGAGGATACTGATTGCGGTTCAAAAGTCTCTCATCCCCAAATTGTGACAAAGCTGTAGGATCCACTTCCTTCTGTGCCCGACATAAAGCTGACAGAAAATCACAACACGATCAATTGTCTCGGCCACCTGGGGACAGAAGAGGCAATTCCCATCTGACTTATTAGATGCATGCTGCCACTTAACCGTGACTGAGCAAAAAGGCAGTGTCCCATACCGAAATTTCATATATAAAGTTTAGGCTAAAGGAGGCTTAATCTCATCTAAATAACTTTCTGCAGCATAATCATGCTTATAGTCAAGAAATGCAGCAGTAACAGTGTCCACCCTGGTATGAACTAAAGTGTTTTTATCTATGTATCGCCGGTACAAGCACTTAAATGATTTTTTTGACATCTCAATAGCTTCCGCAGGGGTAGTCCAGAGGTTTCCACACCCCATCTCAGTCAGTTGACTTTGGACAAAGCTGAGCCAGGGAATTTTAGAAGCTCAAGGCAGCCTCATGACATCTTCCAGTATGGCAATACATCTGAAATCGGTCAGATCCTGTGTCAGTATAAAATTGGTCTGAGGCCCACTTTGTCAGAGAGGGGTCTAGGGCCCACATCAAGCCGTAAGGGAAGTCGAGTGCTAGCAGACAGATGCATAAGGAGTCACAGAAACTGATTTTCGAAGTTTTCAAAGCTTCTGGCATCCATGTGGCCCCAGAGTTCCCCACCATGATACGTTGCCCCTAAGACTTGAAGATTATAAATTTGGAGTGGTGGAACACTGGGGGAAAAGGTGAACCCCATTAGGACCGTATTATACCCCCTGTATATTGCTTTGTCTTAAGTCTACACTTTTGGATAGGTGGGGTCCAATCAAACTGTTCTGCATTGTGTCCCCCCAGGTAGTCAAATGTGTCGACTCTCTCCAGAGGGACACCATTGAAGATCGGGAGGGAACAACCAGATGAACAAGGATGGAACAAAATATACTTGGTCTTACTGAGATTAATCTCCAGGCCTCTCTGTTTGCAGAACATTCCAAATTGGTCCAAAAGCTTCTGAATCCTCATCGGGAATTTCGAGATCAGAAGTGTGTAATCTGCAATCAAGAGGGTCAGGATCTTTCTATTTGCGAGCATCGTTGTCACACAACCCAGGCTGGAACACTAAATAATTGATGTATAGAAGAAAAAGGGTTGGGGCTAGGACACAGCCCTGCCTCACCCCCCAAGTGATGGGGAACGGAGTTGTCATTTCAACCTGTGGGCTACATCTGATGTGAGCAAAATTGTTGGAGTGGAGCCTGAAGATAATAACAAGAAGGTATTTCGGTAAACCCAATTCCATCATAACCTTCCACGACAATTCGCAGGGTACAAGGTCAAAAGCAGATTGAAGCTCCACGAATATTGCATATAGGCGACCACCCCCCCAAAGTAACATATTTCCAATAAATTCGTTGGAGGCAAAACACCTGATCAGTGGTGCTAATACCATCCCTGGAACCAGCCAGCAAAGGCGTCAGCTGTCCCACTTCTGACATCCTGTCCTGCAATCTTTCAAGTAAAATCCTACAAAAAAATGTCTGTGAGTTATCACTCAAACTAATAGGCCTATAATTAGAAGGAAGATCCCCTAACCCTTTTTTATAGACCATAATATTCTTGGTCCCAGCCCATAATGGAGGCATGGGGGAACCACTCATTATAGAATCAAAAAACAAAGTAAACTAAGGGCTCCAGATATCCTTCTCAGCTTTAAAAAAATTCCCAGAAATCTTGCCTAGTCCAGGTGCTTTGTTAGGGGTGGAATCACTGCAACACAAATATCTCCTTCTATTTCTCCAGCACTAGTTCCATTTTTGGGTCTAGACATCTGTTTCTACACAGGATCATCAAAATGTTCCACATGATAAGTTTTTGGGAAAACTGTACCTAAATAACATGTACCATACCATCCTTTGAGCAACGTAAAATATGCATATGCTCCTCAAACATAATAAACTTCAGGAATAAGAGGATCTTTGCTTGCGAATAATAAATGTCTACATTTACATATTGTCCCTTTGTGTTTCCAATCTAACCTCAATGCACCTTGATTTCCTGCCACTTGATGCTCAATTTCTTTGTCTAGCCCACTGATATCCAATTTTAACTTTCTTTGATTTAGATTCAATCACTCTCCTTCTCTCCTCAAAGGAATTTATAAATCTCTTCTCTACATTGGTTAAGACACAAGTCCATTCCATTAGCATAAACAATGTCTAGTGTCATGGTAAGGTTAAAGAATCCTTCAGCTCTCTCTATATTTTTATTCTGAGGGTGACGATTTAAGTGATTAAGTATGGTAATTTCTGAAAAGATTAAGGGCCGGATTGCGACTAATATATATGCTGGGAAGCATGGAATGCCGCTTGACCTCACTCTACCATAAGCCGACACTGCGCTGCCTGTAAGTACTGTGTCACCTTAGGGACAAAAAGCGAATTAATGAATCGTGGATATCTGAAAAAGCTAATCAAACAATCGTTCAAGCGAGCTAGATTTTCTAATCAAGAGAGCATGTTGGAACAGAACCATTCAAAACAGAAGAAGGAAACTGAGGGGTCAGATAAACGTTTGGTTTTTGTAACACAGTTCTCTAACATTAGCAACAAACTTAAGAACGTTGTTAACTCAAATTGGCATATCTTAAATGAAGGAATGGAGATTGAGCTCCCCAAACCCCTTTTTGCGTTTAAACGCAATGATAATATTTGTAAAAATCTGGTCACCACATATAGAGCGAATAAGCCTCAAGTACAATCCTCTCTAACTATGCGGAAAGTTATAGGTAGCTTTCCTTGTGGCACGTGCAGTATTTGCGAACATTGTCAGACTACAAAATCTGTCACCTACAATGGATTTACAATGCTATCCAAAGATATGAGTAACTGCAGAAGTTGTAATGTGGTTTACCTTTTGCTTTGTCCTTGCGG
The DNA here is from genome assembly GCF_964204655.1 of Triturus cristatus. Classification (NCBI taxonomy): domain Eukaryota; kingdom Metazoa; phylum Chordata; class Amphibia; order Caudata; family Salamandridae; genus Triturus; species Triturus cristatus. The sequence goes on from NC_140584.1 coordinate 352,291,812, forward strand.
ACTAGCTTATGTGGGTGAAACCGGAAGAGAACTTAGATTACGCCTACTGGAACATCGATCAGCACTTAAAACCAACAAACAAAATGCCCCCCTTGTTAAGCACTATGGTTTAGTGAAGCACAAACATACAGAGTTCAAGTGGTTTGTGATAGAAAAAATCACGGGGAATCTCAGAGGTGGTAATTTGGAAAGGAAGAATAGAGAACAATGGTATATTTCCATCCTTAATACCATTAGTAAAGGTCTCAACATCAAAGAGGATTGGATGACATTAAGTACATAGATTATTACTCTAGTGTCACATATTATTGGCCTAGTAGTGATACTATAGCCCACTTTTTCCTCTGAAAATCTGTTTACGTGATCGCCATTGATCTGGATTATTATAACACCAGATAAAGTAATCCATCCATTTTCCCCTTCCTCTTTGTACTAATGATATCCTATCCACTCATTAATGGATTTAGGCTTTACTATATCTATAGACATCAACAATGCTGATGTTTGTATTTCTGCACTACAATTGTGTAAGAGTAAGCATTTCTGACCACTCCCCTCTATCGTGAATAATACATTTATAACTAACTGTACCAATATAGATCGCACAAACATCAATTACATCATTTATGTGGATGTATGGCAACGTCTCCCTAGTGAGCTTTCTGATATTGGATCCAAAGTGTACAGCACCATTTAGTCTGTATAACTTATAAATCAGACTAATATTCACTTGTGTAACAGTGGATGTACTAATAACGCTGTGTGATATTTAAATTTAGACACGTGTCTCTCCCTCGGGTTTTGTAGATTGCAACTCCCTGGTCTGTGATTATTCTGAAGGTTGAATTGAGGGTACTGGTTAAGTCCTAATATTGGTGAGTGTGGACGCGGACGGGTTTAATCTTTTCACCACACTAAAATGGAGCCCGTCATAATACTAGTCAATTTACCACTGTTGGTCTTTGCGGTCTAGTCCTTTCCCTCTTTCACCTTCTATGATCAAGATCACGTGATCAGACATGAGTACTAAAAGTTGTATTCAGACGTCAGTCTCTCGATGAGAGGCGTGGACCTTACGACATTTGTTAAAATGCGAACACTGAACCACTAAGGTAAGAAATAGTTATTGTTAATTACAAACTTGGACCTTTGGGAGGTAGCATTGGGGAGTATGAGTTTATAAGAATACCCTTTTGGTTGGGATCCCCGCCTCCACTGTATACAGGGAACTAAGACTAGTACTGTTTTCGACCTTTATAATATATCCAGTTCCGCCATCACGAGTATAGTGTTTGCGACAATAAGGAGTCGCTTCCCGCTTTTAAGTATGCAGGCTGTATGACTAGAATCACCATAAAATAGGCAGGTGGCTATAACAAAGGCGTTTCCAACATTAGGAACAGTGTTCCTGTTACAAATCCGTCCCGTGTGATCGGATTAATCTTAATCTCATCTTTACCTTGCTTTTAGCCGTATCCAGGATTTCGGGTAGAACGGAAAATTACCCACTTGCCCCACTAGGACGGCTCTCTCAGATGACGTATGGCCACTCTAATAAATGAATTAAAAGTATTTTCAAACTAAGGGTAAGTGGCTCTGGCAATGTTTAAATATGAATATATTTACTAATCAATATTCTTATATTTAACGGGACACATTCGGGATTTATTGGTTATCTTTACAGATCGTGTCATTTTTGAATCGCAACGGGGCACATCTGAGATTTAACGTTTATATATACAGATTGTGTCGCCCTTGAAGCGCAAGCTATTAATATGATCCCTTCTATGGAGTGAGGCTTCATTTGATTGGTTGAAGGTGAGAGATTACAGAGAAACTAATATCTTTAAAACATTGTGGAAGTAATAATGTGATAGATTTAATTTCCATCAAGAGAAGGTTGTGATATATTCTCTCTCTATCTTTCTCAAATATAGTCACATATCATCTGTATAATGTTGGCTGTTCTCTATCCCAGAAGCCATCCGTCAGTGATTATTACTGCAATATAAATGTAGGTATCCACACCGTTTGACTATATAATTAAGTTATGGTCTATAACAGATAAACCACACAATATTTCTGTGGGTCCCTAAATAAGAAACATGTTGTATATGGGATATATCATTGGAAGGTTGTCTCCTTTATTAATTTTATCAACTGCGACAGTGTTACGATTGAGGAATGAGCTTTCTTTCGAGTGTGATGTTCCTTATGGGATGTTGGAAACTTTAAGATTATATTACAAGTAATTATGTTGAATTTAGGTTGATAATGTCCTAATAGTGATGTTTTGATCAAATGGGAAAAAAATTCCTCTTGTTTTATTGAAAAGTATGTATATACATTATTTTTGCTCTGTTTAGTTCTTAATGTTTACATTATGTTTTGTGTTTAGGAATGATTACTAAATCTATCTAACGGAGGACAAATATTGCCAGTCCTGAGGAAGGTGGTCTTTATTATTGTATATCACCGAAACGCGTCGACGCATAGGTTGTTGGGTGGAATTTGTTTTGGAACAGAACCCTAAGAGACTAGGGTGCATTGTCACCAGATTGTTTCTGTTTACCGAAATTACAAATTTGCACATCCGAGACACAATTTTGGTGTCTGTCATTGTTCCTCCTACTGTATAAACGTCTAAATGTCTGATTGTCATTTCTATATGAACTAAAAGTTATATTTTATAACTTTTTTTATATAATATTCTTCTATTTGTCTTTATGATTTAGGTCTGATTTATACTTATTGATTTGTTATTAATCTAGTTGTTTTAATATGATAATGAGATTTTTTAATATGTGAATAAACTTCAATTGATGTTTTTTACTAAAGAAAGAATTTTTCTACTGATAATTTTCCAACATTTGATTCTGAGCGGTTATAACTGAGGTTGAAAGTGTGCAACTGGATGAATGGAATAAGTGACTTCTATGTGGTATAACTCTTTATATTAGTTCAAAGAGAAAAGTCTTTTTAACTACTCACCTTAGGGAGTCCCAGTCCCCCCTCTGCGCTATGGATGAGGTGTTGATGCACGTGGGGCCTCATCCAATCCCAAAAGAACGTATTCCTCTCTGCTTGTAGAGTCTGCAGCGTGTTGTGAGGACAGGTCCGGGACAAGGACTGGAACACAAATAAAACGTTGGGTGAGATGGTCATTTTTAGCTCCGCCACACGTCCCAGCCAGGAGAGACAGTACTATCAGCAGGTGGTTAAGTCTACACTCTCTTTTATAAGGAGCATGCTGTAGTCAATTTCAGCTGTCTTTGACGCGGTGGGGACAGGTTGCACACCTAAGTATGGAATGGATGTTTCAGTCTACTTGATTGGACATTGAGCACATAGCTGATTCTTATGGGCCTGGGGGACCGTAAAGTTTAAGATCCGTAAATTTTGTAGATTAACTTTAAAATGTGATTTTTCACCAAAACGTGTAGCTCAGTTAACAGAGTGGACAGCAAGGCCACAGGGTTCGACAGAGCTACTATCATGTCATCTGCATGGAGGCTGTTAGGGTATGTGTTTCGCTACCCAAAATGAACTCAGGTGATGCTTGGGTCCAAGGCCGGCTTTAGGGCGGTAAGACTGCACTGGGCGCTGACTTGAAAGGGGGGCAATGACCTCAGGGGTGTGCTGTGTTTAGCAATAACTTAAGATTTAAAAGTGCCTGCTGCAGAGTTCTTTGTGTATCCAGCTTGCAGCCAGCAATAAAAATGTCAAGATCACTCTTGTGATTAATACTCCTGATAGAGAGAGAAATTGGAGGATTGTCAAGTGTTAATATGCCTGCTGCAAATAACAGATCTGTATTTTATGGGGATAGCTGAGTGGATTAGTAAAAGCAGCCTTTACCAGCACTTTACAGCAAATGAAATGTGTGTATGAGAGGGGCAATGGCATGATGAGGGGACATTTTGTCAGGTGGTAGTGAGGAAAAGGTCGTGGAGGAGGGGCGCCAAAAAAGATTGTCGCACCAGGGGCACCACCACCGCTAACGTTGGCCCTGCTCGGGTCTGTCCGAATCCTTTGGGTTAAAGGCTCTATATATAGGGCAAATAGGAGCAGGGATAGTGGGCACCCTTGCCGCATTTCTCTCTGTATAGGGAATGAGTCTGAAGAGGCCTTATTCACCTGCACCAAGGCCCTGGGCTTGCAGTAAGTGCTAAATACACATCAGAATATACTTGCTCTCAAAGCTGAAATGTTTCATGGCACCAATTAGGTATAGCCAATGGACCCTATCAAACACCTTTTCGGCATCGATCACAAGCAGCAGTGCCTCTCTGCGAGACCTCTGAAGTTTATCAATGATATGGATTATTTGCTTAGCATTATCCCTGCAATTCTTATTCAGAATAAAGCCTGCCTGGTCCAGGTCCACCAGGCTAGGCATATTGGGGTTCGGTCTAGCTGCTAGGATGCTTGTGAAAAGTTTAGCGTCTATGTTAAGCAACAAGATAGGTCTATATGAGCTGCATAACTGTGTTTCCCAGGCTTAGGGGAGGACAGTGATAGAAGCCTATGGAGCATGGGCTAGGTGAGTGTCTCACTGTTTGCAAAGGTGTTGAATAATCTGGTGAGAACTGGGGCCATGACGTGACAACAAATCTTGTATAATAATGGCATGAAGTCTTTGGGGCCGGGGATTTAAGGCGTTTGAACATTGTTATTGTCAAGATCACTTCCTTTGCTCCTATTGGCTTTTCTAGAGATTCTGTTTGTGACAAAGTGAGTTTGGTCACCTGTGAAGTTTCCAGGTAAGCGGGGATGTTGCCGTCATTCAGGACATGTGAGGAGTAAAGAGTGTGATAGATGTCCCAGGAGACAGACACAATCCGCGTATCCCTTGTGACCTCGCTCCCCTTTGCATCCAATATGATGCGCACTCTGTCATTATCAATCTTGGAGCACAATCCTTGGCTAGCATTTTACTACATATATTGCTTCCAATGTAGAATTTATGTTTGATATGCAGTAGAGTATATTCTGTCGTATGCAGACCCAAATACTTAAGCTTCGTGCGCACTTTGTCTAGTTCATACCAGATCATGGGGGCGTCTGGAGTGCAGGTGTGCCTAGGAAGTCATCTATGTGTGCATATGGTTTATGTGCTGCAGAGTAGAAAGTGAGGTCCCTACTGGCAGGGTGTGTGTGTCTCCAGAGTTCATCTAAGTCACACTCCTGAAGCCAAGTCTGGTCCTTATTTCAGAAAGCCTCCATCTGGCCAAGCATGGACCGATCACTCAAGGTCATTGTTCATAACCAGGTTCAGGATGCTCTCCACGAGAATGGTCACATACGGGTTCTGAAGGGCCTCTGTTAGAGCTCCAGGGGCAAAGCGTTCCTGATTCTCATTGGGGGCATAGACAGACTCTATCTTTATGTGATACTCCAACAAATGCCCTCTTATTTCAGCTATCTTGCTAATCACCTCCCTTCAGAAGTTCAGAGAAAACAGTACAGCCACTTCTTTCTTCACTGTCCCAGAGGACCCGAGTTGCTGGGGGTACCAAAGGGATTTCATCCACTGCTCATCTTTTGTTATGAAGTGTGTCTCCTGGAGAAAGTATATATAACCCCCACTGCACTCCAGGAGGGACAAGACTGCGACCCTCTTGGTCAGGTGATGTAAGCCTCTAGCATTGAGACAAATTAATTTAACATCTATTGTAGTGTTAGAGATTTCATTTTCAGACCCTGCGAGCCTTGGAGTGAGTATGGTATCGGACGGATGTGGAGTGTTGTATGCCACTGTCTCAGTTCTGTGTGTGGTGTGGTCACAAACTCAATTGAATTATATGACTAGATGTATTTATGGAAGTGTATTCCCGGAACAAACCTCAAACCAAAACAATAACAAACATAACCCCGAACAAGCCCATACCTAATGACTGTTACTGTCATATTGTGTTGTGCTGATCTCCTGTGCAGATGGAAAATGTGACCTTACTTCTCCTACTATATCATTTCCTCATTCTTTACAGTTTAATTGCCAAATGGCTTATGCAAGTAAAATGCAGAAATATCTGCATGGGTAATTTGAGCAACACATAGGTCCTGATTACGGCATCGTGGCAGAATAGAAACTGACCAGTAGTCGGCAGTTCCATCCAACGAATTTGGATGCAACCGCCCATGAGTTGGTCATAGACATCCATTTTCCTAATGCGGCTTGTGCAGCGGGTGGTAAAAGGCCGCAGCACAACCCACATTAGGAAAATGGATGTTTACAAACATCCATGCACTGTGAGTCAGGCACCTCTTAGCAGAGGCCGCCGAAGGACGGGGACCCTGCCAGGAGCCCCCACAGGTCTGTTTCTGACAGCCTTTCAATGGTGGTCGGACTGCCATTGAAAGGCTGCCTGAAACGTGCATTGTAATCCCTACGGCAGTGCCTGAGCAGGCACCGCCCCATTGTAATGGATTACTTTCCCCCAGCTGCCCACACAGGCTCTTGAGCCTGTTTGATATACAGCGCTCGGTCCCTGTCTCCGTTCGGTGCATCATAATTGGCCCCATAGTGTGGTCCCCTGATTGTCTTTCATATTGATTATGGTATGTGCTTGCTTGTTGTCCCCATTTTTACACACCCTCACAAAATGTCCTCTCTTATTACAATTTCTGCACATACTAGAGCAAGCAGGTCAGTTAGGATGGTTGGAAAAGTGGTTGCCGTTGCCACATCACAAAATACATTTTTTTTGATTGTCCGTGGGGTTGAAGGATTTGCTTTTCGGTTTCGCTTCATGCACCATCTGATGTAACTCTGGGACTTTGCCAGTCTCAATATATTAACTTGCAAATCGTTGATCTCTTCTTCTGTGTCTTCAAGTATGCAGTGTTTCCTCCCCTTAATGCACTCAGCTGTGCGGTCTACTCTCTTGGCAATTTCAATGGCTTCTTTGAGATCAGGATTGTGAGGGAGCAATTTTCCTCAGATTTTCATGTTGTTCGTGGACCTGACCAATTCATCTCTGATCAAACATTCACACATGTTTCCAAATGCACATGTGTTTGAGAGGCCTCCTAACACTGCAATGTAGCTAGACTCCTTTTCATTCTTTTCTTGTATTGTACTAATGAATTTGTGCCTATCTGAAACCACATTTCTTTTTTCCAAAAAGTGTTCTTCTAATTTGAGGTATGTTATTTGGTACAACAACTTGAGCTACTTGATTGACTTCTCCTTCTATATATTACCACTCTGAATACTCAAATTGTGTAACAGGGTAGGTTGTTTCCTAAATGGGTGGAATTTCTCAGCACCTATTGCAGTTAAGTGAGATTCGAAAAGTTTCACCCATTCCTTCCAGGGTAGAGTAGGATCCCCTGAGTCATTTAAGAATGGAGGTGGTTGTGTCATGCTGGCTACTGCCATTGTGCACACCTGAAATATGCTGGAGATGCAAGTGACACAAGTAAGTTAAGAGAAATATATATAAATTGTTTTTAGTAAATATATATATATATTTATTTACTGTATTTGTTTGTGTAATAGGAAAGTATACTTTCATTTCCATTACTCTACAATTTTTTTATATATTGTCAGTCTTTAAAATTGTTGTTGTACTATTGAGCTGTCATTTATATCATGCAAAAACAACAATTGATGGACAGAATGCAGAACAATGTCATACATTCACCCCAGTACAGAGATCTGGGCCTAAATCCATCGTTTTTTTGCTCACCATGCCATTCCAGTTTGAACCCAGCCATATGCAAATCAGTCTTGACCCTGTGCCTCATGGGAACAGTCCAGCCCGAACTGCCAAGCCAGGTCCTCCCTGGATTGGAAACAAGCATCCGAGGACCGGTTTTGGGGTTTCACCCCTCTTCAGCCAGGATAGCTTGATTCCAGTGGCATGGAGAGCACAGGACTCACGTCCGCGCATACCCGTCCCACTCAGGGTGACAAATGCAAAAACAACAATTGATGGACAGAATGCAGAACAATGTCATACATTCACCCCAGTACAGAGATCTGGGCCTAAATCCATCGTTTTTTGCTCACCATGCCATTCCAGTTTGAACCCAGCCATATGCAAATCAGTCTTGACCCTGTGCCTCATGGGAACAGTCCAGCCCGAACTGCCATGCCAGGTCCTCCCTGGATTGGAAACAAGCATCCTAGGACCGGTTTCGGGGTTTCTCCCCTCTTCAGCCAGGATAGCTTGATTCCAGTGGGGGAACTTGAACTTACCTGAGCCGCCACCGCCAAGAGTCCGTGCAGTCCACGCTTCAACGCCGCCACCGCCAAGAGTCTCTTCCAGCTAGTTTCAGCGCCGCCGCTCGGGACTACGAATCCCGGCAGCACTCGCGGCGGCGCACAACAACGCACGCACGCGCCAACAGCGCCAGGAGGCGCATAAAATCAGCGTCAGGCCGGCGGAGCGGGGGGAACTTGAACTTACCTGAGCCGCCACCGCCAAGAGTCCGTGCAGTCCACGCTTCAACGCCGCCACCGCCAAGAGTCTCTTCCAGCTAGTTTCAGCGCCGCCGCTCGGGTCTACGAATCCCGGCAGCACTCGCGGCGGCGCACAACAACGCACGCACGCGCCAACAGCGCCAGGAGGCGCATAAAATCAGCGTCAGGCCGGCGGAGCGGGGGGAACTTGAACTTACCTGAGCCGCCACCGCCAAGAGTCCGTGCAGTCCACGCTTCAACGCCGCCACCGCCAAGAGTCTCTTCCAGCTAGTTTCAGCGCCGCCGCTCGGGACTACGAATCCCGGCAGCACTCGCGGCGGCGCACAACAACGCACGCACGCGCCAACAGCGCCAGGAGGCGCATAAAATCAGCGTCAGGCCGGCGGAGCGGGGGGAACTTGAACTTACCTGAGCCGCCACCGCCAAGAGTCCGTGCAGTCCACGCTTCAACGCCGCCACCACCAAGAGTCTCTTCCAGCTAGTTTCAGCGCCGCCGCTCGGGACTACGAATCCCGGCAGCACTCGCGGCGGCGCACAACAACGCACGCACGCGCCAACAGCGCCAAGAGGCGCATAAAATCAGCGTCAGGCCGGCGGAGCGGGGGGAACTTGAACTTACCTGAGCCGCCACCGCCAAGAGTCCGTGCAGTCCACGCTTCAACGCCGCCACCGCCAAGAGTCTCTTCCAGCTAGTTTCAGCGCCGCCGCTCGGGACTACGAATCCCGGCAGCACTCGCGGCGGCGCACAACAACGCACGCACGCGCCAACAGCGCCAAGAGGCGCATAAAATCAGCGTCAGGCCGGCGGAGCGGGGGGAACTTGAACTTACCTGAGCCGCCACCGCCAAGAGTCCGTGCAGTCCACGCTTCAACGCCGCCACCGCCAAGAGTCTCTTCCAGCTAGTTTCAGCGCCGCCGCTCGGGACTACGAATCCCGGCAGCACTCGCGGCGGCGCACAACAACGCACGCACGCGCCAACAGCGCCAGGAGGCGCATAAAATCAGCGTCAGGCCCGCTCCGCGGGACGCGAGCGGGACGCCCGGAGCGAAGCCCGGGCAAAGGGCGGGCCCTCTACGGCCCTCATCGGCAGGAAGAGGCAGGGGCAGGGCCATATATGCTGCAGGAGTCACATTGGACACTTTTGCGCAAGTAAGTTGAGCACACATATGTCCCCAAACTTATTTAGTGCTTTGTACGTTTTGCAGTTATAGTATAAGTCATGCCTAAAAAAGCAGTCACAGTTCAAAATAACAAGATGAATAATTATTTGGTCCAGACTGTTCAGAAGATCAATACGCAGAGGAGGGAGTCATTGGGGCTAAGCCAATCACCGGACTTACTTTGTCTGTCCCCACCCACTTCTGCTATCACTCCGTCTGATGAAATTAACACTCAAGATGTTTTTAGCGCCACCTTGTCAGCCGACACTGTCGCACAAGTCATACCTGATATTTCGGACAATGTAATCCCGGCCTTTGAAAATTCGCTTATTGAGGGTGATATAAATATTTCGATTGACATTAATTCTGATCAAGACACACAGTCTCAGTCATCCCAGGTGCCTATTCTTGATTTAACTCCTACAGCCCATGAAGTTAGACCCAAACGTCAATGCACCAAGATCCCTCTTAAGCGGGGTGGTCTACGCTCAGGGGCTAAATGGAAGAGGACTACTACCTCAAAATCTATACAAATGAATCATGTTGAGGATGCCTCTAGTTGTTCTATTGAAGAAGCCCTCTTAGACAAAATTGCGGACTTTATTGAGACTAAAATCAATTTAATTATTAAACCCCTCATTTCTAAGATAGACAAATTACAAGCAGAGGTCAAAAAGCTGGGTGGTTATCAAAATTCAGTTGCAAGTGGTATTGAAAACTTAACCACGATAGTTACCCTTCTGAACAATAAACATGGGGAAGCCGCTGATGGAATTATTTTGGGCGCCGGAAAGGGAACAGAGCCTTCTGGGGAGAATCCATCCTCACTGATTCCCAACGTTGCGGTTGGGTCCTCTACGTTTCAGTGTCTCCCAGCAAATCCAATTCCTGCGGTAAACGTTAATCACATGCAAACATTACAACCCCATACTTCTTCGACGGATCCCCTGCAATTTATTGTTGAAGCCACACCCGTGGTGTTAGTCCTTGCAAATGTCCCTCCATTAGAAAGAGGCTCGGCGGAAAGTTCTAACTCACTGTGTTGCAAAGCTTTACACTGGTTAACCAGAAATGTGCGGCTAGCTCCAGGAGGACAGCAACATCTCGCAAGTGTAATTAAAACAGCATCTAGGGTTTCTTGGCTGGGAAATCGCCCAAAAAAATTCAAAGGTGATTGTGTGGCTGTGAGCTTTTCAAACCAAAATGTTCTTCCTAATATTCTTGCAAATATCCTTCCCCCTCAACGAAGACAAGGTACTGTGGTTCCCCTTACTCTGAAATTTTTTTATGGGGAACAGCAGAATGTATCAATCCCACAGACTCCTGTCTTAGGATGGAATCCAGATTGGGATTCCCACCCCAGATGGGGTCAAGATATAAGGAACAACGCACCAGCCTACCGACAACAACCACTGGAATTTAACCCTGTTACACAACCTTTGGAACTGTTTAACCGTTTTGCGCCACTTTCTTTCATGGATCAAAATGATTGACTTTTGCCAAGTCAAATTAATGAAGTTGAGGAACCACAGCCGGCACTTGTTTTACCTCTCCAGTTCTCTGCAGGCAATAGAGCCTGTAGAATTTTGAGCTGGAACATTGCTGGACTTAGAAACAAATTTAAAGACAAAATATGGCTGGACAAAATCAGGAGTTATGACATTCTTGCTTTCCAGGAAACTTGGGACACGTCAGAGTGTCTGCCCTTAGATGGCTACTCTCATTTTTCAGTGCCCGCAGTTCCTAGTAAAGCAGGAAGAGCTAGGGGTGGGCTAGTTGTGTATATTTCTCTTGACGTTAAAGGTAAGGCCAGATATATCCAGTCTAAATCCAAAAACTGCTAATGGTTGAATTGACTTTATCAAACTGTAACTCTATTTTACTCGTAAATTTTTATAATTCTATGACCAGTCAATTCCCTAACGAGCATTTGTTAGCCTTACAGGATCTCTTATCTATTCATGTTGAGAATTGCTGTTGTGAACTTGAGGTGATCCTCATGGGAGATTTTAACATCCATCCCTGTTTGGCAGGCTGTCAGAGGGAATATGAGATATCTTCTTTTCATCCTTCACCTCCGCATTTTGAACACACTCTATGCGGAGAGATCTTGGAATCATTTCTGGCTACCCTCAACCTTTACGAATCCTGTACCTGCTCAAATGATTCGAGGCTACCAACATACGTGGGTCATGATTCTGGTACAATTATAGATTATATTTTTGTCTCTCTAAGTATTCTACCAAAAATTTTCACTTATACGGTAGAAACTTCTGTTTTTAGCGATCACAATCCTGTGATTTTAGAGGTTCTAGCATCTGGTGCCCTGGATAATAGGAAGATTGACACATTGTGTGCATCAGGCCTTGAGCTTAAAGACCAAAACCGTAGGCTAAAATGGGACCAAGTTATCCCAATGTCCTTTTTACAGGAGACATTGGCTAAAGTTGCTGATGAAATTGCCATTTGTCTTGATAACGAAAACTCAAGTGCCAAAGTGGTTGATGCCTTTGGGGCTATATGTCATCAAGTTAATCTAGATTTGACCATAAAGGCAAAGTCAAACAAACCAATTGGCCCTAGATGGTTTGATTCAAACTGTTCTAGGGCCCATTCAGCCCTTCTTAAAGCCCTAAAGTGTAAACCTAGAAATAAAGTACTGATAGCTTCATTGAGGAAACAATACAATCTTGCTATTAGGAAGAGGAAATCTGAGATCAAAAATGAGGCTTGGAATGCTTTGTTACTGCCCGAGACACAGAAAGATAGTGCAAAATTCTGGGCAGTCATAAACCATCCATATTTTGTGGGATTAGACAACCAAAGAGCTGACTGTATTATCCCAGATGAACAATGGGTGTCACACTTTAGTTCTATTTATAGTCAAACTCATACCACAACAAATTGTGAAATAACAGCATTAAAATCATTGACTCAAATCCCTCCTTTCACTCAGGAAGAGGTGACACTTGCATTAAAAGATACATTGTGTAAAAAGGCACCGGGGCCAGACGGGGTCCCTGCAGACTTTTTTAAGACTGCTCCTCAATTTAGCTCAAAAATTTTAACTAACATTTTCAACGCCACTAGGGATTTTATTTTCCCCTCTAGTTGGGCAACTTCGACCATTGTGCCAATCTTCAAAAAGGGCCAGAGGACAGATCCGGCCTGTTACAGGCCCATCTCTCTTATTGATTCAAGTGTCAAAATTTTGGGGAGAGTCCTGTTAGGCAGATTGTCCACGATTTTAGATAGTAAGGGTATTTTATCTAATGCACAATATGGCTTTAGAGCCAAAAGAGGAACTTTAGATCAATGCCTAAACCTAGAGCTTATTATAAACAAATATGTGGTCGCTAGGGGTGGCTCACTGTACATGGCCTTTATGGACCTCTCCTCAGCTTTTGACCTAGTTAATAGATCGAAGCTGTGGGGGATCCTGTTGGCCGTGGGCCTTGACCCACCCTTAGTTGTTTACTTAGCTGAGCTACATAAGGATCTTATGACTGCTGTAAGAGTCACTAGGGAAGGAAGATGCACCTGTCTCTTTAAGTCTGAGAGGGGGGTTAGACAAGGGTGTATACTCGCCCCCCTACTATTTACTCTATATATTAACAACCTCGAGACAGTAATGCAAACATCACACAGTGATATTCCGCGTGCAGGGGAGACAAAGATACCTGTCCTCCTGTACGCGGATGACGCTGTTCTTCTTGCACGTTCTGGAGTTGCATTGAATAAACTCCTTTTATCCTTTGGAGCTTTTATGGCATCTTTGGATATGAAAATTAATACAGATAAATCACACGTAATGATCTCTGGACACGCAGGCAGAAAAAAAAAGATGCTAACATTTTATTGCGCAGGGAAGGAGGTAAAGAGAGTTCCTTCTTTCCCATATTTGGGTGTGACTTTTGATGAAAAGGGCTCCTGGGGCCCTCAGCTTCTGGTTAAAAGCAACGCTGTCGCTAGAGCAACCGCAGGGCTGCTGGGTTTTGCCAAAAAATTGGGCGCACGCCCTATGGAAAGCATAATTAAAGTTTATAAAGCAAAATGCATGGCAGTCGCCCAGTATGGCTCCATTATTTGGGAATATATTAACTCCACTAAAATACAGAATGTAGAAAACAAATTCTTAAGATCTCTTCTTTCTGTTCCCCAATCAACCCCGACGTTTGCATTACATTCAGAGGCAGGATTGGGCTATATAGCTGATACTCTGAAATTAGCTCCAGTGATTGGATGGTTAAAAATCTGGCTTAACCAGGAGCTTACTTTAAATCACACCATTTTAAAAGATTGTTTAGCCCTGGACAGAGCTCTTAAAATCCCATGGGTAAGATATGTGAGAACTCAGCTGTCCTCAGCAGGCCGACCGGAGCTCTTTTTATCTCCGGATGAAATAACATACGAAGACTTAAAATCAGTTAAAAATACCCTGTTAAATCTATACGCTTCGGAAAGGGAAGCACAAGAGTTAAAAAAACCCATGGTAAGGAAACACTTTTTGCTCAATTCTGTTCCTGGAATGGAACCATACCTTGTGTGGGTAACAAATCCTTACCATCGTTTTCTCTTAACGAGATTTCGTCTTGATTTAATCCATTTTAACTTGGGTAACTTTGGAACTTGGGCAAGACCTGATGACGCTGAACCATGTGATTGTGATTGTTTCTCGGTTCAGGATACGATGCACTTTATTATGTTCTGCGGCCATTACATAGAGATTAGAAAAAGGTACTTGCTCCCTATTTTACGTTCCCAGGGCTTTATTCAGGTAAAACCAGCTCTGCTTTTCTTGCAACTTCTTCCTAATATAAAAGTAGCCTTTGCCGTCGCTAGTTTTCTAGTGGCAGGAGCACGTTTGAATAAGTCCAAATCTAGGCACAGGCACTTTATCTGTGAAAAATGAACTTCCTCTCTTTTATAATACACCCTTCTTTTTACCCTTTTTAAAATATTTATGCATGTTTTAAATGTACAAATTTAATTGTTTCTTTTTTCTGATAACTGTACGCAAATCTAATGATCTGATGAATTGTTATGTATTTTCTTGCTCGTTCTTTTATGATTTTTATTAATCGAATAAAGATGATTGACTGACTGACTGACAGTGGCATGGAGAGCACAAGACTCACGTCTGAGCATACCCGTCCCACTCGGGTTGACAAATGCAAAAACAAAAATTGATGGACAGAATGCAGAACAATGTCATACATTCACCCCAGTACAGAGATCTGGGCCTAAATCCATCGTTTTTTTGCTCACCATGCCATTCCAGTTTGAACCCAGCCATATGCAAATCAGTCTTGACCCTGTGCCTCATGGGAACAGTCCAGCCCGAACTGCCAAGCCAGGTCCTCCCTGGATTGGAAACAAGCATCCTAGGACCGGTTTCGGGGTTTCACCCCTCTTCAGCCAGGATAGCTTGATTCCAGTGGCACGGAGAGCACGGGACTCACGTCTGAGAATACCCGTCCCACTCGGGGTGACAAATGCAAAAACAACAATTGATGGACAGAATGCACAACAATGTCATACATTCACCTCAGTACAGAGATCTGGGCCTAAATCCATCGTTATTTTGCTCACCATGCCATTCCAGTTTGAACCCAGCCATATGCAAATCAGTCTTGACCCTGGCCCTCATGGGAACAGTCCAGCCCGAACTGCCAAGCCAGGTCCTCCCTGGATTGGAAACAAGCATCCTAGGACCGGTTTCGAGGTTTCACCCCTCTTCAGCCAGGATAGCTTGACTCCAGTGGCATGGAGAGCACGGGACTCACGTCTGAGCATACCCGTCCCACTCGGGGTGACAAATGCAAAAACAACAATTGATGGACAGAATGCAGAACAATGTCATACATTCACCCCAGTACAGAGATCTTGGCCTAAATCCATCGTTTTTTTGCTCACCATGCCATTCCAGTTTGAACCCAGCCATATGCAAATCAGTCTTGACCCTGTGCCTCATGGGAACAGTCCAGCCCGAACTGCCAAGCCAGGTCCTCCCTGGATTGGAAACAAGCATCCTATGACCGGTTTCAGGGTTTCACCCCTCTTCAGCCAGGATAGCTTGATTCCAGTGGCATGGAGAGCAGGGGACTCACGTCTGAGCATACCCGTCCCACTCGGGGTGACAAATGCAAAAACAAATGCCAGAAACCGGTCCTAGGAAGCTTGTTTCCGGTCCAGGGAAGACATGGCTTGGCAGTTCGGGCTGGACACTCCATCCATCATTTCCTTTGGTTTTGCTTTGTTCGCCATAAGTTGGCAGGGTATGCTCAGACGTGAGTCCCTTGCTCACTTTGCCACTGGATTCAAGCAAGCCTGGCTGAAGACGGCTGAAATGCCAGAAACCGGTCCTAGGAAGCTTGATTCCGGTCCAGGGAAGACATGGCTTGGCAGTTCGGGCTGGACTGTTCCCATGAGGCACAGGGTCAGACTGATTTGCATATGGCCATGTCTGAACTGGGGTATCAGAGTGGGCTAAAGAATGGTGATGGATTAAACCCAGATCAGTTGACTGGGGGTGAGTGTTTGCAGTGTTCAACACTCCGTCCATCATTTCCTTTGGTTTTGCTTTGTCATTTATATCATGACATTTTATGGCAGGTAAGCCATACCTAATTAATTCATTCTTAACTCATTTTTAATATTGTTGTAGGTAATATTGTGCTTTAAAAATCATTGATTATATAATATTGTTTATGATATTTTTAAAGCAAGGTACTTGGGCCTCCCACACGAGTGAGGCACCGTTTTTATCGGGAGACCCGGGGGAACGCTGGGTGGTAGGAAATTTGTGTCAGCCCGGTGATGCCACAACTTTCCCACACAAAAATGTGTGTAAAAGGTGATTTTTTCAGCTAAATTTGAGGTTTGCAGGGCATTCTGGGTAAGGAAACGTTGGGGGATCCACGCAAGCCATACCTCCCTGGAATTCCCCGGGTGTCTAGTTTTCAGAAATGTGTGGGTTTGGTAGGTTCCCCTAGGTGGCCGCCGAGCACCGGCCAAAAACCCGGATGACCCCCCTTGCAAAACCAGGTCGTTTTGATGTAGGCAATTTTCATGTCGCCTCAATATGTTTGGGCCCTTGCCTGTCGCGGGTACTTGGGCCTCCCACACGAGTGAGGCACCGTTTTTATCGGGAGACCCGGTGGAATGCTGGGTAGTAGGAAATTTGTGTCAGCCCGGTGATGCCACAAGTTTCCCACACATAAATGTGTGAAAAAGGTGATTTTTTTCAGCTAAATTTGAGGTTTGCAGGGCATTCTGGGTAAGGAAACTTTGGGGGATCCACGCAAACCATACCTCCCTGGAATCCCCCGGGTGTCTAGTTTTCAGAAATGTGTGGGTTTGGTAGGTTCCCCTAGGTGGCCGCCGAGCACCGGGCCAAAAACCCAGGTGACCCCCTTGCAAAACCAGGTCGTTTTGAGGTAGGCAATTTTCATGTTGCCTCAATACGTTTTGGGCCCTTGCCTGTCGCGGGTACTTGGGCCTCCCACACGAATGAGGCACCGTTTTTATCGGGAGACCTGGGGGTACGCTGGGTGGTAGGAAATTTGTGTCAGCCCGGTGATGCCACAACTTTCCCACACAAAAATGTGTGAAAAAGGTGAATTTTTCAGCTAAGTTTGAGGCTTGCAGGGCATTCTGGGTAAGGAAACATTGGGGGATCCACGCTAACCATACCTCCCTGGAAACCCCCGGGTGTCTAGTTTTCAGAAATGTGTGGGTTTGGTAGGTTTCCCTAGGTGACCGCCAAGCCCAGGGCCAAAAACTCATAGGACCCTCTTTGCAAAACCAGGTTGTTTTGTGATAGGTAATTTTGATGTCTCCTCAATAGGTTTTGGGCCCTTGCCTGATGCGGGCACTAGGCCTACCCACGCAAGTGAGGTACCATTTTTCTCTGAATTCTTTGGGGAACGCAGGGTGGGTGGAATTTTGTGGACCCACGCAGATTTCAGAACTTTCCACCACAGAAATGTGAGGAAAATGTGTTATTTTGGACACATTTTTAGGTTTGCAATGGATTCTGGTGTCAGGAGTGCTGCACTAATCCCCTTCACGGAGGCAGAACGACGCTTAATACCCTTGCCCACCATCCGGAACACACTGCATTTGAGCAGCTGCTCCAGATGGGGGGAAAGGGGAATTGGGACAGAGAAGAGACACTCGTGCTGGCCTGGACTCCCTCCTCGGTCTGGTGAAGAATTCTGGAGGATACCTAATGCACAGAAGGGAACAACATTTCAATTCTGTACCTTGACTAAACTTGAATCTCTTGTTGGTTCCTATTCACCCCTAGACCCTCCTACCAGGTTTCTGCAGGAGTTTCAGCTTCTCTTCTTTATGACCAGTGGTCCACTTCAGGTATATGTATATAAGTGGATGACCTAATGCACAGAGAGATAGAATTTACAGGTAAGGTGATCCTATTCTATAACTCTCACACTCTCTCTATCTGCACGATTCTATCTCTTACCTATTGCTCTGGTCTTTCTATCTTTACCTCTTTTCAATTAGTTGTTTGATATTGTCCAGATGGATAATGCACAGTTCTGTAGTCTCTACTATTAGTCTATGACCAATAGTTCAATGAGTTGCACTGCTTCCCTGTAGGTGGCGCGCAAAAGGGGACAGGGAAAGGATAACGGTAAAGGAAAGATTAGGAAAAGCGCAAGGGAGGCAAGGAAGTCAATGAAGGCAAGCTACAAAGTTCCGCAGTCTAGTAACCATGAATTGAGGCAAGAGTATAAATTACGCTGCCACCAACTGTCTTGTGCTTACTTGCTTCTTGGAATAACTGAGCTTGCCAATTGTCTTCAGTCTCCTTCTCTCGACGGTAAGCCTACCGGAGTAAAGGAGACACAGTGTTACCTCTTTTCTCTGCAGTACCTTGTTCTGACGATTTCCTGTGAACGTTGCTTAACTTCGAAAGTAGCAGGATATCATTATGCCAGCTGAGTGGGACTGACAGAATTCTCAGACTTGGACTTCCTACTCTATGCTCTCGGAGAGTAGAAGGGAAAGCTAGGGTTCCTACCGCGTCAGTAAAAACGGAGGTCAAAATTCCTGCGCGCTGACAGGAATACCTGGGAGAATTCAGAATACGCGACTTGTCTCTGACTAAGGTGAATTGAAGTGCACGGTAGAACGCGCTTCCACAGCGCGCGAAGTCTCACGTCCCGCGAGACTTCAGACTCTCACAGTACTGGGGTAAACCAGGTGGCCATCTTGTAACGGCCGATCTTGCATGAACAGTAGACCAGCAATTGAAGAGAGAGGGCTTCACAATGACTCGACGTCTTCTCTGAGTTTGATTCTTTAGAGTGATGATGTTCACATTGTTCCTGACATCTGGGTAACAGAACCTGGTGAGAGCCAGTGAAGTCACCCCATCCAGGATTCCCCTCGGTGTCTAGTTTTAAAGAATGTACAGGTTTGCCTACGTGCCAACTGCGCTAGGGCCCAAAATCCACAGGTATGCACATTGCTAAAAAAAATTCGGAGCCCAGTGGGCTTTCTGCCGCCCTGGGGGAGGAATCGGGGAAGGGGGTTTCATCCTGATATGCCCCTAAAGGGGCAGAAAGACTGTGGCTATTTTTTGTGGGGGTGGGGGCATTGGTATGACCATTTTGGGCAGCCCCCACCCCCACGCATAAAAAAGGCCTGCGTACTCGCTGGCGCCTAGTGGGCTTTCTGCCCCCCCAGGGGGCAGATCAGGGGCCACTGCCACCATCTGCCCTCCCGGGGAGGCAGTAAGACTGGGGGTGGGGTGGGGTATTGTCATGCCCATTTTGGGGAGCCCCTACCCCTACACTAATAAAACAAAAAAATCCATGGTTTCTAGTGGGCATTCTGCACCCCCAGGGGGGGCCAGATTGGGGGCTACAGCTCCCATCATCCTGGGGGGCAGAAAGACTGTCATGTTTGTGGGGGGAGGGTGGGGGCATTGGCGTGCCCGTTTCAGGCAGCCCACACCCTAAAAACAATTGCGCTAAAAAAAATCCCTGGAGTTTAGTGGGCTCTCTGCCCCCCCAAAGGGGCAGATTAGGGGCTAATGCCCCATCTGCCCCCCGGGGGGGGCAGAAAGACTGTGATAATTGGAGGGTGGGGTGGGGGCATGGGCCTGCCCGTTTTGGGCAGCCCCCACCCCTATTGGTATTTTTTATAAAATTCCCTCCTGTCTAGTGGGCTTTTTGCCCCCCCCCAGGTGGGGCAAAAAGACTAAATAATGCCCAAAATATTTGGGGGGAGCAAAGGCCCTTGCCCAAGGGGCCGCTCCCCCCTCCCTGGTGTCTAGTGGGTGGATCCCTGCTTGGGGATCGCCCTCTGGTGGCGATCCCCAAGCAGGGATACACTGGGGACGGGTACCATTGGAAAGGGGAGATTCTCCCCTTTCCAACGATACCTCTCCAGTCTTTCTATGTGCTCAGGGGGCTGAGATAGCCCCCTGAGCACATAGAAAGTGAAACTGAAATGAGCCTCTTGGCTCATTTCAGTTTCACTGTCACTGTAATGACGTCGGCGCGACGTGCGCGCCGATTGTCATTACAGTGAAAGGATGGGGGGGCCTCGGGAGCTGGGGAAGCTCTTCCCCAGCTCTCGAGGCTATTTGCAGTAAAAGGGAATCCCTCTGGTGCCCGCACCAGAGGGATTCCCCAGGGTATGCCTCATGACGAGCTGGACTCGTCATGGGCACAGCGCGACTGTGCTCCATGACGAGTCCAGCTCGTCATGGGCATACAAGGGGTTAAAACATATTTTACATATATTTACATTAGTTTTAGAAAATATATAAATTTTTCTTATTATTTATTCTATTGGTTTGTATAGTAAGAAAGTATATTTCCATTTCCATTATTCTACTATTTGTTTACCACTTCAATTTGTAGCCTATGTTCTTGATTATTTCAATGATTTTTAACTCTGCAGATTATTGGTTCCTTGTTGTTCTTGTCCAGTAAAAGAAAGTTTAATTTGAATGTATTTTCTTAAGCAACTGTTCTGACGGCAGGTGGTTAATTGTTATTGAAGTTAGTATTTGTATGTTAATGTGCTTTTTAGGTTATCGTTAGTGTGGGTTTTGTCCTAGTTGTTGAGGTTAGCAGTACACTTCATTCTGTTTTATTATATATGTATTTTTATTGTAATAAAATATGCTAGATTTTAATCTATTTTAGGTATTTTGGTGTGTGTGTTAGTATTTACTTGAGGTCTGTTTGTTTTGAGGATTGTTTTTTCTGTGCTTTCTTTTGTTGGTATTTTTATTCGATTCAAACTTTTATTTTTGGATTGTGGATACGTTTATCTTTTTAACAATAAAAAATTGTTTGGCTTTTTTAACCAATTATTCATTTTATTTTTCCTTGTTTTCTAATGTGGCTTACCTGGAGTTTTTGTCTTTTTAATGTTTTTGGCCATTTTTGATGGCTTCCTGTGATTTTACATGGCTTTATGTCATGGATTGTATTTCTATATGCATTTTGAAAATTTCCGGGCAATATTGTGTCACATGTTTGATAGATTATGTGCTTGTTTGTATGTCCCATTGTCTTTGAAGGACTTCAGCCACAAAACAGGGAGTAGTTCTATTTTTAATATCATATTTGTTTTGGGTGGGGATTTTTTATTCAATGCATTTGTTCATATTTTGCCATTTTGTAATTATATGTTAAATTATTAACTGTTTTTGATTTTTATGTGCTTTATTGTTAGTTTTCTTATTTGGGGAAATTATTTTATAAATATTAATTAAGCTCACAACCTTGCTGTTTTTGGGGAAATTAGCCGGCTTGGAGGATTTTCGGGACTCCATTTCAACTGGGCGAAGCCAGAATTGCTCCTTCTAACTGACACTACCTTAGGGGTACCATGCAAAAATCCACTGCAGTGGTGCGGTGACTGTACTAAATATCTTGGTATTATATTCTATAGATATAAGGAGCAGGTGATCTGTCTGAACTATGGACCCTCCATTGAAAAACTCACAGCCCAGATCGAGCAGTGGATATGGGTCCCACTCTACAGGGCCCCCTTGTGCCTCTGTGCCATGGGGGCATGTGGGGGGGCATAACATTTGCTCCCCTGTGTGCATGCACCCTAGTTGCTGCACTGCATGAACTTTACAGTCCATGCTGTGCAGGAACAGTTTTTTGTGTTTCCATTGCGGTGCCCGTTTTTAGGGTACCGCCGAGGAAACGTTAAAAAAAAAACACCAGCCATGAGAAATGCTCGTAATTTGGCAAGCGGCCTAACCACGGGTTCGGCGGTGGGGCAGTCTCACGAAGCATATTGTGGCCTCAAAACCGGCGGTCCCTTGGTGGTCCTACCACCCAAGTCTTAATGGGGCAGTCGGACTGCCGGTGCGGCGGTGGCTGAATCGCCACTGCCGCGCCACCACGAGTTTGACGGTCCTTGGACCACCAGCCTCGTAATCTGGTCCTAAATTTGGTCGCATGAACACTAGTGAATCTCCAGAATTGAGAAGGTCTGTCTTTGCAAAGTTGGATGAACAGCTTCTGAAAAATAGGGGCACCATTTCAAAACATGCATTTCCTTATACGTCAGAAATGTTTGTTGTTGTTGTTTGCCTTCTATATCACAATCTGTTATAGGAATACAATGACAGGAAACCTCAAAATGGCTTCAACTGTGAATATCCTGTGCAAGTGTTTTTTTGTCTATTCCTTCTGGCACTGACCTTTGCACCAGAATATGATATAGTAACTACCACGTGGGTCATATTCCCAATTAATATACATCCTCAAGAACTATCACACTTATCTATGTCAAATACCAGGTAACTAGGTTGCCACCCTTGGCACCTGAACGCAATGAGCATCAAGTCACTTCATACTTATCTATACATATTTTAAGAAAGGCTACCTGCAGCCCAGAATTGTGATGTGTCGTGGGTGAACACAATGCATATTGCATTAACCCTCTTTTGTTGGCACTATGTGCAAGCATGACACAGGACAGGGTATAATTCTTTTTTAGGAGATCCCGGGCATTTTGGTGTTTCTGTTGGGCGTGCTCTCACAAAGTTAACCAAAGCTGATGCACTGAAGTAAATTGCAAAGGACATTCACCTTATCGTATGAAATAACTGAAACTAAAAGGGACCGCATTTAGGACAGCCACATGAGCTTGGCTGAAATTCAGATAACATTGCATGCTGGGATGTTTATGTTTCAGGTCCAAGCATTGTCCACCCTACTCACTCATGACATCAGTTTGAAAGATGAGTGCAAAATGCAATGCAAAATTTTACCACTAATTAAAGTTCTAGGGAATGGAAGGGTACCAGCCAACCATCAAACAAATAAACACTCAAGGGGCCGATTACAATGTCGTGTGGAAACTTTCGGATTCAGTTGTGATCGGCGGTTCTGCACGACCAATTACAATGCTTCCGAACACAGTTCAGAGGGACTCCCATTGACTTCTATGGGAGCCTGTGTTTCGACCGACAACACAGTCTCCTGTGGGGAAAAGAGGTGTCTGCGGAAAACCTTGCTCCCTTTGGCAGGCACCCCATGGTGCCGGCCACACAGTGCATGGTCTTACAGGGGGCTCCCTTGGGTATCCCCACGGCCCCCAACCAGAGGCCTCAGGATGAAGGGGGGCCTGTTAGGGGCCCCCAAAGTCCATTTCCGACAGACTTTGTGTTCGACAGTCCAACTCGGAAAGGCTGTCAGAATCCGACATCGTAATGTTCAGTGGAGTGGTGTAGAGTAGAGTGCCATAGAGTGGAATATCATAGTGTGGAGTGGCTAGAATTGAGTGGAGTGGCGTGGAATGGCGTAGAGTGGACTAGTGTAGAGTGGAGTACCTTAAAATGGAGTGGCATTGAATGAGTGTCTTACAGTGGAGTGCCATAGAGTGCAGTGGCATAGAGTGGAATAGCGTAGAGCGGAGTGTCATACAGCAGCATAGAATCGAGTGGCATAGAGTGGAGTACTGCATAGTAGAGTGGTGTACAGTGCAGTGGCATAGAGTGAAGTGCGTAGCAGAGTGGATTTGAGTAGATTGGAATGGTGTAGAGTGGAGTGGCATAGAGAGTAGCGGCATATAGTAGACTGGTGTACAGTGTAGTAGAGTGTAGTTTAAAGAGACAAAGTGTGAAAGTGTGTAACATATGTAGATGAAATGTGGCAGGAATATATAATATGGGGTGGAAAAGGTAAATTTTGTTATTAGCTCTAAATTAGTGAAGTACTATTAAAGTTATAAAACACTTAGGGCCTGATTACGAGTTTGGGGGTGCTGCGCTGGCTCCGCCCGCACCACTAAACCCGTGGTCTGGCCACCCACCAGATGACGAGTGCTTGTTTTTTACGTTCCACGGCAGTGCCCTAAAAATGGGCACCACAATGGGAAAACCAAGAACAGTTCCTGCACGGCATGCAGTGCAGGAACTGGAGTGCATGCACACAGGGGGGCACATGTTGTGCCCGCCTACATGCACCCCATGGCGCAGAGGCACAAGGGGACCCTGTAGGGCTTCATTTGTTTCCTCTCCGTCATGGTTTTCAAGAAGGAGAAACCACAATGAAAACCGTGGTGGAGAGAAAAGTTGTAATATGGTTGGTGGGCATATTGCGTCCTCCTGACCGCCGCAACACTGCTAGGGAACAGTGGTTCCTTGGCGGCTGCTGTGGTCCAATGGTGGTCCGACCTCCATAATTGTAGTAGGGCAGTCGGAATACCGCCACCGCTACGTCCCCACGAGTCGGGCAAATGTGGACCGCCAGTCTCGTAATTAGGCCCTTAGTTTTATATTGTGCAGCGGTATACTGCAGTAACTTTGTGCTAAACCATGGTAAATGCCAATCACAAGGCAGTATATGATTGGCTAATGGCTGTGTTTACAAAAGTAAAATGTAACCATGTATTTTGTACCACACTTGGGCTATATTCTGGGTTTGAGCCCTAGATATAGCTAGGTAGTAGAATTTATTGTTGTTCTTTACTTATTTCCACTTTATTAAGTGTTAATAGGTAGGTACATTTATTAATATTTTTCAATATATTTTTTAAAGGGTTTATGCAGTTCTGCACTAATACCTACAGAATACAGTGGTAGTTTCATAAAAATAGAAAAATGAAATATGTAAAATACGGTGTAATACACTATTTTTAAAAAAAAGTGTATTACAGTGTATTTCCTATTTTTTTCAAAAAACATTTTACATCTTTTTTGTAAGTAGCACAGTACTTTCTAGGGAGTACTGCAGTTACCACAGCACCGCATTAAATATTTTATATAAACTAAATATGTAAAAAATTAAAAACACACTGTAGTACACTATACTTGTGAAATATAGTGTAGTACACTTTTTTTTTGTTTTTTTGGCATATTTAGGTTTTAAACATATTTTTTAAGCACTGCTGTACTTTTTAGGAAGTACCACAGAACTCCGTAATTTTCCCTACCCATTACGACTTTAACAAAATGGTAATAGGTAGGCAAATAATTAAAAAACAAATACCTATATCTAAGGCCCTAACCCAGAACACAGACAAAGTGTACTCAAAACAACATGGCTGACTTTAACTTTTGTAAAGGCAGTCATTAGCCAATCAGATAATGACTTAAAATAGGCATGTACCGAGGTACTTTCACGCATCAACTGCGGCCTCAGATATCACTAAGTTAAAAAGCCTTATAACTTTAAAAATACTCACCCTACTTACATGTACTACCAAAATAAAATTGATGATCTGCACACCATATAATGTATAATCTTTCCAAATTTAATGAAACTCCGACTGGTTGTTTGGTGCGTGAGTACATAGTCTATGGAAAATACATGGGTGGAAAAAACATGTTTTGGGACCCCCCTTTTTTCTTTGCAACCCCTACATCACTGAGTTTTTTAAAACAAAAAACACCTAACTATAACGGTACTTTAACCTTTGTTTTTTCCAGTGAATTTCTAGGTTATTTTCTACATAAAGTAACATTTTATTACCATAGGTAAAGCCAACCCCCTGTGCTGCGCACAGACTTTGGCCATGTGTGGCAGGTGGTTGTTCGCAGGGCCAACCCACCCAGAGGCAGCCAACCCCACACAGAACCACTTTTAATAAAGAAGAGGTGGGGCCTGAGGCCCCTCTCCCCGAGCCTTATTAGGACCCTATCCCCATGGCAAAATACAATTAAACAGTGGAGGAGTGCATGTAGTCAATCCCCAGGGGGGCACATTTAATAAAAAGGGGGAGGGCCATGCAGCCCCATCCCTGACCCTTATCTGGCCCAGTGGACCCCATTCCTCGGGGCCAATTCCAATAAAAAGGGGAGAAGAGCTGCATGGGGCCTCGTCCCCAGCCTTACAAGGCCGAGGCCAAAATCTAAGGCAGAGGTCTTCAAACTTTTGTAGGCTGAGCCCCCCCAGCTAATTTTTTTTAGATGTCGGGCCCCCCCCCACCACCCGACAAAAATTTCTGGAATCTGGTACACTATATAATCGACTGCCACCCGCATAGCACGGGCGATATCTGGCAAATAATGTTAAACACAATAAGAGTGTTTAGAAAACTGCAGGTTTGTGAGTGGGTTTGGTTAAATGACAGAGGTTTATTACACAGTTTAAAACAAAATTTTCCAAGACGAAATGTGCGCAAATTGTTTTTACTATGAAGCTTTGTTTTACACATATAACACATGATTTGACAGATTGATAATAACACCACTAACATTAATGTGATGGGTGTGCCTGTTTTTCGCCACAGAGACGGTCAATCTGTGGATGGATTTTTGCTACTGCCATCCTCAGGTTGTGCTCCACATCTAGTCTTGACCGGTACTTAGTCTTTAACACTGCAAGTGCTGAGAACCCAACCTCACATAAATAGGACGAGCTGAAAGGCAAGAGAGTTTTGATAGCAGTTTCTCTCAAAGCTGAATGTTCTGCAGACATTTTCAGCCAAAACTCTCCCAGTGAGACTTTGCTGAATTGCATCTGCAAAGTGCGGTCACTTTGGAGATCAATCAGTTCTTCCTGCATGCGAATCGGGAGATGGCTCCCCACGTCTTCCAGAAATGGTTGAAAGACCCAGTCATTGAAGTGATCGATGTCCTCAGGAAAATACTTTTCTAAACTGTTCCTGAGAGACGTCAGGTGATTTTTTTATTATCTCACCAACACTTGGAAGTTCATATTCAGTCTCCTCAAGAGCATCTACTAAACATGGAAACTGCTCAAACAGGCCTTCTTCCACTAGTCTTCTCCATAATTCCAGCTTCTTCTTGAACGCAGTTATTCTTTTATTCATTGTAAAAGAAGTGATTTCAGCTCCTTGCAGAGACAGATTCAGGGAATTTAATTTGTCGAAAATGTCAGCAAGGTATGCTAAAAGCACAAGCCAGCGGGGATTGCATAGCTGTTCTGCTTTGCCAGGGTCCAAACACAGAAGAAACTGCCGTACTTCATTCCTTAATTCAAAGATGCGAGTCAGCACTTTCCCCCGGGATAACCACCGCACTTCTGTATGAAACAGCAAGCCATCATGCTCAGCTCCCATTTCTGCACATAAAATTGCAAAAAGACGAGCTCTTGTGGGATGAGTCTTTATAAAATTTACTATTTTTATAGCAGAATTAAGCACATCCTCAAGTTCACTGTCTATGTTTCGAACAGCAAGGGCTTCCCGGTGTATCATACAGTGGGTCCACAGAATATGTGGAGCCACTTTCAACACGTTAGCTTTTAGGCCAGCCCTAGCACCACACATTGAAGGAGCACCATCTGTGCAGATTCCAACACAGTTTTCCCATTTTAAGTCATGGATTTTCAAGAAGTCATTGATAATGTCAAACAAATCAGAACCTGTCGCCCGCCCCTTGATTGGCTTGCAAAATAAAAAATCTTCCAATAATAGTGTTTCATAACAGTATCGAACATAAGCAATTAAATGGGCATCCTTTGACACATCATGAGTTCATCTAATTGCACAGCAAACAAACTTGATTTCAACCGGGCTATAAGCTGTCCCTGGATATCTTCTGACATGTCAGAGATGCGGCGGCAAACTGTTGTGTCTGAGATGGGTATGCTTTTGAACTTCTCTGCTGCTTTTTCACCAAGCATTGTCCTAGCGACGTCGAGTAATGCTGGGAGAATCACTTTTTCTCCATCTACAAAGGGCCTTTTATTTTTAGCAATGTTGTATGCTACTTGGTATGAAGCTTTTAATGCATTTGCTGGAGTATTTGCCACCTGTTTCACCGCTTCTTTCTGTTGAGTTATGTCCTGCAACTTCCTGGCAAAAAAATCTCTGCTTTTTCCTGCCAGAGACCCATGTTTCGTTTCAAAGTGACGCCTCAGTTTGGTTGGCTTCAAGCTGTCATTAGCTAAGATCACGCCACAAACCACACACTGTGGTCTACTTTCTCCACTAACAACAATGCAGGTGAACCCAAAGTCCAAATAGGAGGCATCATATTTCCGTGTTTTTGCAGCTTTTCTCTCTCCATCTGTTTCTGTTTCAGCCTTTCGCTTGACCACTCTACCATCTTTTGGCAGCAGGAAACGGTCCATGTCAAACTTGTGCTTAACCTAAGATACAAAATTCCGAAGCTGCATGTTAATTAATAGTACATGGCTACAATTTTACAGCTTCATGTGGTAGAGCATGTTTTGTAGTTTCAAAAAAATCTTCACGAAAATTCTTCTTATATTATAAAAAAAAAATTGGGATGAAAAATTAAATTTTATGATAAGTGGGTAAAAAGTAATTCCAGCTCATCCAGGCTTTAAGTAAGTGCTTCCATAATTGCTGCAGTATGTAAATGCTGTATACCACCGTTGAGGCTCTGCAAGTTACTTGTTCAAAGGTTCATGAGGGCAAACTTCAGCACTGCCCCTTCACCCATCACTCAAAAACAAATGCGTACCTTCTTATTCACTTCCTCGAATGTTCCTGCTGCTTGAATATGAGTCCTCTGCCTAGCGATCAAAAAGCGTTTTCCCTTGCAATGAAGAGAAAATGTTTAAGAAATATTATGTGCATGTTCTTAATATGTTTTGCATGAGACATCATGAAAGCTCCCCTGAGATCAGAATCATAGTGATTGGCAAGGGAGTGAATGACATGCCTAGAAGTTACCTGCTGCCTTATCTTAAGGGCAAATAAAGTATGCCATGATATGCAAGTTATTAGTTTCAAGTCCTGACGGCTGGTAAGATAACCATGATCTCCAAGTTAAGAATGTGATTACTGGCAGGGCCACGTTAGCTTTCCATTCTTTCAAGTTTGTTAAATTGATCTTGAATGTACTTCCTTGGAGCTCCTTCACTTCAATATCCCCCATAAACAACACACCCACTCTCCTGCAAGCGACAAGTTTCCTTTACTTTTGCCTTGCCAATATTTCAACACATGCAGTTCCTCTGCAGAGAGGCGAAGGATTGGATGAGCATGTGTTTTGATTTTTTGGTTATGACCCAGACCGTCGCTATGCGAGACTTGCAGTGCCTTTGATTCTCAAATCCAGAAGTCTTAAATCATGGTTATTGAGCTGTTTAAGTACGGGCACATCTCTGACCGGCTCAAGAGGTTGTACGTAACTTTCATGGGATATTGCAGAGGGAGGCCAGAGTAAAAAAAAGCACTTGGGAAGAAGAATTCTATTGCATCAAAAATTGTCCATATAACATGTGCTGCTGAATGGCATCTATAAAAGACATAAGGGGGGGCTACTGGGATACTCCGTACCGCCACACTGTACCTTCTAAAAATGTTGGATTCAAAAAATAAATCTTTCCTATGCCCAAGAATGTATACCATGCAGATCACACAACGGTATTCCTCACTGTTTGGTCTAACATTTCCTATAGAATGCTTTATACACAAGATTCATTGCCTCTGAGTAACCAGTGCTCAATTTAATCCGGTGGTTGTCTTTAGGTTCCACCGGCACTTATTTTTGGTGACCGTCACTTATTTTTCCTCATCGCACATTTACCTAGAGAAAGAGAGGAATAAACAAACACACAAAGGGGAAGAAAGAGGAAAAGAAAGACAGAAAAAAGCCACAGAGGGAGAAAGCAGGAAACTGCAAAACTGAGATAAAGGTGCAAGGTGTGACTGGATTAAAGGCATGACAGATTACGAAACAACATATTTGGAAAACTAACATTTAATATTGCTGGCTTTCGGCATTTGAGCAGAGCTCTGGACACCAGCACCTATTTTTTTTTGTTTGTTTTACACAAATTAAGCACTGTGTATAACATGTGTGCGATGGAAAGTGCTCTGACACCCTATGGTTGGTATGAGTAGCAATATAAAACAAAAGAAATGCATGCAAGAAAGGGACTGTGGAGAGTTGAGTGACACTATGGGAGGTGGTAGTGAGGGAGTCTGTGGAGATGGAGGTTATTGGGGGCTGGGGTGCCCAAAAAGATTGTCGCACCAGGCGCCCTTAACTCTAAAGCTGGCCCTGCAAGCACCTAGTGTGTTTCCTACCCATAAATCCTCATATTCAAAGAGCACATAGAATAGTTGAGCTATTGTGCCAGTGGCTTTGAGAAAGGAAGCAGTCTCTCAAGCCTGCAGTTTTTTTTGTGCAAAGATGTATATACAAATGACATCAAATGAAACAGAGTTCTCAAAATAACATTTAAATGGCTTTTCACATTGGATAAACAATGGGAAAGAGACTACAAAATATGTGACAGGCTCCTCGAACAGTGCACCGTTACTGACAGTGGTGGCAAGGTCTTGATTGCCAGTCCATTTTGTTGCCCTGGTTCTAGTGGTGGCTGCTGCAAATAAAAAGCGGTAGGGTGTGGGGCATGGGTGAATTCAACACCCACGTGAAAGCTGTAGAAACCAATAGAAATAACCCACATTAGATAGCAGTATAGTGGTGCTACTAGAATCAAAGCAAGAAGGCACCGGTGTGCTGAAGAAAGCAACGCCCTGCGTGCGCAACACCTGCAAAACTACAGTGAAGTTCTTCAAAAGCTTTCTAATTAGCCTCTCATGAAATATTAAATCTGTTCACTCCCTTCATGCGTTTGTGGTGCGAGACTCTCTGGTTGCATGTGTGTCTTTCTCTGTGCTGTGTGTAAAGACTCCGTGCGATGATGCACTCTTGCTTTGCTTCCTGAAAATAAAACGTCTTTATTCTTGTGTGCTTCTGTTGTCTGGTAACAAGTGGCTGTGAATTAGTGATTCCCTTGTGAGTGCAGGCATTTTTGTAATAATGTAAAAATGAAAATCTCTTTGAAAAGCAGAAGGCGCCGTGTTCCAGGTTTTAATTGTCTATACTTGGGCACACAGAGTTTGTTGCTCCCTTGCGATGTTCCTACGGGCCTTGCTGAAACCCCCAGAGAGGTTTCTTTACACTACAGAAGTATAGACACGTCCTGCCCCATTGCAATTTTATTTAAAATAACCTTGCTCTGCATTGCGATGCGTGACATTTTCATAATTTCAGTGTAATTATGACTGACATTTCAACAACTATGAGTGACAAATCAAGCAATGAAGACAAGGGAAACATAAATATCTGAAATTGCACCCATTTGAGCAACGTGACTGCACCAGCAAAAGCACATTTTCATAGCATACCAAGTCAGTGTAACAGTAGATCAGGCTTCTCCAAAAAGTAGCTCGCAAGCTACTGGTAGCTCTCTAGCTACCCATGAGTAGCTCTCCTGTGTGCAGCCCAGCCTACAGAATTACAAGCCTTTGCTTGGTTGAATTATTATACCTATACCTAAATGGAAAAGTGCGTATTTAAGAGGGAAAATGCTTTTAATTTCAAAGCCCATATTTTCCAAATTATTAGGTGACTCAGTGTAACCAGCGCTGCTCGGCTCACTTTCATTAACTACATGATGTATTCTGAAGAAAATGACGTTGCTGATTTGTAAAAGAAGAGTCCATGGGCATACATGTGTGTGTGAGGGAGGAAGGGTGGAGATGGCAGCCAGGCAGAGTGCAGCTCCAGCATAAGTACAGATAGCCACATGCCCTTTCTAAATAGATTTTATTTACACAATCCATGGGCATACATGTGTGTGTGAGGGAGGAAGGGTGGAGATGGCAGCCAGGCAGAGTACAGCTGCAGCATAAGGGAGTAGGGATAGCCACAGGCCCTTTCTAAATAGATTTCATTTGCACAATCTGCTGCACACGAGCGCTAGAGTTTGCTGGTAACTGTTTACTAGCTTGGGTGAGCAGACGTTCCTTCCAAGCTTCCCTTCCCTCTCCCACATCTATATAACATGATGCACTCTATTCCAACAAGATAACAATCCTATTTGTACATTAACAGAACCCTTCAGAGAGAACGGTTCAACAGCAGTTTCTGATTACAATACCATGCACAACTGGGGCACAGAGATCACATTTCCAAGTCTCCCAGAAGATAAACACTCCTCTGTTACTGACAGTCCTTCTGACCTTGAGGTGTGTTTAAATTACGAAATGATGAGCACGTCGTGCCCCGTTGCAAGCTACTTAAAATTGGTTGTGTCTCTTCCATTTTCCCTCGCCCCCCACCCCCATCCTCCTTCCCTGCCCACCTCCGCCTGACTCAGCGAAAACTTGGGCATGTTTTGCCTGTTCGATTTTCCCCCTCTCCCCCCGGCCTCCTCCCCCGCCCACCTCCGTCCGACTGAGGAAACTAGGCAGCATTGAAAGGAAAATGTTTGCAAATAAGGCTACAAGGCATAGGGAGAAAGTAAAAGTATTATAAACTTACCTGTTGGTGGTTTCAATCTTCCGACAGCAGCAGGAGAACGCCAGGGCATCAGCACAAGAATTCTTCACGTCGATGAAGTCAACTGCAGGTCACCAGGATAAGACAGGAACCAACGACGAAGACAGTGAAAGGCAGCAAACGGCAGGATTGAAGAAACGCCACAATACCCATAAAGTGGACGAATTCAGGAGCTTTATGCTCCACATTTCCCGGCACTTCCTGCCATCGGTATAGCTGTCCCCTTCATTGGTGTAACGTCAGTGGTGACGTTACTGAGTGCTGATTGGCTGCTGCGAAGGAGTTTGCCAATCGAAAAGCCCCATTTGAAAAGGGGAAGAAATGCAGGAAGTAAACGTACTTTCTACGTTTAGATTAGATTGAAGCAGGTGAGATTTTCCGGGGAAGTTCGCGCCCCCCCCTGAGATGATGGCGCGCCCCCCCAGGGGGGCGCGCCCCACAGATTGAAGAAGTCTGATCTAAGGTGAGAGGAGTGTGCAGCCGCCCTCCCTGAGCCTTGTTAGGTTCCAAGGACCCTATCCCATGGGGCCAAATATAATAAAAAAGGAAGGGGGTGCATGGCCTCCCTCCTGAGCCTTATTTGGCCCCAGGGATTCCATCCGCCAGGCCCAACCCAATAAAAAAAGGGAAGTTACCCATCCCCGGGCCCGTTTTTTGTTTTAAAGGGGTGAGGGGCTGCATGGTACCTCCTCCCCAAGCCCTTTCAGGTCCGGTGGTCCCCATTCCCTGGGCCAAAATCAATTAAAAAAGGTAGGGGGCATGCAGCTTCCCTCTCCAAACTTTTGTGGGCCCGTGGACCCCATCCCCTGGGTCCACATTTAATAAAAAGGGGAGGGGCGTGCAACCCCACTCACGAGTCTTATTAGGCCCCAGGTACCCTATCCGCAGTGGCCAAATACAATTAAACAGGGGAGTTCCCCCCCCCCCAGCGCCTTGAGACCCTACGGGTATGTAGCGCGCTTTATAAGTGTCACTGATTGATTGATTGATTGATTGATTGGGGAGGAGGGCATGCAGCCTCCCCCTCCAACCCTTCTTTGGCCCCTGGGTGCTCCATCCTCCACATTTAATGAAAAAGAGGAGGGGAGTGGGGTCCCCGAGCTTATTAGGGCCCACGGACCCCATCCCTGGGGCCAAATACAATTAAACAGGGAAGACGGGCATGCAGCTTCCCTCTCCAAGCCTTCTTGGGCCCTGGGGAACCCTTGCCTGGGGTCAAGATCTATGATGAGGGGAGTGTGTAGCCCCCTTCTCTGAGCCTTATTTGGCCCCGCGTATCCCATTCCCCGGGGCCAAACCAATAAAAAAGGGGAACTGGGCGCGTGCTCCCACTCCCCGAGCCATCATAGGTTCCAGGGACTACATGAACCTTTTTGGGCCTTATACTCCATCCCCTGGGGACAAATTGAATAGAAAAGTGGAGGGGATGTGCGGCCCCCTTTCCCGAGTCTTATCAAGCCCTGGGGACCCCATTAACTGGACCAAGTAAATAATGAAGGAAAGGGGCATACGGCCCCCTTCCTTAAGCCTAGCTAGGCCTTGGCCCCCCTTCCCCGAGGCTGAAATAAAAGGGGAGGGCCTGTGCATCCCTCCTCCTTGAGATTTTATAGGCTCCGGAGACCCTAACCTCTTAATCCCCCATTCCTCGGCCTGTGCCTTATTTAAAAGTGGAGGGGGCCTTGTGGCCCCCCACCTTTTAAACTAGAGGAGTGGCCCTGGGGTATGGGGTCCCCAGGGCTGTTTTAAGGCTCAGAGAGAGGGGCCACATGGCCCCCTCCCTGTAAAAAATACTTTGGGCCCCAGGGATGTGGACCCAGGTGACGAAAACTGCATAGGGCTGGGGACGCGCTACTCCCTCCACTTAAGAATACTTTGGGTGCCAGAAGATGGTGTCCCTGGGACAGAAAATGGCTCGAAGAGTGGGACTGCGCTTCCACTTCCCCTTAAAAAAATACTTTGAATCCCAGGGGAGGGGTTTGGGGAGGGCCCTTACTCTCACCCCATCTCTCTCTCTCTCTCTCATTTATATATATATATACTCGTTAAATAACAGTGACTCTTTCTATGTTAATGAATAACCGCCATAGGTTAACAAGCTAAGGGTGTATTTAAACGCAGTAATTATGTCCTACCTGTGTTCAGTGACCAAGGCGGCAAGTCCGTCGAAACGCGTTTGGCTTTGGTGTGAATAAAATATTTTCTTGATGGATTTCCCACGGTGTCAGCGCCTCTTCAGTACCGTTTGAATTGGATTGTTTAGTTTATAGAGGCTGGCCGGAATCTCCTACGCTGACCCTCCTTGTTCAGGAGCTCTTCGTCACCGGCGTTCGAATTGGAGTATCTTTGCAGTCAAGGAAGTCGAAGAGCCCCCGACGAGCCTACGATACGGGAATTCAGCGGAATCGGATTTCATTCACGACTTCAGGCAAGCCGAGCTCGGGGGTCGCCAGAGGGCAATCCAGGATCTCAGGTGAGCCTGTCTGAGTGTTTGGTGTTTCCGTGACGCGATCCCAATACTAGTGGCTTGTGGGAAAGGTAGTTCGCAAGCGTTTGCGAGCAGTGGGCATCAAGAAGAACACATTACCTCACGACCATGGCAGAAGAGTGGGTAAAGAAGCGCGAAGAGGAAGCCCTGAATATCTTCAGTGAGGCAGACACAGGCGGGGCGGCAGCTATTGATAGTAGTGGAACAAGAGTAACACATCCAGTCAGTGAAGTCAAAAAATTAACATATGAGCTTGAGAAACTACGCAAGTTGGAAGTGTCGAAGTGGTGGGAATGTAAATCCTTGCAGAGGTATCTAGATGTAGGTCGCGTTCCTCGAGGCCTGAGGATTCTAATTGCACCAACATACGAAAACCCAGACCCAGCGATGTTACAAATGTGGGCGGAAAACAGCGCTCAATCGTCAAAAAACATGTTGCAAATTTTAATTAAGTTTGCAGTAAGCGACCGGACCAAGATCATGGAGAAAATTACTCTAATCATGAAACAATTAGAGGAGTTGACTAATCAGGAAGAAGTTTCTAAATATTTAACGGACATAGAGAACAAAGTCTTGAAGCATGAACAGATCATAAAACAAAGGAAAGCGATGAAATTCCAAAGAGACAGAAATGATTACCTCCAAGGACGTATTTACACGTTTTCTAAAAAATTCGACAACATTAGAAGACAGCAATTGTCATCCTCGGCGGGGCAGATTCCGAGAGTGAGCGATCCAAGTGAGTCGGAACTCAGCTCAGAACTAGAATCAGATTTAGAGGGGGCAACACCGCAAGAACCGAGCTGCAGGGCACCAACACCCATCCAAGAGTTTGGTTTTTTACGCTTAGAAAGGGTCATGAGCCTGAGACCCAGAGCGTCGAAACCAGAACAAAAATCAACAGCTCAACAAAAAGAAGGAGCAGGAAAAACAGGAGGTGGGGGAAACGTGCAACAAAAAGCAGGCAAACAGTCATACAGAAAGAACAAACGCAATTAAAACCTGCAGAAAATGTAGATAACACAGTAATCAATTTGTCTCAGATTGAGCTATCGGATAAAGAGAAAAATATTTTATCATTGGGACTTTCCTTTTGCACAGTCACTAACTTCGACTATACACAAACCAGAATAGACTTGTTTCAATATATTCGAAAACTGAAACTATGCAAATATTTTTACAATGTAAACAAAAAGTCAACAACCATGACATCAACAGACAATACAAATGCCACTGCAAGTGATCTACAAGTAGCAGATATGTCTCTCTTACAGAATTTACAAGAACTGCACCAAGAAATAAGCCAGATATCTCCTGCAGATGCAGCAATTAGCTCAGACGTTAACATATTTCAACGGTCACAAAGCCCCTTCAGACCTAAATCTATCTTTTCTCCAGTTATGCCGAGGGATGGCATTGATATATTTTCGGACAATGTCATTAAAGATCTCAAAGAGTTAGCTCTGAATAGTAATAAGAACTTTACCACGAACTATAACAACAGATCCTTTGAGTACAACACATTAATCAGAAAAATCAAATCGAGGAACGACATAATGGTCAGATGGTCTGAAAAAGGCGGCAACATTGTCCTATGGCCCACAGACATGTACCATAAGGAGGCAATGGCACAACTACAGGATGCTAACTGCTACAGCCGCATCAGCTCCACATACTCTACAGGGGTGAAAGAACGTTTCCACAGAGCCCTGTATGAATGGAAGGGAATGGGACTATTATCTAAGGAAGAGATGGATTTTCTTAAAAATGATTATCCAGTAACACCACAATTATATCTTATTCCTAAGATTCACAAAAACCCTGTGTGCCCCCCTGGAAGACCTATTATTTCAGCTATAGGGGGTCTCTTCGAAAATACCAGCAGATATATCGATTATTTTCTCCAACCCTTCGTTCGGAGCTTACCTTCCTACATTGGAGATACTGGGGACTTTTTGACAAAAATAGTAAAGCATCAATGGAATGACAGTTCTATATTTTTGACACTTGATGTACAGAGTCTGTATACGAGCATTAAGCATGATGATGGTCTAAATGCCATGAAATTCTTTCTTAACAAAAGGCCATTGGAGTTGTACCAACACACAGCCATGTTACTAGACATGGCGAAATGGTGTTTACATAATAATGTTTTTTTGTATGACAGGCTACACTACCAACAAATTCAAGGTACGGCCATGGGTACTTGCTTTGCCCCCAGCTATGCTAATTTGCATATGGGCTGGTGGGAGGAGCAAGTACTCATGGTCGAGTTCTCATTACAAATACAACAGAATGTAAAATTGTACACAAGATATATAGACGATATCTTTATCTTGTGGGAAGGCACAGAAGAAACTGCCTTAAAGTTTTCTGAAGATCTAAACAATAACGAGTTGAATTTAAAATTTACCTGCACTGCCAGTAAACAGTCAATTCATTTTTTAGACTTAGAACTGTATATACAAGATGGCAATATAGAAACAAGATCCTATAGAAAGAGCACCTCAGGGAATTCTATCCTACATGCCAGCAGTTTCCATCCCAGCAAACTGATTGAAAGTATCCCCTATGGGGAATGTCTGCGGATGAAAAGAAACTGCAGTTCTTCAACTAGTTTTAATCAAGCGAAAGAAGAACTCTTTGACAGGCTAAACAATAGGGGATACAAACCAGAGATCCTCTATAAGGCAGAAAACAAATGTGCCACAGTGGAGAGATCGAAGCTACTTAAAAGAGATAAAACAATTTCCATACCACCATGTGACCCTCCAGCTAGCACACCACCACGACTTATCACTGGCTACAATATCTATCACAACAATATACGCAGAATACTGACGAAACATTGGCAAGCGGTAAGAAGTGATCCAACAATAGGAGAGATATGTAGCAAACCACCGCAAATCACATTCAG
Organism: Triturus cristatus; assembly: GCF_964204655.1. Classification (NCBI taxonomy): domain Eukaryota; kingdom Metazoa; phylum Chordata; class Amphibia; order Caudata; family Salamandridae; genus Triturus; species Triturus cristatus. The sequence goes on from NC_140584.1 coordinate 352,329,556, forward strand.
ACGAGCAAAATCAATGAGGCAGGAGCTAGTTTGCAATTCACCCAGATTAGACAACAAAACAGATTGGCTCAAAGCAAGGAATGGATTCTATAAATGTGCGAAATGCAAGGCGTGCAAGTTTGGGGTTAACACCCGCAGCCTAAGTTTGCCCTTTAAACAGACTCCTTTTGAAATCCGCAGTAATTTCACTTGCAAAACAGAATTTGCAGTGTATGTTCTCAAGTGTACCTGTAATAAATTGTACGTGGGTAGCACCATCCATCAGGTACACGTACGAATTCTGCAGCACCTACGTGCAATAAATAGTGATGATCCATCCTACCCTGTGGCACGTCACATAAACACCATACACAGGGGTAGAAGTGAAGATCTCACATATTTTGTGATAGTGTCCCCAAAAACATTCGAGGAGGGAACAGATTACTATCTCTGCGCAAACTCGAATCAAGATACATCTTGCTACTCAATAGCAGGATTCCGAATGGACTTAATGCGGATGAGGCCCTCAGTGTGCATCTGCAATAATAAAGCTAAATAAATGCAACACAGTACATGTAGCATTGAAGTAACATTGCACTGTGTGTTTATTCATTTATTTGAAAGACTTCTTTTTGTGTTTTGTGCTCACTCTTCTTAAGCACAGGTTTAGACTTTTGGTTCAGCCAAGTTTAATACTAGCTTGTTTTTCCTTTAGGCGCTTTGAACCCTTACATTGGAGTCACATGCAGTCACTACCCACTTGGGTTTAATTGTTTTGTTAGTGAGTTAATTTAATAACATTCAAGCACATGTTTGCAATGCTCATGTTTTATGTTTAATAATGAAAAGTTAACGTTCTTGAAATCATTATTTCTATGTACAAACACTTGTTTTTTCAAAAAATACTCGTTAAATAACAGTGACTCTTTCTATGTTTATGAATAACCGCCATAGGTTAACAAGCTAAGGGTGTATTTAAACGCAGTAATTATGTCCTACCTGTGTTCAGTGACCAAGGCGGCAAGTCCGTCGAAACGCGTTTGGCTTTGGTGTGAATAAAATATTTTCTTGATGGATTTCCCACGGTGTCAGCGCCTCTTCAGTACCGTTTGAATTGGATTGTTTAGTTAATATATATATATATATATATATATATATATATATATACTATCTACTGGAGGTCGCCAGTAGATAGTTATAGTTAGGACCGTGTTTCCATAGGAAATCTGAAAATTCTATTTTGAATAACTTTGGCGCCGGTTGACGAATCTTCGCGAAATTTTCGAAACTAATGGGGCGCTCCGCTCAGCTCCTACCCTGAAAGTCTCGGGGGGATTCATCAAGCGGGGGCCGAGAAAAAAGAGGGGTCCCAAAATGCATTTTCCCCATGCAATTTTCCATGGCCACACCTATGTGAAAGCGGCGCATCATGTCTGGGGCCCACCGGAGGGTTTGAAAATTAACTCTATGGCAGAAGAAACTGTGTTGGCAAATGTACATGGACCCGAATTGTGGGGAAGATTAGACCACAACCACCAGCATGCTTCACTGGAGACAGCATGCGTTTTTGGGTAAAAATAGGTGTGGCCATACCATGATTTGCTACTGCTACCCCATGAGGAAGGAGCTTGCGGCTCTGAAACGCGTCGGGGATTTTTATACAGCCATGACATGCCGCTTTCTGCAATAAAGGTTTTGATAACTCACCTCTCGATGGAGTGGCATCCTTGAGTCAGAGGCATCTTGGATAATATGAAACGCGGCGGCCTCAGCCGCGGAGGATGCACCACCCGCTTGAAATATGGAGGCGGAACTGCATGGCTGGGATCTCTCAGCAGTGAAAACAGCGTTGAGAGGATGCAATGTGAAAGCGGCGCATCATGTCTGGGGCCCACCGGAGGGTTTGAAAATTAACTCTATGGCAGAAGAAACTGTGTTGGCAAATGTACATGGACCCTAATTGTGGGGAAGATTAGACCACAACTACCAGCATGCTTCACTGGAGACAGCATGCGTTTTTGGGTAAAAATAGGTGTGGCCATACCATGATTTGCTACTGCTACCCCATGAGGAAGGAGCTTGTGGCTCTGAAACGCGTCGGGGATTTTTATACAGCCATGACATGCCGCTTTCTGCAATAAAGGTTTTGATAACTCACCTCTCGATGGAGTGGCGTCCTTGAGTCAGAGGCATCTTGGATAATATATATATATATATTTATATATTTATATATATTCACTGAAAAAGACAAAGGTTAAAGGGACGTTATAGTTAGGCCCACATTTCACTAGTACAAAAACATAGAAATTCAGCAGTTATAGTTACCTGGGCTAACTATAACTTAGGTACCCCCCCATGCACTGCTTATGACCCCACCTATTACATCATTCATGACATGGTCAGTGACATCACTCTTGACATAACTGATAACATCATCCAGTGAGTGTAAGTGATTTGTTAATGCTTCTGTGACTTAAAGATATATACTAAGCTACACTATAAGTTAAATTACTATTCTGTCAGGTTTAGGGTGGCACGCGGTCTAGGGCCCACCCCACCACGCATTTCATGTACATCCCTTACTCAGCGCAGTCGTGTAATTTTGCCATCATGCGCTAAGAGCCTTTGTGGTAAAGCACATGAAGCTGCTTCCTTGGCTCACCGTTGGGTGCTGTGCTCTCACCAGAGGTAATGGGTTTTATGCTGCATCAAATTGCTCTAACAGTGTTTAGTGCCTTTGTTTTTATGTCTGTGTTTGTTTTCAGTTCTCAGGGATGCGTTGCTGACGAGCTCTTCCAGCTCTTTCGAGACTTTCGAGAGGTTGGGTCTGGAAGTCTACATTTCCCATCCTGCTTAGAGGACGACACACGATGAGCGTGACCGCGCTGACGTCAGCGGTAACGCCCTTTCCTCCTTGCTCACTATTTCTTGGTTTTTGCTGCACACGGAGCTCCTGGTTCTTGCTCCCGCACTTCATCTCCTCCTGGGGGCCTCCCGTTGTCATCAGTAGGTCCACGCCATCTCCCGCAGTGCACGCTGGGCCTCCCGCTGTCATCAGTAGGTCCGCGCCAGCTCCTGCAGTACACGCTGGGCCTCCCGCAGTCATCAGTAGGTCCGCGCTGGCTCCCACAGCTGATTGTCCTTCGGTGCTTGCAATTTTCTTGGTGAGAAGTAGAGTAGCTCTTACTCTACAGGTAAGAAGAGTATTATTCTTACAAACGAGGGGCTCCTCTTTCTAGTCAATCCATTTGCATATTTTCTCCATATGCAGATTTAGTAACATGTTTACATGTTTTCTGGTATGAAAATTGGCTACACATGATTTGCATGATTTGCATGTCTGACGTTCTACAAGTCATGGTTTTGTTGTAAAGAAAAGAAGGACTACTTTGGCATTGTCATTTCGTTTACTAGTGAACATGATAAACACATGTGCAATGTTGTTTGAGTGATGTTAGTCCAAGTGTAACTCTTTTAGTTTTCTTTGTGAATTCAGACCCTCTCATTTTAATCTTGTACCAGTGCAAACATAGGATAGTGAGACAAATTCGAGGGTACATTTGTTTTACTTATCGCTGAAGTGTTCTTTGTTGTATTGTAATCTTTTTTCCCTTACAGATCTCCTTCCCAGCTGTTCCCTTCCCGAATTCCCTTCCTCCCGCTTGATCACTTCAATCCTCTGTCATACTAAAACCAGAGTTGAAGGTATCAAGAGGTGGGTCCTTGTATCTTCGCGTCCAGATCCTGAGGAAGAAAGCTTGCCTTGACAGAATAGTGAGCCCACGAATTCTATTCCTCCCGGTCTGCACGAGAGGTTACAATGGCCACCTTGGATGACCTTTTAAAAGTTATTACACAAATGCAGAGGGATTTAGCGGAAGTAAAAACCGCGACAGCAGCTCTTTCTGATAAAGTTGATCGTATGCAGCAACAAAGTACTGGTAGTCCTTTTCCTCAGACCTCAACATCTGCGTCTAGAATGGACTCACAACCCTCTACCAATATTGCTGTGAACATTCCTACGCAAATTCCTTTGGCTCCTCCTGAACGTTTTCAGGGGACCCTTCTAAAGTACAAATCTTCTTGACTCAAGTGGAATTGCATCTTACTTGTATACCCGCCGCGTTTCCAGATCCGCAATCCAGAATCGCCTTTTTGATATCCTATCTGTCAGGAGATGCAGCCACTTGGGCTGTCCCTTTGGTGCGACAAGATAGCCCGCTTTTATATAATTGGCGACGATTCGTGGAAGAGTCCGAAAAAATATTTGACCGACGTGCAGTTACTTTATCGGCTGATCGAGAATTATTAGAACTAAGGCAAGGAAAGAAAGACTTAATTTCGTATATATCACAGTTCAATAGGTTGATAGCCGAAACCTCTTGGCCAGAAGAAAAAAGAGCAGCTCTCTTTTATCAGGGACTGAAAGACGAATTAAAAGACGTTCTTGCACAAATTGATCCTCAACCAAACACATGTCCTGAACTAATAAATCTCACTTTGCGATTAGATCACAGACTCTCTGAGAGAAAGTCAGACAGGAAAAAAATCTGATAAACCCAGTTGGCATTTTGAAAAAGCCAAGATTCAACCTCTTACTTCAGAAGCCACAAGTGAACCTATGGAAATACGAACCTTGAGACAACCGCTATCGAAAGATGAAAAAGACACTTGTCGCAAGAATGGGCAGTGCTTGTATTGTGGACATAAGGGACATTTTGTTAAGGATTGTCCGATTAAACCAAAAGGGAAGAATCCAAACACCAAAGCTGTGGCTGTCACAACAAATAAAGTGACAGAAAACTAACTTGCCCAAGATGTTTGGAAGGGGATCTCTTGGGTACCCTTGCCTTCCCTTCAGTAAATTCTTGCATTTCAAATTATAAAGCCCATTTCCGTTTATCAGTACAGATCACGCTGAACACCACAGCGCACCAAATGGAGGTTTTAGTAGACTCTGGAGCCACAGGGAATTTTGTTGATTTGGAAACGGCTCAACGCTTACGCATAATATGTGAAAAGAAAGAAACACCTGAAATCGTACAGACAGTTGATGGGAAAATGTTATCTGGAGGACCAGTAACCATGCAAACGTCTAAAATTCACATGTCTTGTACAGATGCTAAAGAACAAACACATGTCGAAGAAGTACAATTTGATGTAATCCAGGCCTCACAATACGGTTTCATTTTAGGAATGCCATGGCTCCGTTTACACAATCCTGTGATTGGGAAAAAAGAGAACTGAAGTTTCTTTCCAATCATTGTTCTTCTCACTGTTTATCTGTCAACCAACAAGTGCAAAGACAGATAGCCACAGCCGAAGAAAAAGAAATCACCTTACCAACCCAATATCAGCAATTTCAAGATGTCAAAGCCACAGTTCTACCACCACACCAGACATACGATTGTCATATAGACCTGATACCTGGTTCTTGTGTACCGAATTGTCGCATATACGCTTTATCTGAAACTGAAAACCATCACTTACGACAATATCTAGATCAATATTCGGAGAATGGTTTTATACGTCCATCCCGGTCTCCAGCAGCGTCTCCTCTTTTTTTTATTCCGAAGGCCAATGGTGAATTAAGAACGTGTATTGATTATAGAGCCTTAAATAAGATCACGATTAAAAATAAGTACCCCCTTCCATTGATTCCTGTCCTTCTGGATCAGGTGAAAACAGCAGTCATTTACACGAAATTGGATCTTAGGGGAGCATATCACCTGGTTCGTATTCGACATGGAGATGAAAGGAAGACTGCTTTTCAATCACAATATGGACTTTTCGAGTACTTGGTTATGCCTTTTGGGCTTTGTAACGCCCCAGCTGCATAACAATTTTTCTTAAATGATGTATTACGAGAAGTTTTTGACCTATTCGTCATTGTGTATATTGATGACATCTTGATTTATTCAGATACCATCAACACTCATGAAAACCATGTCACAAAGGTTTTAACCACTCTTCAGGAACATCATCTATACTGCAAGTTATCTAAGTGTGACTTTCACGTTACTCAAGTCGAATTCTTAGGAGTAATTTTGACACCATCCAGGATGAAAATGACAGACAAGAAGATACAAGCTGTTGCGGATTGGCCAATCCCAAAATCTGTTAGGGATGTGCAATGCTTTTTAGGCTTTGCAAATTTCTACCGTAGTTTTATTGATCACTTTTCTTCAGTTGTAGCTCCAATCACACGACTGTTGCGAAAAAAGGTGAAGTTTGATTGGACACCTGAAGCTGATTCTGCTTTTCGAGCTCTCAAAGGGGCTTTTACAGCTGCTCTGATTTTAAGACATACAGATGTCCAAGAACCGTTTGTTATAGAAGCAGACGCATCTGATGTAGCCATTGGCGCCATTTTATCCCAAAGACATCCTAACACGGGACAATTGCATCCCGTGGCGTATATGTCCAGAAAATTAAATTCTGCTGAACAGAATTACACGATAGCTGAAAAAGAGTTACTCGCCATCCACGATGCTTTCAAAGAATGGCAGCATTATCTTTTGGGAGCACTTTTTACTGTTACAGTGTATACAGATCATAGAAACCTTCAGTTTATGAGTGCAGCTCGAGTGTTAACACCATGTCAGCTGCGTTGGATGATGTTCTTTGCCGAATACGATTTTATTGTGACCTACCGACCTGGACTTGATAATAAAAAAGCTGATGCTTTATCTAGGAAAGACTCTTCTTTACATAGACTGAAAGGTCCACCTCAATCCAATATCAACCCTACCAAGGTGTTGTGTGTTTTAACAGCAGAACAGTTTCTAGAGAACATTCATACACACTTTCCCCCTTCTTCTTGGTCACAGTGGATGAAGCAAAGCAAAATCCAAACCATTAGAGAGGGGATACCTTTTCATGGACAACAGGTGTATTTACCAACTAAAGAATTACAAGAAACGGTGTTTAACTGGCTACATTCTCTCCCGTTGGCAGGCCATCCAGGGTTTAAAAAGACTGTGGAAAAGATACAAAAAATGTTTTGGTATGTATTTACTTGCTTAGCCATCCAGTATGTCTCTGCTAGGTTTGTGTATTGTATGTCTGGCTTTTGGATGACAGGGGCAGGGGAGGAGCAGTGGCTGCAGAGAGCCTGATGAGTCAGGGCTGGGCTGAATAGACGTGGACTGCATTTAGAGTAGGGGGAGGAGATTTCCTTTCACCTGAATGGGCCTGGTCTGCCTTCAACAATGCTGTCTCCACCTCCTGCCAGGAAGCTGCACCAGTGAGGACAGAACTGGTTTTGGCTGGTTACAGACACTCTCTGCCTCCAGAAAACAAAGGATTTTTGTGTATAAAAAGAGGGGCCCAATCCCCAGACTTTTAGATCACTTCTGGAAATCAAGTGGAACCTTTGCCAAGGAGAAGAGCCGGAGAAGCTGAGGAGGAGTACGACCCCTGTGCTGTTTGCTGTCTGGGGTTGGCCTGCAGTGGTTACTTGTTGCCAAGGAGGGGAGAAAAGGACTTTGCTGTGTCCCCTGTTTGAGGAAGATCTCCAAGGGCTTGAATTGAGCTTGCCCCATGTTCACAAGGTTTCAGGAACATCAAAGACCTCACCAAGCTTCTGGTTACCGTCTCTGGAACCGCTGGTTTTAGTTGCCTGGAGAAGAAAAGGGTAACTGACTCTGTCACCGAGTCCATCGCAGGATTCCGTATCCTGAAGGCACTGTAGAGAGCACCACCTTGTTTCGCAAAGAAACCATAGTCTCACAACACCGTCAACAAAACGCTGCTTGTACCGCGTCTTGGGGCCATTGCATTCCACAACGCTTCACTACATCCTGCACCGACGTCAACAACTCTGTCGCTGCCTGACTCGAACACTGACCAGCTCTGTCACCACATCGTGACCTACCAGCACCGCATCAAGCACCGCCTCATCATGCAATGTTAGCCTTGGTCTCACCGACTCCATCAACGAGCCACTGCCTGCACCGAGCCGTGAGGATTCCGCAAACTGCAACACTTCCATCTCACATTTCAACCGTGACGATTTTCCTGGACCGGCTCGTACCATAGTGTCAGCCACAACAACAAAAGGTACTGTTTCCGAGTCTGTCGACGCTTTTGCTAACTCGTATCAACACGGTTGGCTGGAATTGTTAGACTCTGTCGTATTCAGTATCATGGTAGCCCCGGACAGAGCTACTGAGTCGGAGGATTTGTTTTTCACGTTTTCCTGCAATTTATAGGTTATTTTGCACAGTTACTATTTTCAAGAGTATTGTATGTTGGATTTGTGTCGTTCTGGGTCTTGTTGGTTTAGATAAAGATTACTTATTTTTCTAAACTAGTGTGGTGTTATCACTCTATTACTGTATGTGTTTACAAATTCTTTACACGCTGCCTCTGAGATAAGCATGTCTGCTCATGCCAAGCTACCAAGGGGGTGAGCAGGGGTTATTTTAAGTGTATCCCCCTTACCCTGTCTAGGAACAAGGGTCCCTACTTGGACAAAGGTACCTACTTCTGCCAACTAGAGACCCCCCTTTCTAACCTATATATATTTTACTTTTACCATATAAATTACAAAATAGGTTTAAAAAATTCAAACTAATAACCAATTATATTTAAAACAGTTAACAAATAGAAACACTTTCCCAATTTGAAAATCATCGAAATTACATTATTACGCCACTTTGCGTAATTATGTGCCATTTGCTATACATATTTATCGCAAGAAGTGCCATTTTACTAAGCACTCACTTGAACAGCAGAATACAAGAGTCTGTTTGCAGTGCTTTTGTTAAATGCATCCTTGTGCCAAAAATTGACGCAAGTTTCTTGCCAAAATATTGCGCAAAATGAGGGATTTGCATTTCACATAAATACACGTAATTTCACCTAAATTTGGCGACATTTCATAAACCTACATGAATTATGTGCACCCCATGTGATGACATTGTGTAGCTTACTTTCAAAATACCATGGTTGTTTAAAGAATGTGCAAAACGTTTACACTAAATTCATCAATAATACATAGTCCTTTAGACTGTTTTGTTGCCTTTTACACTCAGATCTAAGATAGGCATGTGTTGAAGATGTTACAAAACATCTTTAAACCTCTTTCAAAAATGTAATCACAGGGTGATGAAAAAACCTTCTTTGACCAAAACTATCTCCTCTTAAATGCCGGATTATAAAAAGCTTTAGGAAATTATCATTTCTTACTATTTTGAAGTTCTTACAAATGAGTATATACATATTAGCTTGTAAAAACTACACAGTGTCAATTCTTATATTTGGGAATATATCATTTTTAAATAAAATACATTAGATAAGCGGCATTGAATTTAAAATTCCTGTTTTTTTAACATTCCTTTTCAGTAGACCAGGCTGGCCAAAGATCACTGGAGAAGGACCTGTAGCAAAGGAGACAATTGTCAACTGCAAGCCGGTCACAAGAGCTATCTACCACCAGTGAGGGTAGCTGCGCGCTTTATAGAAGTTTCTAAATATTAATAATGATAACCCTCAGAAGCTGGACTCATGCGCCCACCCAGAGACAAACAAGATCTGCCACAAAAAGACTCAGGGTGGAGGCTGTAGAGTCTCAGTGGGAGGCACCACCAATCAGGAGCAAGCAAATATAGGTGATCCTCCTGGTCTTAATCAAGACCAACCAGTGGTGTCTCAGCGGCAGGCTCCACAACCATCTGGGCTAGCACCCACCGCCACTTTAACTCCAGAGGACCCCTTGTACCATTGGGACCTCAAGCTGCACCCCCTGCACAAACACCACCTCTGCCTTCAAGTACCCATGCACAACAACACCAGCAGTCGACGGACAATTTTGCAAAAACAGCCGACCACTCTCTTGTGTAACCCACTCCCTACCCCAGATTATGTGTCCTTGGTTGCTCTCAAGGAGGTCCTAATACCAAACGGAGAAGTTCAGGGAGTTTCTGGATTTATGGGACTTATTTTGAGCAGTGTGAATACTCAAAGAGACAGTCACTCAATATCTCCAAACTTTATGTGGTCTTGTGACCTCCTTGAAAGGAGGTTTAACCTTATGTCTGCCTCTAAACTCTCCCCACCTCCTGTTTCCCAGTTTGTCTATCATCTCTGATTCCCTTGCTGCCATGTTTCCTTCTTCCCTTGGTAAGTGTGGTTCTGCCACAACTAGCAATATAACATCCACATCGCTGGAGGACTTTGCCATTGTTGTGGTAATAAGTGAGACTGAGGATAGCCAAGAACGTTTGCCCACAAGCCAGGATATCTCCTCTCCCCCGGCTGTGGGGAATGAATATTATAAATTAGGAGAATTAGCAAAATGAACCCCTTCCATGCGTCTGATGTGCGGGAGCCGTCCGACGCATACGTTCTCATATGCGTCGGACGGCCACTGCGCTTCCGACGCCATTGCTGAAGAAATCCCTCTGGTGCAGGCACCGGAGGGAATTCTTTTACTCCCCCCAAAGCCTCGGGAGCTGGGGAAGAGCTTCCCCAGCTCCCGAGGCCCCCCGCGTTTCTGTGAAATGACGATCAGAGCGCACATCGCCTTTAGGCTCATTTCAGTTTCACTTTCCACGTGCTCAGGGGGTTATCTCAGCGTAGAAAGACGGGAGAGGTATCATTGGAAAGGGGAGAATAACCCCTTTCCAATGGTACCCCTTCCCAGTGGATCCCTGGACCCCAGGAGGGCGATGCGCAAGCAGGGATCCTCCCACTAGACACCAGGGAGGGGGGAGCGGCCCCTTGGGCAAGGGCCTTCGCTCGCCCCATGAAAAATTGGAAAGCTTCGGTCTTTCAGCCCCCGATCTGCCCCCCCGGGGGGCAGAAAGCCCACTAAACGGCAGGGATTTTTTTTGCGCAATTGTTTTTAGGGTGGAGGCTGCCCACAATGGGCATTCCAATGCCCCCACCCCCTGCCGCAATAACAGCCTTTCTGCCCCCCGGGGGGGGCAGACAGCCCACTAAACGACAGGGATTGTCTTTTGCGCAATTGTTTTTAGGGTGGGGTCTGCCCAAAATGGGCATTCCAATGCCCCCACCCCGCACAATAACAGCCTTTCTGGCCCCCCGGGGGAAGATGGTGGCTGTAGCCCCCAACCTGCCTCCCCCAGGGGGGCAGAAAGCCCACTAGATGCCAGGGATTTTTTTTGTATAATTTAATTAGGATGGGGGTTTCCCAAAATGGGCGTCAATGCCCCCCACCACAATTACAGCCTTTCTGCCCGCCCTGGGGTAACGCGAAACAGGACTATTCTCTCATGTGCTGTCAGGGCAGCAACCTAAAAAGCTCTTTGTTTTTCACCTTCTCATGAGCAGAGTGACAGCCTGCCTAGAGCACGGAGCCAAAACATGAGTTAAGTGTGCTCGACTGGTGCTTGTCCACCTTTGAGAAACTTTGAGAACAATTTCCTTCTCAAAATGTTGGCTTCTTTCAACCTAGGTGGATTCTGGGCCTTTTAAAGATCGCTTAGTTTCTGCTCATTTTGACAGCCTTGTTTGCTTTTCCACTTCTTCTTTCTTCATGGGATGTATTTGTTCAGGAATAGGCAGTATGTCTACCTTTGAACAAATAATAGTAATAATATTTAAATGGTGTGTGGCTACTAATCATGTCACCGTTTCCGATTCTTACTCTTTTAGCATCCCTTTACTCGTTTTACATGATCTCTGCTTTGTTCATGTTGCCATGTGGATTACTATACCTTCTTTGATCCCCACCCCCTATTTTTGGTGTGCATGCATACAGAAGCAGACTTCCCCTATGGCTAGATTGTGACTGTGTAGCTGCCTATATTCTTAAGTCCTTCTTATAACTTTTATTTGTGCATATATCTTTTACATTTCCTCACCAATTACACCACCAGGCACTGCATCTCATTGAACGATAACAGTACCTCTGTGGTCTTCACTCACAGAATCAAAACAATTCCCACATAGGCTCAAAACAAAAACAAAATCCTTCCAACCAATCACACACCCTACAGGGTGTAGCTTACTATAAGGGTGGGTAAGTGCTTCTACACTCCACATAGAGGTATTAAGCACTATATAAATGTCACAATGAAATAAAAAACAAAAAGAGATGGTATGGCTATAAAAATGAATAGACTTTTAGGGTTCATCTACTTTTAAAAGTGTATCCAGCCCTTACAAAAATATTCCCTGCCACTTGCATTAATTATAAATGTTACTGCTGCCCAGAACTTACACGGGGGCCTGTCACAGCTAGGGTAGAAACAGCTGATGAGGGTGGATATAGACAAGCTAAGGAAATGTCCAATTTTTTAGAAATCATACCGTTTCTAAAGAGCCCGGCTGGCAGAAATCATTTTGGAAAAGCTACCTATGAATATGACAACAGAAGAGAAAGAAGCACAAGCAAAGTCCTCCAAATAGATTTCAAATACCAACCAAACCAATATGCACCATCTGTATAGGTTGGAAATAGGCTACGCAGTGCAGATAGACTCTACTCAAAAATTCTTGACAGCCAGAGAATGTTTACCCTGGCCATCTAAGTGTCTTCAGAGTGCAACAGTCTATCAATCAAACAGTCAATAGAACCGGATTTATAGAGCACTGCTATTCACCCGTGAAAGTATTCAGGTACTGTGAGCCATGCTGTTCGGGTGGAGTCAGTGGAACAACCAGGTCTTGAGTCCCTTTTCAAATTCCTGAGGAGAGGGTGAGGTCTGGAGATGACAAACTGATTAAAAATGAAAGAAATATGATGGAAATTGAGAGGAGTTTCCGAGCTCCTGGGGTTTTTATTTTTTTTATTTCTTTTGTGCAGAGTTTCTTCTGTCCAGAAAATTATAATAGTAACTATTCAGCTGAAAAGGACAGAGTAGTGCAAATTTTGGAAAGAAAATATGCACAATAATTTAAATCATCAAAGTAATCATTAACTAGGCAAATGCATATTCGTGGAGCAATGTGGGAGACTTGGAAACTTCCCAGTAGCTGCTTACACTTTACACCGATATACGTCTTGTTCAAATTGTAAGTGAGGTCCTGTTTCCTGTTTCCGGGAACAAGTGGAGGAGGAGGGGCAATGCCTATGGCTCTCCTCGCGGCCATCTAAGACCTTGCCTCTAAGCCTCTGCCTCTAGCTTCTGTCGCAACATCAGCCCTACCCTAAACCCGTAAATTGGAGGCGGCCATGACCACGACTGATTAGAGCACACACAGCAGGTGGAGGATGCCGAGTTGCAGCTGCAAAGGGAGGACTTGCAGTCAGCAGCCGAGAGGAAGGGTAAAGACGTAGAGCATAGCGCTTGGAGTTGCCCAACCCTATCCCACCTCGTCGATATTGGTTGTTGCCGGTATGTGGAAGGCAGTAAGGCTGCCAGCAGCGGGGGTGCAACACGGTCCTTGAGTGTGACAGTATTTAACCAATAGCTAACCTAAGGTACAGGAGCACTTGAAAATCCTGCAAAAGTCCACAGAAGGTTACAGAAGTCATTACCCACACGCAACGCAGTGTATGCGCATTTGGGGCTGATTAAGACCCATGTCTTTTTTCCGTCTCTAGTGAGTCAATGGCTAGTCAACGATGGGCCAGGCACAGTTGGGTTGAGCCCCAAGTGTGGTGGTGTTAGAATGATGGAGGGATAGAGGGGAGCACTGAGCAAGCATGGAAGTGGCCGGCCCAGGCACCGATTCAGCTTGTGTCCGGTGTTTCCCTGGTGCTCCCCAGCCCGTTTGGTTTCCACCGTCCCCTTACATCTGGGATCCTGTCAAAGGGGAGATTTGCTGAAAAAGCCCAGTTGACACTGCAGCACGTTGGAATCATTTCTCACAAGTTAACTGCCCCATTCTATGCCACCGATGGAAAACGAGAACAAGAATTTGGTCATCTGAGCACCAAGGACCTCAAGCACAACTAAACAAAAGACTATAAATGCCAGGGGCCCTAAAATTGGATAATAAAAAGTTCATGAACTAGCAAGTCCATTCAGGCCAATAAAAAATGTAATCTAAAATTGAAGTCAAGGTGAAAGAGTTGAATGGTCCAACTCCAACCATCCTCACAAACCGGCAGATGGTTTCCATCTTAAAACAGCACCAAGCATAGTGCACACTGGCCTAAGACCAGGATAGAAAATTCCCAAGAAAACAGGCAGAGTGTCAGTTTCAGCAAAGGTGTATAAGGTTCTGGATACATAACATGAGGCCGAGCAAGTTGTACAAGTAGAGCAAGTAGCGCAAGTCGAAATGAAAATTCACACAGTCTTGCACATGGCCCAGCAAAGGGGTTGTCCAACAGATTGATACCCAAGTAAATTGTAAACCAGCCCTCGAGAATCCAAAAAGGGAATGGCATAGCTGTACGCCAACTCCAACTCTAAAATCCAAGAAAAGAGCCAGAGATCTACAGCCTAGCATACGCCAAACTGAGCCCAGGCATCGCACGGCCATACACAACCAGACAGGCACCTGCTTTAAGCTGATTCTTTCCTGGAAGCAACAACCAGCAAAATATGCACCATAGGTGCATGAAGTGAGAAGATTGGGCCACCAAACACTAAAAACCTTAAGACACATAAATGCTGGCCTATGTTGTTGTCAACATTATACACACGATCAATTTTTTCAATATCATTCAGAGAAGCATGAGGTCCAAGTTGATCTACTAAATACTCTAGTGGTGATTGTTTCAAAACAAGCCACAGTATCCCCAGTGAGTAGCAACTCTAATGAAGGTGAGCTAGTGGTCCTTCCCAGCAACTCGTTGTTAACAAAGGAGGAGCCCTTGAAAGCAGGTCCATACATAGATCAATCAACTACACCCGGTCAATTGCAACCAGCCTCTGGATAGTTCAAGGGTTTCAATAGTTTAAATACTCCAAAAGAGCCTATAAATATGGTCCCCTACAGTGACTCATCAACTAAGTCTAATCTATTAACATTGTGTATAGATGAAATCTGTACGTACGCGGCCCATGGGCGCCTTGAAGGCTCGAATAGCTCAATTACTAGAAATTCTCCACCACCGTCACAAAAAGAAAAAATTAAGGAGAGAAGCCCCAGTCAGATCCTCAATGTGGCCTGCCTGGAGGAATACAACTCAAGCCTGAAATTGCACCCTCCTGCAAATGGAAGCACCCCTCAAAACTCGGTGCATTAGACTGATAGAAAGCAAGAAAAAAACAGATTGTTAGGCAACCAACTGCAGTAGATCTCAGACCAATAACAAGCATTGGCATAGCCAATAGGTCTCGCCTTTGGGATCTTGTAAGTTTTTCGCCAGAGCGACTGGCTTTGGCAATGTTTTTAAGCTATGTTGAAGAGCGCTACAGCACCACTCTACAGCACCACTACAGCACCCCTCTAAAGCACCACTTAACAGCACCACTCTGCAGCACCACTTAACAGCACCACTCTGCAGCACCACTCTGCAGCACTCTAAAGCAGGTGTAGAAATTAAAGCAGTGCGCAAACGTTTGGAAATGCCTAAACTGCTTCATAAACACATAGTTTTTCCATGTTTAAAAATATTGCATTACCTCTTGCACATAAATAAAAAGACATGGAGAGAAAAAAACGTATGGAAAAGAAAACAGACATAGACATTATAGAAAGTAGTGTATAGAAACAAAAAAGTAAGACAGAAATAGGTGTAGATAGATACGGAAGCATAGACAGGGATACAGAGAAAAGAGCGAGAACAGGTTAGCGAGAAAAACAAACGTGTGTTTTATTTTGGCGATTGTGCCTGTAGTTTGAACCAGCACAAGTATGACAGCACAGTGCGTGAGAGAAGCCAGTAGAGGGCAGGGCTGGGGCAGAGTCAGTAACTTCAGCGCTCAAGCAGAGCGCGCCCTGGAGCCATTCTACGGCCTTATCATTTGTTATAACAACTGTGCACCAGCGGGACACAGCTGTAAATGCTAAGACTATGTTGGGAGGAGGGCTTTTCTGTTTTTTAAAACCTACGCCTTAAAACAAACGTGTGTTTGTATTTTGGAGATTGTGCCTGTGGTTTGGACCAGTACAACTGTAACAACACGGTGCAAAGTAAATACCTCATATTGTTTAAATTGTAATAAAATTGTTTCAGACTTAAAGAAACTATAACCTATGTTACTCATAGTTAGTGGTGAGTAAAGAACATAGAGAGTCCAGTTTCGTTTTCATTGTAAAGATTAATTGAAGTTAACAGTTCGTGCCTGTGTCCCACTGCTGTTGCTAGCAGTGCAGCGCAGCTGTTCATCCTTGAAGGGTCAATAAACTTTGCAACATAAGCAATTTTGTAGCATATGCGGGTGGGCAAGTGTATATGGCACGCTTCACCACCAGGGCACAGTACCTATTTGCGGTAACAAGAGGAGGTGGCAAAACAAATAGGGCTAAGACTGCACAGCCTTCTTTTTTTGTTTAGGGTAGCTACACACTGCGGGAAAAGGCAAATAGTATTACGTGTTTGTGGAGGGTGAGGGGGCGGGAGGGGATTGGTTTTACGCTCACAAAGTAACATCACCTGCTTGTGTTTGCCCACTGATGCCAGCTATGCAGCTTAACCTTACACCTTTTCGGGTTGGTATATTCTGCTTAAGGGCAAGCGATTTCAGGTGTGTATGGACATAGGCTGGGGGCACGCTTACACGCTAGTAAAGAGCACCATCCTTAAAACCTATGGCCTAATACAAACGTGTGTTTTATGTTGTCGATTGTGCCTGTATTTTGGAACAGCACAACTGTAACAGCACGGTGCCTGGTGCACGAGACAAGCCAGTAAAGGGTAGGTCTGGGACAGAGTCACTAACTTCAGCACTCCCCGACGTAAACAGAAACATCCCATGTGCCCAGCAGAACTCTAATATAAAGGTGCGTGATAAAAGCAAGTAGAGGGTAGGGCTGGGGCGGAGTCGCTGACTAGAGCGCTCCCTGGTGTGTACAATACGTGGCAGAAGCCAGTAGAGGGTAGGGCTGGGGCAGAGTCACTGACTTCACCACTCCCTGGCATGAACAATACGTGACAGAAGCCAGTAGAGGGTAGGGCTGGGGCAGAGTCACTGACTTCAGTGCTCCCTGGCGTGAACAATATGTGACAGAAGCCAGTAGAGGGTAGGGCTGGGGAAGAGACACTGACTTAAGCGCTCACTGGCGTGAACAACGCATGACAGAAGCCAGTAGAGGGTAGGGCTGGGGCAGAGTCACTGACTTTATCGCTCTTTGAGAATTAAAAAAACAATACGATTCGGATGGAGAAAATGCCATACTGTAACCCTCTGCACAAAAAACAAGGAGACTGACGAGGAGATAGGTGGCTAACGTCCGGGATTCATTTTTAGACGTAACTTCTGATTTGTATCCGCGGCTCCTCACAAAAGTGAAGGGAACTTGCTATTAGCAGCCGCTGTGGAAAAATCTCATTCATCGGAGGTCCCGACTCAGAGAAACCTGCGGGTAAGTGTATGCTCCAGTGTTTAAGAGGGTCCATTGCTCTCGCTCGCCAAAGGCTGCCTCTCTCCCTGGGCTGGTCTGAAGCATGCTAATTACCAACAGATGGCCCCTGCGCGCTGCTGCTCACGGGAGCCTGTATGCATTTTATATATACCAAATAGTACAAGATCCTTTACAAACACGGGAGTATTCTATACACATCACCCCCAAAAGGAGATTTGAAGCAAGTATATCCATAATGAAACATGACGAAGAGTAATCTGGGTTCTGGCAACAAGCAGATCAGTATTCACGAAAAGAGGAGAAGGGTTTATCGGAAGGTTATGTAGCTGATCGCACAAATAAAGAAGAAGGGCCAGTGACAGCTTTATCACCTGACAGCCAAAACATCTCCATTGTTGCATTATCATCTGGTAGGTTGCAGATTTAAGATTCTGAGGAAGGGAACAATCTCCTCATAGAGAACTCAAAGCTGCCATGAGGTAAGTTAAACGGAAATTCCGATTTGTATCCGCGGCTCCTCACAAAAGTGAAGGGAACTCGCTATTAGCAACCTCTGTGGAAAAATCTCATTCATCGGAGGGCCCGGCTCAGGGAAACCTACGGGTAAGTGTATGCTCCAGTGTTTAAGAGGGGCCATTGTTCTCACTCGCCGAAGGCTGCCTCTCTCCCGGGGCTGGTCTGATGCACGCTAATTACCACACAGATGGCCCCTGCGCGCTGCTGCTCACGGGAGCCTGTAAAATCTTGGAAGCATTTAGGATGGCAAGGCAAATCTAAAGAAGCAGCCGCAAAAGTGAATGCAACCGCCATCTGTTTCCAATTAACAGCCGTGCGCAAGAATTGGAAACAGATGGCTCCACTACTCGCTCCCACAAGGTGTATGCCACACATGCACGAGCGCTCATTGGAAACAGTGCAGTACATGCACGAGTTTTCAAAACAGTTCAGACTGATTCCAATAGATCACTCCTAAGCCACGCTGCACGCTGATTAGGCTCGACCTAAAAATGTATCTCATCTTTGAAAAAAGAAGGTGGAGCCTACTGATATTTCTACACTTACAACTTTTGTGAATGGTTCAATCACAGAAACACAGAGTATTGCTGAAGGCATAAGCAAAAACCAGGGTGCCCCTTCAATACACAGAGGCAACAAGATGTGAACGCTAGATCACTGACAAGCCACAACGTAAGGTATCATTGCAGGAGATGCCATAAGAAAAGATAGCAACAAAGTACAAGCCGCAGAAAACAAAGAGACAGCTTGGGTTTTGAGCCATCAGGAAAGATTAAAAGACAATGAGACAGTAGATTCAGCTCCTGCTGGAAATAATTGCCCTGTTGCACCTGGAGGAATGAAGTAGACAGAGGTAAATGAACAACTTACCTTTAAATTTGATAATCTGATGTTCCAAACAATTCAAGTACTGGGTAAACACAGCCATAAAGACACCAGAGGCATGTGGTTCACAGTGATGAACAAATAACACACACAAACAGAAGTAAACCCAATGTTTCAAAGTGCCTCAGCAATAGAAAATCGTAGTTACTGTCAAGCCGGAGATGGCAGACAGTTTGCACGAAGGGACCGAAACCTAAACATCCAACGCCCAGCATCTAATGCATCTAATGCATCTAATGCATCTAATACAAATTCTGACTAAAATCAGGGTGCTCCCACTGCACAGAACTCAATTCAATCGGATAAAAAGTTACTGATTTATCTGGACTATGCATCAAGAGAGGCCATGACTATTTAATCAAGGGAAATTTAATTAATCCCCCGGTGCATCTAGCTAGTACTGACATAAAAGCCATAGAGTCTCTCCTCACCCACATCCCCTCTCGAGGCACACAGCTAAAAGACCCAACATTAATAACACGATCCACAGCAAACCAGGCACATTTAGTGTGGCAGGAAAAAGAATCTTTGAGGAACTAGGGCATACAAATCACAAGATTTCTCTCAGATTCATATCCAGTACAGCTATGTGATTAACCAAAGGAAGATCACTCCAACAGAAGCTGTTTAAAGATGATGTTCTCCATATTAAGAAATAATACAGGTAGCAGCAAGCAGAGCATGCCTGTCAAGAATAAGCCTTTTGCCTCAAGGCATCAGGATCTTCTAAGGAGGCAATTCATATCTGACCATCAAAACAACAAAGAGGTTGACTGGTCCTGGTTGTCAACCACTCTAACTGACCAGGAAATTGACTACCAGTCAAATCGTCTCCTAATGTTTTTACTGGCCTTAAGGTGTGCTCTTGGAATGTGAGAAGCCTGAGTACCTTATTAAGTGACCCCCTAGTTGATAGCTTACTGGCAACAATTCACTTATAATCCTGCAGGAAATGTGAAGCTTGATTTCCACACCACTGAATCGGTATTTAGAGTTCAATACTTTTCCATAAAAACCAAAACCAAAAGGCAGACCGAGGAGGTGTCTGGCGTCTTACTTAGCCTCGAACCTAGATGTGAAAACAGAAGAAATTGATCTAAAAGAATTGTGGATCCTGGCAGTCTTAGTAGACAACTGGTCACTTGGCCGGAAAAAACCCCTCAGAATAATGAACATCTACATACACCCTCATCTACATGTAAATCAAATGATCATAATGAAACTTGAAACAATAATAGCTGATACAAGCCAAACGTACGTTGGTGCCCAAATGTTATTAACGGGAAACTTAAATTTGAATCTCTTTGGTAACAGACTTGAAGATGACACTGTTCTTTTACATAATAAAAATTTAACTATACCCCATCAAATTAAACCAGCCTATAAAAGACGTGACTTGCTAGGAGAGAACCTACTGAGTAATAAGTCTAGAAGTAGTCCGTAATTACAATTATTTGAGACTGTATATAGACAATCGATTGAACTTTCAATTTCATAAACAATATGTTAAGAAAGGAAATGACTTACTCCATGCGTTCTGTACCCTCGCAAAAATATTGAATGGTCCATCCTTTAAGCCATTGTTGGCAGTCATAGCAGCTAAACTATTGCCAACTGTGGCTTATGCAAGTGCGGTCTTGCACAGTAAAGACGCAACGCTCCTGGATAATCTTCAAACAAAAGCATACAGAAGAGTATTTGGTCCGCCACAGAATGCCTCCCCAGCTCAAGTTAGTCTGGAATTTGGTATTACACAACAAGCCATAGGGAAAATATATACTACAATAAAAAACATGGTACAAAATATGTACAAATCGATCCAGTTTATTAAATAATGCCTTGTGGAGGGCCCAGGAAGAGGACCCTCATTCCACCTACAGCGAATATCTGAGATCATCCTTGAAGGCAACAAATACAACAGATCTTTGGAGTCAGAATTATTCTTTACCTGTTTTTCGTCAGTTAATAAAGTGCCAAAATGCATTTGCAAATGGAGGATAAATACAAGCTAGCCAATCAGGCGCATGCCTGGATGGTCCTTCAATCCTATTCCATATTGAAAACGGCTGCATATTTGAACACACCATTTTCTCCACACCCAACAAGAAAGCTAATGGCTACTCAGTTTGGTTGCTTGCCAACCTTGGCCGAACAACCATCTTGGAAATATAGTGGTCCCAGGACATGTAGACTATGTGGTGCAACAGTGCAGGACTTTATTCATTTGATTTGTATATGTCCCTTTTTAAAATCTAGTCGAGTTTTAATCTTGAAAAACACTTTTAACGTTAGGGGCATTCGCTCTTGTAAAACAGCCATAATTGAGGGTTTTGACCCAACGGATCCACAGCTCAACTGCAAAATGAAGAAATTAATGATGTTTTATGAAAAAGTAGTAAGGTCTGAGTTAAAAAAAAAAGTACTCCGTGATGATTACGGCTCAAATAATTCCTACTTGTGATTGCAAAGTCAAGTACCATGAGTCACTGTCTGTTTTAACCTTACTGCGTTATTTGTTTACTGAAGTTGAGGTCTTTATTATAAATGACATTTTACTGGCTGGATCATAATGCCATTGTAGCACCTGAGAGAAATTGATGGGGCGTGTGCCCACTGTAATCAAAATTGACATGTCATAATACACCATTAATAAGTCTTGAATAATGATAGCCATAATGTTTTATAGGTAACATTTTAATGGTTTTACTGGAATATTGTTATGGTTTTTATTAACTTGAAGAATAAAGTATTGAATTGAGTACGGAGCATATGTACACATGCTGGTCTTTGATAAGTGAATAGAAGGGTATAAGAGGAGCAGCCACTGGCACCAACACACTCTTCTGTGAAATCCCAGACCGTTCTAGATTACACCTTCACGAGCCTCGCTTTGTTCAGATATCTGGAATCATTCAAGATCAACCACCATACTGAAAGTGACCATAATCCACAGATCTTGCAATTATCCATCAAAGGCCTCCCACATGTTAAAGTTTGGGACCCAGGCACTGCATCTGTAACAGCAAGCTTAATGAGGCTACAACGGAATGGCACGTTAGCCAAAAACATTTAGGAGCGCTGCCGTGTAGTAATGGAAACCATGGCTAAAACAGAATTGAACCTATTAAAAGCATGGGAAATAGGAACAGAGAAATTAATAGATTATCTCTCAATGAGTTTTCTAAAAAAAAAAAAAGAAACAAGGAGGGCCCAAACCATGATGCAAAATAGAAGCCCATCACTTCGGCTCCCTCCCTCCTTGAGGTCCTTCAAAAAAGAGCTCTATCAACAGCTTCGACTTTTCAGATGAAACCTGTCTGAGGTTAGCCCCTGATAAGTAATTGCAGGTTTAAGGAAGAAATATTAAAGAGAATTATGGGTGGTCAAACGTGAAGAATATGGCAAATTCTGGGTGCTCCTCTGTATGCCAGTAAGTCAAGAAATGTGAAAGAATTCTGGACAATGGTCAATAGAAGCTACTTATGGTGCCCTGCACCAAACAACTCTAATATTGCAGTGCAGCAATTTGTTGACCATGTAACTGAGTCCCACAGGGCTCACAAAACAGCACAAATATAACCAAATGTGAAGTGTAAGGTGGAAGCCTGCCACACAGAAAAGCAAAGAGAGCACGATAAAGAGCAAATAATCCAATCCCCTATGACAACAAATTCTTCAGTGAGTATGGCGGCCTTAAGCTTCATAAATAAGCAGGTCTCTGAGGTGATATGCAGTGGTCGGCGTGATGGGGCTCCGGACCCAAATGGACTACACCAGTAATTAGTTCAAGGTAAACCAAAATTTGGGGTGGAAATTCTAAATCTTGTATATAATCACTGTATCACCACCCCTTAGATTCCGGACTCTTGACAAGGAGCAATAATCCGCCTAATTTACAAAGGTGGTAACACTGAGGATCTGGACAATTACCACCAATTCTCCCTGTTAGATAATAAGGCCACATATCATGCAAGCCTACTTCTAAAAGAGTTGGATTCATGGGTAAATGAGAGTTGGATTTTCCCTCTGCACCAAACAGGGTTTAGAGAGGGGATCAGAACTGCTACAAACCTTCTAGCACTGGCCATACTGATTGACAGAGCAATCGAAACAAAACCATTGGTGTACAAAATTAGCGAAAAGGATATTAAGTAGATGGGAAGTAGTGGCGCACTGCGTGTAGCGTGAGTGGTGTACACTGAACAAGTAAATATGGTGCTATACAGGAAGGGGACACCCTTCAAACCCCTCAATGTGTGTAGGGCAAGCCCTACTCAAAATAGTACAAACAAAGCCTGTGCACACATATAAATAAAGTCAAGTAGATATTGTAACAGCAAAAGCACAATGGACCCAAATCTTCAATCATAATAGACGTTCTTTTATTCCTTTCGAAAACATGGCCAGCCGACACGTGTTTCGTCAGGGAAGATCATCCCATGACTCCTCAGGGCTGGGAATGAAACAAATGTTTTGATATAAATACAAGGATTTAGAATCACAGTTACTGAAGAGACAAAACCTAAAGTGATTTTTAAAAGACCATGTGGAAACCCAAACAAAAACACCTATGAAAAAGTGCTAACTTTTCAAAACAGGAGTAATCGGTACAAAGTTGAGAATTCATCATCATGCCCACACAATAAGAAAATAAGTAAAACACATAAAAAAGAAAGGACCGTGTAATAGTAAAAACGTTGTTGTGAAGAATACCAGTGTCAAACATATAATACAAAAGTACACCGAAAATGTGTGACCAGAAATACCTAAAAGACAAAGATTAAAGAAGAATGAGAAGGAAAAAGACCCATAGGAGGTATACGGAAGTCCAAAAAGATGAAGAATATGGAAAAGAGGACAAGAGATAGAAAAAAAGAAGGTACCCGAAGCTAATAGCTCCAAAACAAAACGACTCGAAACTGGAGAAGGTTCCAACCAGGCTGGGTGCATAAATAGCACAGTCGAGAAAACAAGGCCAATGGAATAATGTAGATAATCTATGAAAAAAGCAAAAAGGGAGCACACACGGTAATTGATAGTGAAACTAATCAAAACTATACGTAAGACGAAAAATTCGCCTATAATCACAAGATTCGAAAATGAAAAACAGAACATCGCAATGGTACAAAGTCACGCCAAGACAACAGTAATGTGATCCAGCTACAATATAAGTTTCAAAAGACAAACAATTAAAAACAGGGGTGTCTAACGATTCTTTTAGAAATCCAATCGTAAGTTAAAACACCGCAATATGAAAATTCAGTAACCCACAAAATGGGTAGTACAGTCTAAATCTTACCTAAGTCATTACATGGAAGTATGGAGACGAATAATCCCTGTGTCACTGGACAAATGCAAAACAAAGAGTAATATCTCTCATATCACAGGGCAACGATGTGAAGATCAAAGTATGCTTCTGTACACGAGTTCCAGAGTAGTTGAAGAAAAATGTAAATCCAAGTAAATGATCACCAATTCTAACGCAAAAAAGAAAACACGCCATGTCAAAAGTGACCATAAGAATGGATAATAATGAAACTGGATGAAATCTAACCAGTCCTATAAAACTTACCATAGAGAAGAGAACAGCGAACATCGTAACTGTACCGGTATGCACGAGTGTGTGAGCGCGTTGCGCAGGAACCGGAAATAAAAGGGAGACATGCCAGTACTACAACAGCTAGACCGCTGCTCCACCAGCAATGATCAGCCCGGAAGTGTGAAAAAATCGATGTCCTTCGCACATACTGACGGTCAGCAAAACAACAGCTAGACCGCCACTCCACCCACATTGCTTACCCGGAAATGTGCAAAAAGCGATGTCCGCCTCACAAACTGACTAACAAACAGTAACTAGAGTTAAAGACAAGTGTACCTTTGCTTCCTGGATTTCAAAGTCGCATTTTATTCTGTCCTTCGAAAAATCTTATGGCAAGAATTAGCGACAAGAAACATTCCGACTCTCCTCCTGAAGTGTATTGTTACACTGTACTCAAACACTTGGCTCCAAGTCAAAACTGGCGATGGTAGCACACTTAACCACAAAATAGAAACATGAACTTGACTAAAACAAGGTTGCATCTTAGCCCCATTACTTTTTAACATCTTTTTGGTGGATCTTTTGACAGACCATGTGGGAGTGAACACACACAACCCACAGCTCGGAGGTAAAAAGATTATCTGCCTTCTCTACGCAGACAATGCTCTTCTAACATCTAAAACGAGGGTGTGGCTACAACGCTTCTTGAATAAACTATATAACTACATTAAATCCAATGGGCTTACCATCAATCTTAAGAAAACAAGAATAATGATAATGGGCAGAAAAGTAAAGAAGGTGGGCCAATAGTATTTGAATGGAAATCAGATTAAATAAGCATCTGAGTGTATATATTTGGGCATGAATGTGGAAAATCATGGAACTTTCCTCCTCCACAAGCAGTTTATAATATCCAAGGCAGCCTCTTTGCTCCAAGTGTTCCTGAAGCTCTCAAAAAACTTCATGGGTCCCACCCTCGGCCCCTTCATGAAAGTTATACATGCTAAATTACTTCCCACCTTATCCAATAGGTCAGAAGCTATGTTTCGAAATGTCTCTAATCTTCCGGATAAATATTTAATTAGCACCAATAGAGGTGTGTTTGATCTACCAAAGCATAGCTCCCCAGCTCAAATTTGCTTGGAATTTGGCCTAACAAAAAACTGGAAAGACAAGGGTTCTTTTTAAAAATGTATTTTAAGCTATGAGCTGCAAGGGAAGATTAATTGGAAAACTGTAGTAATCCAAGTGAAGGTGGGGAGATGTTTAAATGTGAAGATTTATTACAGGATAATCACACCCACGACTGGGAGCGTCCGACGTCCACAAGTCTACACTGCAAATGACCAAGTTGCCGAGAGACCTGCAGATGCTGATCCACTGCCTGAGCATGGAACAACAGTTAATAAGTACACATGAAATCACAACAATACAATGTTGGCCTCGAGAGGACCAAACGTGGTCGCCTTGCGGGAGAGCGAGGGTACTAATTTCATACCACATCATTTCCCTGTTCAACAGACACAAAAAAGATATAAACAAAATAAACTATTATCCAATAAAGAAACTTTGCAATAAAGTTACACTGTAAAAGTGGTCATTCCAATGCATAGTCTTTGGACCTGCAAGGCAATTTAAATAGTTATTCCAATACATAGTCTTTAAACCTGCAAGACAATTTCCTAAGATTACCATTTTCCCTATTAAATGAGACCTCACCTGTGAGGGCCACAGGGACCAAACAATCTTGAGACACAATAGAGTCACCTACAGACATCATTGTCCCCGCAATAAAGTTGGAAATTTTTGCATCGTGAAACCAATTATACCATTCACCCTGCTCTGTATTATAGCCAGAAAATTTCCTAATGATGTCTGCCTGTGAGCTGGTAACTGGCACTAAACTCCACTTGTTCCATCATCCTTTATTTTCCATACGGGCAGAGCCTTTGCTTACCTGCATGATTTGGACAGGTGATGAGAACCTAGAAGTTCCCTTCATCATTCTTTTGGGATTTTTAATCAAAACCCCATCTACCAACGGTTAAAGAACCATTTTCAAAAAGTTTGCCAGAGTTGAGGCGAGATTTCATGACATTTTGTTTATGTTCAATCCTGTACCTCATGGCATCCAAAAATTCAACTTCCTGACAATTCTTACTAAAAAGCCAATTAGGACACAAATTGGAGTGCACTTTCCTTCCTCCCTCTAAGCAACGTGAAAGGTGCTACTCCAGTGGTACTGTGGCGGGTGACATTATATGACCAAATTTTGTTCTGTACGAATTCTTGGACATCCAGACCTGAGGACAATGCCATCTGCATACCCTCCTTGACTATTCTGTTCCCCCTTTCAACTGGCCCATTGGAGGAGGGTGAGTATAAAGCCACTTTAAGATGTTGAATGCCATTGTGCTCTAGGAACTTATGCATATGTTGTGATAGGAAATGGGTACCATTGTTGGTGACAATTGTTTTTGATGTTCCTTCCAACTTGAAAACAAGTTCTAGAAATGTAATAGCATTGTCAGTTGTGGGACCATGACAAAACAAATTTAGAAAAGTAGTCCACCATTAAAATAAAAAATGTGTTCTCAATATGCAACACCTCATAGGGACCAGAGAAGTCAAGACCAACTTTGTCCCAGGAGCGTTTGGGAAGTGACACAAGATGCAGAGGCGTGTTAAGGGTTTTCCAGCACTTGTCAGAAAGTAAGCATTCCCCACAACTCTCAATGTTTGTCCTAACTTGATTTTCCAGAGAAGACCACCAATAGTACAGTTTAAGGAGTTGACATGTTTTAGTAACCCCTAGGCGACCATGATGCATTGTCTGAATAATTTCATTGTGCAAACTTTCTGGGGGGACAAAAAGGTCATGACACATCACTATCTCATCAACAACTGAGAGTTTAGCAGCCACAAAAGAAAAACTGTTCATCTCACCACAGAGAGTTCTACTCTCTGGCCAGCCCATGGTAATGAACTCTTTAACTTTAATGAGATTGGAATCTTTGGAATACGTCTACCGCCAAGTCCCTTCAGAAATTGGAACACACTCCAGGCCAGCATCCACTGCCGCTACAACACACTCCTTTTCCTGCACATCACTCTGTTCACATTCAAGTGATATATGTGACAAGAAATCTGCTCTGAAGTTCTTTCCACCAGGTAAATATTTGATAACAAAATGGTACTCTTATAATGTGCATAATAAGCGCACCAACCTGGCAGACTCCTAAGTTGTTCCTCCACCATTAGGAATGTATATTATGGCTTGTGGGCTGTATAGACCTCAAACTCACATCTCCAAATATATGACCTGAGCTTGTATAATGCCCAGACGATTGCGAGTGCCTCTCCTTCAATAGTGCTGCATAGTGTCTCAGCAGGTTGCAGTGTCCTGGCAGCTAATGCAATGGTATGTTCGTTACCACCACCCCATTGTTCAAGTACAGCACCACATCCTGACAAACTTACATCCACATTCACAAAGTAGTTACAGCCATCCTGAAAAGGTTGCAACACTGGTGCATTCTCGATTAGGTGTTTGACTTTGTCAAAAGTGCTATGTAAATCATTGTTCCAACTGAACTTAGCACCCTTATTAAGCAATGCCCTCAAAGGTTCTACTGTCTAAACATACCCATACACAAATCGAGCATAGTATTCAGCCAAGCCCAAGAACAAACGTAAGGCATACTTATCTTTGGGTGGGCAGCATCATTTATTGCTTCGATTATAGATAAATTAGGCTTGATACCTTATGGGGATAAGGTGTGTCCTAAAGAGTAAAGTTCCTGAATACCAAACGTACATTTTTCATGTCTAATGGTCAACCCAGCACTGCACAACTTTGAAAGAACTTTATATAGGATGTCATATGGGCCTTATGACTGCTAGCGAACACCAGAAT
This sequence comes from Triturus cristatus, assembly GCF_964204655.1. Lineage (NCBI taxonomy): Eukaryota > Metazoa > Chordata > Amphibia > Caudata > Salamandridae > Triturus > Triturus cristatus. The sequence goes on from NC_140584.1 coordinate 352,357,785, forward strand.
GTCATCCTGGTAAGCTTGGACTCCAGGCATGTCTTTGAAGAGGGTGTCCATGAGCTTCTGGAACAGCCTAGCAGCAGAGGCCAAACCAAATGGCATTCTGAGGTACTTAGAGGTATCAAATGGGGTCACGAAAGTTGTACGTTCCTGAGACACAAAGCTGAGGAAATTTGGTGGTAGACTGACTGCAAATTTATTATGTAAAAAAACTTAGAGCCCCCCAGACTGGCCAAAAGGTCATGAATTTTGGGAAGGGATGGCAGTCTACAAGAAGGTTGTTGTTGATAGATCGCAAGTCAGCACAAAATCTAACCTCCCCAGATTTTTTTCATACCACTACGATGGGGGTGTAGTGGTAGGGGTAAGACAGGAACACAGAAACATGGTTTATAGTCCAGTGGAGCTTTATTAGAAATAAAACTAAAAGGTAAAAACATAAGGGAGCCCACGGCAGAAACACGAGCATGAACAAGTGGCAAGCAGCAACTGCCGTGGGAAGGATAGAACATAACACAACAGAATGCAATGAGAGTTCTAGATACAGAATACTGAGTATTTAAGGAAAAGAGATAAACATAGTAAGTAACTTATCACATACCCCCCCATGAACAAAAAACTAATACAAAACATAGTCTTGAAATTTGATAGGTAACTTACAAACCCGCTGATTACGTGCAGCTCCATTCTCAGGTGAAGAATGAGAATGGGAAGGTAAGACAGCACTTGAACGGAATGAAGATGAAGCAGGTGTAGTTCGCTAGCTAGGAAAGTAACCTTACTAGCCTTGCAGAAGGTTTCCTAATCCATTACCTGATAATAATGATACCAAAGGCATGTGATTAGTGAAAGCCTCACAACGAACTCCCCAGATTTATGTTTTAAACTTCGGGACAGCCCAAACAATGGCAAGAGCCTTGCGTTCAATTGTGCTGTAATTACATTCTGTGGGTGTCAGGGCACGGGATGCAAAAGCAATAGTGTTCTCTTTACCATCCACCCACTGTCCAAATACTGCACTGAGACCTTTTTGACTAGCATCCACGGACATTAAAGAACTAGCATTAGGAACAAAAGGGTGCAATGCTGGTGCATTTATAACTAAAAGTTTCACCTTCTCAAAAATGTCTCAAAGTGTGTCAGTCCATGCAAATTTACTACCCTTTATAAGGAGACATCTCTAGGGTTGGACTAACTGAGCGTAACCACGAACAAACCTAGCATAATATTCACAAAGTCCAAGGAATGACCGTAAGGCATCTTTATCTGTAGGAGGGGGAGCATTACGTATAGCTTCAACATTGCAAAATGTAGGTTTGATGCCTTCACTTGAAATCAAATGTCCAAGGTATTCAACCTCATGAACGAGTAGTTTGCATTTGCTAGCTTTTACAGTCATACCTTTATTTTGCAAGATCGATAGTACCTTGTCAAGAATAAATAAGTGTTCCTCCCTGGTTTCTGTATGGACTAAGATGTCGTCTTGAAATGCTTGCACTTGTGGAAGGTCACCAAAAAGGTTGTCCATAAGCTTTTGAAAAATGCTCGCAGCTGAAGCGAGAACAAAAGGTAGCCTCAGTCACAAAAGCAGTGAGCGGTTGACAACTTGGTGAAACTTGGATTTGGTGGTAAGCGGAATGCAAATCGATTGTGGAGAAAGAATTGGATTTACCGATGTTGGCTAACAATTCATGGGCATGGGGTAAAGGGTGACAATCGATGAGGATATTTTGGTTAAGAGACCTTAAGTCCACACATAACCTCAGAATCCCAGTCCTTTTCTTCCATAAAAAAACTGGAGGAACCCATTCAGAGGCATCGATAGGGAAAATGATACCCTCGGACTGGAGATTGGATAGTAAAGATTTTAGATCATCTCTGACACTGAGAGGCACAGGTCTGACTCTATGTACAATGGGAACAGCATCTTTCTTGAGCAAAAAGGTATGTTCATAGCCTTTGACAGTACCTACAGAATTTTTAAACACATCGGGAAAAGATTGTACAAGTTTATCAACAGTTGAGTCCAGATGATTTACTAAGAGGATGTTGGAAGGAAGGTCACCCAAAATAATGGGAGGATCCTGCCCGGGACACAGAATGATGCCTAGGAGAGCAAGATCCTTCCATCCTATGATATCCCTTCCTTTGACTGCCACATAAATCTTAGTCTTAGCAGACCTGCCTAAGCTTTCAACTTTGTCCCAAAAGTAACCCAATAGGTCAATATCTTGTTCCCCAAAAGTATTGGGACTGATATCAGGAGTAATAAGTGGCACACTATTGGGCCATAATTTGTAAAATGTGAGATCTGCAAGGATAGTGACAGGAGCGCCTGAATCTGCCATAGCTAGAATAGTTTTACCATCAATAGAAATATCAACTAACGGCCCTTTGATAGGCTTATCAGAAAACTCAGGAACATCAACAGTGGCTAAAATGTTAGCAAACTGGGAAGTACAGTCTTGGACCTCAGGAGCGTCTACTGAAATAATAGAAATTCTAAACCTACTGGGGTTACTGTTGGATGCTGTGTTCATACCTCCCCTACACACATCTTGAAACTGTCCACATTTCCCGCACTTAACACATTTTTCCCTATAGTTGGGCAAATAGGGTTGTTTCCTATGTGGTTCCTGGAACCACAACGAAAACAAACTAATTGGGTTCTGAAAGGTTGATTTTTAGAAAACCTTTTGTCAGAATTTTGCTTTGCGTTGATGGCACAAACAACATTCTCATCAGAAACAAAATTCATAGTAGAAGGAAGTGCAGGATGCATGGTGGACTGTGTGGGAGAAACCAAAACTTTATTACTAGATAAAACTTTGGATGTAACAATTGATCTCTCAATGCTTTTAGCAATGTTAATTGTTTCAGCCAAAGTGGGATTAGGAGAGGTAAGAAGACGCTCTTGGATCTTCTTGGAGTAACAATAGATAACAAATTGATCTTTTATATAAATGTCAACATTTGTACCAAAATCACATTTCTTAGCCAAAACCCTTAAAGTTGCTATATAATCCTCTACTGATTCTTCAGAGGATTGTTTACACATAGTGAAATTAAACCTCTCTAAGAGGACACTTGTGGAATCAGAATATTGTTTTCCCATACGTAGCTTGGCTTCAATAAAAACGTTCCTCACAGTATCTTCCGACGCAGCTGCAGGAAAACGTGGAAGATTTTCGAAAACTCTGCAACCAGCTACCCCCAAATGATTTATTAACAAAGCATATTTCCTTGAGGGAGAATAACCATCGGCATCAATGGCAGGAAGATAATTTTCAAAATCCTTCAGCCATTCTGCCCATTTCAAATCACGTTTGCCTGGTTTCTCCAGGAAAGGTGCAGGCTGAATGACACCTTGAGCAGTTGCCATAACAAGTTATGGCAAATGGAACACGAAAAAAAATTAAATGTACTCCAGAAATTGTAGATAAATGGTGTGTGAATCACCGAAGCGTAAGGTGTCACACAAAGAATTAAATGTATTGCAGAAATTGTAAAATGAATGGTGTGTGAATCACCGAAGAGAAAGGTGTCACACAAATAGCACATCAACTCACTCACTTGTGTGGCAGGTGAAGACGCATAAGTGTGCAAGACATCGAGTACTGCGCAGCACAAAGCAGCAGATGAAAATGCCACAGATGAGGATGGTGTGTCAATCACTGACTGCAGTGTTGCACAAGGAAAACCATTGGGGTAAAGTCGGAAGAAATCAGAAGACAATCGACTTCACGACTTACCCAAAATGGCTGCTGTGCGTGTGACGTCAACACGCCCCCCACAATGCACAGCAGGACTTCCTGTGTATTGCCGTGACGTGAGAAGACCAGAAGAATGGAGGAGAAGCCAGAACTTCTAGGCTCCAGGGATCCAAGATGACGAAAGCAGGAGAGAGCAGCGCCGCAAGTGATGATTTGAAGGAGGTCGCGTGTGGCAACCAACGGTAAGGTAGTAATAGGCAGAAGGAAAAAAAAATCCAAATTTGACCCAACTTTCAGAATGACCTTGCTCCAGCGGAAAAAGCAAATTTACATATTCTCCCTATGTCACAGACTCATCACAACCACTCATCTATACACTCATTCATTGGTGGGGCCCATAACACCAACACACACTCGTCTCACTCAAATCTGTATACAGGAGAAAAAACGCTGGACATGTGGGTACCTTATTACCTATCAGGATTAAATTTCTTTACATTATATACATTATATACATCTGCACCTATGGATTCCTGACCTTAACATCAAGGCACTCCACCACTTGGTCGACGGACCAATTAGTTGGACTGGTTGATGGTGATTTAGAACCAGCTAAAACACAATTAAAGCCTAGGAAACATTTGATTAATTTTCAGTACTCCATTAAAGAATCACAAACTCATTTCTTATTAATCCAAATTTATTTATCTAATATTAATTTGCTCTGCATTAGCATTTAGGCGGTACAGATTATAACAATTCGGTTTATTTCAAGAAAATCATATCTTTGGAACATAAGCATAGATTTAGAAATGCAATTGATAGTTACCAGGTAACAAAAGTTGGCGACCCTCCGATCACAGAGAGGATTATTCAAAGTCTCTGCTACAATCTCCGGGATAAACTGTCCAACCCACAGCAATGATCAAACCATGAGATTAAATAACTTCCCAAAAATCAAAGAAACCCAAGGTAAACCATGGAAATCTTCATCAGCTCAACGTAGACCCAACGCCACGGAAGATCAGCCCAGTGAACCACCCCCCTTGGGCGGATGAGGGTCTTTCATACCCTTTTTCCTCTTAATTCAGATCAACATGCAACAATTTAGGGTTAGAAACTGTTCGGATTGGCCAGTCCGGGTCAACTTGCAATTTCTTAAAAGTTTCACATGACCCACTGGTTTTCCATGAGACTTGGCATAGCAAAGCGCAAAATGTATTTCTTCTCCTCCGGATCACAGGCAAAAGTTCCAAGGTAACAACAAGCAAGCCTCCTTGTACAGCTGTTTCATTGTCCCCTTGGTAGTTCACACCGTTCATCACTTGGCAACCCTCCATGCTCCTATCCTTGACAAGGAACACGATGGTACAGGGGCTGAGGTCACTTGGAGACTGAAATAAGGAGAGGGGAGAGGAGGATATGGCTAGATTCGTCCTCCTAAGTACTAATAACGCAAAAAAAGATCCGACTTCAGGGATCAGAGAACCTAGCTAGATGGGAAGGGAGGGGTCTACTTAGTGAGTAAGATGCACCTCAAATAGAGAAAAGAAAATACTTTTCTTGAGTCCCCTCAATCACCAAAGGTTTCCCCTAGGTGACATGCTTCATCATTGGGGCCATCCCAAGCATCTACTGCTTGGGGCGTGCTGCGACTTGCGACAGTTATGTAGGAGCACTATTTAGTGAAGACTATGTATAGTGCAGTGAGAGGGGAGTGGTGTGGGTTTAATTAAAAATTACCTAGCTGGTGAGCGTAAATGAGTTTATTCGTGCTCCTAGTTGGTAAAGGATAAAAAGGGGGGTTAATAAAAGGGAGGAATTAGGTAATAATGTGCTAATAGTCCCTAATATTGAAAGCCAACATGTTTCGAGGTTATCCCCTAAACCTCTTCTTCAGGACCGCATGGGGACCAGCCCCATGTGTACCACACTGTGCAAAGACCTATAATAAGGTGATAAAATAAAAAGGAAAAATAAACACGCACAATAGTGTCAGCGGAAATCAATTACATACGGTTAGATTGAACGCGTAGTATCTGGAGAAATACAAAAAACATACATGTTAATACGCTGCCTGCCCAACGATGTCGTGGACAGGTGATTCATCTTAGATCAATTTCAACCGTAGGTGATGGTGCTCATGCCTGTAACTTAGAATAGGTGTAGACATCCAATGTAGTCTGGTTAAACACATATGAAAAGACATTACACTCGTGATGGGACATCCGACATAACAGACACAACATAAAACATATATAGTGGCGTTTGGACCTACTTAGTAGTTAATCAAAATTTGCCTCATGGTCTGCCGGGGTGGAGGAGCCTAAATAACCCTAGGAGAGAGTGGGGGTTATAAAGGTTAGAGTTGGTATGGCGTTACAGCCCTGCAGAATAAACAAAAGTTTAAGTTAGTGAAAAAAAGGAAAAAACGGGCTCAAGGTTGCTAGTTAGCCCCAGGCGCAGGAGAGAGAAAACGTACTTGACTCGGCTTGCCTCCGTCAACTTGACCTATTGGATCCCATCTCTCTGAGATTGGTAGAAAATGCTTAGTCACCGGCTCTTGGAAGAGCTGGGCCGCGTGTAGCGCTACGTTTGTAGCGGCCATCTTAAGTGTAGTAGGCAATGCGTTTTAGGTCTTTGAAAGTTGGATAAGGATTGTAAAATAATTGTGAAGGATCCTGAGCACACTAGCATTGAAGGGGAAGAGTTAGCAAATTATTAGGAAAAAATGATTGAAAACAGACAATGGCGAGTCTCGAACCTGGGAGGTCGAGAGGGAGTCGTCTTAGTAGTAGGAGGAAACACAATGTGGCGGCCATTTTAGCCTAGTCGGCTAAGGAAAGGGAAAGATAGGGAAAGACATGGTCCCAGGCACAAATGAGAAGGGTGGGCACTGGCTCATAGCTAAAAAATGGAAAAAAAATGGGAGGGAGATGACTAATGAGGAAAAATTGAAGGTAACAATAAAAGAAAAAGAAAAAGAAAAATTAAAACTTAATGGAAAGGAATTAAGGGCAAAATTAATAGAAAGGAATTAAGGACAAAATTAGAATGATGCAAGACATTGGCAACAAAGGTGTAAAAATGATGCACATGGTTTTCTTAAAGTAAAGATTATTAAGCAAAAAATTAATTAAGAAAAAAAGGTAATAAAAATTAGGAAAAAGGAATAGGGGTTAGGCAAAAATCAGAATATACAACAAGTTAAAAAAGGAAAAATGCTAAATATGTCCGTGAGGTTAGGCCTGTTTATATGACAAATTGGCCCCACGGGATATTGTCATTTAATCCTTTGGTATCGGTGCGCAGTTTGAAGACCCAGCGTTGTTCTTTTTCTAGCAGTCTATGCTCGAGGTTGTCACAAGGCTTAATATGCTCCAGGACCACCCACCTCATGTCGTTAGGTGTGTGTTGCATGTCGTTAAAATGTGCTGTCATTCTGGTACTTGCTCTGTGGCATCGGATGTTGCTGCGGCGTTCACAAATCCTTGTGCTCACCTTCCTAGTTGTCATGCCCACATAGTGGAGATTGCAGGAGCATGTGATCAGGTAGACTACACCCACTGTGTTGCATGTCTTGAAATTTCTGAGTTCCCATGTCGTGCCTGTATTGAATTGGACCGTTTTTGTGGTCGAGGTCAGGTGGCACACACTGCAGTTATGACAGGGGTGATGGCCTGTAGGTAAAGTGCTTATGGTCTTTTGCATGTTCCTCTGGTTCACTTTTGGGCATGTGTGTACCAAGAGATCGCGAAGATTCTTTCCCCTCCTATGTGAAAACATGGGTGTTGGGATATCAAGGTTGCCGCTGTTAAGGATCCTCCAGTGTTTTTTTACCATCTTGGTGATTTTGTCCGACACTGTGCTAAAAGTGGTGATGCAGATGGGTCTCCTGTCTTTTTCGGTTTCCTCTTTAACGTAAGTTTCTAGGAGGGCATCTCTGTTGTTATTTTTTGCTATCTTCTTTGCTTTATTGATGACATGAGAGGGATACTTTCTGTCTTTCAATTTTTTGCCAGGTCTCTGGCCTGTTCCTCATAGTCGCACGTTTCCGTGCAATTTCTCCTTAATTTGAGGAATTGGCCAAATGGTAGGTTCTCTTTGAGGTGTCTTGGATGGAAACTGTCGTAGAGCAAGAGACAGTTCTTTGCAGTGGGTTTAAAATGAGTAGTGGTTTTTAGGTGTCCTTCTGCGGCGTAGATGTTGAGGTCTAGAAAGGTAAGCTCAGATCTGCTCATTGTGTGTGTAAATTTGAGGAAAGGGTCTTGTAAATTCAACCATTCTAAACACAGATTAGCCTCTCTTTCATCGCCATTCCATATTACTAGGATATCATCTATGTATCTCTTCCATTCGGTGATCAGGGGCCGAAAGGTGTTGTTGTCCGTAAGGATCTTATGTTCTTCCATGTGGTAGACATACAAACCCGCTACACTAGGAGCGAAGGTGCTGCCCATACTGGTCCCGTGTTGTTGTTGGAAGATTGTATCTTCGAAACGGAAGAAATTTTCAGTGAGGGCCCATTTGCAACATTCCAAAACCATATGTCGCGGTGTATGGTAAGGCCAGGACACGCCATAGAGAATGTCTTCTAGGATGTCCAGGGTTGCCTTATGTGGTAGGCTTGTGTAGAGGCTTTCCACATCAAGACCTATGAGAATGTTGTTACTGGGGTCGAAGGGTAAGTCCTTGAGGAGGGAGAGGACTGCTTTTGTGTCTTTGAGGTAAGTATTGGTATTCTGAATGAGCGGCCGTAGGAAAGCATCCGCAAATTTTGATAGTGGTTCAAGGATGGAACCGATACCTGAGACTATAGGACGTCCCGGGGGGTTCTCCAACCATTTATGGATCTTTGGTAGTGTGTAGAAGTATAGCATTGTGGGGTGATTGTTGATCAAGAAATCACCCTCTTTTTAGTTACCCAATCGTGGGCCAGGGCTTCTTCCACCATGCTGGTTATTCCAATTCGTATACGTTCGGTAGGGTCTTCTGCGATGCGTTTGCAGTTCCTCTCGTCAGATAGGAGTCTGAGGCATTCTGAACGGTATGCCTCTGTGCTTTGTATAACAATGCCACCCCCTTTGTCGGCTGGCTTGATGGTGATATCTCCATTGTCCGCCAGAGATTTAAGTGCCTCTTGCTCCGTTTTGGTCGTGTTATGGAAGACTTGGAGTGTTCTTGGATCCAAGTCTCCTGCTTCTCTTAGAACTGCTTTCTCAAAAGCCAGTAGTTCTACTGGTGGGGCGGTGGATGGTGGTGTGAATGTTGACTTTGGGCGTAGGTTGGTGTCACCTCTTGGAGCGTCCGTTAGTGGTTTATTATCAAAATAAACTCAATTTGAGTTTCCTTATGAACTCGCTCAGTTCACAACTGAGTAAGAACTTGTCCAGGGATGGGGTGGGTACGAAACCCAAACCCTTCTCTAGGACCTCGAGTTGCTTCTTAGGTATGGCGGTCCCTGATAGGTTAACCACTAGACCTGATTGTTGCTGGTGCTCTGTAGGTTTGGAGGGCCCATGCTCCTTGTGTGACTCCGTGTGGGCTCCAGAGGTTGTGCCCAATGGACTTGTTGTCCCCTTCTTGTTTTTCCTCGCTGTGGTCCCTGGCCTCGTCCTAAAAAAGGACCCTGTGGTCCTGTGTATTCAGCTTGGGTACTGGGTTCCCAGTATGGGTATGGTTGTGGTTGATATTGTTGTGGACCATAGTAATAGGGTGCTGCTTGGAAAGGTGGCGGCTGAAAAGGAGCCCATCCATAATTGCCTGGGTTGCCCCTGTTTCGCATCCTACGTCCTCTGTTGCGTTGTCCCCTTGTGTAGTTCCTCCGTCCTGGGCTTTGGTCTGAGCTGTTGGAGCTAGTATCTGATCCGTCAGTGTCTGTATTCTATCCCGGATTTCTCCCGGTAAAGTGGTAGTCATCCCTAGTGTAAGGGTAGGTTGTTTCGTGGTTGAAATTTTTGGCATCCTTTTTGAATTTCTGATATTTAGTGTCTTTTAAAGATGTCTCGAAATCCGTCATAGTTCTGTTCAGTTCCTCAAGGCGTTATTTTAGTTCGGCTGGTGTTTGGAACGTTTTTAGTTTCACCTCTAGGGTGTGAATTTCTTCCTTCATCTCTTGTGCTAAGCGTGTATCAGTTTTTATAATTAGCACAAGCCAGTCTCTTGTGCAGTGCCAAGAGATTAGCGACCAATCTTTTTTGAACAATTTATCCTGCTGGAAAATAAAAGGTTTGTTGCGTACAATGAGTCCTCTGGGATCAGCGTTAACTCTGAGGTATTCTGTCATCATTACTCCATGTATGATTGTTTTCACATGGTTTCTTTTTAGTTCTGTGAGTTCATCCCAGCACTGTGAAGCTTCATTGTTGCTTCCAGGTGTTGGATCTACCAGGGGGATCATGGAAGATATAATTCTCTCTACTTCTTCCTCAGTGTATGTTAGGCCTGTTATTACCGCCATGTTTTGGAATGGTGTTGTAGTAAGTTGTCCCTAAACGTGAGTGTAAGGAAAAAGAAGAGGAGAAGGGCTCCCGCAGCTTGCGCTGTATTAATATCGAAATAAGGAGAGGGGAGAGGAAGATATGGCTAGGTTCGTCCTCCTAAGTACTAATAACGCAAAAAAAGATCCGACATCAGGGATCAGAGAACCTAGCTAGATGGGAAGGAAGGGGTCTACTTAGTGAGTAAGACGCACCTCAAATAGAGAAAAGAAAATACTTTTCTTGAGTCCCCTCACTCACCAAAGGTTTCCCCTAGGTGACATGCTTCATCATTGGGGCCCAAGAGCCGGTGACTAAGCATTTTCTAACATTCTCAGAGAGTATTTAAACCACTGGAACCCAGGACACGCTAAGATGCGGTCCGCCGATGGGATCCAATAGGTCAAGTTGAAGGAGGCAAGCCAAGTCAAGTAAGTTTTCTCTCTCCTGCGCCTGGGGCTAACTCGCAACATTGAGCCCGTTTTTTCCTTTTTTTCACTAACTTAAACTTTTGTCCATTCTGCAGGGCTGTAACGCCATACCAACTCTAAGCTTTATAACCCTCTCTCCTAGGGTTATTTAGGCTCCTCCACCCCGGCAGACCATGAGGCAAATTTCGATTAACTACTAAGTAGGTCCAAACGCCACTATATATGTTTTATGTTGTGTCTGTTATGTCGGATGTCCCATCACGAGTGTAATGTCTTTTCATATGTGTTTAACCAGACTACATTGGATGTCTACACCTATTCTAAGTTACAGGCATGAGCACCATCACCTACGGTTGAAATTGATCTAAGATGAATCACCTGCCCACGACATCGTTGGGCAGGCAGCGTATTAACATGTATGTTTTTTGTATTTCTCCAGATACTACGCGTTCAATCTAACCGTATGTAATTGATTTCCGCTGACACTATTGTGCGCGTTTATTTTTCCTTTTTATTTTATCACCTTATTATAGGTCTTTGCACGGAGTGGTACACATGGGGCTGGTCCCCATGCGGTCCTGAAGAAGAGGCTTAGGGGATAACCTTGAAACATGTTGGCTTTCAATATTAGGGACTATTAGCACATTATTACCTAATTCCTCCCTTTTATTAACCCCCCTTTTTATCCTTTACCAACTAGGAGCACGAATAAACTCATTTACGCTCACTAGCTAGGTAATTTTTAATTAAACCCACACCACTCCCCTCTCACTGCACTACACATAATCTTCACTAAATAGTGCTCCTACGTAACTGTCGCAAGTCGCAGCACGCCCCAAGCAGTAGAAGCTTGGGATGGCCCCAATGATGAAGCATGTCACCTAGGGGAAACCTTTGGTGAGTGAGGGGACTCAAGAAAAGTATTTTCTTTTCTCTATTTGAGGTGCGTCTTACTCAATAAGTAGACCCCTCCCTTCCCATCTAGCTAGGTTCTCTGATCCCTGATGTCGGATCTTTTTTTGCGTCACTTGGAGACCTCCAGAGCCATCCGATTCTGCGCAGAAGTTATCGCGCTCACATGACAGTGGCTTCACAGGAGCTCCATCTCAAGTACTGCGGCCTAGCAGGCCCAAATGCCAACTTAAGCAAAAACAGACATAACAGTAATTAGAATATAGAAACGAAGATTCTAATGTTTAATCCCACTCTAATCCCAATGTATATTAGTATTTTCCTAGCTTGTAGCCACATTTAAAGCAATAATACTCACTATTCTGCAGTACTGAAAGCACTAACCAATATGAATCATGCAATTCTCTATTTCACCACAATCTAAGGTTAGTTTGCGTACCACAGTTAATTAATTAGTTGTTCTGCCATGCAATTAGCAATTTAGTCCCACGTGTGTCTTTGTGTTTATCAAGGTGTAAGGGTTGGTTAATACTTTTTCACTTCAAACAAATTAGTACGAGTTAATTCTTAGAATGATTACGTAATTAGTTTCATGCAAAATAGAGGAGGTATGCTAAATTTTGTTTTACCTGCTCCATCAATCCCCACTTTGGTGATTTTTAACATCACCACTAATCACTAAATTTTTTAATTTTGTTTTTTTTTTCTACGGAAATTGTTTTACTCAGTTCCGTTGCATTTGTTAGGTTACATCATAATGTTTCCCATATCATTCTATCTTGTTTTCTTGTACATGTTTTCTTGCAACTCTTCTAATTCTATATCTTCTATCTCTCTTGCTCTTATTTGCTTCTCTTTTCTTAATTTATCCTTTTATCTTATTTTGTAATCTTCTTCTTTTTCTGCACACACATCCTAGTCTTAATATTAATACTAATATGATCACAAAGGTCACAGGTATCAGTATTTTACCCACAAAAGAACTACCTAATTTTGTTAATAAATTCTTAATAGTAGAAAACCTTTTACCAAGTTTCTCCCAAACACTTTCAACCTCCAGTGGGACAATTTCTTCATGCAAATCAGTTATATTCTTAATGTAGTTCTTTAGGTTTTGACTTCCGTCAGGAATGTAAGTACAACAATGTTGCACTTTCAGCATTCTACAGACTCCTCCCTCTTTAGCCAATATAATGTCAAGGGCAAGTCGATTTTGCATAATCATAGCTCTCATGGCAACCATTTCAGTATTCACCATTAAGAACGCTCCAGCTGTGCTGGATGATAAACGATCCACAACTGTAGACAGTTTCAAATTTTATGCACATTCAGAGATATTCCAACTGCTGGTATCAGTGCTCCAAAAATATCACCTATAATTTCTGACCAACTCTCCCTCCTTCTACATGTTAGTTGTCTACCTATTTCGTGCAAACCCTCCTCCCCCTTCCCACATGAAATATTTTTGGGAAGACCAGGCCTAGGTAGCATGTTCCATACCAGTGGTCCGGTAACCTATAATAAACTCTGTTCCCACAGATGTAATATATTCCAGGGAATACCGGATTATTTCCTCCTTTAAATTCCCATCCTCCCATGATTTTATATAAGTCATGGCATTCACTTGCACCTACAAAATAATTATCATAAACAGTATTATCTCTACTTACTGAGGCACAATTTCCCTTTCTGGGGCCAATCTAAAGCCATTGCGGGATTTGTTTCTCCCTTTAAATGATTTTCCTTCCCAACATCCCAAAATGTTGTTTCCATCTTTTCCTCAGACACTTTCCTTTGCATCTTAACTCTCCTCTCCTCTACCATGTTCAGGAAGGTTTTCTCTTCTTTTCTCAAACTACAAGTAAGATTATTCTTAAACACTTCTTCTAAAGTTAACTCCCTTGTTTCCAAGAAAAAATCACCTAATGTTCTACCAGGAATCACCTTGTTTACTTCAGGAACTACAGGTATTTGTGAGAAAACATTATCTACATCAGTGTAATAGTATTCTAATTTCCCTGTTTTATAAAACAAACTAGTTAAAACATTACAAGTTATCCCATATGTCAAAGGAAGATGATGATAAGTGACACCTTCTGACATAGATGCAGGTAACTGCATGCAGACGTAACAGTCCCTAACCTCCATAGTCTTTACATACTCCTACAGTACTTTGAAAAAACATTATTAGAAAAATCATTTATGGACTTATCTTTGTGAAGCTCTGCTCTATCTACCAGTTTTATAACATGACTTTCATCAATCCTTCCCTTATTAGTCCTGTTTTCTGTGTGTTTTTCAATATCTTCAAATGTTACTCTAAATGAAATTGTTATTGCCAATATGATCCAGACAAGCATTAGTAATCCTGTACAACAAAAACACATTTTACACCATCTTCGGAGAAACCCACATGTAGGTTTTCTACTTTCTCTGTTTGCCATTTCGGTATTAATCAGTGTCTTTTGACTTAGCCTCTTTTTGTCAACAATTTACCTTTGTCTAAACCTAAGGCTTTGATTGCCTACTTGGTTCTTTTCTGGTCACGTGTCGCGTCCGAAGTTTCAATTCCTTGCGATTTTTTTTGTCATTTCAATCCATGCATGGATCGTCTTTGTCTTTAGGTTCACAATCTTGGTTCAAAACTTCCTGATCATCCGTTTCTTCTCTGATGTCAGACAAGATAACTCTCGGGATTTCCGAATCTTCCTCTTCTTCAACCACTTCCTGCACAGTCACTCCTAGACTTTCTTGGCTATTCGCTTCCTCTTGTATATCAGGAAGTGCCACATATGTCCATTCCGGTGACTTGTACTTCTGGTTCGGTTTCTTTATCCTCTTTGCTCCTTGCAAGTGTTTCTGATCAGTGTCTTCTGATTTTTCTTGACTAGACACTTCATTAACTTGTTCAACATTAGAAGATTTTATTCTCGTTAATCGGTATCTCAATCTTTTGAGTTTGTTGGGCCAAATTTCTTCTTTTGACGGCCTCTTTAATTTCATTCCTTTCCCTTCTCGCTCCGTTTTCCAAGCTCTTTTCCTTAAAGTTCTTCCCCCTTTGCTTTCTTCTTCATTCTCTTCAGATTCTGTATTGGTCTGGCTTTTACTTTCTTTGGATTTTATCCTCAGGACCTCAGGGTCTCTATCTGCATTTATCCCTTCTCGTGTTTCTTCCACGCAATCTTCCTGCTGACTAACTGTCCCTTTTTCTACCTGGGTTTGTGTTGTCCCTACACCTCCTCGGGGGTCTTCTGCAATTATCTTACCCTCACTCTCTGTATCTAATTCCTCACCTTTTATTTCTATGATTTTGGGCGGAATTTCTCTTGTGCTTGTACTCGGGACCTCCTTACCAAAGATTTCTTGTTCAGTTTCTCCAGTATTCTCATTTATTCTTTATCGTATTCCCACTTGTTCTGTCTCTGATTCAGAACTGGTATCAGAAATTTCAAGTCGTCTTCTTAGTGGTATATTCTCTTGACCCACAATTTGACTCAAATCTGCTTTGCCTGCTCCTGGGTTTTGTCTTGTTCTCGTCTCTTCTGATTCTGATTCAGAGCTGGTATCTGACGCTTCCTGCTGCTCTTCACCAGATCGATTTGCAGGACTGGGGACTCGAAGAGTGTGACTGGCATGAATCCAATTCTTTACCTTTGCACACTTCATAGCAGTTGTTGTGGTCAGAATCACTTGACGTGGTTTCCCCCAGCGTGAAACCAGACAATTTCTCCTTCTGTGTACTTTGATGCGTACCCAATCTCCAGGACTCAAGTCATGAGCTGGCTTCTTTTCAAGAGTGGTCGCGTCTGGTCCAACCTGATGAAACACAGAATGTACCATATCAGCCAATCCTTTGCAATAATCCAAGACAAAGTCATCAGATATAGGCAGTAGTTTGTTGACAGGAATGAAAACATGTCTCATTGCTCTACCCATGATAATTTCATGGGGACTCAGACCAGTGTTCCTTTCAGGAATTGACCTAATTGTCATGAGTACAAGAGGCAAGATATCTGGCCGTTTTAGACCTGTGGCCAAACACATTTTTCCCAATCTGTTCTTTATGGTGCCATTTATCTGCTCCACCACTCCAGAAGCTTCTGGTCGGTAGGCACAATGCAGTTTCTGTTGTACATTCAATGCTTCACAAATCAATTTTATAATTTCATTCTGGAAATGCGTTCCTCTATCTAATTCAATCGTTACTGGGAAACCAAACCTAGGAATGAACTCTTAGTAGGAGTTTTGCTACAGTAACTCCATCATTCCTTCTGGTCGGGTAAGCCTCCACCCAACGTGAAAACAGGCAGACAATCACCAGTACAGATCTTAGCCTGTTACATGAGGGCATTTCAATGAAATCAAGCTGCATTTCGAGTGAAAGGACCTCCCTCCTGTCCTATGATTCCCAAACTCACCACAGTTTTTCTTCCTGGGTTTTATTGCTGGCATATAAGGCATCTCTGACAAAGGCTCTCAGCTATAAGCCGAAACTTTGCATTATACCAGGTCTGTTTAAAAAGTCTAATCATGGTATCCCTACCTATGTGAGCCTGCCCATGGTACATCCGTGCCATGGTAGAGATCATGCTATCAGGCATTACTGGTCTTCCATCGCGGTAAACCCAAACTCGGTCTGCCTCTTGTGGTGCACATCCTGATTTTATCCACTGTTTCTTTTCCTCTTCCCCTGCCTCTTCCTGTAACTGCCTCACTTCATCCCATGTATTCACAGTGTTAGTAAAAAGCAAGGGACATGACTCCATTTCCCTCTCCCTATTACGGTTCAAGGAGTTTTGATTTTGCGCACAATATTGTGCTATATCATTGGCAAACTCATTACCGGCTGACACATAGTCAGTTCCCTTCGTATGCGCTGTGCATTTTATAACTGCAATTTGTTTAGGCAGCTGTATCGCCTCAAGTAAGTTTCCAACCATTTCTGCATTTCTGATTGGAGTTCCACTTGACGTCAAGAAACCTCTTTGGGACCAAATCTGCCCAAAGTCATGCACCACTCCGAACCCATACTGGCTGTCAGTAACCACAGTGACTCGCAGATTCTTTCCCAACTTGCATGCTCTAATCAGTGCAAACAACTCAGCAACTTGAGCAGATCGTACTCCTCTCAAACAAGATGCTTCCAACACAGTAGCTACAGTACACACAGCATATGCAGCGCTCAAAATCCCTTCTCCAGTTCGCAAGCATGACCCATCCACAAACATCACATAGTCACTCTTTTCCAGAGGCACATCTTTTATGTCCAGACGCGGTTTGGTGCAAAAATCAAGCACTTCAAAACAGTCATGATCAGCATCATCCTTCACTTCCGCATTCACAGCATCAGGTAGAAGTGTCGATGGGTTCACATTAGTGCATCTTACAAGACTCACATTTGTAGCACCCAAAATGACCTTTTCATATTTGGTTAGACGACTATGCGTCATGAACGGAGTCTTGCTCCTTGTCAAAAGGATTGCCACATCATGGGCCACAAACACTCTCACAGGATATCTCATCACAATTCCTGCACTCTGTTCCAAACATTTACTCGTGGTTGCTACAGCTTTCAAACAACCAGGTAAAGCTACAGCCACGGGATCTAACACAGCCGAAAAATAGGCAATCGGTCATCTCAATCTTCCATGCCTTGTACCAACACAGAAAGTGCACATCCATCTCTCTCCCTGCAATAGAGCTCGAATGCTTTTTCATAATCAGGCATTCCAAGAGCTGGTGCTTCACACAAGCTGTCTCTCATTGTCTAAAAGCCTTTGTCTCTTCTTTATTCAGCTCAAGGGAATCTTTTACATCACTTTTTGTTAAGCTTACCACTGGTTTTGCAATCAACGAAAAGTTGCGATCCACTGGCGACAATATCCTACCATCCCAAGAAACATTCTGACTTCTCTTTGTGTCATTGGTGCTCTCATTCCATTTATTATTCTAATCCTGTCCACAGTCACCTTTCTCAGACCCTTGTCGATCTTATGACCTAAGTATTGTACTTCCTTCTGACAAAACTATAATCTCGATGGGGATTTGAGTCCTCCATTAGCCAAATGATTTAACAGTGCAACTGTGTCCACCACACATGCCTCTCGTGTCTTCGATGCCACCAATAGGTCATCGATGTACTGCACAAGCACTGAACTTTCTGGCATTTTAAAATCTTCCAGGGATTTCTTTAGAATCTGATTAAATATTGATGGACTTTCTGTATACCCTTGAGGGATACGGCACCATGCCAAAATACGCTCACCGAACCGGAACGCAAAAATTTGTTGGCTATCAGGGTGCAATGGAATAGAAAAGAAAGCATGACACAATTCAATGACTGTGTACCATTCTACATCATGGGGAATCTGATATAGGATTACTGAAGGATTTGGTACAATGGGACAGCATGGAACAACAATTGTATTCACTTTTCTCAAATCCTGTACTATCGTAAAAGTCCCATTCGGTTTTTTCAAACCCATGATCGGAGAATTACATGGACTACTCATTATCTCTCTCAGAATTCCTTGTGCAATCATTCTGTCAATTACAGGCGTTACTCCTGCAATTATTTCTGGTGTTAGTTTATACTGAGGAATATTCGGGTAATTTACTCCTTTTACAATTATTTTCACAGGATCTACTCTTTTCATCAATCCAATATCCTCTCCTGTGAAATCCCATACTTCGGGTTTTACGGTTTTCTTCAACTCTTGAGGCAATCCTTCCGGATCAAATACAACGAATGCCTCAGTGATCTCAGGTTCTAAGTTTGCCATTGTCATTCTATTCAGTACGTCTTCGTCAGGAGTTTCAAAAGCTATGCCATCAGGAGTACAGAAAATGTGCAATTCATTTTGCACAACAAATCTCTCCCCAACAGATTTACAGGGCTAGTGTCACACATGACAAATCGATGCATGTCAGTGAATTTCCCTATTCTAACCTTAACAGGATCCGTAAGATAAGCTTTTATCTGTTTGTTTGAAACTCCAACTACTTAGATTGTTTCACCAGAGAAAGGAAGATTTTTATAGTCAGCTGATCTAACAGTTGAACGAGTAGCACCAGTATCTACTAGGAAAGTGATGTTCTTGTCATTCACCATTCCATCCACAAAGGGTCCTGTCTGGTCTACCTCTAGAGTTGCTCCAAGTACGCACTCCTCTTCCTCTCCTAGGCACCGTCAATAACTCTCTTCTGACTCACTCTCATCGCGTTGCAGCCAATACTGCGAGACAGCACTAGCGTGCATAGCTTTGTTACCTGTTCCTCGGTGTAGAATCCTGTCTCATTACTGTATCTCTGAGGATTTACGTGCTGTGGAAAAGGTGGCTTTGGCACCTGACACTGTTCGGTAACAACCTGCTGCTGTTGCAGTGGATAGCAACTCACCTCATTCTGCACCTGTGGATTCAATGATGAATTATCACCATTAGCTCTCGGTGGCAATTTACACTCGGATTTCCAATGCCCTAATTTTCCGCAATTATGACATGGCCACTTCTTCTTAGCTTCCTCTATGCTGACCTGTCCTTTTCCTTTTCCAATATTAGGCTTTTGTTTTGCCTGACCCATACCATTCGCTTGCTCGATCAACTGTGCTTCCTGTCGCTCAGCTACCTTAACCTGTGCCCACATTGCTTTTTCCTTCAGTTTACGTTGTTTGGCTTCAATTTCATCACTAAAATATTTTGCATGTCGTAACACCTCATCTATCTTTTTATTCTGCCAATCTACTGTATGTTGTTTGATCATTTCACTAACTTCGGGCTTTAAACCATAAACAAATCTGTACACAAAATGACCTTTTCGCTTAATTTCTCATCTCCACTATATTGCTTAAAGGCTAACAATAACCTCTCATAATATGCATGTACAGATTATTTAGCCTCTTGGTGAGTTCTGTCAATTTTTACCCAGTCAGTTTCTTCTGGAGGTACTTTCTTTTTCAAAAAGGTAATTACCTGATCATATTTTTTCATTACCTCCGGATCAGGGGCTCCCGTCTTAGGATCCCTAGTATACCCTTGCGTTGGCCAATCTATTGTAATTTTACATTCTGCCCATAAATCTGCAGGTACAATTATATCAAAAAGACTGTTCAGATCTATCCACAACACCTTTGAAAGTTTGACAAACCTTTCTACCTGTCGGTACCATTCAACTGGTTTTTCTCTTAACCTTGGGAAATCATTGGTAAACGACAAACTATCCTGTCTAGTCCAAGGGACATGCACATAACCTCCTCCTGGGATTTCTCTCATGGGACATTGTGTTACTACTGGCTCTTTTTCTCTCACTGGGAATGCTGAGAAAGCCTTATCTGTAGTTTCCTCTCTTTTTCTGAACCATCTACTTTTCCACCGATCCACAGCTCCCCATTTCCTTAGCAAGATAATCAGCTCTTTAATTTGGGTCAACCTTCCTGCAGTATTCAAGTTTTCAATATCCTTTTCGGAAAAATCTACCCTATATGGTTTTTGTAATGACCCTGTTTTCTCAAAATCAATTCCCATTTCACTCGGGATCTCTTCTAATTTTTCATGTAATGTCCTCGCTCTCCAAGTTATACTTTTGCAGAGGAACATTAGCTCCTCATCCTGATATGCTTTTAATTTTTCAGTTGGAATGGTTCCTACGATTAATTCTTCTAATGTTACCTTTAATTTTGCAACATCTAAAGGTTGTGGTTCTGTATCTTTTCTCTGTAAACTTCTTAACCAATCACTTAATTCTTCAGATGTGGGTCCTACAGGGGTTGTCTCAATTCTTATTTTATCCGTTATTCTCTCTGGGGTTTCAGTTGCAGATTCTGTGGTCATAAGTGTCTTAGTCGTTGGACTTTGATTTACAGTAAAAATTTTAGGAGTACTTAAACCTGATGTTCCTGCCATATTTTTCCATTCATTCCCTCCTGAACCGCTTCTTTCTGTCTCTTTTTGCCTACTACAATTATAAGGAACTGTTAAACAATGCTCACTATCTTTCTGTTTATCAAAGACAGGCATCACCGGCCCTATAGTTACAGGTATGGTCACTGCTTCCATATTCTTAGTTAACTCTAGTTTTCTTAATCAATTCCATTGTAGTTCTAGCTAATTCGGCTCAATTTTCATTTCCAGTTCTAACGGGTTGTGGCATTTCAGAATCTTTAAATGGATTTATTTTCCCCAAATTAGGTGGTGTTTGCTAAAAAAATGTATTCATCACAGTTTCTTTTACCGGCGCACTCTGCATGAGTAACGTAGAATTCGGTTGATATGGGGGTGGATTTTTAGAGAACATGTCCTCCAGCACTTCGTCTTCTGATTCACTCACTCCATATCTAGAACCTTCTGACCCTGTGTTATTTCTCTTTTCTGTACATTTCCTGTCACTCGTCTCTTCAGCATTTCTCAGAGGAAACATACCATCAGTCATATTCACATTCTGCCATCTTCTCATTCTATCATCATGACTTTCTTGACCACAATGTCTACCAAACATGTAATTATACCTTCTTCCACTCTGATGCCTTTCCCTTTCATACATCTCGTCTTCCCATTCAGTCAAAGCCTCGAATTGGGTAGGTCTGGGTTTTGGTTCTAACCTCATCATTCTCTCTCTTAAATTTCGGAATACAGCCAAACTAAACGAACCACTTTCTGGAAACGCTAGTACTTCATCCTCTTTGGTATACCATGCCCAATTCTCCAGCCAGATACATGTATGATAACCCTATTTCGCTACCATAAAAGATGCAGGTGATTTCGGTGGAGGAAGTATCTGTCCTTCCCTAGTCACAATCGGCTTATCCTTCTTAAATAAGTTTTTAATTTTCCCAAACCATGATTTTTTCTCTTTCTCAAGTGGATCGTAGTACATCAATTTTATTTGTCAAAGTTCTTAATCAACTAGGCTTTGCAAATCACTTCCTTCACGGCTTCTCCGTATTCTGTCCAATCCCAGCGCGACTCACACTAACGCACCAATCCTGGGCGTCTACGTCACTCCTGAAGTTCTCCAATCCCAACGCGACTCACACTAACGCACCAATCAGTGAAAGCTTCGTCTCTCTACTGCTGACCAATCCCAGCACGGTCTTTCTGACGTCAGCCTTTCTCGCTACTCCTGCTCCTGCTTACCCCTCCTTTACAAAATTGTATCCGCAAACATTTTCTTACGTTTTCTTTAATCAAATCTGTTAGTAACAACATAAAACATCTCCATTGCCCGTTTAGTTAAACCAACGAGATAGTTTTGTCCATTTACACAAGAATTCTGTCTTTCCAGTAGGCAGCGCTTACCTCTACCCTACCACAGAATTATTTCGTTTCGCTGATAAAGTAGCACTTCCCTCTACCTTACCCTTCTAACAAGCAAAAAGCAAACTGTTTCTCTGGGGATAAAAAACATGGAGAGACTACAATGCTCCTGAGAATTAAGGCCAGAGTTTCACAAGAGTACCTATTGCTATTTCACTCACACACATTCATACGGAAATGTCCCTACCGATAACACACGATGATGTTACCAACTTGAAACCAGACAATGCGCTTGTGCGACTTCACTTGCCACACATTTCCCCTGCCTGCATACAGGGCAACCAACTTCCTACTTGCCAGAAGTCTTTAGAACATTTGACACCATAAAACGCAACACAAACTCAACATAAAGTGTTAGACATAAACCTTTGAATATAGGGGTTTTATATACACTAAACTAGTCAAAATAACCATTACTAATCACCAAACTAGTCAATAATAACCATCAATCTGCTACCAAGAAAACTGCCACAGCGAAAAAGGCAAATTTACATATTCTCCCTATGTCACAGACTCATCATCATAACCACTCATCCATACACTCATTCATTGGTGGGGCCCATAACACCAACATGCACTCGTCTCGCTCGAATCTGTACAAAGGAGACAATGCGCTGGACATGTGGGTACCTTATTACCTACGTTCCCTTTAAGGCGCGCGCGCGCGCGCGCGCGCACCTTCGCCGACGTCACCGCGCACTCCCGGATGTGGAGCGCGCACAAACGATCCCAGGACGTTCGGAGGAGAGGAGCCGGCCGCGCCGCCGCTTTAAGAAGCGAGCGGCGCGAAAACCAGGCACTTGTTCCAGTGCTGCCGGCGAGGTGAGGTGTCGTAGGAGAGTGCAGGTAAGGGGGCTTGTGGGGGCTTGTGGGGGCTTGCGGGGGCTTGCGGCGGCTTGTGGCGGCTTGTGGCGGCTTGCGGCGGCTTGCGGCGGCTTGCCTTAAAGGGAACGTAGATGGTATGTATGGCTTCCACTGAAATATAGGATTCAAAATTTGAAATTCACAGATGTAACTTCAAGGGAAGTACTCCTTTCCATGGCCTTCCGGTCTCACCCAGGTCTCAAGAGCCCGAGATCACTGGCCTATCTTTTACCCCACCTCTTGTGGGCTTCTGCAGACCTGAGTTAAAGGCTATGGAGAGCTGAAACCATCAACCACCAGATATGGGTCGCGACTGTCGATGGAAGAATGTAGAGTTCAGTCTGTGCTAAGAAAATTAAGTTACAGACACTGTCAGCATGGAACCAGACTGCCGGTCACTGAGAATGATAGCATGGCATTCTGGTGAGAAGTGAGAAGGAAGGTTCAATTAGGTGGTGAGTGAGGGTGGCACGAAACCAAGTTTTAGGTTTTTAATCATGCATTTGAGTGGTAGGGGGAATGTGGAAGAAGACCTGGTAAATTCTTTTATATATCTGGGCAGTGGCAGAAGGATGCTGGTGAGTGTGGTTGAGGGGATGGCTAGACCATTTTCCTTTCTACTTAGGCAGGGCGGAAGCTGCTAAAAGAGGCGGGGTAAGGAGAATGGGTACCAGGCATTGATCTTGAAGGAGGTGAGAGAAGTGTGGAAGGGGGGCCGTTGGGAGCCGAGATGAAGCTGGCAGGAATGAGAAGTAGGAAGGGGTAGGTAAGGAAGGGTAATTGGTTAGTAGCTTTGTGAGGACTTCGTTTGTTCTGCACAGCTGCTCCATGGGGATGCAGGAGTGGTTTGGAGGATATCACAACATACCAATAATATGAGGTTGAAACAGAAAAAGGAGGGAGGGAAGTTTCATAATTTTATATTGTCTAAATTACACAAAACATCAGAAAAATGACACAAAATCGTATGTAAATGATGAGAAAAGCATTTGTGGGTATCCTCAGTGAAATTTGAATGGGAGGGTATAACTTGCGTTCAAAGGTCACTTGTGGTACTGGCACAGAGACTGATTCAGGGACAACATGTCTAGCACTACACATTACCTGCTTGGGCCCGTCTTCCACAAGTCATTTTCGACTTAAAACAGTCCTGTTCAGCAAAAAGAGTTTGTGAAATGTCATGCTGGTGTAATCTGTATAAATGTTCATCATTTGCTTAAAGCGAAACTGAGGGATTACACAAGCGTTTCAGAACATTTTGCACAAGCCTATTTAGAAAGTACAACTGTTTGATGCTACTTGGAATCCAGTGGTGGAAAACACCCTCTTCATTGATTTTTTACTATCTAGAACGAACAGACACACACACACCCTCCAAACACACACACACACACCCCATCTCGTTACACACCCCCCCCCCCCCACACTGACATTTTTTATGCTTTGAGTGTGGGCACCAACTCCCCGAAAATTTGCAAAAGTTATTAAAATCTGTAACCAAGACGCAATAGCTGTGCAGTTTACTGTAATATTCTGCTCCTGAAAAGGTATCCCAGGGGTCCTGAATGTAAGGGAAATAAAGTGAAAACCACTATAACACTGTAATAAGAGGGGAATTGAGCAAGTCGTTTGCACATCATTTCACACAGTTATGGGCCAATCAGTGTATACAAGCCAAAATATTAATTTGAAATGTAACTTTCCAGTGCACACACTAAATAAGTGTTTGATAACGTTTTCTTAGTGACATTCGCATCGAGAGCTCAGACACCATTGTCCATTACATAACCCAATTTCTGAAAAGAAAAAAAAAGTTATTTACTTGCATCTGATTTCTCAAGCATATTTAGATCTTCTTGAATTCATTACAATGTCACTCCAGATGTAAACCATTCTGATAAAATTTGAACAGATACAATTTTTATTTTTGAAAATGATCACAAAGAAAACAAACATTTTCTGCATTTAAAAAAAAAAGTATTTTACACTATATCGTTTGTTTGAAAAATACCCCTGAATTCCCCTTCACCTAGAAAAAAAGTAGGAAATACTGTGTTCACAACCCCCCTTTAAGCAATTAAGAAGGTCCCACAGACTCAGAAGGTCATCAGCATCTTCTAAGGCAGCCATTCTGACGAGAAAGTCCAAGTACGGTTTTAATCAACCGAATGTACAGCTGCACACAGGTACCTCATTACAGAAACGTGACACTAGAGCAAAAACTTGTGTTCTGCTGCCATCACTCTTGGTTTCAAGCTTCTGCAAATATTTGCATATTAACAGAGAGCGTTCTGGGAGCATTATACATAGCCTCATATTACTAAACTTTGAAATCGTGTGTACACATTTATACTGGAGCCGCCTTCAGTAGTGAAGGCCGAGCTTGCGGCCTTTACTTTTAATGCTCACCCCAATAATGCATTAATGAACCCTAAATACAAGTTTGAACAGCATTAACACATGGACCCACATATTACCTTAACTGTAGACAATGGCCTTTCCTAATCCATAATGTGGTACTGTAAACTGGCAGCCAACGTGTTTGTGCTGTAGGGGGTTGCTGACTATCTTGTCTTCAGTTGCAGGTTTCCAGTCTGTAAGGTATTTGGATAGGAGTGGTCAGGTGCGAGTACCCACAAAGACAAGGTAATTCTGTGTACGTTCCTCGTTGGGTTGGGGGTTGCTGGGTAAATAGAATCACAATCTGCACCCCTTTTCTTTTGCAGGTTTGGGAGACCGTACCACGAAGACAATTGCACAGGCAGACGGGAGTACAGGCAGAACAAAGAGGTGATTGTTTGCTAGAGTTCAAGGAGTGCATTTTCTGTTGCAGGTTTTGCTGCCAGACTGTGGTGCATCTTGATCATTGTAGTATAATATACTTACCCATGTTTTCTTCTGTTGCAGGCTTTGCAGGCAGACCCCCATACTTTGCCACAGGCATACGTGAGTTCAAGCAGGAGAGGTAATTGTTTGGTAGAGTTAAACTGTGGTGCATCTTGATCATTGTAGTATAATATACTTACCCATGTTTTCTTCTGTTGCAGGCTGCGCAGGCAGACCCCCATACTTTGACACAGGCATACGTGAGTTCAAGCAGGAGAGGTAATTGTTTGGTAGAGTTAAACTGTGGTGCATCTTGATCATTGTAGTATAATATACTTACCCATGTTTTCTTCTGTTGCAGGCTTTGCAGGCAGACCCCCATACTTTGCCACAGGCATACGTTAGTTCAAGCAGGAGAGGTAATTGTTTGGTAGAGTTAAACTGTGGTGCATCTTGATCATTGTAGTATAATATACTTACCCATGTTTTCTTCTGTTGCAGGCTGCGCAGGCAGACCCCCATACTTTGACACAGGCATACGTGAGTTCAAGCAGGAGAGGTAATTGTTTGGTAGAGTTAAACTGTGGTGCATCTTGCTCATTGTAGTATAATATACTTACCCATGTTTTCTTCTGTTGCAGGCTTTGCAGGCAGACCCCCATACTTTGACACAGGCATACGTGAGTTCAACCAGGAGAGGTAATTGTTTGGTAGAGTTAAACTGTGGTGCATCTTGATTATTGTAGTATAAAGGATTGCATGCATGAGCTAGGCGTCAACGTAAGCCATGTTCCCTTATCTTGCAGGCTTTGTGGCACAGCAGGTTAAAACCGGCTGGCACGGAAATGTTCAAGCGCAAAGCTGTCACTATGGGAGAGTGCAGTGCGTCACCACAAAGGAAGAAATGTTGCCTTGTATTCAAGGAAGAGTGGATGAAGGAAATTGTGGAGGCTGAGACGCAGAAATCGCGAAGCAAGGTCCGCGTGCAACTCGGGGAACTTTTCCAATACAGTCCAGACGTGGGCTTGATTTGCAAAGCATGTGCCGAAGCCAAGATTGTTGGGGACTTTTCCACAGGGAAGAAATGGAGTGATGGCTGGAAACTGGATTACATGAAACGCCATCTACTTAGCAAAGTACACGAGTCTGCCATGGTGATCTTGAGAAACAGAAGTGCTGCTGCCAGGTTTGGTTTCGGAGTGCGGGCAATGCTGACAGAAACTGCCACTGACAAAGCAAATAGAATGGAAGTAGGTGAACGCCAAAGATCTGTGCCTGAAGAGATAAAGATTCTCATCAACAACGTGCTGCTGGCAGTCAAAATGAATACTTCAATGTTATCTGTACAAGACATCCATGACCACCTAGCTTTGTATGTCAAGATACCAGACAGCTGGAGGAGCAAGAACTATGCCTTTGAGTTCCTTGAGGCCATCAATAGCGTGATACACTGTGAAGCAATGGCAGAACTTCGTAACGCTTTGTATCACACATTGATAATTGATGAGAGCACTGATATTTCTGTTTCAAAAATGCTCATCCTGTACTTCAAGTTCCGACCAGTAACATCAACAGAGCACAAAACACAGTTTGGGGGCATAGTGAAGCTGACTAGTTGCAATGCTGAGGCTATCACTAGTGCTGTGAAAGAGTTCTACACTGCCAATGAACTGGACCTTATGAAAATGGTCATGTTCACATCTGATGGTGCGTCCGTGATGTTGGGTAAGAATAATGGTGTTGCTACTCGCCTTAAACAATCCATACCTCATCTAGTTGAGCAGCATTGTGTCGCCCATCGAGAAGATTTGGGAGTTGATGATGCCTGGAAAAGGGTTCCAATGGTTAAAGAGATGGAGACATTATTGAGGACTGTCTACACTGTGTTCTCCAGATCTCCAGCAAGGAAGTCCAAGCTGGATGAAATTGCATCGGTCACTGAATGTGAAGTGGTCTCTTTTCGACCACTGAATGAAGTCCGGTGGCTTTCAAGGCATTTTGCTGTTGGGGCACTAATTCGTAATTACGAGGCTGTTCTTAAGTACTTTGAGCATGAGAAAGTTGAGGAGAATGATCCAGTTGCTAAGTATTGTTATAAAAAGCTATCAAACTCCAACTACCATATTTCACTTGCAGTACTTAATGACGTTCTGGGTGAATTTGCATCTTTGTGCAAACTGTTCCAAAAAAGTTCTCTGACTACTGTTGAAGCTGTACAGTATGCAAGAGCAAAGATTGGCCAAGTTAAGCAACAGTATTTGGGGGACACTGTCTTTTGGAGCAGTAATGTAAGAGATCTGATGGTGTTGTACAAGGAAAGGCAAGAGTTTGACAGTGGCCCTATTTTGTCTTTTGTTTCCCTTCTTTGTGAGCACATGCAAAAAAGGTTCCCTGAAGATGAGCTAAAAGAATGGGCAAGTTTTGAAATCCAGGCTATGGCCGCACAATCACATTTTGATTTTGGGACTGAGAATATACAAAGACTTGTAGAAAAGTATAAAAATGTCTTGGTCCTGGGTGATTGCGAAACACCAGAAGATGTTGTTCGACAGTACAGAGACTATAAATATGTGGTGGCAGAACATGTAAAGGGTGGGTTATTTACCACCTTTCAAGACATGGTGAATTTCACTGTACGCAATGCTGCTCAGTATAGTGTGGTTTCTCAGCTTGTAGATGTCTGCGCAACGTTTCAAGCATCTAGTGCAGATTGTGAACGAGGATTCAGCCTCATGAATACTATAAAGAGTAAATTGAGGAATAGACTAGAGCAGAAGCATTTGGATATGCTGATGAGGACAAAGGCCTACCTCCTGAACGGCCAAGTTGACCTAGATCGAGTTTATCACCACTGGAAAAATGCCAAAGATCGCCGTGAGAAGCAACCCTGTCACCCCTCTAGTGATGCCACTTGACATGTCTCCCTTATTGTTTATATGTGATATTGACAATTAACAGTGCTCAAGTTAAGAATATTTATTAAAATCTTATGATGATACCACCGTTTAAGTCTTGTGCTTTTCTAAACTTGAAGTGTACTTGCCTGTGTGACCAATTCATGTCATGGCGTGTTTATCCAATTTGGAAACTGCCCTTAAGACACTTATTGTGGCCCTGTATGTGTGAAAATGCACCATCTTTTCACTTATTGAAGTAAACGTTCTGAGTGACATTTGGCGCCGCGCACACGCGCGGTCTGGTTCCTGCCGCACATAGCCATGGTTGCAGCGCACAGAGACCCTCCACTGCCGCACACAGAGGAAAGAAATTAGAGGGAACATTGCTTATTACCTATCAGGATTACATTTCTTTACATTATATACATCTGCACCTATGGAATCCTGACCTTAACATCAAGGCACTCCACCACTTGGTCGACGGACCAATTAGTTGGACTGGTTGATGGTGATTTAGAACCAGCTAAAACACAATTAAAGCCTAGGAAACATTTGAATAATTTTCAGTACTCCATTAAAGAATCACAAACTCATTTCTTATTAATCCAAATTTGTTTGTCTAATATTAATTTGCTCTGCATTAGCATTTAGGCGCTACAGATTATAACATAATTCGGTTTCTTTCAAGAAGAAAATCAAATCTTTGGAACATAAGCATAGATTTAGAAATGCAATTGATAGTTACCAGGTAACAAAAGTTGGCGACCCTCTGATCGCACAGAGGATTATTCAAAGTCTCTTGTACAATCTCCGGGATAAACTGTCCAACCCACAGGAATGATCAAACCATCAGATGAAATAACTTCCCGAAAATCAAAGAAACCCAAGGTATACCATGGAAATCTTCATCAGCTCAATGTAGACCCAACGCCACGGAAGATCAGCCCAATGAACCACCCCCCTTGGGCAGATGAGGGTCTTTTATACCCTTTTTCCTCTTACTTCAGATCAACATGCAACAATTTAGGGGTAGAAACTGTTCGGATTGGCCAGTCCGAGTCAACTTGCAATTTCTTAAAAGTTTCATATGACCCACTGGTTTTCCATGAGACTTGGCATAGCAAAGCGCAAAATGTATTTCTTCTCCTCCGGTTCACAGGAAAATGTTCCAAGGTAACAACAAGTAAGCCTCCTTGTAGAGCTCTTTCATTGTCCCCTTGGTAGTTCACACCGTTCATCACTTGGCAACCCTCCATGCTCCTATCCTTGACAAGGAATACGGTAGTACAGGGGCTGAGGTCACTTGGAGATCTCCAGAGCCATCCGATTCTGCGCAGAAGTTATCGCGCTCACATGACAGCGGCTTCACAGGAGCTCCATCTTAAGTACTGCGGCCTAGCAGGCCCGAATGCCAATTTAAGCAAAAACAGACATAACAGTAATTAGAATATAGAAACGAAGATTCTAATGTTTAATCCCACTCTAATCCCAATGTATATTAGTATTTTCCTAGCTTGTAGCAACACTTAAAGCAATAATAATCACCATTCTGCAGTACTGAAAGCACTAACCATCACAAAAGC
Organism: Triturus cristatus; assembly: GCF_964204655.1. NCBI lineage: Eukaryota > Metazoa > Chordata > Amphibia > Caudata > Salamandridae > Triturus > Triturus cristatus. The sequence goes on from NC_140584.1 coordinate 352,387,794, forward strand.
AACATGAATCATGCAATTCTCTATTTCACCACAATCTAAAGTTAGTTTGCGTACACAGTTAATTAATGAGTTGTTCTGCCATGCAATTAGCAATTTAGTCCCACGTGTCTTGTGTTTATCAAGGTGTAAGGGTTGGTTAATACTTTTTCACTTCAAACTAGTTAGTACAAGTTAATTCTTAGAATGATTACGTAATTAGTTTTATGCAAAATAGAAGAGGTATACAAAATTTTGTTTCATCTGCTCCATCAGCCTCAAGAATGTCCTGGCCAGGGTCAAAGAAGTAAACACAGGAACACAAACCGGTGGGCTCCAGTAGAAATGTTGTTGACGCAGGAAAATTATGAAATTTACCCCACTCCTGGTACCAATTTGTAGTGGTAGGGGTAAGACAGGAACACACAGAAACGTTGTTTATAGTCCAGTGGAGCTTTAAAAGGTAAAAGCATAAGGGAGCCCATGGCAGAAACACCAGCACGAACAAGTGACAAGCAGCAACTGCTGTGGGAAGGATAGAACATAACACAACAGAATGCAATGAGAGTTCTAGATACAGAATACTGAGTATTAAAAGAACAGAGATAAACATAATAAGTAACTTACCTCATAGAGACACCCATGAGGAGGAATCACAAGGTACAATAATTCCCTCAGAGCAAAGGTTGTTCAAAACCTTTTTCAATTCATCTCTGACACTCAGAGGCAAAGGTCGGACCTTATGTACGACAGGTTGAGCATCTGATTTCTAATGAATATGGTGTTCAAAACCTAGTACAGTCCCCACTTTATCAGAAAAAAATGTGGGAAACTGGCTGTTAATGGTATCAATATCTGAAAACGTACCTGGGAATTAAGAGTTGCTAGAATCTACAACAGAATCTACAATACACGTCATCCTCCACACAACCTTCTGGAAGATCACCTAGAACCACAGGATTATCTAACCTAGGTTTTAGATAAACTCCCATACTCGCCAAATCTTGCCAGCCAACTATGTTCCTCCCTTTAGTTGCCACATACACTTTAGTGATGGTATGTTGACTCAAGCACACTACTTTTGACTTAAAATAACCAAGCATATCAATCTCAGCTTCCCTAAAAGCTTTGGGATTGATATCTGTTTGAGAAAGTACCACAGAACCTTTCCATTTCTCCTGAAAAGTGACATCAGATAGGTTTGTGATTGGTGACCCAGAGTTAGCCATGACTTGAAGTGGTACATCGCCAATTATGACATCACACCATTGACACTTTACATTGCATACTCCAACCACAGTGTTACATTAAATTGTCAGAGCTACATTACTAAGTTTCTCATAATGACTGTGAACATCTTCAGAGACTTCAATACTGTTAACCCTGGGTGATCTTTTTGCACTTTTACAACCAGCTTGAACATTACCCATTTTTTTGCAGGACATACATCTCTTGCCGATAGCAGGACAGTTAGGAGAATTGCCTATGTGTGATTTTGACCCACACCAAAAGCATATTAGAGATTACTTGAATGGTTGTTGAACAGGATCATTGCCAGTGTTTATTAGACCAATAGCATCCTCGTTGCATAGACTAACTGAGCCGACCGAGTGACCCTCATGGATAACTCTGGTGGAAAACATTGAACATTCTATTCTTTATGCCAGATCAATTGTTTCAGATAAGGTAGCATTTCTGCAACTGAGGAGTCTTTCCTGAATATTTTGAGAATTGCATGCAAAAACCAATTGATCTCGTATGGAAATGTCCTTGCTTGCACCAAATTCACAAGTCGCCGAGGCTAACATTCTTAGCGCTGCTAAATACTCCTCGACAGTTTCATCAGCACTTCGGTTTTCTTTTTTTTAAATTGTGGCGTTCAAGCATGATACTAGGTTCCTCATCATACTGCTTACCCATTTGTGCCAATGCTTCCTTGTATGGATTCCAATCTTCTCCTGAGACCCCTTGTGGAATAAAGCATGGCAAATTGTTCAAAACTAGCCGTGCTGCTAACCCAATGCAACTATACAGAACTGCTGCTTTACGTGAAGGAGAAAACTGCGTTGCATCAATTGCCACCAAGTAATTCTCAAAAATTCTCACCCATTAACGCCACTTAATATTGGGCTTGCCAGGTAGGTGTAAGAAGGGTGGTGGCAAAGTGATCTGTTGTGTTGAAAGCCATACATCAAATTAAAAAGTATTTGACTTGAACAAATTGCGAGATGACAAAGAAAAACAAAAGAGTTGTGGTGGACAATCACAGTAAAGCCAGTTAATTGACAGCTGGGCAGACAAAAAGGAAAGAACAAAATGATAAAATAGCTAAATAAATAAATACCTGCTGTCTTTCTGTCTGCCTCAGTGTGGAAGCAAACCCAAGAGCTTCCAGCTTATAAAACAGAACAAAATAGAAATGAACCTGCTTTCCATAACCGTAGCCAGAAAGACTCATTGTGCCTTGAGGAGAAGATAAATGTGTGCACGTGAAGGGGCATACCGATGAAAACAGAGTGCAAATGCAAGCGTCCATGCCATTGAGGTGAGGTAGTGTACGCTTGCCTAACCAAAGACATGGAGGTCCCAGGGTGCAGTGCACTTGTATGTGCTTGGGGAAGCATGCGCTGAGGGCTAGATATAGGAGGACGGGAGGACTCATGCTCTCGTAAAATGCAGTGCAATAGCCAATGAACATCCAAAACAAAAATATGAAACCTCTCTATACCAAAGTGAGTGAGATTCAATATAGAAGGGCTCCATCGTGAAAAATGACTGATCCTCGCTACACCAAAGCGGATGAATTCTGAATTAGGAAACTCCAGCGATGTGACTGACGAGATAAATGAGCAGCTAAACCAAGTAGCATGATCCAAGAGAATAAATAGGTGAGTCGGTGAGTGTAAAGAAGTGCCCAGATCATCACCAATATGTAGTAATCCAAGCAAAGGCGGGGAAATATTTAAATTGGAAGATTTATTACAGGACTGATCAAACCCACAACTGGTAAGGTCCGACGTCCACAAGTCTCCACTGAAACTAACAAAGTGGCCGAGAGACCTGCAGATGTTGTCCCGCTGCCCGAGCGTAGTACATCAGTTAAATGTACACATGAAATCACAACACAGTGTTGGCCTCGAGAGGACCACACACGCACGCTCACCTGGCGGGAGAGGGAGACTACTAATTTCATACTACAAAAGCCAACTATTGTTAGAGATACCATATGAAAGTAGCACACCAGCAGCCCATGCATACCTGGACCTTTCGGTGTTGAACCGGCAGATAGCTGGCATATTATCTGCTCCTGCTACCTATACTACTTTTGAAAGTCTAGTTTCAAAAATGATGTGGCGGTGTAATAGGTTGAATCCTGTTCATTCATGCGCATGCTGAACACTGCTTATGCATGCGCATATTCCCATGCATGTTCTATCTGCTTGTGTTTGTAATCCTAATTGTTCTACTGCATGCGCATGGTACACGGTTACATTAATATACATGTATTCTTTTAATTCTGCATCCTCGTGCATACCAACTCCTCTTTGAAGCACGAGTGACAATAACTGTCATTAGTTGTTCGTGCTTCGACGAGGAAGGATGCACTCCAGTGGTGTCAGCTGTAACTGCTAAATAAAGCATTTTAAAGTTTACCTAAAGACGTCTCCTTCGTTTATTGATGCCCTTCACCTCATTTCACCTGGCGACTAGTTTTTCTGGCTTTCACCACCAGATTTGTGCCTCTTTTCCTGCCTGTATCTTCCGATGGATAAAATCTTCAGCTCCTGATCTGCGGCTCTGTACTTTGACTTTGTTGTGACGACAACGGATCCCATACGGTCTTATCCGGCACCTGATTTGATGACAACAGGTCATGCTTCCTTCAATTTCTTCCTGTTTCTCCACCAGGAGTCCCCGGAATCTCAACCAAAATATCGGAGCCCCGCTAAGCGTTACGTCATCACGGAGATTGACGTGCAGTGGCCATTTTGGTTAGGGGTTTTTCTACATTCAACTGAAACACGCTCTTCATGCGTGCAACAACGCTTATTTATACAATTTCACTTCACAAGGTACTGTTTTTACTTGTCTATGGATTGAAGCACCTCCAGCTTCTATTTACTTCATACAAGGTACTGTTTTATACATGTCTGTTTTTTTCCAAGCACTTCCAACTACCACTTAATTCTTTCAAGGTACTGTTTTACTTATTTATAACAAGAAATTTTATTTATTTGCTAAATGGCTGCCAACCAACAACTATTCCAGTTAGAACATTTTCTTACCAGACCAGGTAAACCAAGAGAAAGTTGGAGACTTTGGTTCCGCTCGTTTGAAAATTATTTAGTAGCAATTGATGCTGAGAATTATTCACCTAAACGTAAATTAGAAATTCTTTTCAATCATCTTGGCAGCGCAGGATGTGAAATCTTTGACAATCTTCCCGTTTCTCTACCTCCACCAGGTGAAGGGGATGGCTGGAATGTCTATTCTGACGCTGTACAGAGATTGAACAAAAAATGTCTAGAACCACCAAGTGTGATGTTAGAAAGATTCAATTTCATGAAAAGAAGGCAGAACTCGGATGAGTCAATTGAGGATTTCATTTCAGCATTAAGGAACTTGGCTGTAAATTGCAACTTTGGGGGCGTATTAGATTATCTTCTCAGAGACCAGTCTGTTTACAGTTGTTATCACAAGAAAATTCAAGAACGCATACTTAGCTGCAGGGATCCCTCTTTGGCGGAAGTTATTGATATGGCAAAGGGAATAGAAAGATCCATTAGTACTTCAAAATGCATGGCTTATGAAAATGTCACTGCTGTTAATGTCATACAACCTGATTCAACTGTTAATTCTCTTTCTTACAGGCCTAAGTTTCCGAAACCTTTTCAAAACAAACAAAACAAAACTAATTCATTTTGTTAGAGGTGCTGTTCCAGATCTCATCTTGGGGATAGTCCTGTTTGTACTGCCTTGGGCAAAAAATGTACTAATTGCAACAAAATAGGTCATTTTCAAACAGTTTGTAGAAGCAAGAAAGTGATTAGGGTTAGCAGTCTTCAAACTACTGACCACTTACACAATTCTATTTCTGATTCAAATCTATCTTTGTCCAATGATGTAGAGAGATTCATGCTTTCCATTGACTCTCACTTTTTAACACCTTCTACTCATAGAGTTAAAGATCCTTTCTGTGAGGTTACTGTGGGTGATCATGTTCTTGACATGATGGCAGATTCTGGAGCACCTGTCACCATTGTCTCAGATATCTTATTTAAAGAACATTGGTCATCTCACAAATCCTTAGAGACTTTGGACGCAAAATTGTAACAAAAGTGTATGTTGCTCCCAAAGGGAAGAACACCGTAGGATGGCTGGATTTGGCCAAAATGGGTCTCCAGTTGGTGCCTGGCTCTGATAACCCTGTTCAAATTAATGATGATGTTTGTGTTTCCTCCATTTCCCAATTTTCTGAGAATGAATTTACTAAAAGTGTTCTTGACTTTCCTGATGTCTCTTCTAAAATTATCTCTGAATTTCCTGATGTTTTTACTCACAAAATAGGAAATATTTGAACACGTTATCAAATTGAAAGCCAATGCAATTCCCATCACTCATAAATCTAGGGCGATTCCTTTGAGTGTTAGAGATGATCTTAGGATTTTGCTGGATAAATTAGTTACTGAAGGTATCATCAAACCTACTGACTCATCTGAATGGGTTAGTCCCGTTGTAATAGTTAGAAAAAAAGATCATTCTATTTGTTTGTGTGCTGACCTTCGCTCACTCAACAAAAATATTATAGTAGATTTTAACCCCTTGCCCAAGATCCAAGATTTATTGTCCAACATTGCTGGTGCCACTTGTTTCACCATTTTAGATCTGCGATCAGTGTATCATCAGATTCCACTTTCTGACTGATCTCACCACATTTGTCATCCCATTTGGGGCGTATAAATATTTAAGGTTACCATTTGGGTTAGCCTCCACGGCTAGAGTTTTTCAAAGATTTATGGACCACATTTTGGAAGGCATTGATTCAGTACAGGCATATCAGGATGATGTGTTAATCTTCTCAAAAAATAGGTCAGACCACTTAATCACACTGAGAACAATTCTCAACAAATTTAAAGAGTTTGGAGTCACATTGGGTACTGAGAAATGTAAGTTCATGGTTGAGTCACTTGAATACTTAGGTCACCCAATTTCAGCTTCTGGAATTACTCCAACATTTTTTCACTTGCTCAAGCCATATCTCAAGTTGCCACACCCAAGAATAAAGACTTACTTAGTTCATTTTTGGGCATGACCGAATACTATTCCAGGTTTATATCAAGGTATGCACAGGTTGTTCAACCACTACGTACGCTACTCAAACAAAATGCAAGATTTGTGTGGAATCAAGAAGCACAGCAGGCTTTTGACCTAATTAAAAAACTTGTCCTTAAAGCTCCTGACTGCTCTTGCTGCCTTTTCACCTGGTCATAAATGCACTATTTCAGTAGATGCTAGTCAGCATGGGCTAGGAGCAGTCCTTTGCCAATGGATCAATGGGAGGGAAAACACCATTGGTTTCTCATCCAGATCTTTGACAACTGCTGAGTACCATCGAAAGAGAGGCCCTAGCCTGCTCATGGGCGGTAAAGAAATTCAGAACATTCATTTGGGGCACCTATTTTGAAATTTGCTCAGATCATAAACCATTAATACACTCACTAAATGGTAATTGAACTGGGAAAGCATCTGCAAGACTTGTCCACATACTTTCATGTTTACATGAGCACAATTTTCTTAGAAAGTACATTCCTGGTGGACGCAACGTCTAGACTGCCTTTGGAAGATGATTCATCTTCATCCAGGTTTGATGATGTTGAATGTGTTGTGGCGTCCATTGAGGATTTTATTGGAGACATGTCCTGTATTACTCAAGACGACTGGCTCAAAGCTTCAGAAGAAGACACGGTTCTCTTGGCAGTCAAGAATATGATTGTTTCTGGCTGGCCAAAAGAACGCTCATTACCTGCTCCTTTAAAATCCTTTGTCCAAGTTAATGAGGAACTTTCTGTGGTTGAAGGTTTACTTATGCAAGGTGATCTTGCTGTGCCTCCGGCTTCTCTGCGTTTTAAGATTTTTAGTATAGCACATGAGGGGCATCTAGGTGTGGGTGCCACCTCCAGAAGACTGGAGGAAACATTTTGGTGGCCTGGCTTGGAAAAAGATGTTTCAAATTGGATTAGTTTGTGCCAAACTTGTCTTTTGTCTGATAAACATTGGAAAACAATGAAAACTCCTATACATAATGTGCCTGTTCCAGAGGGAGCATGGACCAAAGTAGCTCTTGACTTTGCACGACCTTTTGAAGTTTTTTCTAGTGATAAGAAATACATTATTGTGATAATTATTTCTCTAAATGGGTAGAGTTTGAGTTTTGCTCCTCGCCCAACACCTCATCTGTGATACGTTTTCTTACAAGGGTGATTCTTTCAGAAGGCTTTCCTAAAGAACTGGTCACAGATAATGGTTCTCATTTCACTTCAATATCAATGGATAATCTTCCTTCAGCTCATGACATTAAACATTTACGGGTGGCATTATACTTCCCCTCCTCAAATGGTCTGGTGGAACGAATGAATAGATTCATAAAGGAGGGTATTCAGTCCGCTTTGGCATCTAATTTTTCTGTAGACATTTTTCTCAAGAAAAAGATCTTACCTTACAACACCTCACTCTTCCACAGGTGTTTCTCCATTCAGAATCCTCAAGTAGAGAGATCCCAATGATACTCTATGTCCTGCTTGGCTGAAACTCACTCCAAAGAAAGGAGGATAATTCATGTCTGGTTTGCAAAGATAGACAAAAAATGCCTAAGAATGTTGCTGCTCAACAGCTTATACAAAAGAAAAGGTTTGACACAAAAGGTTGTAACACTGCACATGATTTTCAGGTTGGTGATTGGGTCATGGTGAAGTCTCCCAACAAGGTTAACAAGCATTTGCAATGCAATAGGTCTCGCTTTTACGTGAGTTTGAGCTATTGACATTGCAAATGACAATGCCTTTTATTTTTGTTTTCGTTTTTAAAACATAAATAAAAGGCATTGTCATTTACAATCCCAATAGCTTAAACTCACGTAAATGCGAGACCTATTTGCATTGCAAATGCTTGTTTAAAAGGCAAGTAAGGCAGCATTTTGTGGATGTGCGTCTGCGAGAGTGCTGCCTGCAGATCCCCTTGCTGGTCTGGTACCGTCATGATACTTGGTGCATTCCTGCTGTCACCGTTTACCAGTCAGGCTACGGCCAGGTTTATAAACAGACTAGGTCACTCCAACAGGCAGTGACTATGCTTTACGTTTATTATTTGCTGTTCTATATAACGAGAACTCAGTGCAAGGGCTTCTGAGCGCTTTACATGAGCACCAAACTACTCAACGAGGTCAAATTCATATGTGTAGGCCCCAGGAGAATACGCAGTTTGCCCAGAATCACACAATGTGGAGCCGACGCAGGGTCTTGAACCTGTTTACTCCGTTCCAAACTTGAGCGCTTTGCATGAGCACTAGTTACGTTTCACACAGACACATTCATTTTTGGTAGGCACGGGGAGATTCAGTGATTTGCCCAGAATGACAGGATGTTGAGCGTGTCTGCCGAGACCCGAACCCAATTTCCCAGGTTTGAGGTCGACCCGCTCTAGCTGTTAGGCCACATCCTCTCCACTTCGCAAGCTGTTATGTTTAGCACAGTTATTGGGAGGTGTTTGCGGGTGTTAAGAGTCCAAACTTTGCATGGTAGAGCGGGCCTCTACATATGGATCTCTGTGCCTAAGACTGCAGTTTTAACCCGTCAACGGGATTTCGTTCCAGTGAAATCATTTACACACACATGCACACTTACTGCTAACACATCAACTACACACGTTACCACTACACACACATTTGCATTCACATCACACTCCCGAAGGTGTAAATATGCACAATATATATACAAACACATCACACACATATACACATGCCACACGCGCATATATATGAAGTGCTATGCTTAGCGCTGCTTTAAGAAAGGCGCCCATCCAGGCACTGCATGCAGAGCCAGGTGTGGCGGGTATTTGTAGGAACCTAGTTTCAGGTAGGTTCAGTAGCACTTATTGCCACGATGGCCATTTGATACCTGTGCATGATTGTGTGCGGGGCTCAGGGGGAGTTAATTGTGTGCTAAACGCCCTGCCTCCATTCAAGGTTTTGTTTACCGAGTCACAAATTTGCTTTCTCTTTCGCGCGGCAGGCGCTCGCTTTAGAAGCTGGGTTTATCTTTTTCTGTATTATCAACTTTCGTTGTGTCTACTTTAAACAAGGAAGAAAACCAACATCTATAACATATGCGTGCACATTCATTAAAATCACCATCTTGTGTTTCCCCTTGCCTCAATTTCTGGAGAAACATAATGTTCCTCGCATTAAAAAAATTGAGCGAACAAATGAAGAGAAATGTCAGGCATCGGTTCAGAAAATGTCATAAATTCCACTAAGCCTTGGTCTTCCACAGCGTGGTTGGTTGCACAATCTTGTATTAGAAATGTGGCCTTCGTCTTTTAGGTTAGTTAATGTCCCAGCTGATAAATACAAGACCATAAACACAGAGGCAAGGTCTGCAAACATGCAATCAGCGACGACATCTAGCAGGCAGCCATTTGGTGGCTATCTGCTGGGGAAACTTCAAGACAACACGATTGTGTGCGGGGCTCAGGGGGAGTTAATTGTGTGCTAAACGCCCTGCCTCCATTCAAGGTTTTGTTTACCGAACAAGAAAAACAAGCATTTGCAATGCAATAGGTCTCGCATTTACGCGAGTTTGAGCTATTGACATTGCAAATAATAATACTTTTTATTTTTGTTTTTCTTTTAAAAACATAAATAAAAGGCATTTTTATGTACAATGCCAATAGCTGAAACTCTCGTAACTGCAAGACCTATTGCATTGCAAATGCTTGTTTTGTTTGGGGGGTGTGGGCGGATATTAAGGTGGTGCACTTTGAAATAGCAGTCGACAGGGCGATGGGCAAAAACTGCTGAATGTTTAGTACGTTAAACAATTTGTTTATTTACATACGTATTGTCGGGGGTTGTAGGTTACAAAGTGGAGATATTGTAAGTCTGAGGCACACAGAAGTCCACTTTTTTTACTATCATGTTCAACATCGCTGTCAGTGTGGCTTAAGCCATTGTGGGAGCGCAATAACGAGGGGCACATTCATTCACATAACACCTACACAAGGTACATCTGTCATTGCATGTTTCTGGACTGTGGGCCACTGGCGGGATTTTAAGCCGACATACAGCAATCGGTCTTCATTTAAACTGTGAGGGTTCATAGATCGCGTCTGAGCAAAAGGCAGCGCCTAGAGGTTGCCTATGCCTGACGTAACGCATACTCTTGATGTCAATGTATTTATTAGCCTGGTAGATGCAGCGGTCACCACACATGCAGCATTTGCCGAACCCAGACGAGGAGGTAGCTCCTTGGTGCCGGTTTATTTTTCCAGGCGCCATATTTTCCCAACCGGTGGTGTCATTAAGCTGTGTCGCAGGATGTGTTGGAGAGAGAGAGGCGCAACAAGCTGCAGACGTGCCAAGAAGTCTGTCTTGGGATTTGTTTGGCGCATGGTTTTGTCTCACAAGATCCATAGCTCCTACCTTAGTTTTATTTTGGAAGAGGAGGTTTGTGGTAGGTGGTCCCCTGTGGTTGGTATTGCGTGTATTTGTTTTGTTGTTGCCATATTCCTTCCTGTGGGACACTTAACAACCTCACACCTCAGTGCGAGGTCTCACCACGGAGACCTGTGCTTCCCGCTTTCATTGAGAGATGCTCACTCGCTTAAAAAGCTTCCAAGAAATTACGCAAAGCAACATTTGAAAAACATAAAGTTTCGCTAAAAACAGCAATGTTGCTTATTTGACCGGTGTAATTAACATGTCGCCGATGCCTGGCTTCATTACTCCCCCTGAGATAGACTGCCACAGAGGTGCGCTGGTGTTTTGCAGCGCAGGCCCACACCTCTGGAAGGGGCGAGAGTGGGGTGAGATCAGTTACACCTCGCGCTCTGAGTGCGTTTGTCATATGTAGCGTAGCGCTGACTCCACCCAGCCAGGCTTCAGCGCGCTGAGCATTGCTGACACAAAAACTTGCAGTCACGCATGTATTGTTCTGGACAACAAATAAGCACATATCGAGCACACATGCCGCATAAGAGATGCGGTAGGGTTATTGCGGTTTTACACTACAGCAGAGTGGACACAGAATTTTACAACGGGAGTACGTTCGATGGAGAATCGGCATAAAGGGGTGTCCAGTGCAGGCACAAGGACACAGACACTTTCGCACCAGGAAAGTCGGTCGCGCCAGTGACACATGGGGTGTTTGATGGGACATGAGCGCTGTCATGCCAGTTGGCATCACGGCTCTGCGCGCCAGCTCTGACTGTTGGTTAGAGGCTAGATCGAACAGTCAGCATAATTACGCGCCTATTAAGGGTTAAGAAATCCCGCAAGGAGAGCCACATCAAAGGCTCAACAGATTGCCAGGCAAGCTAAGGGTTATAGCATCCAAGTGATAAATCTTACCGCTGTCCGAGGCACACGTCTCACGCCATGGAAGTGGGATCCGGGAATTGACTCGTTCTATATATGGAGGCGTGTTAGAAGCAATGTACAGATTTAAGAAAAATACAGCAAGTGAAAACAGATTCGGTGCCTATGTTTTGCAGAGTTGATCCTAAAATGGCCAAGTAATTAACGAGCCTTCGCCGGGCTCGTGAGCATAATAAAACTAGAAAGTGAAAGTTAAAGTGATCGGGCGGAGGCAGAGGAGAATGCAACTTAATGACCCGTGACGGAGGAGACAGATGGTGGCTGTGTCCGCTAAAGTGATCAGGCAGTGCTTTTCAGGCTGCCAAATGGAGCGCGCGCCCAGCGCACATGCACTGTATTTGGAGGCCTGAAAAGCACTAGTTTGCACTTCCAGATCCCCCTTTTACAAAAGCTCTCGCGAGAGCAGCGCTAAAGCGCTGGCTCCCGCGAGACCTAAAAAACCAGTCCGATCCTGGTGGCTACTGGCTAGTGCGTCAAAGACACACTAAGGCATGGCCAATTCATTTTTTTAAAGTCAATGCATGTGATGGAAAATTTTACAAATCCAGTTTGTGTGGCACTCATGTAACAGATTAGGCCAAATGCAATAGGAGTAACTGGTTTAGGTTGCTAATCAAAAGTTTTAAACATAATTATAAAAGGGAATACTAATTGACAATGTGTACAACTGCCTTGTATGGGCATTCCTTTCTACTGTATCAGTATCCCTAGCTGCGATTTACAGCAACGTACTACAGAGCCCATTAATAGTAGGATCGCACGCTGGCCCATAAATGGCGTCTCCTTGCAGCTGGCGCGCATGGCAACACTTGCAGCATGAATAGGGCCACTTCTGGATGGCTTGGAATCAACAAGAGTAAAACAAAGGTGCACACAGCACGGCACATTCAAAAACATTTTTCTACCACAAGCGCCAAGTCAGGGAACCATAACCTTCAAAGGCAAACCACTTCTCAAGACAGCAGCGCTCGTTCCTTTGATCCTCCCTATTGATGTGCGTTTGGCGTCCCTGTTCTTGGCAGGAAGGAGCTATTGAAGCATTAATAATGTATGCGCTTTGTGCTGTTTGGTACAAAATAGAGTGGCTGAGTGTGTTTTTAGGGAAGAGGCAATTAATTGAAGGGGGTTGCAAGGCAATAAATATATAAATAAATACATAAATAAAATTAAAAAAGTAACAAAAAAACGAACGGCTGGAGTCATGGATGTTACACGTGTAGCTATTTTCCCAGCAACGTGCGCGTTCATTTAAAAAAACAAAAAAAAAAAACAAATACGGCGTAGTTTTTGAACGTTGCCAGTCGCCACACGAAACAGATGTAGTATTTTTGTGTAAAAAATAACAAGATGCGAGCAGAGCATATGGTGATCACTTTTGCAGCTGCTTTGATGTTCTCAGTGGCCGCGCGGCTCACTGAGAACATCAAAGCGGCAGCGAAAGTGATCACGCGGCCGGACAAATGGTGCGCGCGCCCGGCGGCGAACATGCACTGTAGCTAGAGGCCTGCAAAAGCCACTAGTTTACACTTCCAAATTCCGCTTACTTAAGCTCTCGCCAGAGCAGCGCCAAAGCGCTGGCTCAGGCGAGACCTAAAAAGGGCCTTTCCAAATGTTCCCTTCCTGTACAGGTTCCCAAGCTTGCCAAGTGTTCTCTGTTTTTGGGCTCTAAAGGCTGGTGGAACAAAAGAATGATAGTCAAATAACCCCTGTTCAAGCATCTAAAATGTTAGCCTACAAGAGAACTGATCTACATGATGAAATACATTTTGCAAATTTTTCTAATGATTCCTCGTTTGATGAATCTTTCACAAACAATGAAATTGATTCACAGGTTTCAATTTCTCCTTCATCCACTCCAGGGTCTCCTTCCATGTCTTTATCTCACCAAGCTGGTTTCAATTCGATACCATCTGCCGTCACTTCGAGACCCTCTCGCAATTGTTCTTTTCCCTCCAGGTTTAAAGATTTCTATATGATCTAGACCACCAACTTCATGTCATGTATCATTTCTGTTTCATTGTACATATGTTGCTTTTCTTTTCTTTAATAGGGGGAGGGTGATGTAATAGGTTGAATCCTGTTCATTCATGCGCATGCTGAACACTGCTTATGCATGTGCATGTTACCGTGCATGTTCTATCTGCTTGTGTTTGTAATCCTCATTGTTCAACTGCATGTGCATGGTACATGGTTACATTAATATACAGGTATTCTTTTAATTCTGCATACTCACGCATACCAACTCCTCTTTGAAGCACAAATGACAATAACTGTCATTAGTTGTTCGTGCTTCGACGAGGAAGGATGCACTCCAGTGGTGTCAGCTGTAACTGCTAAATAAAGCATCTTCCAGGTTACCTAAAGACGTCTCCTTCGTTTATTGACGTCCATCACCTCATTTCAGGCGGAAATAGCGACTGGAAGATAAAAATGTTCTAGCAAGTCGTGCATATGCCTGGCTGATTTTAAACAACTACGAGAAAGCAGGCCTGTAACCAATCCTGAGTGTCTGCATTTTGAATAAGGTGAAAAAGAACTCATCCAGTATAGACTAGGTTGGCCTGCCTACTCTGGATTGTATACCAAAAGGGCTAATAAAGCCACTAACACGTTGTGCATGCTCTGCTATTCATACCGGGAATCAATCACACATCAAGCCTGTACTTGTCCAGTCCTGTTGGCTGAGAGACAGTTACTATTAAAACTGGAGTTCAAGTTATTAGACATTTGTTCCTGTAGACCTGCTCTGTAATGGCTTGCCTCAAAGCGGAGCACCCTGCCTTGGCCGCGAGATTTGTGAAATGTATGCAGCGTGTCGAAAAATCTTTTAATGCAGCAGAGGCCCCCAATCCCCACTAAAGAATAAAACTTTAGAAGACCATCTTGGTGCTAGTAGGACAGCTCCTACATACTTAGACGTTTTAACACAGGACAATGATTACATTAAGCGCTTTACGTTTATTCTATCCCTCGATAATACATTGATGAATTTTGTGATATAATGAGAGGAATCTTATGGGAAATTGACACTAATATTTTTGAGTTTCTGTGGATTTTTTTTGGGGGGGGTTAATGATTTTCCCTTTAAATTTCACATCAAAAGTACGTTACACAATAGAAATTCATTTATAATAATAATTTCAATATTGTAGCACAATCCTGAGGATTAAATCAATGAACTGATCAGAGAATGATGTAGATTACATTGTTATACTCAATACTAAGTCTTAAAAAGAATCGTTTGAAATACACAAAATTTCCAAATGAATGAAAGATCAAATCGATCTTTGTTTATTTCTGTGTATGCATGGTGGTGAGTCTTTTCCACTCTCTTTTTAGGTCTCGGCTGGAGATAGCAGCGCACATGCGCTGCACTCGGAATCCGAGAGCTTCTTGGAATCTGTACAGATTCCGAAGCTCTCGGAGGCGGAGTTGAATATCCGCCCGTCTTTTTAATTGGCTAGCGTCAGCTTCCATGCAAAACGCTGGCTTTTAAATGTAAAGGAGGCTTCTTAGTCCCTCCTTGTTGCCGCCTTGTCTCCTTTTGGCCACGGCCACCAGGAGTTGATCTTTTACCGGCGGCGTGACACTCGCTCCTTTATTTGTCTCCATGCACTTTTTTCTTCTCACTTGACTTTGGCAAAGGCAGCCGCGTGTTTACTTTCGCATCGCGCTTTAACTTAAAGTGAAAGCACGATGCGGAAATAAACACACGGCTGCCTTTGCGGTACCGCGCTTGTTGTTTCCATGATGTGCCCCGAGATGCGTTGCAGATCCATTAGAAGCACTTTCAACCCACATCGAAACGCTCATGATTTGCTAGTAAAAGCGTATAGAACTGAAAAAAATCTTTGACAAAGGTGCCAGAGACGGAAGGGAAAATATGTTTACAATGCCGTAGGATCCGTATTCTTTCAAGTTTTTCAGACCAGTGCGTGTGTAGAATCTGCTGCTTGATGCCTCGTTTACTTGCATCACAAAGTAGTGATCCATTAAGGACTACGGCGGGAAAGTGCAAAGCTTGTACTAACTTGGGTTATCGTCGGGCGAGGAACGGAGACCCTTTACAACTCCTTTAGTACATCATGTACCAACTCTAGCAAACGTTTAGGTTCAGCGGGTGTCGGTTTACTTAAATGATTCACTGCCGTCCATTTAATGAGGTACGCTTGTGTTTTGTCATTCCGTCTGCGCTCGCTCTGTTTTAGTGGCGGCAGTATGGCTCAGTGAGTTAGACGGTGGTCTCACCTGCCTGACACAGGGTCTATTCCCGCCAAGGGCAACGCAGGCTTTCTTCCGTCTCAGATTGGTGCGTTGTAATCGAACCCGTTAGTGTTACCTCTTACAAATGCCACGAAGCGCTACGTAAAAACATTATTCATTGCTTATAATAACAACTATTATTTAAGTTGAGTAGACACTGTATGAAGTGCAATACAAAAGCGCGTTATTCAGTGGTGAAATGATAAGAGCAGTGACTAGGTATTGTTTGAGGCGCTTGAAATGCGACTTATTGTCAAGTTAAGCTATAGAGACCCATAACGAGTGGGTGGTGGCAAACTTTTGGCACGCATTTCATGTGTTGTCCCTCACACTTTAATGTTGCATAAAGCACGTATTATACTTTGGTCACAGCAACAACATTTATATAGCACACTCTATCAAGTTCCTTGTTTCTCGGCGCTCAGAAAATGTGTTATGACAAACTAATTCACTTTTAAAAAGATATGTTGAGTGAAACGCCCTGGATTCAAACATTGGACTTTCAAATCACCCACAGACCTCTGCAATAGTTGCAGCACCAGTACACCGTGGGTTCTCATGTTTTTTCTGCCTGATGGTGACTTAGAAAGTGGGTGCTATAAAATGAATTCTCGTGATCTTCACACCTGCTTGCAAAAGCCGAAAGCCACTGCTTAGTTGGAACTTTCACCAGCAGATTAAGCGCGGATAGCGCCGATAGCTCTCCTAGCTACAAGCAGGGCCGGCTTTAGCGCTGGTGGTGCCTGTCGCAACAATGTTTTTGGTGCCCCCACCAATGACTTCTTTCACAGATTCCCTCATGAACTGCTATCCCAAAAGGGTTCTCTGCGCCAAAAGCAGCCACCCACTGAGCTATATATCCACATTAAATACAGTTCTGTGTTCTTCAGGGTATACGTTCTTTACAGCAGGAAGATTAACCCTCTACGCTACCTCATGATAAGTCAAACTGCAACTAGACAAAACATCGATATCTCTTCAGCAGGAGCGTTATTTAGAGGAAATATCTCGACATTTTTATTACTGCCTAAAAACTGGATACACAAGGAACCTGCAGCAGGTGCTTTTAAAACCGTAAGGTATTTCTAAACACAGCCTTCTGAACCCCCCACCCACGACGACCCACTTCGCCCCCTCCACGATATCAGCGATAGGTGCAGCTGCACTGGGAGCAGCTACAAGCCTGCACATTCAAGGCGCTACGAGTTATTAGGTATTGGTATCCCAATGGAACAGCACTCACTTTTTTTCCTTCACTTTGGAAGGATGAGAGGTTGAGTCGACCCTGCTGAGATTGAAACCTGTGAACTGCAAATGTACCCTATTATAGCAGTAGGAGTTTAGCCCACTGATCTATCCCGCCATCCTCAGACCCCCACTTTGGAAGGCGGCACATAGTGCTCTTTAAGAGCCCTTTTAGCAGATCTCACCCCACAGATATCAGAATCTGCTTC
Source organism: Triturus cristatus (assembly GCF_964204655.1). Classification (NCBI taxonomy): domain Eukaryota; kingdom Metazoa; phylum Chordata; class Amphibia; order Caudata; family Salamandridae; genus Triturus; species Triturus cristatus. The sequence goes on from NC_140584.1 coordinate 352,405,137, forward strand.
AAAGGGTCTGTGTGTCCCTATGCGATCAGCCTGTGTTTTTCCAACAGGGTCTTCTGGTCAGAAAAAAAAGTCAGACATTTTATTTACATCGCAGAGTGATTGGTTTTTGTGCTTCTTTTAGGTGTTTGGTGCACCAGACACTAGCACCACGAAGTAACAAAGCGCTTTACACAGAGCATTATTTCTACAGCAGCACCACCTCCGATACAGGATGTGTCAATGTAAGATGGGGCAAATCTAGTCTCTTACATTACATATATTTGCAATCTGAAGCACAGGAAGGAGCAGGGCTCCTGTCACAAGTGTTTTGCGTGAGTAGTTGTGGCTCACTACTCACTTAACTGTGACTTACTCTGGTGTTCGAGGAGAAAGACACACTCATGGAAGAAATCTCTGTGAAGTCGGCCTAAAGTTATGTGCCCAGAATCACACAGGTTTTAGAAGCTAAAGTATCAAAGGTGCGATTAGAAGCCAGACCTTTAGGCTCCAAGGTCTGCTGTGCAGCCATTACACCAGATCTTGTCCGTCACCTCAGCCTTTGACTGACATTGCAACGGTGTGTTTGTATTTTTATTTTTCTGCTATTGATGATAGTTTATTTATGTGATTCTAGGGGAATGAGTCAAATTACTTCTCACTCTACTACACAAAAAAGTAAATGCAAAAATACATACCTTATATTTTAAGGTAATGATATATAAAGATAAGCTAGCTAGTTTTGTAATCAAAACGTGTCTTATAAGTAATAACTGCTGTCCATATTGACTGTGCGAGTTTGGTGGGATTTAATTTAATTTATAGTAAAAGTAAAACTTCTATATGTTAACTCTAAAGCTTGTTTTTGATAAAAAAAATCAACATGATTATTTTACCAATATGGTACCAATGCTTGATTCCATTAAAAAAAATGTGCATGTCTGTTTTAAACAAAACCGCAAACAAATGGCATGATATCTCTTACTGTATATACTGGGGTTTATTTCATAGCGCTCTCAGTTTTGTGAGATAACTACAGCCTAGGAAAACAAAGTGGCTTAGACTATGTATCTAGCTCAAAGTACAGCTGAAGCTACCTCAAGGCACTGTGCTGAACAAAGGTGTCTGAGAGGTTTAGAATAGATGATTATTTAAACTCTTGTGTGAAATAGAAGTTTACTACCTATGAATAGAGAGTAGGGATATCATTCCGGAAACGAAACCCGAGAGTCCCCATGGGACTCCCCACATGATAATTAAACTTCCCCAGGGTCACCCACTTGGTTAGGCAGGGTAGCAAGGGCAGAATTATCGAGGTTCATAGCCGGGAGTTAAGAATCCATGGACCTTATCTCCTAACATTTTCTCTGGATGAAGACTGTCTCAAGAATGTCTTAAGTCAGAAAAATACATTCTGATGACAAGTTTATTCGACAGAAAATCTCGTATGTTTGTAAGTAATTGTATATGGAGGTGTATGTTCATTTCCCATTCAGTCGATCTTGAATATTTTAAACAATAAACTCCTGTAGCCTCCCTATTATATATTCCCATTTACTACCCTAAAATAAATAAAGTATGACAGCCCCAGGGAGAAGTGCTGCTACAACCCTTGGTAAGGTATCGGTGCCTGAGGAGAAGTGTTGTCGATACTCTCAATAAATTACCGGAGCTCTGGGCGAAGAGCTGACACTAGACTAAATAAAGTACCATTGCTCCGCTAAGAAGGGCTGACACTACCCTAAATAAAGTACCATAGCTCCAGTTAGAAGTGCTGACACTAGACTAAATAGAGTATCATAGCTCCGGTGAGAAGTGCTGGCACTGCCATACATAAAGTATCATAGCTTCGGTGAGAAGTGCTGGCACTGCCATACATAAAGTATCATAGCTCCGGTGAGAAGTGCTGGCACTGCCATACATAAAGTATCATAGCTCCGGTGAGAAGTGCTGGCACTGCCATATATAAAGTATCATAGCTCAGATGAGAAGTGCTGGCACTAGACTAAATAAAGTATCATATCTCCGGTGAGAAGTGCTGGCACTGGCATACATAAAGTATCATAGCTCTGCACTGCTGACGCACCGCTGCTGACGCGCCGCTGCTGACACGCCGCTGCTGTGTGCCTCACTGCTGACACAACACTGCTGTGTACTTTACTGCTGTGCACTTCACTGCTGACACACCACTGCTGCTGACACACCACTGCTGTGCCCCCCAGTGATGAAGACCGAATTTAATACAGACAAATTTGGAAGAGGTGGGCATGCGCAGCACAGACCCACGCCATCTGAAGGAGTCAGGGCAAGGAGAAGGGTGCAAGAAGCTGCCAGTACAGCTACGATAGGAGGAACATTAGACAGGTGCATGAAAGACAAGGACGAAATCCATTTGATCCCAAAGCGGAGTCACGCGGGCGGTGGATGATGGAGCAGGTAAAGCAACATTTTGTATACCTCCTCTATTTTGCATGAAAATACTAATTATATAACCTACTTATATTATAATTTGACTAACGGTGTGCTGTGTTATATACATTCAACCATTTGCATTTATATTAGACACCAATTACACGTGGGACTTATTGCTATCTGCATGGGAGAATAACTCTAATAACTAAATTATGTACGCATATTAATAGTAGTACATGTGGTAATAGGATATCGCATGATTTATGTTGCTTTTGTGATGTTTGTGTTCCCGTTTTGGACCGTAAGGGTGAGTATTATTGCTTTAAATGTCGCTAAAAGCTAGGAAAATACTAAAACATAAAGGGATTAGTGAGGGTTTAACATTAGAATCTTCATTTCTTTGTATTAATTGCTCTTTTGTGTTTGTTTTGCATAATTTGGCATTTGGGCCTACCAGAATATGGCGTCCAAAATGGAGTTCAGAAGTGGCCACCGTCTCGTGAGCGCGATGCCTACTGCGCAGACTCGGATGGCTCCGTAGACCTCCAGGCGACCCCAAAGTCACAGTATTCCCGGTCAAAGTTAGGAACATGGAGGACTGCCAAACCTCAGTCTGTAAAATCTGGTCTAAACGAACAATTGGGACATACAAGCAAAACTTCTACAATGTTGCATAAGGACAACATGGACAAAGGAAGTGAACCAGCAAAATCCATGAGAACCTCATAATGTAAAAATCGGAGGTTTCCAACTAGCCAATCATCGGCCTTCTTAGCCTAAGAATGTTTCATGTTATCCTGAATTATATTATAAAAAGAGCAGTAGAGCAGGAAGGGGCATTCCATTTTCTATTCACCTGATGATGCTGATGCTGCCTTCTTACTCAATGACCACAAACCCCTATCAACCCCACAGGCGATGACAGATGCTTGCACGATTTCTGGTCCTTTGGAGATCTTTGGGACTGTAACGTGCTGAGCAAAGAACTTTCGGACTTTGAGCTTTGGCCTGCTTTATTTGGACAATTTAACAGCTAAAATTCGGTTATGCAGAGCTAAATGAATTAGGAAAAATCCAATTAGCAAGAATAGGTAAATATAAATGTCATCATTTGTTCTTTGATTGACCAAAATGCTAATATTAATTGCAAACTGACAGGATACTACGTCGTCCCTTACCTGACCTTGCCTGCAGAGACGTAGTAAAATTTCGCAGGGACGCAAGGGACCAACTTCCAAAATATCTAACTTAAATCTTGTGAATCTATACACTACAAGACTCAGTTTAGAGATTAGGGAGGAGGGCCAGGGTACTGGACGCGGTAGGGTTCTTGCTGTCGACCTGCGAAGCAACAAGTAGAAGTCTATTAGACCTTCGGTTATTAATCCCCTTAATCACTCTATTAATCTAAGTTAACCACTACACTGATTTTCATTGTTTAAATTAAGGAATCTCTAAACTCGCCTACCTGCGATCAGTGATTGATGTTGGCCTACGTCCAGTATTTCTTGCGATGACTTCTGAGGTTTTAGAGTTGGTTGGTTGTTCCCTAGTAGTTCGCCTAGTTTGTGTTGAAGACGAGCTGTAATATAAAACAAAAGATTAGATCTTATTCCTAAGTCTATGTCTTTAAACTGCACCTTTGTTTATTAAAACGCTATACTATTTATTCTCTTACTTCTTTATTGGATGTCTGCGTTCTTCTGATCTACTCTATCAAACTCCTGGAGCCTTTAAACAGGAAGAAAGGGAAGAGAATATGCCATAGTTTTGCCCAAAAACATAACTCAACACCTTCTTTGTCACCTTTTACAAACTATACACAATTATAATGCTACACACAATTATAATACCATGAAATTAGCTCTTTCTTTGATTGCTAAATGTCCGTAACAAATGTTCCTTAAATGAAAATAGGAGTCTTCCTTTTTCAAAATGTTCCAAAAATTGTTTTGCTTTTTTCAAGACAAATGAACCTTTCTTGCGAAGGGCGCCAAAATTAAGGTGAAGTACTTATCTCCTTTTCTTTGTTTTGCAGGTCCTTTCCATCATGAAGAAAGAAGAGGCTTCAAAGCAGCCGTGTTGAATCCTCTCGTTCGTGATATCCGGTAAGTTCTGGAGAATGCTCCAGGCACTCCTTGCTGAAGAAACGAAGAGAAGGCAAAGCGCCTTCTAGAAGTATGGGCGCGGCTTTTATAACCAGCCGCACCCTAGCGTTAGCAGTACCGGCACGCCCTGCATGCAGCATGCATTGAATCCTTTTCTAAATACCGCTTCACTGAGAGTTTCTCAGAGCTGCGGTACAGCGGTAAGCTCACAAGCGGCCCGCGGGGAGAAACTATGTGTATTTGTACCCAGTTCAGCCCCGCAAAAAGCCTCACGAGGGACTTCGGACAACAAATCTGTTCCCACAATTAAATAGAAACATAGAAAATAATTTCTAATAAAGCGAGGTATTTGCACAAACAATTCCAAGTAAATATGATGCGCAGAATAGAGTCATAAGTTCTTCAATCACATATGTGTTTAAACACATTCAATCAAACACTAAATCTCTGCCAACATATTAGGTTACAGCTTTTCACGGAGTGCAGGTGCACGGGAAAGGGGTGGGTTTTTCCAAAAAGAAACACAGAGTGAGGCTTCACTAAGTCCTAATTTGGTCTTAATTTGGTCTTTATGACACAAACAATTTTTAGATAAATATTTGAGAGTGTGGTTTTTCAATGAAGAGTGTAGAGGATTCTGAGTCTTAAATGTGTTTTAGCTGGTTCTAAATCACCATCAACCAGTCCAACTAATTGGTCCGTCGACCAAGTGGTGGAGTGCCTTGATGTTTAAGGTTAGGATTCTATAGGTGGTAATGCTAATGTATATTCTGTAAAATAACTTTTCTTCCCTATAGGTAATAAGGTACTTCCCCACATGTCCAGCGCTTGATCCTATCATCCCTCCTGTGTGCAGACTTGTGAGTGGAAACGTGCGAGTGTTGGTGTTATGGGCCCCACCAATGAGTGCGTGTGTGAATGAGCTAGTGTGACGTCGGGTCTGCGACGCAGGGAGGATAAGTTGTAAAAAAAAAAAAACGTTCTCTCTCTCTTTTTCCCCGGTCTCGCACTGGATCAGTTTTTCTGGTAGCAGAATGATGGTTTTATTGCATTGGTTTGGCGATTATTGCTTATGGATTTGATTATTGCTTATTGATTTCCGATTTTTTGAATATTGATTGATATACTAACATTCTATGTTGAGTCGCGTTGCGTTCTATGTTGTTTTTGAAGACATCGCCGTGTGTTATCTTTAGGGACATTTCTGTATGAAAGTGGTGTATGGGTAGCGAAGGCCACCTGTGAAATTTTGGTCTTAAGTAACAGGAGTCCACGTGAACTCTGATTACGCTTATCACTGGAAAGGTAATAGGTGTTCCCCAAGCTTGATAGAAGGGTAAAGTAGATGCTACTTTATTAACAAATGAAATAATTCTGTAGTAGGGCAGAGGTAAGCGTTGCTCTCAGGAAAGACAGGATTCTGTGAGAATGAACTACATTTTCTGTATGACTGTGTGTAAATGAAACAGCATTCGACTTAATTGTGAAACTCTGGTCTTATTTCTCAGGAGCAGTGCGTCTCCAACAGGTGTCTTATTTCCAGAGAAACGGTTAGCTAATGCTTGCCAGAAGGGCAAGGTAGAGGGAAGTGCTACTTTATCGGCGAATGTAATGATTCCGTAGCTGGGCAGAGGTAAGTGCTGCTCTCGGAAAAGACGGAATTCTTGTGAAAAAGGTCAAGACTATCTCTTTTGTTAGCGAAACAGATAATGGTGGCGTTTTTATGTCGTTACTAACAGAATTTGAGTAGAAGAGAACGTAAGAAAAGTTTGCCGATAAATTTTGTAAAGGAGGGGTCAGCAGAAGCAGGAGTAGCGAGAAAAGCTGACGTCAGAAAGACCGCGCTGGGATTAGCCAGTCAGTAAGAAACGTAGACGCTCCTGATTGGTGCGTTAGTGTACGCCACGCTAGGATTGAAGAATTGCAGAAGTGACATAGACGCTCCGGATTGGTGCGTTGGTGTGAGTCGCGCTGGGATTGGAGAATTACAGAAGTGACATAGACGCTCCGGATTGGTGCGTTAGTGTAAGTCGCGCTACGATTGGATAAAACATCAGAATAGTCGTAGGAGAGATCTAGCGATACTAAGAAGAGAAAATTATGTATTACGATCCACCAGAAAAAGTCCTGGTTCGGAAAGATCAAGAGTTTATTTAAAAAGGACAAACCGATTGTGACTAGAGAGGGACAGTTGCTTCCTCCACCGAAATCACCCGCATCCTTTATGGTTGCGAAATATGGATATCATACATGTATTTGGTTAGACAATTGGGCAAAGTATACAAAAGATGATGGAGTTCTAGTATTTCCGGAACATGGTTCATTCAATTTAGCGGTATTGAGGAATTTATGAGAAAGAATGATGAAATTAGAACCGAGACCTAGACCTACTCAGTTTGAAGCATTGATAGAATGGGAAGATGAGATGTATGACAGAGAACGACAGCGGAGTGGGGGAAGGTACAAATATATGTTTGGTAGACCATGTGGACAAGAGAATCATGATGATAGAATGAGGAGATGGCGAAGTGCAAATATGGCTGATGGTATGTTCCCTATGAGAAGTGCTGAAGAGACTAGTAGTAGAAAATGTACAGAGAAGAGAAATAATACAGAATCAGAAGGTTATAAGTATGGTGTGCATGAGTCGGAGGATGATGTTCTTGAGGACATGTTTTATAAAAATCCACCCCCGTTCCAACCAAATTCCACATTGTGCCCCAGTAAAAGAATCACCACAAAATATAAAGTTTGAGTCAATACCACCCGAGGTAGGAAGAAATAATCCCTTTAGAGAAATAGAAAATACACAACCTGGTAAAATGACAAATGAAAATTCAGCTGAATTAGCCAGAACTACTTTAGAGTTAACTGAAAAGATTAGGGAATTGACTAAAAACTTGGAAGCTTTAACCGTTCCTGTAACAATAGGACCCGTAATACCCATTTTTGATAAGCTAAAGGATAGTGAGCATTGTCTGACGATTCCTTATAACAGTAATAAACAAACCGAAATGGAAAGAAGAGGTTCAAGAGAAAATCCATGGGGACAAGTGGTAGGAACTTCTGAACAAAGTACTCCTAAAAAATTTGACAGTAAATCAGAGTCTAGCGAATAGAGCAATAATGACGACAGAATCAGTACCAGGGTCACCAAAAAGTTTAGAACAAACACGAAATGAAACGATTCCTGTAGGTCCTACTTCTGATTAATTAAGTGAATGGTTTAAGGAGTTTACAGCAAAAAGATGCTGAACCTCGACCTTTGGGTGTGTCTAAATTAAAAATAGTTTTAGAAGAATTAATAGTAGGAACTATTCCCACAGAAAAGTTAAAAGCCTACCAGGATGAAGAACTAATGTTTTTACGCAAAAGTATAAGATGGAGAGCAAGAAATTTACATGAAAGATTGGAAGAGGTAGCAAGTGAAATGGGTATTGACTTTGAAAAGGTAAAGTCATTACAAAAACCATACAGAGTAGACTTTTCTGAAAAAGACATTGAAAATTTGAATACTGCAGGAAGAATAACTCAGATTAAAGACTTAATTATTTTACTGAGAAAATGGGGCGAATCGAAAAGTAGGTGGTTTCGAAAACGAGACGATGCAACAGACAAAACGTTTGCAGCTTTCCCAGTAAGAGAAAAAGAAAAGCTGGTAACTGAATGTCCCATGATGGAGATTCTAGGTGGAGGCTATGGGCATGTCCCCTGGACCTGACAAGACATTTTATCATTCACCAATGACTTTCCTCATTTGCGCGAGAAGCCGGTTGAATGGTACAGGCGGGTAGACAGGTTTGTAAAATTATCAAAAATACTATGGATTGATTTGAATAGTTTATTTGACATAATTGTGCCAGCAGACCTATGGGCAGAATGTAAAATTACAATAGGTTGGCCTACTCAAGAATACCCTAGAAATCCAAAAACAGGTGCTCCTGATCCAGAAGTAATGAGAAAATATGAACAAGTAGTTACCTTTTTGAAAAATAAAGTGCCTCCAAAAGAAACTGATTGGGTAAAAATTGATAGAACTCATCAAGAAGTAAAAGCATCTGTACATGCCTACTATGAGAGATTGTTGTTAGCTTTTAATCAACATAGTGGTGATGAAAATTTGAGTGAGAAAGATTTGAGTCATTTTGTATATCGATTTGTGTATGGGTTGCGTCCTGAGGTAAGCGAAATGATTAAACAGCATACAGTGGATAGGCAAAATAAAAAGATAGATGAAGTATTGAGACATGCAAAATATTTTAGTGATGAGATTGAAGCAAAGCAGCATAAATTAAAAGAAAAGGCCATGTGGGCTTAAGTAAAAGTGGCAGAAAGACAGGAAGCCCAATTGATTGAACAAGCAAATGGTACGAGTATGAAACAAAAACCCAACATTGGGAAAGGGAAAGGACAAATTAGTATAGAAGAGGCTAAAAAGAAGTGGCCATGTCATAATTGCGGAAGAATAGGGCATTGGAGAGCCGAGTGTAAATTTCCCCCAAGTGCTAATGGCGATAATGCATCATTGAATCCACAGGTGCAGAATGAGGTGAGTTGTCAACCGCAGCGACAGCAGCAGGTTGTTGCCCAACAGTGTCAGGTGCCAAAACCGCCTTTTCCACAGAGTGTAAATCCTCAGAAATACAGTAATGAGACAGGATTCTACAACGAAGAACAGGTAACTAAGCTGCCGTGCGCTAGTGCTGTATCGCAGTTTTGACTACAACGCGATGAGAGTGAGTCAGAAGAAAGTTATTGACGGTGCCGAGGAGAGGAAGAAGAGTGCGTACTTGGTGCAACTCTAGAAGTAGACCAGACAGGCCCTTTTGTGGATGGAAAGGTAAATGACGAAAACATTACTTTCCTAGTAGATACTGGTGCTACTCGTTCAACTGTTAGGTCAGCTGATGTCAAAAATCTTCCTCTCTCGGAGGAAACAATCCAAGTAGTTGGAGTATCCAACAGACAGATAAAAATGTATCTCACTGAACCAGTTAAAGTTAAAATAGGGAAATTTTCTGAAATGCACCGTTTTTTCGTGTGTGATTCAAGCCCTGTAAATTTGTTAGGGAGAGACTTGCTGTGCAAAATGAACTGCACAATATTCTGTACTCCTGATGGCATAGCTTTAAAACTCCTGATCAGGATGTACTGTACAAAATGACTATAGCTAATTTGGAACCTGAAATTACCGAGGCATTTGCTGTATTTGATCCTGAGGAATTGCCTCAGGAACTGAAGAAAACAGTAAAAACGGAGGTATGGGATTTCACAGAAGAAGATGTGGGATTAATGAAAAATGTAGATCCCGTAAGAATTTCTGTAAAGGAAGAAGTAAGTTACCCAAATATTCCACAGTACAGCGCCCCACTAGTCAGATTCAACAAGAAAAACTGCTCACGGGCAGGAAAATATGTAAGCAGACGCAATTCGTCCGTTTACATTTCCGGCCTGTGCTGGCAGCTGCTTCACAGCCTCAAGTGCGCATGAGTCATTCAACACTAAACGTACAGCGCATGCACGCAGGCGAGAGCAGCTGGAGTCCAGAAATGGACTCCTACTGCGCATCTGCGAGCAGAGCGCTTTTTATTTCAGCATGGTTACTCCATTGACATTACATTAGGCGCATGCCTAGTGTAATGCAGGAGTCTGCAGATAAGATCCTGCTCGGGCGGTGACGTACAGTTGTCCCATGCCCTGTCAAATGCAGGATACCACCGAGTAGCTGCCCCCAGTCGCATCCAGTCTTATGATTTGTCACTTGGACTCGGAGACGTGATGCGACGCGGGACCGGCAGAGGAGATGCCTCATCCTGATAAGTTATTTGTTTTTATTTTATTTAATGAATAATAATTAATGTCCTGCTATTTTTATGCGTTATATTTTGTAACATTTCGCTCATGTAACGTAACTGTGGTTCTATTGTACAGCGCTCCGACACCTTCGGGTAAAGTCTGCGCTTTATAAAAATGCATAAATAAATTAACACCCCCCCCCCGCGCGTACGTCCGAGTCATGCTGGCCGCGACTGCAGTTGTACAAATTGTACATATGTAGAAGTGTGTTATTCTGACTTTGCAGATTCTAGTCCAGATATTGAAGTGTTTTTGAATCTAGTTAGTCTGGCCAGCAGTTGGAAATTAGTGGCAATTACGCACGTTTGAGCTCGTGTCATATTAAGTTTCAAAATACGGGTTACAAAAGACTTTTACTTTCGCTTAGTCATACTGACAATAGTAAAGGCGGTATTAATCCTGTCTTCGCTCCACACAGTCTGCAGAAGCAGAATTCCAATTTAGTCTGGATCTACCAGCAAAACCTAAAAATGGCTATCAGGAAGTAAAGATAAATAAAATGTCGTATTTTGTGTGGATTTTCTGTTTCGAAGGTTTTGACTCAGCTGCCACCAGATCTGGAATGGGGTAGATTAAAAGTGAATTTGAGGTACTTATGTCAATGTTTTTCCAGCAAGTTACTCAGCCAGTCACCACAACAGAGTGCCCCGTATTGGATTGTAGGCAAAAATGTTGGAAAAGCAGAATAGATACCCCCTGAGTGATGCTGGCCGCAACTGGAGAGAGGGACCTGTAAATTTGATGCCACCTCGGAACGCACTTAGATGAATGCACTTTTAAACTACTTTGGGATAATAATGTATTAAAAGTATGTATTCTTACTCCAATGTTGTGGCTATACAGAGGCAGCATGTTACTGTTCACTAGCACAAGGAGCTAGTGTTTTGAAGGGCACGTGAGAGCGCTATGCGGTGAACACATGTAAAATAGCGCGAAGACACCTGCGTGTGTTTATTTCATTTATGGCCACAGTCCACTTATTGCTTAACACCTCTTATGGAAACGGTGCTGTGGGTGACCGTCGAAAGCGGTGCGCGAGACGTTACCAGTGTTTGGTGTAAAATACCAGGATGTGGCATTGAGACAATGCAGGATACATCATAAAATGAACGGAGTTCAGGCAGTTTCTTTTAAACAACACTGCACCGCGCCTGAATGCAAGGAAGGGTTTCTTTGAAACTGCCTTACTTTGTGCCAGGCGTTGGTTTGTTGACTGGGCTCCTGTGGCTGGCGCAGGGGCTGTCACACAGGAGCGGCACACACTGTGCAGCCAGGGTGTGTGTCTTCCAATCATTAACCCAGGCAGTGGACAGGCCGCCTCCACGGCTCTAATACAGCTTGGAGAGGAGCGCATTCCTGGTGAGGTTTTGGAGCTGGATGGAAGGGGGGCAGTGGGAGGGAGATTTGTGGGCAGCGTTTGGATGGATTTATTCCTGTGGAAAATAATTTGGGGGAAGTTCAGACCCTTTCTTTGTAAATGTCGAAGACTCGAAGAGTCAGTCCTTTTACCACGTATGGCCTCCGGCGCTACCACCTGTCTGTTAAAGAAAATGTGCTGCTGTTGACTGGTTATTTGAGTTGTTGGTAAAGTGCCAAGAACTGTTGACTGTCAGTTTCTATTCATTTTATATGGCATGGATTCACAGGATGGCACAAGCTGGTGGCACTTATGCTAGGTTACCCTAGATTGCATAGCATGCAGAGTACGGGTATGTGTGGACGGCTACATCGTGTGGGAAAGCGTTGTGACAAAAAAATATGTTTTGTGTTTTTTTGTGAAGTGGTTGTAGTGCAGAGATGTTACAAAAAACTAGAAGCGGGTTCCAGATTTTAGCACCAACATGGACCTGGGACTTCTTCCTACGCAGATTTCTGTGGAGAGAGAGAGCACTAGTCATGGCTGTAAACTGCTGTAAACTGCTCCCTGATATGTAGTTGACTTTTGGCAGTCTGAGACATTTGGTGCTTTGCAGCCTGTAGCAATCAAAACATGTGCTGTAACACGGAAACGTTTCCATGATGCATGCTGGATTTGATGGAACTTATTTCTAGGTTAAGAATTGCCACCATGCTTAAAATATGTGAGCATGTAAGGGCGGCAAGTTCCATCTTTAAGAGCGATATGAGCTCATTTAATATTCATTGGCATTTCTGGCTCATGTGTATTAGTTCTTCGGGCTTCTAAATGACCTTATGCTTGAACATGCGTTTATGGAGTGACTTTCCCTGAAACTAGTGCCTTGTTTTGTTGATACTAGTTGTGGGGCTGCTTGTGATGTTTAACTGCTCTTACCCTTGCTTGGGAAAAGTTCTATGATTCACATTTCCTTTGCCTGTCCGAGCTGCCTACTATTAGCTCTGAATTTAATGTGCAAAATATGGATACAATGCTCTTTAAAGCTAATCCTATTGCCTTTGGCACAGCTTTGTTACCTGAAAACATAGATTGGAACGACCAATGCAGAGGAGACAGACGGAGAAAGCAATGTAAACTTTCATACAGAGAAAACAATAGGAAAATAAAATGCAAGCACAGGTAACTTGAAAGCTACAGGCGAACAAAGGGAAAAACAGACAGGGAAAACATACCGAGGAGTCCTGACCAAAACTTGAAAAACATGATACAGCGGAAAAAAACATAACTATTTTCTGAATACAACACAAATAATGTATTATGTGCTGATTAAGTTTCTTGTACAGATGTAAATTAATCTGTCACGCATTACATTGTTAGGTACTCTACAGGAGACTGCGTGATACACCAAACAGCCAACAGAACAACATGAAAGAGTAACACTCCTATGAATAGAGGCAAAGTACACTGTGCATTTTAAAGAATTGGTAACAATAGGTCTTTCAGACAGCTGCACAGTCAAGCCAGTCCTGAAAACCAATGGGATAGCCAATACATATGCTCTAGCACAGATACATAATCTATGCACATGAGACATAGTTCCCATAAATTCACATATATAGAGAAAGCAACACCAATGCCACCAATGATGAACATGCGGGGCAATAGGCCTAAACACATTTACATATTGTGGAAGGGTTCAATAAGGATGTGCTCTATTAAGCGCTGCTGTTTTGCATTGCATTGTGTACAGTGCTGTACTTTAATGTGCTGTGTATTGTTGTGTTATGTTATATTCTGCTTTGATGTTCACTGCTCTAATCGAGTGCCAAGGGGTTTCCCATATTGAATCGAATGTCCGGATTTGTGCTTTTGTCGTGTGCTATGTTGCACTATATTGCACTGTTGTATGCTATAGTTTTCTGTACTGTATTGTGCGGTAACGTTGTGCACTGTGCTTTCTATACCAGTCTTATGTTTGCTCCACAGTTCTGAGGCTTGCTGGACTGTGCTGTGCTACACTATACTTTGTGGTGTTTTACTTGCTTTGCTGCACTGCACTATACTGCGCACTATTGATGTATACAGGAATTGCCAGCAGTCTGTGCTCTGCTGTACAGTGTTACACCAATCAGCGGCAGCTCTGCCACGGTTGAGCTCACAGCACTCTGACTCACAGACTGGGGCGATGGGATATTAATTAGGGAGGAAAATGTCTAAATGTATGGAAGTGCATTTCACAACCTTTGGAAACTTGAATTTGGACTCTAAGCTTCACAAGGAGGTCATTAGCTGGGGTTATATGTGGCACTTCAGAAGTTTTCCAATCGGAAGATATAGTTAACCCAGTATGAACGTTTCTTAACAGGGTGGTGTCAGTGGGAAGTAAGAGGTTTATTTTATTTTGGTTGTGATTAGTTTAAAGAGCTCATTTATGAAAGAGAACTGTTTCTACAACAATGTTATATAGCAACAGGCCTCAGTCTCCTTGTAGTAATAAGGAGGAGGTCAACATTTTTGTTTTCACAGTGCGAATAAAAGGTTCAAACTATGAAAAATAAATAAAAAACGAAATAAAGCAAGTCAGAGTGTTTGCAAAGTGGCTAGATTGATTTTATTCACAGAAACAATAAAAATGTCATGATAATGCTGATGGTTAATGTTTTTCCTAGAGAGAGATCAGAGTTTTGTCTAGTGGAAGTTTTGACTCATGGAAAGGTAGCATAGAAGGTGAATGTGCGTGCTGCAAAGAACATGTACCTGATGCAGATCACAAAATGGACATGATGTTTAGATGTTTAGTTGTTTGTTAAATAAAAAACATCTGTGAGGAACTCAGAAATGCATTGTATCTCGAAGTCTGTTATGAAGATCTGTGGTTATACTGAATAAGCAGCTACCTAAACTGAATCAGCTACCTATGTTATATGACATCTCTTTATTAATGTAATAACTGCACTTTCACAATTGCTTTAGTAACCTTCCTGCTTTCAAAAATTTGCTTGAAAATGCACCATTTGTCCACTCTTTTTTCAAAGTTTTCTCGGGGGCGAACCCCCCCGAACCCCCCTTAGGTTGTTCGGGCTCGCTCGATACACTCGCTCGCTACGGTCCAGTATGAAAAAACATATTACGCCCCACCAGTTTAAAATGTCACCAGCCACCACTGTCCTTTAATAGAGAGAATGATTGAGCAAGGTATTTTGAGAGAAATAATGAGCAGTCCATGTAATTCACCAATTATGGGTCTGAAAAAGCCTAACGGAACTTTCAGAATAGTGCAAGACCTGAGAAAAATAAATAAAATCGCTGTATCATGTTGTTCCATTGTACCAAATCCATCTGTGATATTATATCAGATTACTTATGATGCAGAATGGTATACAGTGATTGATTTGTGTCATGCTTTCTTTTCCATTCCATTGCACCCTGACAGCCAACAGATTTTTGCGTTCCGATTTGGCGAACGTACTTTGGCATGGTGCCGAATCCCACAGGGGTATACAGAGAGTCCCTCGATATTCAATCAGATTCTGAAAAAGTCCTTAGAAGATTTAAAAATGTCAGAAAGTTCAGTATTGGTCCAATATATCGACGACCTACTTGTGGCATCGAGAACTCGAGAAGCTTGTGTAGTGGATACCATTGCATTGTTGAATCATTTGGCAGATGGAGGACTTAAAGTATCCCCATCGAAATTGCAATTCTGTCAGAAAGAAGTATAATATGTGGGCCATAAAATTGAAAAAGGACTGAGAAAAGTAACTGCAGATAGAATCAGGATAATAAAAGGAATTAGAGCCCCAATGACTCAGAGAGAAGTGAGAATGTTTCTTGGAATGGTTGGATATTGCCGTCAGTGGATTAGTAATTTTTCCTTGATTGCAAAACCTCTGGTACGCTTGACAAGGAGTGATGTAAAAGTTCCCATTGAATTAAATAAAGAAGAGTTGAAGGCTTTTAAACAATTGAGAGATGGTTTGTGTGAAGCACCAGCTCTTGGCATGCCTGACTATGAGAAAGAATTTGAACTCTATTGCAGCGAAAGAAATGGATGTGCACTTTCTGTGTTAATACAGAAACACGGAAAATTGAGGAGACCAATTGCATATTTTTCTGCTATGTTAGACCCTGTAGCTGTAGCATTGCCTTGTTGTTGAAAGCTGTAGCAGCTACTTGTAAGAGCCTGGAACAGAGTGACGGAATTGTGATGGGATATCCTGTGAGAGTGTTTGTATGTCATGATGTGGCAATCCTTTTAACAAGGTGCCGCACTCAGTTCATGACGCATAGTCGTCTGACTAAATATGAGAAAGTCATCTTAGGTGCAAAGAATGTGAGCCTTGTGAGATGTCAGAATGTGAACCCTTCAACATTGTAACCTGATGCCGAGAATGTGGAAGTCAGAGATGATGTGGATCATGACTGTTTGGAAGTGCTTGATTTTTGTACCAAACCACGTCCTGATATAAAAGATGTACCTTTGACAGAAAGTGACTACGTGATGTTCGTGGATGGATCATGCTTGAGAGCAAATGAGGGAATTTTGAGTGCAGCATATGCAGTATGTACGGTAGCAGCTGTACTGGAAGCATCTTGTCTGAAAGGAGTAAAATCAGCCCAGGTTGCTGAACTTTTTGCATTAACAAGAGCATGCAAGTTGGGGAAGAATGTGAGAGTGACTGTGATAACAGATAGTCAGTACGGCTTTGGTGTGGTGTATGACTTTGGGCAGATTTGGTCCCAAAGAGGGTTTTTGACATCGAGTGGAACTCCTATTAGGAATGCTGAAGTGGTTGGAAAATTGCTTGAGGCAATACAGCTGCCTAAGCAGTTAGCATGTGCTGTGCATTCGAAGTCTGCTGATTACATTTCAGCGGGCAACCAGTTTGCCAACGACATGGCTCAGTATTGTGCACGTAATCAGAACTCTGTGAATCGGGGTAGAGAAAAAGAAATGAATTCATGTCCCTTGCTGTTTACTAACACTGTGAATACATGGGAAGAAGTGAGGCAGTTGCAGGAAGAAGCAGGAGATGAGGAAATGAGACAGTGGGTAAAAGCAGGATGTGCACCACAGGAAACAGATCATGTGTGGGTTTATCGGGATGGAAGACCAGTCATGCCTGATAGCATGGTTTCTACCATGGCACGGATGTATCATGGACAAGCACATGTAGGAAGAGATGCTATGATCAGACTTTTCAAACAGATATGGTATAATGCAAAATTCAGACTTGTAGCTGAAAGCCTTTGTCAAAGATGCGTTATATGTCAGCAATACAATCCTGGAAGAAAAACGGTGGTAAGTCTGGGAACGATAGGACGAGAAGAAAGGCCTTTCACAAGAATGCAGATTGACTTCATTGAAATGCCCCCCTGCAACAGGTTGAGGTATGTTCTAGTGGTGGTTTGTCTGTTCTCTCAATGGGTGGAAACATACCCAACTAGAAGGAGTGATGGAATTACAGTAGCAAAGCTACTATTGAGAGTGTTCATTCCTAGATTTGGTTTTCCAGTCACGATCGAGTCAGATAGAGGAAAACATTTCCATAATGAAATCATGAAATTAATTTGTGAAGCATTGAATGTACAACAGAAACTACATTGTGCCTATCGCCCAGAGGCTTCTGGTGTGGTGGAACAAGTAAATGGCACCATTAAAAACAGATTGGGAAAAATGTGTTTAGCCACAGGTTTGAAATGGCCTGATGTCTTGCCTCTGGTACTCATGACTATAAGATCTATTCCGGATAGGAATATTGGCTTGAGTCCTCATGAGATAGTGATGGGGAGAGCAATGAGACAGGTTTTCGTACCTGTCAACAAGCTTTTGCCTATATCTGATGACTTGGTGTTGGATTATTGCAAGGGGTTGGCTGATTCCGTTCATTCTGTGTTTCATCAGGTTGGATCAAATGCAACCACTCTTGAAAAAAAGCCAGCTCATGATCTGAGCCCAGGTGACTGGGTGAGAATAAAAGTGCATAGAAGAAGAAATTGTTTGGTCCCAAGGTGTGGTAAACCACGTCAGGTGATCAGCTGTAAAATGTGCAGGAGTGAAGAACTGGATTCATGCTAGTCATACCTTGCGAATTCCAAATCCAGTGGATAACAGAGAAGGAGAATACTTTGATGAATCTGATACAAGTTCCGAATCAGATACAGAAGAAATAAGAGCAAGACCAACTCCTGAAAGGGGGGAGTCAGAACCAAGTTCAGCTATAGCACCAGAGAATCTACCATTAAGAAGAAAATTGCAAATTTCTGACACCAGGTCAGAATCTGATACTGAACCAGTACAAGCACATAAGAGTGTAAACAAAAACAGTGAAGAGACTGTCAAAGAAATTCTTGATAAAGAAGTTCCGTATGAAAAGTCAAGAGAAATTCCACCTGAAATAACAGAAGTAGATGGTGAGGTACCAGATACAGAGAGAGAGGGAAAGATTGTTGCGGAAGACCCCAGAGGATATGTAGGGAAACCATACATCCAGGTAGAAGAAGGGACAGTTAGTCAGCAGGAAGATTGTGTGGAAGAACCACGAGGAGGGACAGAAGTAGATAAGACAAGCATTTGCAATGCAATAGGTCTCGCATTTGCAAAAGTTTAAGCTATTGGCATTGTTCATGACAATGCCGTTTTTAATTTATTTTATAAAACAAACACATAAATAAATGCCATTATCATTTACAAAGCCAATAGCTAGTGTTGCATTATTTTTAGCAATGCCAACTGCTCACACTTTTATAATGCGAGACCTATTGCATTGCAAATGCTTGTTTCTGTTTACGTCCAGTTGCTCTTTTGTGCAAGTAGTGATTCTGGGAGAACGTAGCTGGGCAAGTTTCTCTCGCCCTCATTTCTGTGAGAATGCTGTAGAAACACACGTTATTTGCCGGGGTTAATTGCTGGCGGGGCTGTGGAGTGAGCTGCAGGAAGCATTCACCCCAATAAAGTGAAGCCAAATATCAGAAATCCAAAGACTGGTTAAGGGGTCCCTCCTGGACAGATCTGCAATCAGTCTGCGTATTTCAAACAGCAAAGTCCAACAACAGATGATGCTTTGCAACCGCAACAGAAGACATGAAGGGAATAAACATTTAAAATACATTCTGCCTTGTTCATATTTTATAACAACACCTTGAGGCTTTAAAACGAATTGCTTAGGTGGAAAGAACCGAGCAAATAAATTCCAGTACATTAAAAAATTGCAATTGAAACTTCACGGGGATATGCCTCTCACTTTGGGAAGGAAGTGAGTTTGTTTAAAAGAGCTCATTTGACAAAAAATCTTTAGTAAATCGCCTTTGGGATAACCAGATGTCTTTTTAAGTAGTCAATTTTACGGCAATGGCCTTTTATGTATGAATAAATTAGTTTTTGTTAATTATATCATGAGACTTGCGTGGGTTTTAGTTGCAGTTTAAGTGCACACCGAGAAACTCGGAGCACCAAATGCGTGGCCCTAAGTGAGTTTAGTTAGACGAAGGCTGCTGATGCTCCAGATGATTGTAACTGAGAAAGGAGGACGTGTGTGACAAGAGGCAATAGACTGCTGCAAAGTGAAAGCAAATTTGTGTGCGTGCTTGGCGGGGGCGGGGGAGCGCATTCCAGGCGGGGGAGCCATCCCTTTGAAGTACGATGCCAAACAGATTGCATGGCGGCACGATGCACGTGATTGTGCGCGTGCTCGCCATGCAATCCACTTTTGGGAGCACTTTTAAATGCCCCTTACTAGAGTCTCGCATAGCAATTGCGCAAACGCAATAGCTAGGCGAGACCTAAAAATGAGGAGAAATAAAAATATTTCTCCTCACTGTGTGCATCTAATGCCTGCTATTCAGTGGCATTCTTTTTTCACGCTTTCTCAGATTTACACATCCTTGTAAATCTGCGGCAGTGCCAAAAAGCAATGGTGTTGTGGTGGAACATAGATATCTGTGTGAAAGGGCATGATATTTACAAAGCAGCGTTAAGCCATGGCAAGTGGCTTGACGCAGCTTTGTAACTATGGAGCAGGGCGTAGTACCACCAGAGCATCCTAAAAATTCATGCTCCAATGGCGCAATGCCCTTGTAAATATGACCCGGGGTCTAGTGTTAAACGCTTCGCAAGTATTCCATTGTACTTTGATGTGACTTCCCAAGGTGTGTGTTACAATTTCAACTTCCATAATGCAGGATGACAATTTTAGGATCAATTATTTTGGATTGGCACTGTTTCAACTGGTATGTGCCTGCACACTATTTTGCCTAAAATTATGTTTTTCTCTAAATTATTAATTATTTATGTCTTAATTGTATAACATATTTAATTATGGTTAAGGTGACGCTATAGTTTGGTAAGGTAATAAGATTTTAGCTTATGTTAAACAAAAGTTGAAAATCAATGAAAAACCAAAGGTTAAAGTTGTGTCATAGTAGGGGTTAAAATAATACAAAAACTAACATTTAAAAACTAAAAAAAAACAATGAAATTCATCAGTTACAGTTTATTGAGCTAACTATAACGTGTGCCACTGCCATTGGTGCACTGCTTATGACTTCACACGTTACATCATGCATGACATGTTAAATGACATCATTGATGACATTACTGATGGCATCTCAAATGTCTCTTGAGGACACCATTAGAGGACATAGCCACCATTAGAGGACATAGCCACAGTCTATATGGCCCAAAAACAAAATAAAATCGCACTCTTAAATAAAAAGCCTGGCCTGAAGCTGATTTTTGGTGTGGCATTCGTAGTGAGGGTCCCATTGCTCTCCACATTAAAGCATTCAGAGCTTCAGATTAGCTAAGAGTTCAGGTAGCCCCCCACCACCTCACATAGTGGCTGTGTCATAGCGGCAAGCGGCACGTCTACCTGGAGCAGAAGACCTGAGCAGTTAGGAGTTGGCATGGCTGCTGTTTCCGTTTCCCAGCTCTGCAGTGGCAGACAGCGCGCATCAAGGCACTGCGGGGCCTTCCTCTGAATCTGCTGCTGGGAGAGGCTGGATCCCTAGAAGACCTTCAGCCATCGCAGGAGTGGGAAAAAGCTGAATGCCAGGAGGCGTGCCCTAATCCTAATGCGGCAGCTGAGCAGGGAGGGAGAGCACTTTACCCCATCAGCACTTTGACTTTGAGAAGACACCTCAAGTCGAAGCACGGGAAGGAATATTTCAGGCGCCAACAGGAGAGGCACACAAGGGTCAAGCTCTGCCAAGCCTTCATAAGCAGCGGCACTTACAGGAGCTGAGGAAACAGTTTCATAGAACTTCTGACAACACTTCCTGCTGGTATTAACAGCAGATGCAAGTGTTTAAAACTTACAATGCTCCGAAATGGTTCAACCCTTCTTTGGCCCTTGCTTCCGTCCATGTGGGCAGTTCCAAAGTACTTCCTGTGCCCTTGTCTCGAATCGCTCAGCACTAGTTATATCGACGTATACTCGCGATATAACCCGCAAGGCAGCTCATTGGCCACTGCACCTGCTACGTTGGTGTGAGTGAGCATTGTCTGTACGTCACATGTTGATATTGGGATTAATCTATATGATTGGTTTTTTAAAAACTTAGGATTTGGTAATAATATGTTTTATTTAACTGAAAAGGGGTATGTAAGTGGATGCGGTTCATGTCAAACAGTCCAGGGCAAACACAGTCCACTCCTTTGTTGTGGCAGGCTGGGGTATTGTCAAAATAAAATTCAATCTAATTCTGTATATTGTACAGAAAAGAAGAAGTGCCAAAACTAAGTGCCAGGTCTAAGGATCTCCCTAAAGACCGATGAACTGCAGTGTCAGTACTCCCAGGAGCACACCTTATGCAAGTAAAAACAAAACAAAAAAACAGCCACCCTAAGACTTAAATGCTAGAACCCTTCATGCCAGGTGTCACACAATAACACAACTTTTTGTCCCGCAGCACCTTGCCTTCTAAGACTTGTAATGTTTCCAGCAGCATTGAGATAATATTTCCGGCTTGCAAGGTGCCTGTTGGATAAAATCCAGAAGGTTGTAAATACGTTAATCGATAGCGCACACACTGTACAAGAACATATACGTTATAAAACTAAAATATATATTTATACACAAACATATATCAAAAGCAGCTACATGGTTTAAACATGAAACGTGCACAAATTATGCACTCACATATACTTGTAAATGTATGTTCAGCCTTTCATCTTTCGAGGCTGATAAAATGAGTATCATTAACATGGTTAGTAATACGTTTTAAGAGAGGACTAGAAGACGAAGACTAAAAAGAAGAAGAAAAAGAACAAGAACAAGAAGACAAAGAAATAGAACAAGCTTTCGCCACTTTCCTCGGCCACGAAAGTGAAAGTGATCGCGATTGCGATCGCGTGCTGCCGAGGAAAGACACATGGCGCTGCGCGCGTGCACGTTCACGTGCACTGAGGCTTTAGGCCACGGCAGCACTTTGAAAATACCAACTATAAAATGTCTCTCCGAGCCAGCGCAAGCGCTGGGGCTCAGCGAGACCTAAAAAAGGAAGTGGTGGAAAGAAGGACTACTGAAAGTAAGAGTCAAGTTGGAACTGAATCAGAGGACAGTGACGAAAAAGTACCAGAAGGATGAGTCCTGAGGAAAAGAGCATGGAGAACTGAGAGAAATGAAAAGGGAAATAAGCAAAAAAGGCCAGCAAAGGATGAAATTTGGCCAAACAAGATAAAGAGATTGAGATACAGATTGACACAAGTAACTTCATCCAGAGCTGAACAAGTGAATGAGGTGTCTAGCCAAGAGAAATCAAAAGATGTTGAACAGACACCATCAGAGGAAAGCAAATGGACTAGAAAACCCAACCAGAAGTATAAGTCACCAGAATGGTCGTATGTGGCACTTCCTGAAGTACAAGAAGAGGCAGAGAGCCAAGGAGATCTAGAGGTGACTATACCAGAAGTGGTTGAGGATGACGAAGAATCAGAAATCCTGAGTTATCTTGTCCGACATCGGGGAAGAGACGGATGTTCAGGAAATTCTGAATCAAGATTGTGAGAGAAAAGTGAAAGACGATCAAATGCCAAACTGAGGAGACAAAAGTGCTCCAGAAAAGGAACTTGAAAAATTACTGAATTAAAGACATAACAGAAAAGAACCAAGTAGGTGCTTAGAGCCTTGGGTTTAGACAAAACTAGTTGTGAAGTAGACGAGGCTAAGTCAAAAGACACTGATCATTTTCCGAAATGGCAAACACAAAAAGTAGAAAATCTACATGTGTGTTTCTTCGAAGATGGTGCAAAATGTGTTGTTGTTGCACAGGATTACTAATGCTTTTGTGGAGTGTGTTGGCTTTAATGGTCTCATCTAAGGTTACATTAGAAACAATAGAAGGTCATAGTGAAAATAAGACTGATGTAGAAAAGCATCAGAAGATTTATTCGACTAAAATAGATAGAAATTATTTACATAAAGATATGTCCATAACTGATTTTTCTAACAATGTTTTCTCAAAATTATTTTATGAATACGTAAAAACAATGGATGTGAGAGACTGCTATGTATGCATGCAGTTGCCTGCATCAGTGTCTGAGGGAGTGACATACCATCACCTTCCAGCGACATATGGAATAACATGTAGCGTATTAGGAAGTTTGTTTTACAAAATAGGGAAACTAGAATATTTTTCAAATGTAGATAACATTTTCACAAGTACCTGTAGTCAATAAATTGAATAAAGTAAAACCTGGTAAAGTGTTAGGTGATTTTTTCTTAGAAACTAAAGAATTAACATTAGAGTCAGTATTCAAAAATAATCTAACTTGTAGACTGAAAAAAGATGAGAAGACTTTCTTAGATATGGTAGAAGAAAGGAGAATAACAATAGAAAAGAAAGTACCTGAGAGAAAAGAAGAAAAGACAGTTTGGGATGTTGAAAGAGAAAAACATTTGAAAGGAGAAGCTAGTCCAGCAATGGCTCTAGATTGGCCTCAGAAAGGGAAATTGTGTATTAGAAGAAATCAAACTGCATATGATAACTATTTCATAGGAGCAAGTGATTTCCATGATACTTATAGAATCATGGGTGGATGGGGATTTAAAGGAGGAAATGATCCGGTATTTCCTGGATTATAATTTATCTGCGGGAATAAATCTTATTATCTATTACCGACCATTGGTATCGCACATGTTATCTAGGCCTGGTTTTCCCAAAGATATTTCATGTGGGAAGAGGAAAAGATGGTGCACACGAGATAGGTAGACAACTAACATGTAGAAGAAGAGAATTTTGGTCAGAAATTGTAGGAGACATTTTTGGAGCATTGATACCAGCAGTTGGAATATCTCTGAATGCACATAAAATTAGAAAATGATCAACAGTAGTGGATCGTTTGTCAACAAGCACTGCTGGAGGATTTGTATTGGTAAATACCGAAATGGTTGCCATGCGAGCCATGGTGATGCAAAATCGACTTGCCTTTGATATAATTTTGGCAAAAGAGGGTGGAGTCCGTGGAATACTGAAGGTTCAACATTGTTGTACTTATATTCTTGATGAAAGTCAAGATTTAAAGACATACATAAAGAATATAACTGATTTGCATGAGGAGATCGTTCCGCTGGAGGTTGTAGAAATTTGGGAAGAGATTGTAAAAAGGTTTTCTACTATTAACGACTTTTTACTAAAATTAGATAGTACCTTTATTGGTAAAATTTTATTTCCAGTAACTTGTGTGATTATTCTGGTATTAATTCTGAGATTAGGATGTTTATGTAGCAAAAGAAGAAAAATACGAAATAACATCAAAAGAGAAACTGTAAAGAAAAGAGAGAAAGAAAGAAAAGAAAGAGAATTTGAAGAGGTAGAATTAGAAGAATGGAAAGAGAATATGTATAAAAAGACAAGAGAAGATGCGACAGGGGAAACAATCATGTGATCTAACAAAATATTGAGAGAACTGAATTTATTTCTATTTACAAATTTTATCAAAAGTTAAGGGATTGTGGTGATATTAAAAATCACCAATGGGGGGATTGATGGAGCATGTAAAGCAACATTTTGTATACCTCCTCTATTTTGCATGAAAATACTAATTATATAACCTACTTATATTATTATTTGACTAACGGTGTGCTGTGTTATATTAATTCAACCATTTGCATTTTTATTAGACACCAATTACACATGGGACTTATTACTATCTGCATGGCAGAATAACTCTAATAACTAAATTATGTACGCATATTAATAGTAGTACATGTGGTAATAGGATATCGCATGATTTATGTTGCTTTTGTGATGTTTGTGTTCCCGTTTTGGACCGTAAGGGTGAGTATTATTGCTTTAAATGTCGCTAAAAGCTAGGAAAATACTAAAACATAAAGGGATTAGTGAGGGTTTAACATTAGAATCTTAATTTCTTTGTATTAATTGCTCTTTTGTGTTTGTTTCGCTTAAGTTGGCATTTGGGCCTACCAAAATATGGCGTCCAAAATGGAGTTCAGAAGTGGCCACCATCTCGTGAGCGCGATGCCTACTGCGCAGACTCGGATGGCTCCGTAGACCTCCAGGCGACCCCAAAGTCACAGTGTTCCTGGTCAAGGATAGGAACACGGAGGACTGCCAAACCTCAGTCAGTAAAATCTGGTCTAAATGAACAATTGGGACATACAAGCAAAACTTCTACAATGTTGCATAAGGGCAACATGGACAGAGGAAGTGAACCAGCAAAATCCATGAGAACCTCATAATGTAAAAATCGGACGTTTCCAACTAGCCAATCATCGGCCTTCTTAGCCTGAGAATGTTTCATGTTATCCCGAATTGTATTATAAAAAGGGCAGTAGAATAGGGAGGGGCATTCCATTTTCCATTCACCTGATGATGCTGATGCCGCATTCTTACTCAATGACCGCAAACCCCTATCGACCCAACAGGCGAGGACAGATACTTGCACGATTTCTGGTCCTTTGGAGATCTTTGGGACTGTAACGTGCTGAGCAAAGAACTTTCGGACTTTGAGCTTTGGCCTGCTTTATTTGGTCAATTTAACGGCTAAAATTCTGTTATGCAGAGCCAAATGAATTAGGAAAAATCCAATTAGCAAGAATAGGTAAATATAAATGTCATGCGATTTGTGCTTTGATTGACCAAAATGCTAATATTAATTGCGAACAATATTTAGATAAACAAATATTTGATTAACAGAAATTACGAGTTTGTGGTTTTTCAATGAAGAGAGTAGAGGATTCTGAGTCTTAAATGTGTTTTAGCTGGTTCTAAATCACCATCAACCAGTCCAACTAATTGGTCCGTTGACCAAGTGGTGGAGTGCCTTGATGTTTAAGGTTAGGATTCGATAGGTGGTAATGCCAATGTATATTCTGTAAAATAACTTTTCTTCCCTATAGGTAATAAGGTACTTCCCCACATGTCCGGCGCTTGATCCTATGTGCAGACTTGTGAGTGGAAACGTGCGAGTGTTGGTGTTATGGGCCCCACCAATGAGTGCTTGTGTGAATGAGCTAGTGTGACGTGTGGTCTGCGACGCAGGGAGGATAAATTGTAAAAGAAATTCGCTCTCTCTCTCTTTTTCCCCGGTCTCGCGCTGGATCAAGGGATAAGAAGGTGGGTGCAAGTAAAAGAAGTGGAGTAGGAAGAGGCAAGCGCTCTGATGTAAAGAAACAACTAGCTCCGTAGAGCAGATGGACGACGAGGGGTGCTACCGGGTGGACGAGGCTTTGAAGAGCAGATTAAGGCTGCTCGGCCCTCACTAAGGATAGTCGCAGGTGCAGGTAGAAGTGATGTTTGGCAGGGATTATAGGGGCATGGGAGAGTTACACGAATAGAACAAGCATTGAAAATGCAATAGGTCTCGCCTTTAATTAAGTTAAAGCCATTTGCTTTGCTAATGGTATTGTATAGCAAAGCAAATGGCTTTAACTTAATGAAAGGCGAGACCTATTGCATTCTTAATGCTTGTTTCTTTTAACCCTGTGATGCGGTTCTACTTTCACACTGGCACAAAGCTTTATTTCCTGCCACTCCTTTAAAAATTTGCCAGCTGTGATGGCCAGCATCTGTTTAGAGCTCACAGTGAATGGGTAAGTCCAAACCCAAAACACGAACGGGTTCCACTCTGATGAAAGACAGAGGAGAGACACTCACAGCTGCAGCGTCTGCGAGTACAAGCCTAAGTAACCAGATCGTCCAACTTAAAACGAAAAACAGGCCACTGGTTTGTTTGTATGGAATGCGTTGCCTACAGACACAGTAAACCGCAGCTACTTATTTGCAAAGCTTGTAAGGATACATTAATCTTATGAACGGTCAGTCTACTTGTAGGAATTGTATTTTGAAAGCGACCAAATCTATTCCTTGAATTGTTATACAAACTAGATGAATATGAAAAATCAAAAGGAATTAAGTACATGGATTTTGAACACACCTTAAAAAAAATGTAGGCAGTATGACACTGAAAAGGCTCCTGGTCGTTTAAATATGGCCGCTACGGTTCACAAGTCTCGCCTATTGCCGATACAACTGTAACGAAGGCGTCATCCATGTAAAAAAAACAAAAAAAAGTGGAGGAGTGAGCCCCATGACCTATTACTGGCAAGTAACGGAAGATAAGCCTCTGGCAAAAGTACCAGTTTCTTGGCCGGAGAAAGACCGGTCCCATAAGAAACACGAGCGTGTGACCCTGGGGAGCCCCCTGCTTTACTGTTGTAGGCGTACCCTGTGTGACGTTTAGGTGACGTCCCAATCGAAGACGGTTGGCAGGCTGCCGGGAGAGAGACGCCATTGCTGTTTCTTCGTCAAAGTGAAAGTGCTGCTCAGGGTGGCGGTGGGCTGCGTGGGGATTTATCTCCTTCCGCTCCCTTGACTGTGTCCGGGCGTCTCTCCGTCCTCTCGTTGCCCAGGGGCTCGGTGTAAGCGGCGGCGGACATGGCGTGCGGTGCCACTCTGAAGCGGCCCATGGAGTTCGAGGCCCTGCTTAGCCCGCAGTCCCAGTCCCCTAAGCGCAGGAGGTGCGCTCCGCTGCCTGGGTCCCCTGGAGGACATTCCCCGCAGCGGTGCGGACTGATGTCCCACGGCGACGAACAGCCGCAAGGAGCACCACCACCTCTGCCTTTCGTTGGGGAGCGACGCCTCACCCCAGGTAACCGCAGAGGAGGCTCAGGCCGGATGGCACAGGGAAAGCGACGACATGGGGGTTATCCGGGGACAGCGATCTGGGTCAACGTGATTGATGGTGGTCTATCAAAGTGGGAGTAGAAAACCCGAATACAATAGTAATTTGTGGAAAAGACCATCGCCGCAGAAGAAGCTCGGAATTCAATGAGTGTCCGTCTTCTAAATGAGTAATGCTGTTTTGTGGGGTGTGGGCGCAGGGCTTCACAGTTGGTCAATATTTTGATGTGGATAGGATGCACAGAGAGTTAAGTTTCTAGATACGAGTATCGGCATCAGTCGTGCTCTACAATCCCACCACTTCTGACTCCCGGGCATTAAATACACTTTTTTTTGGGCGCGGCATAGGCAATTTATAAGACACAGAAAACAAAGCATCTGTTAAAAATCTCAGTCGATCATGAATATATACTCTTATCCTGTCTTGTTTTAACTGGAACTCGTTTTGCATTGATGATAGAACGATATTTTTGTGACAGCTCGATACGCGTTGTTAGGATCTTTTATGTGATTGAAGACTCAGATATGTTAAACCTGCATCCGAATATTCTAAGATTATGATTGAGGCTGTATCGTATCTGTCCAGCAGTTTTATGTTATGGCAAGCACGTTGTGCTGTCAAAACGTGGATGACTCTTTGTAGTGGTTTCAGTCTATCACTGGCTAGGGTACTGATTTATTGTGCTATCTAAGTTAAGTGGAGAACTACCTGTTCTGAGCTAGTGGATCCTTCCAGATATGCCACAGGTGACTAGACAAAAAGATCGTTGATTGGCAGTAAATGTAATGATGGCCATTCAAATGTGAAGTCACGTTTTTCCTGCAACAAATACATGTTCGAGATTTTTCCTCCATTTTTATCGACACGATGGGTTTGTTTTTAGCCAGCATATTCAGCTCTCCTTTGTAAGTAAATAAAACCCGTTGGCATCCTCATTGTTCTACGACATAACAATGCATCATTTTTTTACTTACTTTTTTCCTCAGGAAATTGGTTTCTGTGCGTAATGCAACACCATTCAAAAATCTGTATTGTTTTAAGGCAATCCATATTAGCCAGGCAGCTCTTTAATTTGTCAATGCTTCCTCAAGTACGGCTTTTTTTTCACTCTGACACGCAAACTTGACATTTTTCCTACTTTTTTTGCAGTCATACTTTTTATTTTTTCGCTTTGAATTTCTGTTCCATTACTGGTGTGAAAGGTGAGCTTGTTGCCCTAATACAGATACTTTGTTAAATTATGCTTAAAGGGGTGAATGTTGTTTTCAATAGCGCGAATTTGACAGGAAGGTATCGGAGCGCTTTACATGAGCACCACTTGCATTACAGACCGACACATTCATTTTTTTGTTAGCGCGGGGAGATTATGTGATTTGCCCATAATGCCAGGATGTTGAGCGTCCCTGACGATACTTCAGCCCGGTTCCCCTGCGTCGAGGTCGACCGCTCTAGCCATTAGGCCACAGGATTGCCCTTGTCTGTTTTTGTTATGCCTCACCCCGCCTTTGCTGGTTGTTGCCTACATTATGATAATGATTTAGTGACCAAGAAAGTTGTGCCTAACTGCTGTCAAAGCTGTGTTAATATATTTGCAAATGGCTAACCTTCTCCCTTCTTCATTGAATCATTTGGATAGACTTTTCATCCATGAGCAAATTGTTACCGGATAACGGCCTTGTTCGTGTCTATTACGTCCTTTGTACATGGCCTTGCCTGCCCGTATTAATTGTATAGTTGCTTATTTGAGTGCTGCTTCTCATGACATTGGCTCCCCACCGTGAAGTATTATCATATGGAAACCGATATGTGATTTTTGATTAACGTAGATTTCGATTTTTATTTTTCCAAACGCTAACCTCGCCCACAGGCACACATCTATGCATGTCAGGAATGTGTCTCTCTGAGACCTGACAATTCACCTATTTATCACCGCTTCATTTCGGTTATACTGCATCTCACACACATTTTTTATCAAGCTTGATTCAATTTTTTGTTTTTGCTGCACGTGCTATGCCAATACTAGTCATATACATCATAGTTGTCAATCGCGAAGGATTTAAGATCTTCCATAACTGTTTGTGAGTCAATGATTCATTTTTGACATCTGTTCCTTTGTTATATTTTTGGTCTGTTCTTCGATAATTAAGCCACCCTAACGTCCTTTTATTGTTGGTATTGTGTACTGTCGCTCGGGCCCCTTAAGCTACAGTAGCTAGACAGACAAACGTACTGCCTTCCTGTCGAATACTGAAGTAACAGGCATTAGTAAATTCATTAGGTTTTGTGTGATTAATAATGAGCTGTTGTAAGTTGTAGCTTGCTGCGTAGTTGTACAATATACGTTATAGAAAGCCTGTTAAAGTGTTATGAAGCCTTTATGTACAAAAAGGCAATATATTGTGCTGTTACTAGTGGTATATTGCAGGTAAGTAATAGCAACATTTTGAAAAATTAAAGAAGGAATTAATAAAATGTATTGATGTAATAGCAATATTGTGTTTAAAGGAGTTCTGACAACTCTTGTGCCCGGTGCCGCAGCACCATTGAAATCCTGGCCCTAGTACCTGCTAGATGGCTGCACTTGTGACTGCCTGTTTAGTAGTAAAATTTAGCGATATTCTTTGTTTAGTGAGATCCCTAGAGCTTTTGACTCTGCTGCCACTTTATCTTCTGCACCATTCATTTCATGACCTTGTTGTCTGCAAGATAACTGCACTTGAGACTGCTTTTTCAGTAGTTGTCCTGGAGCTACTGCACCCGTTGCACCATTCAAATCATGACCCTATTGCCTGCTAGATAAATGCACTTGTGACTGTTTTGTTTAATAGTAAAATCTAGCAATAATCTGGGTTTAGTGGAGTCCCTAGAGCTTTTGACCCAAGTCACTACACCTGCTGCACCATTCAAATCAAGTCCCTTTTAACTGCAATTGTGGCTGCCTGTATAGTAATAGAATATAGCAATATAAGGTGTTTTAGAGGAGTTCTGACAACTTTTGGGCCCGGTACTCCTGCACAATTGAGATCATGACCCAGTTGTCTGCAAGGTAACTGCCTGTTTAGTAGTTAAATATAGCAAAGCTCTTGTATGTTAACTTCATTTTAAACCCGCAATGTTTATTACAAAATTTAGAATTTGATCATAACGACCAAATAAATTAAGTTGAAAAAATCAATCCAATAATGCCTACAAAGTGCAAAGAAAGGTACTGAGTCATGAATAGGAAATGCCACAAACGTTTTAAGGCTAAAGCATCTGCGTTACACAACTAAGTAATAAAAAAAGCAAGCATTCCAGCATACTGTTGAAAGCTGTCTGCCTTTTCTGTGGGAAGATATCTTATCTTGACAGTGAATGGGGCTTAAACATTGTGAACAGCTTTAGAAGTATTGTAAATGCGTGCAGCCAGGGAAAGTAAAAAAAAAAAGTTCCACACAAAAGCAGATGAACACAGCAGTTCGGCTTGTGGGAACTGGTACGAGCCCCCTTTAAGATATATTAAATACAATAGATTTCACAATCACAGTGCAAGCGCTTTGCAGGTGAAACCTAAAAGACGTGCACTGGCATCTGATTTATGTATAACCCTAAGAGATGTCACTGCACTAGCAACTCATTTTTTCAATATCGGTATCAGAGTTTTACTGACAGACCCTTTGTAGTGAGATGCATATTAAAATAATTTACTTACTAGTGAATTTATTGCCCCCATAAAGGTTAAGTTAAGACTTGATTCTAATTTTACACTCCTTCCTAAGTGAGGTCTAGTCTAACCTATTTCATTCTAGCGTCCCATGTTCTGCCCATGCTTTTGTAAGGTAATCATTATTTGAGTGTAGAAATGCACACTTCAAAGCTCCCATTTAGTAACCAGATCTCTACTTGAAATTCAGCCAAGCCACACATGCATTCACACTTGCAATTCATCACAGCAGCAATAAGCGTTTGAGAGCGCCTTTTCTACTATGTGCTAATTAGCCTCGAAACAGTTATTTACATTAGTTAGATGTGATCAGTTTGTATTTACAGCTTATCTGGGTTGCACATATGTCCTGGTAGATGTGGCACCCGCAGTGAAATCCCTTATATAGTCGCCTTGCTGAACTAAATGTCAGAACTTTGCCAGCCCAGTCATGAAGAGTTAGCGATATGAGTGGTGGTGATTACTTTCTAAAGCACTTGCATGTTATGAGTTGCACTTTCAGTATTGCTCTAAATGTGCTCATTCAGTTCTTACTTAAATATTTTTTTTAATCGCATTATATTCAGATTTCATCATAATGATCTTTGTGTTAATTACAGCATGTTTACACTACATACCATGGTTCGATATAGAATGCTTTTATCCCTTTGCCCATTACTTTTTCTGCCAAAAGCGTTATTTTGGGAAATAGTGGAGCGTGGCTTTAATTTCGCAATTTGAAGGGTTATCTAAATTTGGACTTCAAATATGTACTTGAATTAAATGATTTAAATTCTGAAGAAAATATATGTATTCATTATGGTTAAATTGAACACGACCACAGAGATCATTTACCTTTAAGTAATAAGATGTGTGTTTTTTTGCTACTTGTCAGATCTTCCATTATAAATAGATCTCGTTTACAGAAAGCTTTTATCTGTTTGTTTTTAAGACCTATTGTGGGCTGTAATAATACTGGAAGTGGGGTTAAGGGTCTGCCCATTGCTCACCATCGGTTGGCTTTCTTGTCAGTGTCATTTGCCTGTTTTTTTTAATCAATTATTTTCCTTCCACTTTTTTGTCCCTCCCGTTAAGCATAGCTTCTTTAGCAATATTTTCATCAGCTACTTGTATACTTTCACTGCTTACATTTAGGAAAATACTTTTTCTCTTTCTGTACTGCATTTGGGTGGGGGTGCATGTTTCTTTTTTTTTTCGTGCACTCATACCGCTTCCTCTTCAAATCCCAACTCCATCGGTCCATGCACTGTGTTCCCCGACCGTTGCTTACCCTTTCAGTTTTTAACTCTCGCCTAGGCAGTGCTTGCACTGTCTCTGTGAGACGTGCTGTATTCAGGATATGGGGATTGGAAGCTCCGCCCATTTTCAAGGACTGACCCTTTTACATGTGTTGTTACTCAGAGCTTGTGAGCACTATTTATTTCTTTAAGAAGGAACACTGGAGACCAGTGCTTGTGGTATACAGAGCTCTGTCGTAAACAGGGCTGTAAATCTTGCTCTTATCCTGCCCCATTTGCTGTGCAATTCAAAACAGAGGACTGTTATGGCTGCAGCTGCCTCCTACTTTTGAAACGCGCAGCCTGGTGGGTTTGACTGTAAATGTAAGTGAGTGATTTCCGGCCTTACAACAGACACTGCTATATCTGTAACACAAACTCTTCTGTTAGCATTTCAGTATTATTTACCCATCTTTTGATGAAAAATTTATTGAAAGTACAAAATGAATGGCCAAAGTAAGTTTTTGTTTAAAGTTCGCCTAAGCCTACTTTTCTCCATGATAAAACAAAACCAATAAATAAAACCTTACTTATTCTTTGTGCAGAGCGTTTTTCGAACTAGGAGAATGTCAGATGCAGTGGCCTTTATCTTTTTAGTCATGCAGATCTTTTACTGCAAGCCGAAGGCCTTGGTAAATGATAACAAAAAGCAATTTTTAGGCTCTGTCTACCATCACCTCATAAAGCAGTTTGTACTCCTCAAATGGACACTGTAAGTAAATAGCAATTGGGAATTCATTGGGGCAGTGAACACTGTCAACAATGCCTATTTAGCCTTGAGTACACAATTCATGAAAGCTTATGTGCAAAAGCAAGGCATGTCGGTTTAAAATTTTTTAAAAGTCATTAATTCTTTGAAGACATCTACAGTTCTTTGCTCTGCTGTGACAGGGTATCCTGAAACTGGCGTCATAAATAACTGATTCCACAGGGAATATATATTGAGCCACGATTATGAAATGCACCTCTACTGTGCGCATGGAAGTTTGTACGAAGCAGGCTATTTAAACAAGCATTTGCAATGCAATAGGTCTCACATTTGTTAAAAGTTAGAGCTGTTGATGTTGAAAAATGACAATGTTTTATACTTTAGCTTCTTTACACCAATGGCAATAGAGCTTTGCAAATATATAATTGCTCCACTGCAAATAAAAAAACAAAAGTAAAAAACAATTGTCATTTTCAACGCAAACAGCTCTAACTGTAATAAATGCGAGACCTATTGCATTGTAAATACTTGTTTCTTTTCTTTTTCAAAACCCGCTGCCTTGCCTCCTCCAATCCAACCTCTTTTGCTCCTGCTAATTATTGGTGACTTGGCAGCCTGTCCCTCCCCATCTCCATTGTTGCTCACTTGGTCATGTTTTCTCTTTTGCAGGGCCTGGCAGCTGCATTCTGCTACAGGACTGCTCTTACACTTGATTTACTTTTGCCCATAGTTATTTACTTTTTTATTTTACTGCTCCAAAATTTAAACCCACCATCTTAGAGCAGTAAATTAAATGTAAAAAAAAAATGGCCATCGTTTGGTGGCACATGCATGCGTGATGGCGCATACATTGTTATTCATGATTTAATTTCTAACCACTATTATTGGGGCATAGTAGCATATTTTGGGGGACTATTCCTGCTGGTCTGGGAAGGTCATCATTTGGAATAGATGAACTATCGTTTAAGAGTGTCTTTTATTGTTTGGTTGCTTGAAGAAAGTTAGCACAATGTTGTGCATGCAATTATTTGATAAATTAGGAGTTAAAAGAATAATTTTTGTTCAAATAAATAGGTAAATTTATTAATGCTAGAAAGCTTTAGATCGACTTGACTTTGCTGCGTGTCTCACTTCTTGGGCATTGTGACATTGCAAAATGAATTCAAAAGCTATTTTCACATTAATCAATTGGTTTTTTTTTTTTTACAGTATTTTTCCATGAGTATTTTCAAGCATTGTATTTATTTATAAGCATGTTATGCTAGTGCAAAGGTATTCAAACTGGTGGTGGCGGGTGCTATGTTTTGTCGTGAGCAGACCTTGCGGTTAAGCTGGTCCTAAAGGCAGGCATTGATCTCTCTTTGGAGGCTACTTATTAACCCATATGCTTCTTTTCTCCCTGAAGTCCGGGGAAATAAGGTATCTTGCACCACCTGTTCTAGCTAATTATGTCACTCCCTTCATCACAGTTTCGGCACAAAGGTAAGTGCATATATATGTTAGGTAGCATCTTTATGCAATACAAGGTCTGAGTTTATACATGGGTTTGAGTTGTCTGCCTACCTGATATTACCCTCAGCATTGCCTACTATCGCTCAGTGTAGAAGGAATTCTGACTTTGATACTCTGACTCCAGTACGTCACTATGTCTCCCTCCTTCCCACTGTTTCATCCTGCCCTCTTGTGTTTCCTCTCGAACTCTCAGATGCCTGGCAACAGGCTACTTGGAAACTTTGTTGCTTATTTTAATGATAAACTAACATTTATGGAAAGTCTCCCATCAAGGTTCTTTTGCTGTTTCCTTTGTCTTGTCCCCCCTCTAGGCCCCTTTTCGGGGTCTTTCTGGTGTCCTTAAAGTGTCAGAGTACTATACACAAACAGCAGTGTATAATGATCAAAAGTGGATTCCCAGGGTATAAATTATTGGCGGCGTGTTGGCAAAAGAACGTTAAACTCTAACTTTCTTTTGGTGCAAGCTTTTTTCAAAATGTTCTGTAACTTAAGCAGTTCTGTTTCCATAATATCAGCATTATGACGTTTGCAAGCTGTGGCCCAGTTGTGGTAACATCTGTTCCTTTAGACATAACCGTGTAGATTGAAGGGATCATGTGGTGTTTCTTTGTGGCAGAACAGAAAATGAAATGGGAGCAGTGTGAAATCTGTGATGCAAAAATGTATGCCTCGTAGTGCCAAATGTTCCATCTCCAGTGTCTTATCTTGGTGCAGGGTTTACTGGCAAGATTGAATTGATCTTCTTTCTTCAGGGTTTTTGATTTCCTCGTCTGATGTTAAGGACATATTGTTTGACGCCAAGGACAAAACATTCTCATGTTTTATATTGTCCACTGGGCTAGTAGGCTTATTCCCATGTAGCACAAACACTTTGGCTGCTAGTTTTTCAGCACCATACCACCGATGGATTTGTGAAAGAGGATTGTCTGCAACGAAGGCGAGAATTGTGTCCATATGCATACGTTGGTGTAATTTGTATGTAAGATTCATTAACAGTCTGTGGAAATACTGTGAGCTAAGTTTGGATTACTGACAGTGGTTCTAGCCATGGGGCCATGCCTGTGCTCCATCCAACCCTGAACGACTCCAGCCCAGTGACCCTCTGAGCTGTCATTGTATACGGGCACCTCTGCTCTGTCGTAGGTGCTAGGGTGAGCACTACCAGCTGGCCTTCTTTGGTACCACCCTTATAAGAGACATCATCTGGTCTGTGGACGCCCTGCGCCCAGGAGACTGTTCACCCTACCCAACCCAGTTCTTTCTTTGAGAATCTTCTTGTGCACTATCTCAGGGTGTTGGCGTGCTGAGTGAAGGTTTTTGACTTCCCCCCCACCCCCCCCCCCGTCCCCCACCCGATGTGTTCGGTCACTGGAATTTGTGGACCCTTTCTCAAAGCCGTCACATAGTAAGCGTGCTTTATATCCTATGGTTTAGCTAGCTGTCTTAGCCTGTGTGTATTGATGGAAGAGCAGGTTAGCTGAAAGCTCTACATGCCTCTTTGTGTCTTAGCATAATCTGATCTACTTCCTTTTGCCTTTCTCTGTCACCTCAGTCGACTGCCGGGCCCCCGACCCCCACAGGCCTTGTGCATTCATCCTTGTCATATTTGAAACATATCGCTGAGGAGCCCTTCCCTGACGGCCCTCCTTCCCCCACTTGAAAAGTGCTTTTTGATTATAGTAGGATTTCTGCTTTTCGATGCCCCTTAAAGTGGCCCTCCTAAAAAGACTGTTCGAGCTTCTCTGACCAGGACCCGCTCTCCTTGGCTACCATCATCTTATGCATGTAGCCCGTCCTCATCGTCCTACTCCATGTCTGGGTGGGCCTGCATTTTTAGCCTATGGCCCATATCGTAATACAACCATGCTTCCCCTGTGAATTGCTGGTATGCTTCATGTATTTTGGACTTGTATAACCATAAATCTTTTTCCTACTTGAACCTCCAGCAGTGTGGAAATGTCTATAAACTCTTTACGGCATATGCTGTGTTTAACTGCTAAAGGTAAACTTGCTAGGCCTGTGGCCCTTCTCCTTATATATGGGTGCCCCTGTGTGCTCCTCTTGTGGGTCTCCTGCAACTCCGCACCCAGTCGGCCTTTGCCCCTGACGTGCTTCCCCACACCTCCGTGGGGGTGAGATGTGTATTGCTTGTTGATGGTATCTCCTCATGGGTCGCTGTTCTGCTTGGGACCTGTGTGGGTGCGTATGCGGTGCTTGCGTGTCCCCCCCCCCCCCCCCCCCCCCCGCTGTTAGTTTTGGCTCCCCCAGGACTCATTGCCTTGTGTCCCCCCCCCCCCCCCTCCACATGCCCACCAGCATCTGACACCCCTCCCCCCCCCGTGCTGGCAAATAGCAGTGGCGGAAAAGACATGGCCCTCTTGCTGGTGCTGGGTGTCACTCCTGAGGGGTACATCATCTGCTCTTTGCACTGTCTTTTCTTTCGCCTTTTCTTGCCGCTCTTTTCTGGCAGCGCATTTCCTTGGCTCCTCTCTCACTTCTGTCTCCCCTGGAAGGTCCTTGCATTGCTCTTCACTTGCCCCAATGTCGCTGGGTTCTTCCGGTCTACTTTGTCCGTTCTGCTCCCCTCTGTTGCTTCAACAGACATTCTTTGCTATGTGTGACTACTGCCTCTCTTGCTGCCCTGGTCTCATCTATGTCTTCTTGCTGTATGTTGCTACTATCCTTTCCAGGATGCTGATCACCGCTTGCGCACACAGGTTGCGCCACCATCAACTGCCTGTCCCCCTGCTCTATCTGAGGGTTTTCTCCCTGTAGGCCTGTCTGTGACCTTACAACCAGCTTGGGCCGTGTCACCTCGTGGGGGCTATCCCCATCTGCTGGCTTGGTTTCTCCTGGCATCTGTCACTGTTGATTGCCTCTCCCCCATGGGTTTTCCCCGTGTGCACTTTGCTGCCCTGCTCAGCCGCCTAATATCTCTGTTTGTTGTTAGCTGCCCCTTTGTCCCGCCAGTTGCAGCGCCCTCCTAGGCTGTCCCTGTGTGTTTCCAGGGGGCTGTTGCTCCTAGACGCCCTTGTATAGCAATTGGAAGGGGTCTGCGTGAGCTCTTCCTCATGCTCATTTTCACCGTTGGCTATAAGGCCATGGGGTCGCTCTAGTGTATTTTTCAGCCTCTGTGTGCTGCTAATTCTGCTTGTGACTGTTATAAGTGAAAGTGCCCACTGGTCGCTCCTTGTAGTTATCCCGCTCCCCGTAGCCTACTATGACTCTTTGTGATCAAAACAATAGTCCATCAAAGGTGGCGTTGCATGCTCGCGTAATAAGATGAATTATCTTTCAAAGGCGGTATTGCTCTTTGCCACGTGCTCTTTGGAATAAACAATCTCTCAAGGGGAGTCGTCGCTCTCCGCGTGCTCTTTGGGATAAAGCAATCTTTTAAAGATTGCATTGCTCACCTCAACCTCTTCCTAACAATTTTTAAAGATGGAGTTGCTCTCAGCATGCTCCTCTAACAACCAGTCTTTTACCAGCGGAGTTGCTTGCAGTGATAAACGATCAGTTTTTGAAAGGCGGCTTTCACCTCCTTCCTCTTGTGATAGCTAAAAAAAAAAAAAAGAAATTGTGTGACCTTTCTTCACTGCCTTTTATAACCTTTGTGGAGGGGGCAGGGGATTCTTGTGGGCTCTTTATCCTGCTCCAGACTCCGCTGCTTGCTCCTTAATGCACCGCCTGCCCCTTTTACACTCCCTGGACTTCTCTTTCACACGGTTAAGACCAGGGGTGATGCCCACTCCTCACAGGACGGCTGGCCTGGTGCTGCTGCTCCGATGTATCTCTGGGCTGCAGCAGTGATGCGTGGGGGTGCAACCCGGACTCAAACATTCACCCCCAAAACAGATCTGGGTTAAATCCTTCGTTTACTTTGCTCACCATGCCACCCGAGTTTGGACCAAGCCATATGCAAATCAGTTGGACCCTGATCCCCAATGGTCCAGCCTGAACTGCCAGGCCAGTTCCTCCTGGACCGTATAACGAGCATTCTGGGGCCGGTTTCGAGGTATAACCCCTTATCAGCAGATTAGCTTGAATACAGTGGCATAGCGAGCACGGGGCCCTGGTCTGGGCATACCCTTCCCACTTAGGGCAACTATCTCAACACAAAGATGTGGGCGTAGTGCTGGTCCCAGGATGCTTTTTTTTCTGGTCCCGGGAGGACCTGGTCTGGCTGTTGGGCTGGACTGTTGCCATGGAGAGCAGGGTCAAGACAGATTTGCCTATGACTGGGTCCAAACTGGGGTGACCTGGTAAGCAAATGAACAATGGATTTAATCCAGATCTGTCAGTGGGGGTTAATGTTTCACAATGTTCAGCATTCCACCCATCATCTTTTTGTGTTGCTAAAGAATGTTTAGGACATAACATTTTGAAGTGGGTGCCTTTCTGCTGTATGCCTAACCAACCATCCTAATTTCCGTTCTCATTCTACCAGCAAACTTTATTGCTAGGACTCTTACGAGTCCCAACATTTCGATGTCAAACATAAGTTTCTTGTTCGCACTTCTAGATAATGATCCAGATTGATGCTGGCATATAGGTAACTTTATAAATTGTTGTTTTTTGCTGCTTTTGTAGTGCTAAGAAGTTTCAATTCTTTATGTAAAAGGACAAAAATGCAGACGTGTCATTCAGTTGGATTTGGCAGTCTTGGATGTCTGTCACAATCTCTGGCTTGTTGGCCCATACCTGCTGTGTTTGAGAGCATCGCTCCTTCATACATTAGGAGCGTACCAAAACCATTTGTTTCATTAGTGCGTGAAAGCTCAGCATCCAAACCTGTAATGTCACAAAACGATCAAGGTGGCACATTGGAGTTACTGAGCCTGCAGGTCTCAAAGATAACACGTTAACTTTTGTGAATCTGTAGTTCCAACCAATAGTTTATTTTTTTCTTTGGCTAAGAAGGTGGAACACTGTTAGTATCGTAACTGCCTAAAAATGTGTGTGTCTGCCTGTCATTGGTGTCTTCACCAGAGGGAAAACTTGGTGGCTCGTGGCCTGCAGAAATACCACAAACTGAACATGCTGAGATGGCTGACTTAGAGGACGTATTCTTTTATGCTGCTTTGCACTGCAGACCACACTTGAATATCTATGAATTTTTTTTTTTTTGCGGACAAAATCTATTCTTTCTGGAATGGGAGCCACTACAGTCCTGCTACTCGATATGTTGAGATCTTTCTCCGACATTTCGTTGTGGTGTGCTCAGTGTCTTTGGGGGCTCCTGAAGCATGGACATGGTGGTGCTAAAGTCCTGCTGAATTTGTTTTCACTCATAGCTGGTCTGACAAAGGCATTTGGGAAAAGTGCTAAGGCGCTGAATAAAGCTGTGAACTATGTCTTAGTGTACTACTTTACTTCCTTACAGCCCTGATATGACATCTTCACTGAGTGTCAAACACGAACAGCCCTATCGATGCATGCAATCCCAGAGTGTCTTTAAAAATAAATAATTCATTTTTGGGGCAAAAATGTAAAAAATTAAATGTTATGATGAGCTGAAGTTCCGGCTCTAATCAAGTTCTGAATGTTATTTTTTTTTTTTAGCTCTGACGTTAGCTAGGACCTCCTTGATTTTACTGAAATATGTACAATACACTTATGGGGCGAATTGGACAGCCCTCTTCATCCATTGTGTCATTCATATTTTTCTTCCATCTGCAACAACATGGAGCAGTTGGTCAGCCCACTTCAGCTATTGGCTAACTTGACTGTAATGGACAGCATTCTCCGCTTTCTCTAAGAGCACATCCACACACACACTAGTTTCCTTAAGTGCCAAAGACTATATAACCATGTGCGCTTTTTGAGACAAAATATTTTAGCTTTTAGCTATGGCTTTTCTTAGTGTTAAAGCTGAAATAAAGATGTCTTCAAATAACAGGAGTCAGTCATGGGAATCTCCAGCATCATTTATCCTGCTCTGCTGCAGGAGGGAGTCTCTGAACATCTGCGTCTGCTTCAGCTTGCAAACTACTCAGTTTATATACATTTATAAGCACATAGGAAATAGTGAAAAACAATGATATCGACAGAAAATTGTGATAAAGGACAGGGTCCTTGAGAAATGTAGCTGTAACGGGACGATTTCAGACAGCTTGCCATTTATCATTACCAGTAGTTGATTGGTTTCCTTCCCTTCTCACAACGTCTGGTTACACTTTAACCAAACCATTATTCACTTACCTTGACAGCACAATGGGGAGTTGGAAGTATTTATAACTAATCTTGTGAGAACATGTGTGCAGCGTCTGCCTCCTTACTGGCTCCTAGCCCTAGTGACAGTTTACAAGACCAAGTGAGAGGTAAACGCCTTCCTTTACTGATCTTTGTACTGGAAGGAAAACATTCTGCAGTCGAAGCCTTTCCATAGTCGCGTAAGTCAACTAATCTTTCCATGAACCCAGCTAATCTAGGTAAACATGTTTATCCTGGAACAAACTCAAGTAAAGGGTACTGCGAAGGAAAGAGAAAAAGAATATTGAGAAGGATGATCTTGCTCAATCCTCCCTTTTGAGTGGTATTCTCTCTGTCTGCATCATCTGCATAACTTCATGCTGATTGGGGTTTATCTGGGACACCGTATCTTTACTTACAGTAATACGAGGCTTAGAAAGGCGTGCTGAATTACATGCAGGTAATATATTTGAGAATACATACTGTTACCCATATGGCAAGGGAAATGTAATAGTCTTTTAAATAACCTTGATCCCCAAGACCCAAAGAAGGACCCCAAGTCATCCCAGAAAGTTCTTACGGTTTCCTCATGCACTTGATACCCAATATCTTGCGCATTTTCCAATGCCTTATACACTCTTGGTGTATTGTATGCTATGTAAAGGTAGCAATCCGTTTTAATCCTGCTATAGACTACATATCTCTGCTCATATGTCTAAAACAACCCAGTTCTGTAAAACCACTGTCCAAATAGCAACCATTTTAGGTCTCGCCTGACCCAGCACATGCGCTGGTCTGGCGAGATATTTTGTGAGGGCTCCAAAAAGTGCTACCAGACCAGCCTAGAGCTACAGTGCATGTGCGCGAGCACGCGCACCGCGCTTGACTGAACTTTCTTTCACTTTCGCGGCCGCAGTGGAGCGACTCCTGAATTGGTTGCCATGGTAAAGCCAGACCAGTACC
Organism: Triturus cristatus; assembly: GCF_964204655.1. Lineage (NCBI taxonomy): Eukaryota > Metazoa > Chordata > Amphibia > Caudata > Salamandridae > Triturus > Triturus cristatus. The sequence goes on from NC_140584.1 coordinate 352,447,346, forward strand.
TCGGTTCAGGCTCGGCTCTTGTGGCTTGTAAACCTCTACTTTAAATGTACTCGTGTTTGCATATTTGTTTTCACTTTTTTTTAACGGTATTTTCATGCGTCGTCTTTCTTCTTAGGCTGGGGATGTGAAATTGGGAACTTAACATCTGAATCTATGTTTGCACCAGACAGTACGATCAATTGCAACAGTTCGGCAAAAATGAACTTTTTTTTATGTAAAACAAAAGATATTGCGCCACCTAATGGTTTTAAGGGTATGTCTTTTCTTGATCCTTCCCAAAAGGAGAAATTCACAGGCTGCAACTCGTGCAAAATACTTTTACTTCACCCCCCACATACAGTACCTATCTCACCAGCTCACCGGTGAACATTCAAGTCTCTATTTCTTGCAGAATAACTCATCATTTAAGTGGTAGCATATAGGCTGGTGGTGGTTGAAATGCGGTACCACTATAAGCTGCAAGTTCACTCCTTCAAACGGGATTGGATGGAAGACTGAGTCTTTTCTGCACGTGCAACACGGCTATGAAACCAGCTCCCTTTTGAGTTACCCAGAGAAGCCGGTTTATAGCAATACAGGGAAAGTCTAAAAAATGGGTATTTCCTGCAGCATCAGCATGATGTGTTGTCACCCGTCTGAAGTTCTATGACAAGTGTGTAGAGTGCTTTGTAGCCTATGGGTGAAAGCAGCGCTCTATAAAACCCAATACTTCTAGATTTGGCACGACCCTTTAATCTCCCAATATCTCAGCAAGGCTTATTAGGGTTAAAGCAACAGACGGGCGCAGGACTAACCCCTGGACCAGTGGAAATGACTATACTCACGCTAGGCACCCCGGCTCAAAAACCAAGCATGTGGCAACGATCCTTCAAAAACTGGAAACAATATCTATCTAATCTGCAAAAAAATAAAAACAAGCATTTGCAATTCAATAGGTCTTGCATTTGAGAGAGTTTGAGCTATTGACATTGCAAATAACAATGACTTTTATTTTTGTTTTCGTTTTAAAAACATAAATAAAAGGCATACTCATTTACAATTCCAATAGCTTAAACTCGCGTAACTGCGAGACCTATTGCATTGCAAATGCTTGTTACCATTGGGTTTCCTAATGCTGTTAAGGCTTCATTTATAGTTGCCTCCAATAATCTGCCGTATTACTTTTTTCCAGTAATTAAGTTCTACTTCCAGCATAGGTATTATCCCTTTTCCTAGGTCACTGGCTTCTTGATCTTCTGTTTCCATCTGGTCTAATCTTCCCATTTCTCGAAAGTATGGAATTAGGGTTTACCAATATATAATTTAGTACAGTTTTTTTTGGTTGATGTCATATGGTAGGGAATGCCCATTCTATGTTACGAGACCCACCCTAATCTTATGGCAACCAGTTGTATGCTCTCCCTCCAACCCCAATACGCTCTCCCTCCAACCCCAATACACACACACACATAAAATACACTTGTTTTCCCAGGTACATAGGATAGCCTAAAGAAGAGGTGGTGTTTCTGTTAAAGTACCGTTTACATTCACTATGTCTACTTCTACCCTTCCTTCGTCCACTAAACAGATGCTCCCCTTAATCTCCACCTTAAACCCAGAAGTACTTGGAAAGGAGGTGTTGTATAATTCCATATTAAATCCAGAAATTCACTACAATGTGTTGAATTTATTATTAGTGATTTTTCTTCCTTATTTCCTGACATAGCTCATTCTATACAACCAGAAAGTATAGTAACCGGTCTATTATATTCTAATAATTTTATCGTGGATGGTCTATTTGTTCTCTACTCTGCCCCAAACGTAAGGGCCTTAATGCATAGCTCAAAGCGTTAAATGTTAGAGGCATATGTAACAAATTGGAACCCTTTTTTACCTCGGCAAGCATTTGCATACATATCCAGCAGCCTCAAACATTAATTTCTTTATGGTATGCATTCATCATTTGTATTGTCTCCGGATTATACTGGTGCAAATCTATTGTTGGGCAACATTTATTACAAATTGAACTTGCTCTTTATTAGTAGGGGCTGTTATTTCATATGTCCCAGTTGCAAGAAAAGATGGCAGGAGGTGGTGCTCAGGAGGAGCTCCTTCTGAGCCTGGACAGACCGCACTGCTGCATGTTATTTTCCTTGTAGGGACTCATTGCCGTTTGGGAGGTGTGGGCTCCCGACTGCATGTGCTGTCTTAAGGAAGCTAGACTTCCATTTGAATCATTTTATGTTTTTAACATTTTGCATGCTGATTTTAATTAGAGTTCTTTTACCAGTATACAGTGCTCACAGGGGAACCTGTGAGCCCGTAGGGGTTGCTGGACCCTGGTAAATCCCCCTTTTCTTTTGCCCTCACCTTTTCTTCACACTCCGGTGCTGGTTCTTGACACGGCCCCCCTGCCATGGAGGGCTTTTTAAATTGCCGATCAGCGCTTCCGGGCAGTGGGTGCTCCAAAGGCAAACCCGTCTGTGCCATGAACACGCCTAGCGCCAGGACCCCTGCCGAATTTACAAGCGATAAAAAGCACCACACAGTTCTTTACACCGGTAAAGAACTGCATGCGCTTATCAAGTCGGACAATCTATCACAGCAGGTATACTTGCACTATAACATGGCGGACCTTCCCAAAAGGGATAAGGGCCACTGCATTAATTGTGGTTTCACGCTAGAGTTATTGGATTCCCCTCATTCAGGTCACACACATCACATTAGTAGCGGCTTCAGCTGTGTGATAACAGCCAGAGTGCGTGTCACTCTTATTAACGCGCTGTCACTTCCTAGGCACAAACACGAAATTGCTAATACTAATAGATCATTTACAACTGGATCTACAATTTATTACGGAGACTTTGGCCAACCCTTCTGCAGGCCCTGATTTTTGCACAGCTACCCCGCCCGCTTTCCAGTGTCCAGACACGATAGATTGATGAAAAGAGGTGGTGGGCTGGCACTTGTAGATCATGACACATTCTCAGTGAAAAGAGAGTTGGTCCCTTCTTCGGTATGTGAAGCATATCACCTTCAAAGCAAGAATCTAAATGATTGTTGCGTGCTCCTCTATTGTTCTCCTGGACCAAGGGGAGGCGTTTTGGACAGTTTTGGGCACTTACTAGAGGCCTCTGCCTGTAAAAAATAGTTTAATTATATTCGGGGATTTTAATTGTCACTTAGATGCTACTTCGGACAAGGACACAGTAACTCTCATAGACACTCTAGGGTCTTTAGGACTCTTACAAAAGATCAATTCACCCACTCACTTAGCCAGTCACATATTGCTTCTTTACCAATAATGAGCAGATCATCATAAAGGAGGTGCTTCCTCTAGTTTGGTCTGACCACCACGCCATATTTGATTTAATCATGCTGGCACGACCGTCTTACACCAGTCCATGGCCTTCTAAGCAATTTAGATCCTGGAAAAACAGACAGCTTTCTTCTCCCGCAACAGCTATCTAACACACAACCAGAGTTTTCTAAGGAGTTTTCTACAGACTTGGATCAGGCCTCCCAGAGCTATACAGATTGGCTTTGTGCCACTTTTTCTAAATTGATCCCATACAAGAAGGTATCCAAAAACAAAAATAGTCATCTGCCCCGTGGTTTTCCGAAGCTCTTAGGCTTGAAAAACAGCAATGTGGGAGACAAGAAAGACGCTGGCGACTGCATTATGATCGCCAAGAGAAGATGCGTTACAAGCTGCCGTTGGCCGACTACAAATTCCTTCTTATTAAGGAAAAAATAACTATTTTACACAGGAAATTGAATCCACTTGGGATTCCACTAAACAACTGTTACAGGTAGTGTCCAAACCTGCGGCACCACCAGAAAATCACTCCAACATTGCGACTCAAGCTTTCTGTGACTCTCTAGCTCAAGGCTTTCAGGCTAAAGTAAATCAAATCTACTTTAAGATTGAGGCTTCTTCCTTCACCGAGACTCTACCTGACTCTGGCAATGAATGGTCCGAGACTTTCGCTCTCACGGAATTCTCTCAGAACATATAGATGCCATGGTGAGCAAAGCTAAATCAGGCTCACCCTTTGACCCTTGCCCACTGTCTGGCCTGAAGCTTATTCCGAACCTAATTGGTGCAAACTTGGCAAACATTTTTAATACTATGCTTATCACAGGTGTCTTCCCAACTCAATGGAAGAAGGCCTCAATTCTTCCGTTGTTGAAGAAACCCAACTCAACTTAGATGCTACTGATCCAAGAACTACCGACCCATCTCGCATCTTCCTTAGCCTGCTAAACTGGTTGAAAACGTAATCCATGTTCTGCTTACACGATACATTCAAGGTAACCAGTTGCTGGATGAAACTCAATATGGTTTTAGAAACGTTTATAGCACTGAGACAGCACTGATTAAAGCCACTGAAAAGCTAAGGGTCGCCCTAGACAGCGGTGGGGTGGCAGCTCTCATTCTTCTGGATTTATAAGCAGCCTTTGATACGGTTGATAAACTGTATCCCCACTCTAGGCATCAGGAATAGGGCTAAATCTCTGCTGATAACCTTAGTCTGAGCGCATACAATCAGTAAGCCTGGGCAATTTTGTATCAGCCACCTTTTCTCTTCAATGTGGGGTGCCACAGGGCTCATCTGTCACCCCATGCTGTTTAATATCGGTCACAGAACTTGCGCTCTTAATCAAATCCATTGGCCTAGCGCCTACCTCCTATGCGGATGATGCCCAAATAGTTCTGTCCGTATTAAAATGGCACAGAGGTATCGACCACCTTGTATGATGGCATGCTAGCAATTAGCTCATGAATGTCCAGACACTGCCTCAAACAGAACTCTACGAAGACTGAGGTGAGTGTGTTTGGAAATTTACTCCCTGTCTGGTCCTCTAGTTGGCGGCCTGATGAACTGGGATATCCGCCCATCCCATTGGCTAAGGCAAAAAGCTGAACTATAAGCCCCAAGTCAACTCTCTGGTCTCTTCCTGCTTTTATGTACTTAGAATAGTAAAAAAAAGAAAAAAACTTTTCCATTTAGTCCGACGGAAGCAAGAAGGACAATAGACACTGCTTTTAGTTATGTCTAAACTTGACTATTGCAATAGTTGCTGATCAATTCTTAAGAATCTATTCTCCATAAGCTTCAAATGGTACAGTGCAACATCAAGAATTTTCTTTGGGACTCTCAAATATAATTCCGTTTCCAAGGTTATAATACGGTTGCATTGGCTGGCTATCGGAAGCCGAATAAAATTTAAAGCGCTGTGTATAGCTTATAAGGCAATACACAATATAGGCCCTGGTTTTTTTAAACCCTTCTTGCAGGTATACACACATGGCAGAAATTTGCGTTCCCTAGGGGCGAACCTGTTAATTTACAGAACAAACTGGGGAGGGAGAAGCTTTGTGGTGGGTACTACCAAGCTGTAGAATAACCTACCTCCTCATATCGGAGCCCTTCCCACTCTTATCCTCTTCAGAAAACTGCTAAAAACCTCACTTTTCAATAAAGCATATAGCGCCAAGAAGCCTTTTGGGTATACGAGTGCTATACAAATTGCATTAACATAACAAACCGGGCAAAACAATAAGAAGCATAACAAGAGAATGGAAACGTAATAGTCTCTTTTTGAGCTCCCTCGTATGTCTCTCTATAATTGTATATGTTGTCAATACTGTTAATTAAGCTTTGACGACACCCTTGGTTTGGGATTTTTACCCTTATTCACCACATTCTTCACAAGGACTCCAGAAGTTATCAGCACCTTTGAGGCTCTGAGTCCAGTCTTTCAAGACTCAGTAGATTGTCTCATAGTTCTTGTACGCAAGTTATATCTGCGCTTGTCAGTATGCACTGCTTGCAGTAGATCTGAGCTGCGCTTTCTGTTCTTGACACGTCTGTGCAAGCGCTCCCTTAACGTGGCTTACAAGAATCGTGTTTTTATGTCTTTGGCATTTCACAGCTGAAAGTAATCAGCAGTACCCAAGTGGGCCCTTCCATGTCTGCTGAAGACCATTGCTGCACTGGAAGTTCTATGTAAACACCCAGCCTGCGGTCTGGAGACCATGTCCTTCGGTCGTAGACGATGCAGGCAAGGTGTCTCTCTCCTAATTGTACAAAAAGATTCAGTATTTTAATCAGGGCAATGCAAAAGTCTCTCAGCGTTGCATCGCCAATGTGTACTATAGCATTTCTTTGGGTAGGCCCCTTATGTCTCCATCAATCTGCCAGTCACACACTTATGAGGATTCAACTTAGTGGTATTATTCAGAGTGCTGCACATACTTAGAATGGGAAGTGCATCTACCCAAGTCAGTTCAGCCTCTGCGCATATCTTCGCAATCTTTGCTTTAAGAATACCATTCCCAGGGCTTGAAAAATCATAAAAATGTTATTAGACCTGCAGGTCTAGTAACTTGAATAATCTACTCGACTTAACTGTAATGTACTTGACCCGTGAACTGGTCTCAAATTGTGGGATCCTGGGCAAATATTTTGTCTTTTGGAGCCGCTTTTTTCTTTATTATCACATGAGAGCACTTCAGATATGCAAGTTCACTATTTCTGCGGTGCAAAAAATGTTTTTAGCTACTAGACTAAATGTTTGCTCCATGTATAACAAGAATAGAGCCCATATATAGGGTACACATGATCCCTGGCTTGCCTCTTTTGGCCAGATCTACGACCGTTTTTTGCTGTCGCAAGCGGGAAATCTGCCCCTTTGCAACTGCAAACAAGCATTTGCAATGCAATAGGTCTCGCATTTACGCGAGTTTGAGCGATTGACATTGCAAATGACAATGCCTTTTATTTTTTGAACATAAATAAAAGGCATTGTCATTTACAATGCCAATAGCTTAAACTTGTGTAAATGCGAGACCTTTGCATTAAAAATGCTTGTTCTTCTTTTCCTTCTCTTCCATGAGTCACTGCCTAATGTAACGTGGTTCTTCAAGTTAATGAGGAACGAACTTCATAGTTGTCAATTTCACAAACATCAATTAGACGTTGGCTGCTTCCAGATGAGGATTCATGAACGGATGACACATACGGATATGTACTTTGCACTCTGATATGAAACATACCGTTTCATCACCAGATACATTGCACTAAGCAATCTTCCAAAACTTGCACACTCCCTCTTCATGCTCACCATCAACTAATCTTCTGCAGCAGCAGCTAACAAATAAACAGTCATTAGCTGCTTTCCGGCATCTATGCTTTTCTAGATAAAGCTGCCTTTCTATGGGCTTGAAGGTTTATGCACATTTAATGTTTCCATTGAAGTTTCAACTTGTGTTAGCCACCATTCTCAAATTAAAGGAGACCAGTCTGGGTGTTGACAACATTGCGACGACGCCATACTCTGACTTTCCTACGAACAACACATGTAAATAAATAAAGTGGAATGCAGGAAGAGAACAATAGTGAAACGGTGAGAAAAATAACAAGCAGGACGTGGGATAAGGGAGTGGGTAGGGGAGAGAGGCACGCAGGCTGGCAAATGGTGAGCACTTTCGCGGCCGCTTTGATGTTCTCAGTGGCCGCGCGGCTCACTGAGAACATCAAAGCGGCCGCGAAATGATCACGCAGGCTGACTAATGGTGTGCGCCCGGCGCACATGCACTGTAGTTGGCGGCCTGAAAGCACAAGTTTGCACTTCCAAATCCCCCGCTTCCAAAAGCTCTCGCGAGAGCAGTTCTAGAGCGCTGGCTCAGGCGAGACCTAAAAAGGGTGGTGGTATGTACAAACGCTATTTAGCGAGTAGTTGACTTGCAAAATAGTGTTTGCGAGTAGCTATTAGCAGGGCTCGACAAATCTTAAAAATCTTACCTGACCTGCAGGTCTAGTGACTAGACTTTACTACTCGACCTAACACCAATGCACTCGACCCACAAATTGGTTGCATACAAATTTTCTTCAAAACATTTGCAGCACCAACAACCCAAGAAAACTTTGGCCAACTAAATTGTAAACAGCAAATTCTTTATTTATTACCCAAGTACCTCTTCTTAGCAGTACTCGGGTACACTACTGTACATTAAACACAGTAGAGCGCGGCCCCGGATGAATACTCTTAGCAGTACTCTGGAACACCACTGTACCTTAAACATACTAGAGCTTGGCCTAGGAAAGGGCAGATCGCACCATGGCTTGGAACAGAAGTTACCCCAATGACTGGAACGTTTTTATGGGGTCTTGCATTTGTATTTTATGTCCCTGCTATCAGACCAGGCATGCTGTGTAAGCGCAACTAGGGCCATATAAACAATACTGCCCTGCTTGCTCGTGACATGATATCGTTATTTTCCATCACTGCTTTATTAGAAAATAAACTCTGCACTTTGTGTAAACATAGTATGTAGGAATCAAGCAGAACTAAATTATTTTATGCTCCTTTGGAAGGCATTTTGTGTGAATATTAGCCATGCTGCATAATGCCTTGTGGGCATTGCAGCCGTATTCATGATCATTACCTCTCGGACACCGTCCTTTAGTGGTGCTTAACATTTAATTGACGTGGGGACCTGTCTGTCAAGCGACGGTTAAGCCCCTCAGTGCGATTTCACACCATAGATTGTGAGTACAACCTGCCCCATCTGTTTTACTTCCTAGTGGGCTCCACGGCTTGGCCTTTCAACTTAATAAAGTCAGCACCAGGCAAGTCCTCCTTGTGAACGGTCGTGCTTCATATACAGTTAATTGCAGAGAATCACCCAGGGAAAATAATAAGATTTGCGTTTAACGTGGTTAGTTGTACAATTTGAAGTGGACATATATTTTCGTTCTTGTCCACTTTTCTCCAGCCTCCTTATATTTATACCACTTTTTTACCCACCCATTCACTCCTTCCTTACTATAGATCGTATTATGCAGTTAAATATTTTCGTAATAAAAATAACAAAGGGAATCATAGGGAGCCGGTAACCCTCTGCATCCCGCCGGTGCACCCCTGACTGCACCCGCATTGTAGAGCTGGGTAATCCAACTTCTAAGCTGTGAGAAAACACACAATTTCCTGCGCTGACATCTGGCTCCTTGATGGGCACCGCAGGCAGCTTGTTGGCACCTCACGAAACCTCACGAACTGCCACTGGACGAGGCATGTGCAGTGAGTGCCCTCTGGCCGCCTGTGCCGCCCTCCAAGTAGATTTCATGAATGCTTTGCAGTTTCGAAATCTCAAATTTCACCTTTCTCATGTGCCTCATCTAGTTGTAGTTCTCTGAGCACTATCAACCTTCTGATCACAGGCAGTTCGCAGTGCTAATGTGATCGCACATGTTAATTATTATCCCAATGTGAAGGTCTAATTTCTAGTCAACTAGGTTTATTTACGTTGCCGGTAAGTTTGTGCTTTTCCAGGATAGAAGACTTAAGTCTGAAACAATAACAAGCGTAACAATAGCCCCCGCTGTGCGTTAATCCCCTTCAAAGCCCCCCATCCCAACAATTGAAGCAAAAGCCCCTGACCTGCAGCTGTGTCCCCATCCAAGCGCACCTACCGCAGAGCCCCCCGCAGAGAGATCGAGTCGTCCTTGGCAGGCGCAGGCTTACATCACGAGCAGAGCTACACTCGCAGGGCTCCCAGGATCATGGTTAAACACCCCAGGCGCAGGAGGAGAACTTCTGCTCCGCTAAGGCATCAGTGTCGCTCATGGCCTGCCTCCTGTCCAGTTTACACGCTGCCTAGGCAGAATATCCTGCCGCTTCTCATTGTAATCAGCCAATGAAAAGCGTGTAAACATGCTACTATACACTTTACTGTGCGGAGATTAGCTACCATCTGATTGGCTGATCGCAACTAGGCCTCAGCAGACCGAGCCCGCGTTGCAATCAGCCAATCAACACCTTTGCCTTTCCCGCATTTTGTCACGGCAGTTCTTGAACATTTCACCCAGCTGCCCTCTAGAGTGTTCTACCAGCACTGCACTTTAGCACAGCAACAGAGCTCACTCGCCAGGCCGGTCAAGTAGGCCTGAAAACTGTCTCGCCCTGAAAGAAATTGACTCGCATTTGCGAGCGGGCGAGTACATTTTTCGAGCCCTGATTAGGAAGGGGCGTGCCAAGGGCGTCCTTTCCTAATGAGTCAGAATGGTATGTACCATTGTTTTGGTCGCAAAACACTCAAGTTTACCGCCTACTTCAAGTAGCCACTCGCTAACAGGAAGGGGTCCCAAGGGGACTCCTTGACCATTGTGAATGGGTGCAAAAAAATTTTGCAGGCAGTGGTGGGACCACTGCTTGCCCTTAAAAAATAAATAAATAAATGTTCATTTAAAAAAAAAAAAAAAGCCCTGTTTTCCTTTAAGAAAAACAGGACAGGCTGCATTTGGAGGGAAAAATTTGCTTTATTGAAAAATCAAACACAGATATGGGGGATTGCTGTCCCAGCCAAGCCACCATCCCTGTTTGCAGGACATTCTTAGTGGGTCGCAAATTGCGACCTGCCTCATGAATATTAATGAAGCAGGTCCCTTGCGACCCATTTGAAATCGCAAACAGGGTCTCGGACACTGTTTGCAACATTTTGCGACTCGCAAAATGGAATGTACAATTTGTGACTCGCATAATGGAATGGTTGTACATTTGGCTTTATTTCACTTATAGCACTGTCATCTGTGCAGGAACAGCAATAATTCCCAGTTCAGGTTTAAAAACTCACTTTTCATAAATATATTACTAAAGAATGATGTGGTAGTGCACACCATTTACAGATAGCATATTTTCCATTGAAATGGCCACCAAACCTTCCCTCCAGCATGTAGATTCACTGATAATAGCACATAAACAATGTTTGGAAATTGGGTTTCAGCAAAAATATTTGAGATTTTCACATCTCCAAGTAAAGTGTTCTAATTTGTTTTGAGCCTATACAAATATTTTTTTCACAGCAGAATTTCAAAAATGTGTCTTCATAACTAATGAAATTAATTTGAACTGTTTACTTAGCTATTTCAGTGATGTATTAGAAAAAGCCTGACATCTGACAGCCTTTCATTTCACATGCTTTGCGCAGCTCAATAGTAACAGTTCACTTTTCAAACTCCTCTAACTTCAGTCACAGAAACATAAATGTAGATAGATAACAAGATTTAAAGGCATCTTTATTTCTCTTACACTGTGAACAATAAAGATGCCTTTAAATCTTGTTACCTTGTCACATTTGCTCCACTTTCAGAGACCAAGGTCAAAAGTCAGTTTGTCTTCCACAGAAGTTAGAGGATTTTCAACTAGTCCCTAAAAATAGCTCGGTCCTGATTTCATCTTGCTCGACAGTCCGGATTCTTCTTCTCCCTGTGGATGGTACACACTAGGGAACTTTGGCTTAATCTCCATGGCTTTAAAAAATGCTGTGTGGGACCTTGAATCTTTGGATCAGTTCCTTTAGAAACACTTAGCCACTGTTTGTGTATTGTTTTTTGTAGCATAGACCAAAGAACATACAGACCAACACCAGTGTATACCGAAATGTGTGTGTGTTGGCAGGAATGGTGCAAAATCCATCTTTAAATGTTCGAAAGGCACCTTGGGAGCTGGGAAGTGTTCAGATGTAGGTGTTCCCTCACAGCTGTTAAATAGTCCACAAGAAACAGTTCTGACATGATCTCAGAATTTTTCTGAAAGTTCTTATACTAGAATTCTGAAAAGTATCTACACATGGTATTGCGTCCCAAAATGTACAGGACCATGAATAGTAAGGGCCAAAGTATACATGAAAGCATTAGGCATTCTAATCATTCCGTTAGGTACTGCCCAAATCCCATCAACCATGGTACCCTCCTTTTGCCATCGAACCATTTCTTAATTGGTTAACATTCTGTTGTAACAAACTGGAATACATGTTTATATTGCATTCTGCTTTTGGCGTTAACTCTGGTTGAGCCGCATATATAGTACTTGTCTTAACTAAGACAGTAGTTTTAGCAGTTTGATCAGCAAAGTTGTTACCCCTTACTTACATCACCAGTCACTTTCTGACGGGCAGCACCATTAATGATTGCTAAAACCTTGAACAAAGCAAAGGCATTGAGGAAGCGCACAATTAAGGTACCCTGTTGTATTAACGGGTCAGAAATCCTCTTTCCTCCCAAAGCCTACCAAAATCGTGCAGAACCCAGAGGTCTTTCATTGTACAATGTTTCGGCTTACAAGATATACATCTCATGAGGTACAGTAAAACAATCCGCATTTTTTAAAAAGTATCTGTCCAAAATTAACAAGTTTGGACATCTTACAAGACCGCAGGTGGCTCTCGACCTCTGGGAGAGCTAGTGTTGGCGTGTGTGTGTGTGTATCCATAGGTCTGGTGTGTGGGGGGGCACGTGATCACGATGTGGTGTGTATGTTTTGTTCTGATTGGCTGAGTGTGCCTATTTACATGTGGCATCTAGCTTTGTGGTATTATTGGGAAACGCGCGCCTTGGGCCAAACTTTTTTTATTGGGGCGAATTTCCTCTGACCTGTTTGTGGTGCAACTATCTGTGGGATGGAGCAGGGCTTTTCCTGGGTGCGGATGTGTCTTTGGGCTAAGCCAGACCCCACTTGTGACCTGTCACTTAATAGGTGTTCATTGGACAGGGGGTTGTAGGACCTGTCTGACCACGTATATCTGACTCTGGGTTGATGGGGAGGACACCTTGGGTGAATCCGACAGCAATAATACAAGTTTGTTAGAACTTCTGTGTTGTAAAGTTATCCCTGTGCCCTGGGCACCCACATTTGTTTCCTGACTGGCACATGTGGTAACTGAATCTGACTGTCCTTGGGCTCCTACTAACCAGACCCAGAGCCAGTGCTATGATAAAAAGCAATTGGAATACAGTGAAAAAACCTGCATACACTAGGGGTTAGGGTACTCCTATTATTGTCATGACATCCCCTATAAGGCATTTGAATGTGTGCACTGCTGAGGCCTGAGGTCAGTTTGAAAGCAGCCCTGTGTTGCAGGACTGCTTTTAACATGTAAATTGTGCTCAAACTCGACTTTGGTGCAGTTAAAAATGATTAAACTACAATGATTTTGCATATTAGATACCCCCAGAGTCTCCCCTAAGTGTCCCAGTGGTGGAGGGAGATGGGGGGGGGGGGGGGAGGTGGGGGGTGTCAGGTACTTATAAGGAGGACCCTTATAGGTTTTATATGCCTTGGGTTTGGTGAAATTGCACATTTCAAATCCCACATTGTAGTAAAGTGCTTCCCAAGATAGACTTTTCTACTAGGAGTAGATATAAGGATCTGCGATATGTTTACATATTCAGAACCCCTAGGTGGGGGGTCCAGTGGATATAGGCAGGGGCCTTATAAAATGTTTTATAAGCCCTGGTGTTGGAGAAATTGCCCAGTTCATTTTCCCAATTGCAGATTACTAGCCACATAGGTTAACATGGCATGAAGTTATTAATTAAGAACTCCTACCAGAGAACACAGAAAATATTCAAGGACTTACTAGAATGGCATTGATAAATCCAACAATATGGTATTGTTGAATTTATCCTAAAATGTACAGACAAGTAGTTATAAGACATTCTTTTCTGTAAGCCAAAATTCAGCCTTCAATTGATCTGTCCTTATTGGTCAGTTACTTGTATTAGCCAGGCTGGTTTGATGAGGTGATAAGTGGCCTCTGTAGGCCAGAGCAAGGGAGAGTGGTCGTAAACCATGGTCTTCAAAAGGAGGAGGGGACGGGCAGAAGAAGCCAGTATAATTTACACCCCCTACTCTTTATACCCGGACAGATGGCAGGCTTAAGGAGGGAATGTGCAGATGCTAGGGGGAGAGAGACTATGGAGATGCGCCATCTTTGAGGTTGGTTTAGCAAGCTCTTGCCTCTCTGCTGAGACTTCAATATTGAGTTTTGGAGAAATAGTACTTTTGGGGAGACGATTGTGGTGGAAATGGTCATGCTCTGGGGTGTTGCCCTGCACCTTATTGGATAGGAGTGCCCTCCTGTGTGAACCAGAGAACACTGAATAAGATTCTGATAGGGGCAATGCATCACAGCTCTGCTGCTTGAAACTGAGAGAGGAGGGTTTGCCAAGTTGGAAACTTGATTTGCACCATCAGGCCCTGCATTCTGACTGACTGTGCCTGCTGCATTATCTGGAACTACAGCCCTCTGAATGTACCTTGTTTCAAGAGGAATAAAGAGTGGGCTTCCTGCAAGCTATAGGTTAACAGAGCTCACCTGCATCAACTCCACCAAGAGTCCCCTGCTTGGAGTGTATCCAGTGGGCTTTTAAAGGTGTTGTCCAGGTGCATTGTGGGAATTGGCTTCTCAGCCTTTCAAGGACCATCTTGGAGATTACAGACCCTTGGATTGTGTTTTGGACGCTTTTGGACCGTCAAGAGGAACTTCAGGAACAAGTTCCAGAAGTTTGGTGAACTTTTGTGAAAAAGCTCCTGTGGGTGACCAGACTCTCACAGAAAGGCAATCTGGCAAACCCTCACCGAATCCAGCCTGCTGGAGGAGGCTGCACGACGTCTGGTGAGAAAGCCTCCCGAAAAGTTTCTAAGTGTGAAGGTAAACTTGACCAGGGCCTCCCTCTTAGTGTATCTGACCAGGACTCCATCGCGGTCAACCTCAATCTTTGACTTTGTTTCGTTCAGAGACGACCAAATCTCTAGAAGTGGGACTATTGGTTTCTAAGCACTAGAAAGTGTTTTCTCTTTAAAAACTCATATCCCTGGTTCCCTACAGTGGATTCTTTTTCGTTTTGGTGTCGTTTTTATAAACTGGTATTGGATTTTTATTGTTTGTTGTCTTAATTATTTACTGAATTTTTGTTTTTAAATGATTAAGTTAAGCCTTCCTGCTCGCAGCCAAGCTACCATGGGTTGAGCATGGGAATAATTCTTTGAGACCTATTCTGAGACCTAGACTGTTAGTGGCAGATGCATATTTGCTACTACCAATAACCCACTTTCCAACATTCTGAAAATAATATGGCCGTCATTGAGATCATTTTTACCGACATTCTCAACATTGTACATACAGTTGTCACAGCATACTTCAACATTGTCTTTACTGATATTGATATAGTTATGCATGCCTAGATCATGGCATACATCGACATTGTACTGGTAACAGCATTATTATGCGTGCATGGCAGGGATGACGAATTCCTATAGCCCAACGCCCAGGACTTATTGTTAGGGGTCAAGGGTAGCAAGTGTTCATGTGTATATGTATAATGCTCCTAAAATGCTCTCTGATTAGGTGCAAATATTTGTAGAAGTGTAAAAGCAATATTGATGATACTTTGCTTTCAAAATAAAATATGCACAAAAAAATGCAAATAGGAAAAAACATTTCGCGAAACTACTGTAACATTTTAGGGACCATTTGCTTGCAGAATCATTTAGTAAAATGTGTTGATGTATGCTATTATTTACCAAAAATATTCATAATGCAAAACTAGTGTAAATTATGGGAAACCAAAAAGTAATTAATCCTTGGCAACGCTAGTAGGTCTTAAATTGGTCGTCAGCCTTCTGGTTTTGTCAATGCGTGACCTGTTTCGACATGGTTTTTGTAAAACCTTGTTGGTGTGGGAGCTGCCGGGCCCTCACCATTATAACAAACATTGGCAAAAGCACACAAAAAATTGGTCATGGAAAGCACACATTACCACAGTAGTTTCTGGCACTGGGCAAAACTACTTTGTGTGCCGATATGCTCCTTGTGAAAGAGCAGAATGCTGTCGCTCGCAGTGAAAGCAGCCGATAGAGAGTTAGAATTTTAATCAACACAAACGGTCATGATCTGAAAGAAACACGTTAGTTAGATTCCTCACCTTAGAATATCCCCAGGCGTCAGACTGGATCCGGAAGATTTTTTCGTCAGCAATACCCCTTGCGCGTCGCTAGGCGTCGTCTGCGGCTCCGCGTCCGTCGTCGGCGTCGTGCGCCGGGATGACGTCGTCGGAGTACTTAGACGCCGCCCTCGCGCGCTGACGTCAGTTCTTCTTTTTTCCGCGCCAGTAAGCGCAGATCCGGGAGAGCTACCCCTTTTAGTCTTTTTTGACTAAATCTTTTTGATCATTTTTGATCCCTGTCTCGACATCTGGTGCCGGTAGGATGCCTGGGTTCAAGGCTTGTGAAGACTGTCATCGACTGATGTCGGTGACCGATCACCACCGCCGGTGCCTCTATTGCTTAGGCCTCGACCACGACGCGGAGTCGTGCAACGACTGCCAGGCCCTGACTTCGAAGGCTAGGCGGGAGCGGTCCCGCAAGCTTCTCGAGCTTCGCCACTCGGCTCCGCGTCGTGCGCGATCCCGGTCCAGGAGGAGGTCCGAGGATCGCTCGCGGAGCCCTAGCCGACGCCACCATCGATCGTCGGGCTCCAAGTCGTCGGGTAAGTCCAAACACTCAAAGAAGTCCAAGAGGCGACATCGCTCTTCGGACTCCCCTCGCCGGTCGCGCGACTCGGCCGAGGGTCCAAGTGGTTCCACCCCCGCGGCTCCGGCGGAGCCGCAGGTGCCGCGTCCGCCCCCATACCTTCCGGTCCCTGGGGCTGACGCGGCGCCGGCGGAGATCAGCGCCTTCCTCTCGGCCATGAGGAGCCTGGCCCCGCCGTCGACGCCCGCTGGCGCGCCTTCGGGCCCCGCGGGCTCGACTGGGCGACCTCGCGTGCCGGCGGCTCCGGCCCCGGCGCCGTCGACGACTCCGGTCTCGACGCCGCAGGTCCCCGCGGGGCCCATGCCTGGGCCCCAGTCGACGCCGGTTGACCTGGTCACTCCTCCACCGGCGCCGACGCCTGAACCACCGACGCCGTCACCGGCGCCGCCGACGCCTGTGACGCCGACGCCCCAGTTTAGCCCTCATCCGGACCCGACGCCGGCACGGCGTCCGCCGACGCCGCATCCGACGCCGCTAGAGACCTACCATCTCTACAGTCCGGTTCCGATCATTCCTCCTGTTTATCAGGAATCGGAAGAAGGGGGCGACTGGGAGGGGTTCGAGGACCCTCTGGCTGTTCAGTCACAGCTTTCTCAGGACTGGGCAGATGAACTGGGGGAGGCCAGCGGGCTGGACACCTCGCCAGACGCTGGATTCACTTCTCCTCCGACCGTGGCTTCGGAGGAGGGTGCAGCATTTTCTGTGGTGCTGCGCAAGGCGGCTGAGGCCCTTGGGCTCGAGTTGCCTGCCGTGGCTGTGAGGACCAACATCCTCACTGAGGTGCTTCAAACCTCAGCAAGCTCCACTGAGCCTCTGCTGCCGTTTAACGAGGCCCTCACTGACGTTCTGCAGGGCACCTGGTCCAAGCCCTCCACAGTTCCTCCTGTGGATAGGAACGTTGCCAGGCGCCACCGCCCTGCTCCGGGCGACCCCAGCTTCCTGTCCCAACACCCCACCCCCGAGAGTCTGGTTATCCAGGCCTCTACTTCCCAATCCTCCTTCCCGACCGCTCCGCCGGACCGGGATTCCAAGAGACTCGAGCAGTTTGGCAAGAAACTGTTCTCGTCCCTTAGTTTGGGCCTGCGGTCCTTAAATACCGCCTGTCTCTTGGACCGTTATTCCCATTCCCTGTGGGATACGGTGGAGGACGTGCTGCCCCTGTGTCCGGAGGAGGTCCGGCCACGTCTTTCCCAGGCTCTGGCCGATGGGAGGGATGCAGCACGGCACGCCATAAGATGTGGGCTTGACACCACGGACTCGCTAGGTCGGGCGATTTCCACCACGGTGGCGCTCCGCCGCCACGCCTGGATGCGGTCCACGTCATTTTCCGGGGATGTCCAGAACACCCTCATGGACATGCCCTTTGATGGCACTCGCCTGTTTGGTGAGAAGGCGGACAGTGCGCTGAACCGCTTTAAGGACTCCCGGGCTACGGCCAAGTCCTTGGGCCTCTCGGCTCCGCGGGCGCACACCTCCGCTTTTCGCCCCTTTCGTGGCCAAGGAAGGGGCGCCTCCTCACGTCCGCAGAGCCACCAGCCGCAGAACCAACCTGCGCGCGGTCGCGGACGTGGCTTCCGCCGTGGCGGAAATGGAGGCCGACGTGGTCAGCCCACATCCACCCCGGCAGCATCCGCCTCAAAGCCTTCCTAGTCCGAGCTTTCAGGCCCATGCCACGCCAGTGGGCGGCAGAGTTCGCCATCACCTGCTCCACTGGCGGTCCATAACATCGGACAGGTGGGTGCTGCAAATCGTCCGAAGGGGCTACTCCCTCCCCTTCGAGACGACCCCTCCAGCCATGCCACCACAGCACCACCGTATCTCGGGGGATCATTTGGATCTTCTCCGCGAGGAAGTTTCGGCTCTCTTGGCCAAGGGGGCCGTCGAGCGCGTTCCGAGTCCAGAAGTAGGTCGTGGTTGTTATTCCCACTACTTTCTGGTTCCCAAGAAGGGCAAGGGGGGCCTGCGCCCTATCTTGGATCTCCGGAACGTCAATGCCTTCCTCCGAAAGGAAAGGTTCAAGATGCTAACGTTGGCTCAGGTTTTAGCTGCCCTAGACCCTGGAGACTGGATGGTAGCGTTGGACTTGCAGGACGCATATTTCCATATCCCCGTCCTGCCGGCCCACCGGCGTTACCTGCGGTTCACGGTGGGCCAAGAGCACTTTCAGTTTACCGTGCTCCCCTTCGGCCTCACCAGTGCCCCTCGGGTGTTCACGAAAGTGATGGCGGTGGTCGCAGCTCATCTGCGCAGATCAGGGGTCCCAGTCTTCCCCTATCTCGACGACTGGTTGTTGAAGGCGGGCTCGCCCCAGGCAGTCGTCTCCCACCTCCAGACTACGGCGGATCTCCTGCATTTGCTGGGGTTTTCCATCAACGTGCCGAAGTCACACTTGAGTCCCTCTCAGAAGCTCCTCTTCATCGGAGCGGTTCTCGATTCGGCGCAGTTCCGGGTCCATCCACCGGAACAGCGGGTCCGGGATATACAGGCCCTGATTCCCATCTTTCGGCCTCTATCCCGGGTTTCGGTCAGGCTAGTGTTGCGGCTTCTGGGGCTGATGGCCTCCTGCATCCTACTAGTGCATCACGCCAGGCGGCGCATGCGGGCTCTGCAGTGGGACCTGAAGTTTCAGTGGGCCCAGCATCACGGCAACCTGTCCGACCATGTCTTGATCTCGGAGGGCACTGCACAGCAGTTGCAGTGGTGGCTCACGGACCGCGAGTGGGTCAAGGGCAAGAGCCTCTCCCTTCCCCAACCGGAGCATGTCGTAGTGACGGATGCGTCCCTCCTGGGTTGGGGTGGCCATATGGGAGAGGCGGAGATCAGAGGCCTCTGGTCTCCGGCGGAGTCTCGTCTCCACATCAACCTGTTGGAGTTGAGAGCGATCCGGCTTGCACTGAAAGCCTTCCTTCCCTCTGTCAGGGGAAGTGTCGTGCAGGTGTTCACGGACAACACCACCGCCATGTGGTACTGCAACAAACAGGGCGGGGTGGGGTCGTGGACCCTTTGTCAGGAGGCTCTGCGCCTCTGGACATGGCTGGAACACCAGGGCGTCACCCTGGTGGTTCAACATCTGGCGGGCTCTCTGAACGCCAGAGCAGACGAACTCAGCCGCCGGTGCATGATGGATCACGAATGGCGTCTGAACTCCGAAGTGGTGCAAGGCCTCTTTCAGCAGTGGGGAGAGCCTTGGTTAGATCTATTCGCCACCGAAGAGAACGCGCAATGTCAGCAGTTCTGCGCGTTGGAATTTCCAAGGCGGCACTCGCTCGGCGACGCTTTTCGTCACGAGTGGAGTTGCGGTCTGTTGTACGCCTTTCCGCCTATACCACTTCTGCCCAGAGTGCTGAAGAAGATCAGGCGCGACCGGGCCCAAGTCATCTTGGTGGCTCCGGATTGGGCACGAAGATACTGGTATCCCGAGCTACTCAGTCTGTTGACCGATCCCCCGATACGTCTGCCCCTTCGGGAGGATCTTCTGTCGCAGCAGCAGGGGACGGTCCTCCACCCGAACCTGTCCAGCCTCCACCTCCATGCGTGGAGATTGAGCGGCGGCAGTTGATGCCATTTGACTTGCCTCCTGAAGTCTGTGATATCATTCTGGCAGCCAGGCGTCCCTCCACAAAGTCGGTATACGCCTGCCGGTGGAACAAATTTGTGGCATGGTGCACAGCAAAGGCTGTGGATCCCCTTTCCGCCCCTCTTTCTGAGGTTCTCCTCTTCCTTCTTTCTCTGGCCCGGCAGGGCTCTGCCCTGGGCACCCTGAAAGGTTATCTTGCTGCCATCTCCGCCTTCTTGCGGCTTCCTGATCAGCCTTCTCTTTTCAAGTCCCCTGTGGTTACACGCTTTCTCAAAGGCATTACACACACGTTCCCTCCTGTCCCTTTTGTAATGCCTCAGTGGGACTTGAATCTGGTTTTGACATTCCTGATGTGCGCTCCCTTCGAGCCTCTTCACAATTGCCCTCTTCGTCTTCTGACTCTAAAGACTGCTTTTCTGGTAGCCATCACCTCGGCTAGACGGGTGAGTGAGCTCCAGGCTTTATCTTCAAAGCCTCCTTTTCTATCTGTTCATCCGGACAAGGTTGTCCTTCGGCCTCGTCCCTCTTTTCTTCCTAAAGTGGTGACTCCATTTCACCTTGGGCAGTCTGTCACCTTGCCCACCTTCTTTCCGCCTCCGCATCCTTCCAAAGAGGAAGAGAGGCTCCACCGTCTGGACCCAAAACGTGCGCTCTCCTTCTATCTGGACCGCACAAAACAGTTCCGGGTGGACGACCAGCTTTTTGTTGGGTACGTGGGCGCTAAGAAGGGGAAAGCTGTGCACAAACGAACCATCTCTCGGTGGGTCGTTTTGTGTATAAAAATCTGCTATTCCTTGGCTAAAAAGGACCCTCCTGTTGGGCTGCGCGCCCATTCTACTCGGGCCACGGCGGCTACTACTGCCTTGGGACGGGGAGTCCCTTTGCAGGACATCTGTCAGGCGGCGACGTGGGCTTCTCTACACACGTTTGCCAGGCATTATTGCCTTGACAGCCAAGTCCGGAGGGATGGCTTCTTTGGCCGTTCTGTCCTCCAGGACTTTCTGGTGTGATCTTGGTTCGCAGACCC
The DNA here is from genome assembly GCF_964204655.1 of Triturus cristatus. Lineage (NCBI taxonomy): Eukaryota > Metazoa > Chordata > Amphibia > Caudata > Salamandridae > Triturus > Triturus cristatus. The sequence continues at coordinate 352,468,309 of NC_140584.1, forward strand.
ACCACCGGGGATGGTATTGCTTGGGTATCTATTCTAAGGTGAGGAATCTAACTAACGTGTTTCTTTCAGATGAACAAGTTACTAACCTTCGGTAACGATGTATCTGTAAGAAACATTAGTTAGTTAGATTCCTCACCGACCCTCCCATCCTCCCCGTTCTGCGAACTGACATCTAGGGTTAAGGTTGTCCTTTCAGGCCCCTAGATTTTATTTTTGGCACCAGTGTCGGTCTTTGCATGGCTCTGCGTTCCTGGCGCGGAAGGCTATGTACAAGAACTGACGTCAGCGCGCGAGGGCGGCGTCTAAGTACTCCGACGACGTCATCCCGGCGCACGACGCCGACGACGGACGCGGAGCCGCAGACGACGCCTAGCGACGCGCAAGGGGTATTGCTGACGAAAAAATCTTCCGGATCCAGTCTGACGCCTGGGGATATTCTAAGGTGAGGAATCTAACTAACTAATGTTTCTTACAGATACATCGTTACCGAAGGTTAGTAACTTGTTCTTTAACGCCAGACCTAAGCAGGGGCCCAATTATTAAAGAAAGTCTTAAAAGTGCACCCACTGTATATGTCCTTGCATTAAGTGCAGATATACAGCTTTCGTGAATTCACAAGAATTTGCTTAAGTAGGCCAAAAAGTAGTACTTCTAGTAAATATTTGTGAACTGCATTTTGACTGCTCAAATATGCATGTGTATATTTGCTCATGCAAAAATCTGAGTGTTTGCAAGTTCACTATTCCTCCAACCACTTTTTTCCCAACCCTTGGAGATGTTTTACGTCTGCCATTGTCGGGAGTAAATTTAAAACCTTTCTTAGTGTGGGAAAAGTTCAGCGAAGAATTGGTGGAAACTCTTAAAACAAGCAAGTTAGTAGGTTTGTACAGACTCAAAAGGGCATTCCAAACCTGGAACTATTGCTTACCACTTCCTTATGCCCCAGTATGTATATCTGCGGAAACGCTGCAACATAAGAAAATTGCTAGTATTCAAACCTTACCATGGTTTAGCCCTGGCATAATCGGGGAGGCTATATCGGAGCTCTTACATAATGAGATTGCTGCCATAATTTGTCACCACATTTCATGGCACAAAAGGGACAAGTGGATTTTGTAACTGGACAAGTAGATTTAAGAAGCAACCTGCCCCATGGACATGTAGATATTTTATAAAAATTCACACCCCTTCATGGATTATGGCATACATTGACATTGTTTAAACAGAAAAGACCCCTTTCCTCCTAAAACTTAAACCAATAAAGGCAGATAATTTTAGGCAAACAATTTTAATGTTTAATAAATAGTACAAATAAAAACCAGCTTTGTGGCTAAGCGAAAGTGTGGAAAACTGTTGACGCGGCGTTTCGGTGGTTATGATATGTACTTTGTGTTTATAAATCAGGTTTTAGAATTGTTTTTAAATGCTTTTGATGAATTAAAGATTTAGCTATACTTATTTTAAAACGTACATTTTTTTTGGGGGGGCTTTTGATTGAGAGTATCAATATATTTAGCAACTCTATGTTCGTTTGTTGTGATTTTATCTTATGGCAAGTTTTTGAATAGTTTCACTGTGGAATCTCATATTTTAATTACTTGCTGGCCACTTATTTTGCCACTTTGTAATATTATTTGCCTGAAATTATCTGCCTTTATTGGTTTAAGTTTTAGGGGGAAAGGGGTCTTTTTTATTGTTTATACACTTACCCTGTCCCTTTTCCGTTATAAAGGTTAACTCCTTGTGAGTTTACATACATTTACATTGTTACTGCCGGTATCAACACTGTTATGCAGGCATAGATAATGGCATCGATTGCATTTATGGGTATTGACTTTGCTATGAGGGCACAGGCTATGGCATAGATTGACATTGCATTTATTGGTATTGCCGTTGTCAGGCCAGCACATATCATGGTATTCATTGACTTCGTATTCACCCATTCCAACATTTCCCCACCCCGTTGAATTTTTAACTACTCTATATCCTCCTCGTATGTCATGACAGTTATAATGTTCAAAACTTTGTGTGTCTGTAATGTCTAACTTTTTCCCTAGCTATGTGCATCCTACCCAATTTGAGTACTTTTTACAGCAGGAAATCCTCACTTGTAGGATCTGCACAACAGAAGTACAATGAAAACCGGGATTAGTGACATGAATAGTTTAGACACCCGTAAGGGGAACCATGAAAGGGTAATATGCAACCAGTCCTGCTCCGGGGCACCACTCTCCTTTGTTGGCTTGCAGATAATGCAGTTCTTGGGTGGCAAGAGCTAATATCCCATTGCCCATAGCATTTCCGTGGACAAAAGTACAACAGGAAGCACCAGTCTTGGCACACAACCCTTTCTCCATCGCGGTTACGAAGTCCAACGCGTACCAATGTTGCATCACCATAACGTTGATGGCTCTCTGTTCCTCCTTGATAGTGTTTAGGCTGAGCACAGTATCATTGATCATCTTCAGCAACTCCCACCTGGTTATTTGTAACAAGCTGGCATTTGCCTTTGTTTGCATGGTGAAGGGTATTGACTCTGCTGCGTTTACCTGAGTCTCTGTGAATACTCTAAATTCTTCTGGAATGTCCTTATACTGAGTCCAGCTAAAATCAGTAGTTCTTCGCCTTTGAGCCTGATGCAACAGAGTTGTTTTCTTCTGTAGCCGATGTTGAGACAACTTAGACAGATCTTCTCCAGGGATGACTAGCGTTGGGGAGTGTATGGTCACGAGGGTGCAGAGGACCCGCCATCCGGAGACTAGCTGGGTGTAGGCATGGTCACCACATTTCCCCATTGCAGGTCCGGTATGTGCAGTATCACGCCTATGCTAATGCTGGATCCCCTCATAGGACTTCCCCTCCCTCCCCCACACTGAGATCATAGTGTGTGGCCATGCACTGGAATTCCACGTCGGGGTCCACTTGTCATTAAAGAAGGTGGCCCCATGATGTTAAGGGCCACCCTAGAACCGCAGACGAGGCAGGAGCGGATATATTTGTGCATCTGATGTGGTGGACTTGATACCTCCAGGAACCTCTTTTATCGAAAGTTCTGAGGGCAAAGATTGTCCTCCCCTGTAGTGCCCCTTCTGCGCATCCTGTCTACCTCTGTTTGGACGTCGCTAGTTTCCGTTAAAAGGTACAGTACTGTGGAGTTGGATTCATTCCGGGGGATGTTTAGTCTGTTGCGTTGAATCTTAACCCTGATCCTCCAAAGGTACAGATGGACAAGTCATGTTACTTTTTCATGGGCTATCTTTTTGGATAAGCAAAGCCTGTCTGCGCCTACCCATGTGGTATCAGTGAACATATGTAGCTTGACCTGTTCATAGTTCAAGTGTTATGGCGGTTATATATTGGTACCAGGTGTTGTATAGGAGTGCGCTGTGTAGTGCTTGAGGAATGCTAGTGTTTGAGGAATGCTAGTGTTTGGTTCAGTATAGGTGTACGTGAGGTGAGCGATCCCTGCACGTGGCTTGCAAGAATGTAGAAGTAGAGTTTGAGATTAGGCATACGCCTGGCTACGGAGGGGCTCGAGAGCACCATGGCTAAATGGAGCGCGTACAAAAATACGGTAATTTAAAAAAACCTTCTTAGTCTGTAGGATTGTCTTCTGTGGGGATGTCTGCTGTTTGCGCGCCGAGAGGTGCATTGGTGCAGTGCAAAAAATGTCTCTGAAAAAGTGGTTGCAAAAGTACATTTTTAGTCTGTGTTACTTGAACGATTGGCCTTGCGAAAGTCCTTTCGAAAGGTTTGATCGAAGAGATGGCGTACCACTGCAGTGTTGGCGTACTTGCAGCTCGATCGCAGACCTGTAGGAGAAGAGCTATGCGTTGTAGGTTAGCTTGGACAAAACCGTTAGGCAGTTGCTATGAAAATTCCTGGTTTTACTGTGAGCAAATTTTCCTAATAGGGATCTGAAAGGAGGTGCTAGGATTTTAGGGGACTGGTGAGTTTTAATCTATTTTGTTTTTTGGGCGCCCCTCCCGTCTTCTTGCTACAGTGGATGACAGTACTCTTTCCCTATGGGCTGCTCCGTATAGAGGTGCATCGTTTTGATCAGTACAGGGGTGTCCTTTTGACCTAAAGGTGCTACGTGCGATTGTGAGGGGAAGTGGATGTTTGAATTTTAGGCTAATGTTTCTGTTGACACGTGTGCGTCCCTTCAGTCTCTGCATGTGGCGTGGAGCGAGGTTTTTCTCTAATTAGGTTGAGTTTTTGGGTTACGGTCTTCTGGGTGGGTTGAGAATCTTTGGGCTGTTTTTAGGTTGCTTTGTGCAGGTTCTGATGGCGTTTACCTGTGTATTTATATCAAACGATATGGTAGGTGTTGTTGGAAGGTTGTGTATAGATAGACTCCTGCAGAGCCCTGCATGAAAATGACTGGAATTGTTTTTCGACGGGATTCAGGGGTTTCATTGGGACTTTATGTGCTCTGCCTGATGGAGGAGATGCCAATGAACTCGATGGGTTTTCCTATGGACTGGGCTCATGTGAACTGGATTTCTGTGTAGTTTTGAGGACATCACAGCCCTCTGCGTGTTGAGGAACCAGGCTCCCGAAGCCAGAGCATTAGCCTTGTTTTGGAACTAAAGTAGGGCCTCCATTTGGTGGTAAGCCATGAGGCGGTTGAGATGTACATAGCCTGCCCAAAGGTGGGCTTGGGTAAGCAGTCTTGGGTGCCTGTTTCAATCCACCAGATGGGGGCCAACCTGCTCTCTTCAGACTGGGGGCATGGGCAGCCGACTCCTCCCCGGAGGATCAACAGCGGGGGGGGGGGGGCCCAGACCCCTGCGGGTGTCCGGGTGGCAAACTCTAGCGTGGATTCCCGGTCTACATAGTATGGCCGTCCTGATGGCTGGCTGCGAATGCAGGTAAAGAAATATGACTGGGAGTGGTATGAAGGGGATAGGTCGTTTTCGGGGGTGAATTTTGGTGTCTCAACTTTTTTTTCTTCTTTTTGCAGAGATTTATATAGCGCGCACTTGACCCGAATCCAATCAGAGTGCTTTACATAGCACCAGTTGCGTTACATGAGAACACACATTCATTTATTTTTTGTCAAAGATATGTTTATTGAATTTTTTGCAACATACATCTGAGATAGTATTAATACAGCATCCCACGCAGGGGAGCAAAGTAGTGCAATAATAGTATAAAGGCCAAAAGGGGTGCACTGCCCAGTAGAAATCAAGCTCCTTCCTTATGGAGTGGCCCAAGTAATGGATACAGTTTCTAAACGTTATGGAGCTTGAAGTTAGTCCTTTCTGGTCAAAGTCGAGAACACGCATTTTCACAGTGTCATCTTCCTTCTGTTACAATGACTTTCCCAGATCTTACAAATGATGTGTGGTATGGAATAAGCATAAATCATATAGCAATTTATCTCGGATGTAACATTAGAACCCTAATCAGGATTGGAAGAGATGAAGGGCTCTTATTGCGGCAGGACAAACAGCCGATGGAAGACCTTGTGAAAGGAAGGAGACCAGGGGGCCCATGTAAATGCAAAATTCTTATAGTTATCTCTGAAAATGTTAGACATAGGCTCTAAACTAAGCAGTTTAAGGAGGCGAGAGTGCCAAAGAGAGATAGCCGGAGCCTCCTTTCTCTTCCACTAAGAAACAAAACACCTTGTCCTAACTGGATTTAGTTTAAACAACAGAATATTTTCATACACTTTCGTGAATTGAAACACCAAAAATGGGGCTTTACGAATTGCCTATTCTTCAAAAAACTTTGTTTATTTCACATTCTTTTTTTGTGTGATAAAGACAGAACAACTGTACGTAATACAAACATATACATTCAATATAAATGACAATATATTAAACAACACCCTAGCAGATTTAAACATTCAATCATCTAACACACTTGGCCAATCCATTCATACCAAAAGCTGACTCATACTAAACTAAACTGAATGGTCCTTTAACCACTACTCCCTTTTGGGCACAGATAGTTGTCCGTGTTTCAAACGTATTAAGACATTTACTTTCTTAATAAACACTTCAAATCCCACATAAACATCAAGGGCAAGACTTTTGTGTGGAGTGTGTGAAGGACCGACTGGTCTACGCGTTTCGAACCTCTATCATTGTGAGGTTCTCATCAGGACCAATATATTCTGGAAAGAAAGAAATCAATAGAAAATCAATCTAAAGCCCAATGAGCAGTTTAAGAACTTAAGCCAGCCCCCACTCCCGGCCTGGCATACCCACCTTAAGAATAAACGTTAGCGTGTGGCCTTGACCAGCTTTGTGTCCGAAGACGATTCAACCAGCTAGTGCCGGAGCTGTAAACGACCAAATGTGACAATAAACACACTCTTAAAATCATTCTCGCCACAAGAGGACAAACGAACAAGGATAAGGCAACAGGTAAGGGAGTTGTCACTCACCCTACGATTTCTAGTCCGCTTCGTACTAAAGAGTTGGTGTGACAAACATTCAAATGTTCTGTTTGTTTTGAGTAATCGTACTCTCAGTCATCCGCTCTCATCAGAGACTAAAAATAGAAATAGAAAGAAGGGCGATGTAAATTACGTATGTTCGTCACTGCCGCTAGCCCTTAGAAAAGTTTTCGCCTCCTCGTTAGGAGTAGTTGTTATTATCGTCGCTTACCTGGTGCCTTCTCATTTCCCGGCGTTCAGCGAAGCCGTACAGCTGAAACAGGGACTTCTTGTGTAACCAGGAAGTGAATCCGATGTATAAAGTCGAGTCGAAATCATGCCATAGACTCATGGGAATTGTAGTTCTTGAGCGAGAGGAGTGGGAAAAGTAGTTTCCCGTCGGACCAGTGCCGATTAAAACTTTATTGAAAGATACATAAAGACAATGAATCTGGTGAAGCAAAATGATACGAATTCGTATAGTATGCAATAATGTCCCCCATACTTGGAGCGATCAACAGACCATATTCAAGTCGTGATCGGTCTATATATTTCAGCTATTTCATTGAGACCGTTGGTCGTTGTATTAAATTTCATAATGAGGAATGACTCTCTTTGACTCAAGAGTCCCTCCAGATCACCACCACGCGGGTCTTTCTCAATTTTGGACAAAACTGTCCACTTAAAGTCTTCCTCACGATGTTTCAATAGGCTCCAATGGCTCACTAGTGGAGCATTTTCAACTTTCCGTCGAATCCTCGACTTGTGTTGAGTGATGCGCTGTCGTACTTCCTGGGTGGTCTTGCCTATATACAGTTTGGGGCATGGGCATGTGACTGCGTACACGACATTTTTAGTCCTACAGTTGGTGAAGGTATCATGTTTCCAATAGATGTTGCTGAAGGTGAATATATCCCCTTCTACAGTTTGTTCACAGCAAATGCAAGACCCGCATCTATGGTGTCCGACAATTGGAGGTAGGGCTAGTAGTCCTCTCAACGTGGGAGGCTGTTGTTTAGGCAAAGCTGCTCTTACGATGAAGTTCGCTATGCTTTTTTCTTTTTTGAACGCGAAGAGGGGTGGTGTGGAAAAGTCATTATGTAGATCTTTAATCAGGTGCCAATTTGAAAGAACCAGTTTGCGAAGTTGATGTGAATTGGGACAGAACATTGTCACACATACTGGCCTGTTAGCCATCTTCTTCTCTTTGCTCACCAACAAAGTTTCCCTTGGTGTCCACCAGGCTCTTTTCAGGGAATGTTTAAGTAATTTTTTTGGGTATCCTCTCTCCAGTAGTCGGTCTTTAAGTTTGTTGGCATGAAAAAAGTATTCCTCTTTTTCTGAACAATTCCTACGGATCCGTAGGAACTGCCCGTAAGGTAAATTCTGCTTCAAGCTCCGGGGATGGTTGCTGGTGTAATGCAGTGCCTTATTTCGATCGGTTGACTTCCTAAAAAGTGTGGTTTCTAATTGACCCGACAGATTTTCAACTTTGACGTCCAAGAATGTTATTGACTGGTTGGAAGCCGAATAGCTGAATTTAATGTCTCTTGTTCGTTCGTTAAGCCATCCTACAAACTCGTCAAGTTGTTGTTGAGACCCAGTCCAAATTAAAAAGATGTCGACTACTGGAGAGAGGATACCCAAAAAAATTACTTAAACATTCCCTGAAAAGAGCCTGGTGGACACCAAGGGAAACTTTGTTGGTGAGCAAAGAGAAGAAGATGGCTAACAGGCCAGTATGTGTGACAACGTTCTGTCCCAATTCACATCAACTTCGCAAACTGGTTCTTTCAAATTGGCACCTGATTAAAGATCTACATAATGACTTTTCCACACCACCCCTCTTCGCGTTCAAAAAAGAAAAAAGCATAGCGAACTTCATCGTAAGAGCAGCTTTGCCTAAACAACAGCCTCCCACGTTGAGAGGACTACTAGCCCTACCTCCAATTGTCGGACACCATAGATGCGGGTCTTGCATTTGCTGTGAACAAACTGTAGAAGGGGATATATTCACCTTCAGCAACATCTATTGGAAACATGATACCTTCACCAACTGTAGGACTAAAAATGTCGTGTACGCAGTCACATGCCCATGCCCCAAACTGTATATAGGCAAGACCACCCAGGAAGTACGACAGCGCATCACTCAACACAAGTCGAGGATTCGACGGAAAGTTGAAAATGCTCCACTAGTGAGCCATTGGAGCCTATTGAAACATCGTGAGGAAGACTTTAAGTGGACAGTTTTGTCCAAAATTGAGAGACCCGCGTGGTGGTGATCTGGAGGGACTCTTGAGTCAAAGAGAGTCATTCCTCATTATGAAATTTAATACAACGACCAACGGTCTCAATGAAATAGCTGAAATATATAGACCGATCACGACTTGAATATGGTCTGTTGATCGCTCCAAGTATGGGGGACATGATTGCATACTATACGAATTCGTATCATTTTGCTTCACCAGATTCATTGTCTTTATGTATCTTTCAATAAAGTTTTAATCGGCACTGGTCCGACGGGAAACTACTTTTCCCACTCCTCTCGCTCAAGAACTACAATTCCCATGAGTCTATGGCATGATTTCGACTCGACTTTATACATCGGATTCACTTCCTGGTTACACAAGAAGTCCCTGTTTCAGCTGTACGGCTTCGCTGAACGCCGGGAAATGAGAAGGCACCAGGTAAGCGACGATAATAACAACTACTCCTAACGAGGAGGCAAAAACTTTTCTAAGGGCTAGCGGCAGTGACGAACATACGTAATTTACATCGCCCTTCTTTCTATTTCTATTTTTAGTCTCTGATGAGAGCGGATGACTGAGAGTACGATTACTCAAAACAAACAGAACATTTGAATGTTTGTCACACCAACTCTTTAGTACGAAGCGGACTAGAAATCGTAGGGTGAGTGACAACTCCCTTACCTGTTGCCTTATCCTTGTTCGTTTGTCCTCTTGTGGCGAGAATGATTTTAAGAGTGTGTTTATTGTCACATTTGGTCGTTTACAGCTCCGGCACTAGCTGGTTGAATCGTCTTCGGACACAAAGCTGGTCAAGGCCACACGCTAACGTTTATTCTTAAGGTGGGTATGCCAGGCCGGGAGTGGGGGCTGGCTTAAGTTCTTAAACTGCTCATTGGGCTTTAGATTGATTTTCTATTGATTTCTTTCTTTCCAGAATATATTGGTCCTGATGAGAACCTCACAATGATAGAGGTTCGAAACGCGTAGACCAGTCGGTCCTTCACACACTCCACACAAAAGTCTTGCCCTTGATGTTTATGTGGGATTTGAAGTGTTTATTAAGAAAGTAAATGTCTTAATACGTTTGAAACACGGACAACTATCTGTGCCCAAAAGGGAGTAGTGGTTAAAGGACCATTCAGTTTAGTTTAGTATGAGTCAGCTTTTGGTATGAATGGATTGGCCAAGTGTGTTAGATGATTGAATGTTTAAATCTGCTAGGGTGTTGTTTAATATATTGTCATTTATATTGAATGTATATGTTTGTATTACGTACAGTTGTTCTGTCTTTATCACACAAAAAAAGAATGTGAAATAAACAAAGTTTTTTGAAGAATAGGCAATTCGTAAAGCCCCATTTTTGGTGTTTCAATTCACGAAAGTGTATGAAAATATTCTGTTGTTTAAACTAAATCCAGTTAGGACAAGGTGTTTTGTTTCTTAGTGATTTAGGCTCAGTTCTGCTGGTCATTTGAGCCAAAGCCCAGTTTTGGTGTGTAGTCCTTTCACTTCCAGGCGGCAGCCCGAATGATCTTAGCTGCTCCAATACAAAGCCACATGATAATTTTATCAGCTCGGGTCTGGTGTTCTAGGGAGGCGTCACGAAGCCCCAAAAGGACGCCTGCCATGGTAGTGGGGACGGGGTATCCCAGGATATCTTTTATGTGTGTCAGGATTTCTTCCCAGAAGGGGCGGATGGTCGGGCAATCCCACCATATGTGTTGAAAATCCCCAAGTACTCCACATCCCCTCCAGCACCTATCAGTAGTAGCGGGGAAGACTTGCCGCAGCTTGGCGGGCTGTAGGTACCAGTCCATCATGGTCTTCAAGTGGGCTTCCCTGAGCTCAGTGGAGTGATTGAAACGTGTAATGTCGGACCATAAGTGCGTCCATTCCTCCTCTGATATAGGACGGTTTATCAAATCTTCCCACGTGGACCTATATTGCGAGCACGGGGATAGAGCAGTTTTAAGCAGGAAGCTATATGTAAATGAGATCACTCCCTTCATAGAAATAGTCTCGGTGAGGAAGACCTAGAATTTTGTGAGGGGTCGGGTGGCAGCTTCCCGTACGTGAGGAGTAAGGGCCCAATGCATCAATTGGGTGTAGTGGTATCGCTCTGTGTCCAATTGCATAATCCCGTATGCAATTATCAAAAGTGAGCGGGTCGAAGTTGTGAAACAAATGTGTCAGAGCTAAGCAGCCTCCCTTCCTCCAGGCATCAAAGGGTCCCTTCTGTAGGGCTGGGGGGAATGCTGGGTTAAAGTGGATCGGTGTAAAGGGGGAGGGGAACGAGGTCCACCTATCGTCACCCGAGACTGAGTCCCACACTTTCAGGGTGGTACGTGTGGGGATGCTAATGTAGGTATTTTTAGGTCTGTCCTGTCTAGAGCGCCAAGTCCCAAATTGTCCTCCCCGTTAAGCTGAGGTCCATATGTAACCAATGTTTTTCAGATTCCTGTTGTGACCATTCTCCCAGGACTCTCAGCTGCGCCGCTTTATAATATAATTGAATATCTGGGAGTCCAACACACCCTTCTTTGCGAGAGCGACGCAGCAGGGAGTAGGAGAAGCGAGCCCAGCCTCCCTGCCAGATAAAGCGTAGGATCATGGCCTTCACTTTCCAAAAGAAGTCACCCTCAATAGGTAAGGCTTGAAACAAATAAAGGAGCTTAGGCAAGAGAGCCATCTTTACGGCGTGAATTCGACCTAACCATGACAGGAAAAGAGGTTTCCATATCGTGAGTCCTGTTTGGATGCGTGCACGAATGGGAGGGAAATTGGCAGCATAGTCACTCAAGTCTTGGCGTTAGTTGAACCCCCAAGTATTGGATGGAAGAGCTAGCCCAGGGCAGGGAAGTAAGGGCCCGAAGTCAGGACTTCTGCCGGCGGGAGGGTGAGGTTGAGTATATATGATTTGTCTACATTTATTTTAAATCCTGACACAACTTCAAAACGCTCAAGTTCTGATCGTAAGTGGGGGAGGGAGGTAGTGTGGTCAGATAAGGACGTCCTTTGATAAAACCCGATTGATCTGGGTGGATAAGGGCAGGCATGAGGTCATTAAAGCGTTTGGCTATAATCGAGGAATAGAGTTTTGCGTCTAGATTTAATAGGGCGATCAGCCTTTAAGATACGCAGCGCTGGGGGTCCTTCCCCGGTTTAGGTATCACTGAGATGACGGCCTCGGACATGGTGCCAGAGGTCGTGCCTGTGTCTGCCATAGTGTTAAGACATGCAAGGTGGGAGCTAATGTCCGGGGCAAATGTCTTATAAAAGTGGGCGGTATAGCCATCCGGCCCGGGAGCCTTGTGGGGCTTTAGGCCTTTAATGGCCGCAGTTACAGCGTCTACTGTTATAGGAGCTGTGAGTAAGTCATTCCATTCGTCCGATACCTGGGCTAGGGGCAATGCCTGGAGGTAGTCCCTTTGGGCTTCGGAGTCTAGGGTGTCCCCAGTGTAAAGGTTTGTATAGAAGGAGCCAAAGAGCTCAGCTTTGTCATCTTTATATGTGATGGCCCCTTAATGCCACCTATATTTTCTCTTTCACGTTTATCTTTCAAATTGTCTGACATGGTGTTTACCAATTTTATTGCCCTGAGTGTATGATAGATGTCGCAATTTGAGGAGTGTAAATTCCGCCCTATTATTATATATAGCCCTAAGTTTGCCCCGGAGTGCCGTGAGGTTGCGTAGAGTTGAGGTTGAGTTTATGGGAGCGCTCAATAGCAGTCAACTCATTTTCCAGTCGTTCTCTCTCGCTAGCCCGCTGTTTGTTCAAAGCCGCATTGAGGGCAATACATTCCCCCCCTAATAACAGCTTTAAAAGTATCCCAGGTGGTAAATTCCGAAGTTTCCTCCGGATTGTTAGTAGTGAAGAATTCAGTGATCGCTTTTCTCAGTTTGGTACTTGAATCTTTATCTCGGAGAAGCGATGGTGGAAAGTACCACCTGGCGGTAGTCGGGGCGTTTCCATACCAAGTGAGATTAACAGACAGCAGGCTGTGGTCCGACACCGCGAGGGGGGAAGATCTTTGCATCCTGTAAGGCCCCCTGCAGGGTCTGACTTATGAAGATATAATCGAGCCGCAAGTATGTATGGTGGACATGTGAATAGAAGGTGTAATCGCTGGTCTGTGGGAAAAGAGTGCGCCAGGCGTCTAGGAGGCCTAAGTCCTGTAAGCGTTGTTGCGTCCCCCCCCCGAAAATGAGCCCATGTCCGAACGCTGTGTGTGCGTACTGTCCAAATCTTTCTGCCATATCAAATTGAAATCACCCATAAGGATTAGTGTGCCCTCAACAAAATCGGTTTGTATCCCCAGAAACGTGTGTAAAAAGGCAGTCTGCTCAGTATTGGGGGCGTATACTACTGCAAAGGTGCTGAGTTTCCCTCTTAAGCGTCCTTTAATCATAACCCAGCGACCCTCCTTATCACTCTGAACTCCCAGCGGTTGGAATTGTATGGAAGAGCGAAACATGATGGCCACTCCCCTATGTTTTGTGTGGGCTGAGGACCTATAAATTAGTGGAAAATGTTTGTGTTTGAGGCACGTGTCCTCGGCTCTAACTAAGTGCGTCTCCTGTAACGCTACTATGTCGAGATGATGGTCGATAATGTAGTTCCATACTTAGTGACGGTTTTGGGGAAAGTTAAGACCTTTAACATTCCAAGTTCCTATAGTAATCAACATAATGTCGCAGGTAAAAGACTACCGCCTACCCACAGCTCCAAAATTCCACATAGCCTCCGATCCCAGTCCTCCCCCCCGAATACTCATAACACCAGATCTCACAACTATGCCCTCCCAAAAGTCAGAGTTCTCGTCAAAAGTAACTGTTAAAAAGCCACCACCACAGCCCTCCCCTACCCATTCCACAACCCTCAAAGAAACAGAAACAAACATGGTCAAATAAACAATACAAATACTACAGTAGGTCCCTCTGTGTGGCCGAAAAGGGCCTTCCAGGAACCAGGGGGGACACCAGGTCTGGAGACCCGTCCACGCCCGTCTCGGCGGAATCTTCAGTCAAAAGCATATTTGTGCGGCTAAGGGAATCAAAAAGTAAAGGCAAGTCTTAGTAAAAGTCCATGCTTAGCTAAACGCATCAGTAGGTTACCAGCATTGGTGAATACAACATCCGGAAACATTCTGGGTAACAGCCTGCACCTACAGCCAAGATTATCTCCGTCTTCTAGACAAACCTCACTACAGAAAAAAAAAAGGGAAGCCGTATTGGTCTAACGTGTAAAGTTCACAGTGCCTATGGTCTCTTCTTGTCTTGAACAAGTGTCCGAGGTCCTAGGGACGAGTGCAGCCGTGAATCCGAAGAGCGACCCATGCCTTGTGCTCTGAGTTAGCGCCGGCCCTTGTTGTGTGACTCCAAATGGTACGCAAGGCGCCGGTCACCATGGCGAGTATACAGGGGACTCCTTGATGCAGGCTGGAAACAATCATCAGCGCCCCCTGCGCGTCCCAACATTCCATGTAGACACCGACGCAGAGCCTCGAATAGATTATCCATTTTTTTTACCTTGGGAGGGGGCATCTTCGGCGGCAAGGCCCAGAAGATCTAAGCCCTCCTGTAGATTGGTGATGTGGAGGCGTTTGTTCTGGAATTCAAAGCGGAGTCCAAATGGGTAGGTCCATCTGTACCGGATCTTATCGTCTCGTAGTTTCGCGGTGACTGGTCTGAGCAGCTGTCTCCGTGCCAAAGTAGATGGTGCCATGTTCTGATAGATAGTACAAGAATGGCCTTGAAATGAGACTGAGTCTTTCGTCCTAGCTGCCTGGAGAACTGCCTCTAACTTTATAGGAGTGGAATTTCGCCAGGATGTCGTGGGGTTGCTTGTCTCCGTGCTGGAGGATCCCCACTCGGTGAACTCTGTCTAGTTTGATTTTACGAGTCTGTGGGAGCAGGATCTCAGAGCCACCAAGAAGGCCTCCAAATCCGGCCCTTCCGCGTTTTCCTCCAGGCCTCGGATCCGTATGTTATCCCTATGTCCTCTTTTCTCGAGATCCTCCGTCTTGAGCTGCGCTTGATGGAACTGATCCTTGAGTGTTTGGACATCGTCTCGGAGCTCCGTAGTGAGTTGCTCCTGTTCCTGGTGTTGTCTCGAAGTCAAGGACTCTGTTGCCCACTGAATCAACATCCTGTTGCAGAGAGGTCAGGTGGTCCGTCAAGTCTGACTGCAGTTGGTCTATGGAGGCTTTGATGTCTTGGCTGATGTCATTGCGGATTTCAGATTTGAAGTCTTTGAACATGGTTAAAAGGTCCGCCTTCGGGAGTGCCATTGTCATAGAGCTTGCGTCTCCTCTTAGCATGGACCGCTTTTCTGAGGTAGAAAATAAGTCTGAGACCTTATTCGGCGTCTTGCTCGTCGTCTTTTTAGGTGGCATATGGCTCAGACCTTCAAAGTCGCGCAGGCGTAGGGAGGATAGGTTGTGCAGGGTACCGGCTGGTGAATAGCATGAAGTGGTGGCGGAAGTGTAGACCCCCTTGTCACAAAACCGGTATCTCGAAGATAAAGAAGGTATCTCCTCGTGGATTCAGCCGTGCCGACAGTCAATGCACAGGGAGGGTCAGTGTCGCCGCGTGGGGGTATAGCAAGTAGGTGTGCACCTGTGCCCTTGATAATAGCGGGAGCTGTGAGATGTCGTGTCTTCGTCTAGGAGAAGCCAGTTAGAAAGAGACTTCAGCAGGGGCAGCAAGGCGGCAAATCGTGATGACCAAAATCGCCCGTGTGGGATGTATCAGCCGTGAGGGGATTACAGCCATGGATCTCCCAGAAGGGGGGTGGTGCACACGCAGGGCCACATCGAAGCAGAGGTGAGCAAAGAGGTCCCAGGTAATCAGGCCATATGCATGCATGCGTCCGTTTCCAGGAGACTGGAGACGGTGGATCACCAATTACTGCGTGTGATGGGCCCCCCGACCTGGAAACAGCAGGCGGTCCCAGCGCACATGATGGGCGTATCGGCGACCGCCGCCATTTAGGTAAACACGGCTGCCATGTTAGTCAGGCCGAGGCGAAGGGGGGGGGAAAGTCCAGCCGAGCCAAGGAGCTAGTCTTGCCGCCGCCAGCACCCCGGAACCAAGCGGTACCTCAAAGTTGGTCCAGTGTGTCACTTGGGGGGATGGACGTCTTCGTTATCAGCGGGAGTTCATGAAGGGCGCGCGCGCGCCACCATTTTAATGCGCAGCACTTCCACTTTCCGAGGCAGCCAGGGCAGATGCAATACTTCTCGTGCCGGTCAGAGATCAAAACCAGCCTCCGCAGGTGCCTCACCTCTTCGGACATCGGCTGGTTCCTGTTGCGATGTTCCCAGGTGCCTATAGCAGCTTTCCTCTGCACCAAGACCGCGCGTGGACTGGGAGCCAAAACGGACTACGTCCGATAGGCCATCCTGCCCGGCCATCCTGCCCGGCCATCCTGCCCGGCCATCCTGCCCGGCCATCCTGCCCGGCCACGCCCCCACACACGTTCATTAGGTCTCGCCTGACCCAGCGCATGGCAAGACTTTTTGAGAGGGCTCTAAAAAGTGCTGCCAGGCAAGCCTAGCCGCTTGTTTTTTTAGCGCGCGCGCACACAACTCGAGGCTTGTTCTAGAGAGGTGCGTAGTAATGGCAGCCTGTTGCGTTGTTGCCACAGCGAGATGAACTTCAAGTGTGCTCTCGCAATCTAGCTTAACTGTGTCCATTTCGCCTCTTTGGTGCGGCATGAACGAACCCTATGAAAGTATGTCATTAAGAATTAAAACTGACGCTAGACTTGCCAGCTTAGCGCTAGGTGTTTCTGCATGTGATCGTGCATATAAAATTGCATCTCGTAGATATGGGCTCCACACGGGTGAGAACAGGGAGTGACGCTGAAAGTGCGGTGAGTAAACAAACCCATCCTTTCTATATGTAGGACACATGCAGTTTGTCAGCGAGTATGTTTTTGGCAGTTTCGCGTATTTATGGAATGCATAAACAATGGCATTGAATGTGATTTTCCTGATATTTTATTTACAAGAGTGAAATGAGGCGTAGTAAGCTCATACACAGATTTAATGTGCGATTCCACTGAAAGGGCACAGTTTAAGGATGTACATTCTCAGCAGGGAGATGAGCTGAAGCCTTTGTGCGGTGTGAGAGAAGCTGGAAACTTGTAATGTTTATACATATCAAAACAGCCCTAATGACATGGTCTGTTATCTGAAGCTGTTTACTTGGTGCAATTGTCTGACGTTCCCAAGGTCTAATTGCGTTGTTTGGTGTGAGATACCTTAGTGCTTGAGTTTCAACCCAGGGCGTTAAATTTAGGATCCCTGGGCAAACCCATTTAGAATTAGCTCCCAGTGGTACTCCTTTTATCCATCTCGGACAGGGAAAGGTTTTAGTCAGACAGCCGCGACCTGGGGTTCACACAATGATTTGTTCAACAGAAGTGTTGTCTCACTGAGGTATTTATTTACAATGAGAGGCCATACCAAATGGACTGTTCCCGTGGGGCAAAGGGTCAGACTGATTTGCATATGGCCATGTCTGAACCAGGGTGGCAGAGTGTACTAAAGAATGATGATGGATTAAACCCAGACTAGTTGACTGGGGGTGAGTGCTTGCAATGTTCAACACTCCGTCCATCATCCCCTTTGGTTTTTCATTGTTCATACCAAATGGAGTGTGCATGTTGCTTACATTTTCTGACTGTTATTGCTTTAGTTGTATTGCAGACATGATATTCCTTTGTGCTGCCTCTCTCCCTCCATCAGACTGTGCTGCTTTTACCCGCTTCCTCCTACCCTCCATCGGTATGCCTTTAGTCACCCTCCATCCCACCCTCATTCCCTTGGTCCGTGTTGCCTTTGCCCACCTCCCTCCCACCCTCCTTCTCTGTGGCTTTTGACTCCTTCTTCAGTATTTCTATCTTTGTTACTACTTCAAACACACTACACCAGACTTAAGTTTCTTTTCGGAGTGTATATTTCACTTATATTTTTCTGACTTTTGTTGTTTTAATTGTATTGCAGAAATGATATTTCTTCATGTTGCCCTCTCTCCCACTGTGTTGTCTTTGCACCCCCAACCTTCGTCTCTGTGACTTTCGACCCTTCTCTCCGTTTCTCTTTCTTTGTTACTGTTTCAACCACGCTACACAGTAGTTAACGTTTTTTTTCAGAGTGCACTCTCACTTACATTTTCTGACATTTTTGTTTTAGTTGTATTAGACATATTCCTTCATATTTTTTTCTCTCCCTCCTTTTGTTTGTGTTGCCTTTACCCACCCTCTCTCACGCTCCATCGGTGTGCCTTTGCCCTCCTTCCTCCTCACTTTTACTCCTGTGGCTTTTGCCCAATGGCGGCCACCATAGATAAAAGGTGGTAGGGCGGGAGGGGGAGCGCAGGAGGGGTCGCCCGGGAGGTCGCTTGGGAGTTTTAGAAATAATATATTTTAAAAATAAAAACATACCTTCAGCTGACAGTGTCGCGCGGCCTCTCCTCTTCTTCCTTCAGCTTCAGCCTCTGGGATAGACTCCCATCCAATCCCTGTGCTTAGTGTTTAGCCATGCAGCAGTTGATGTAAGGATATTGTGCTGCATAACTAAATGCTTATAAGGTCCCAAAAGCGAGACCTATTGGCTATGCCAATGCTTGTTTTTTGTTAGGCACGGGGAGATGAAGTGATTTGCCCAGAATCACAGGATGTTCAGCGTCATTACCGAGACTCGAACCCAGGTCTGAAGTCGAGCGCCCTAGCCGATTCTGCTAGGGCATTGCCACTCAAGACCGTCACCCCTCCTTGCCTTGGCTATGGGCCCGGACCCTGCTGGACTAAGCTTCCAGTCTGTTACCGCATTTGCCCTATGCTCGGCCAACCACCCGTCCCCTGTTGGGCAGTGGTGCCTGCAGCCTGATTTCCCTGAAGCCGATTGTGTGGTGCATGTGCATTGTTCTGAGCTTGGTTTTGGGGTGGACGCTCTGTGGAGGCGATTACATTTTGATCATGGTACCTTCTTAAGGTGGCACCGGTTAGCCATGTGGCCCATCCTGGGCCAATGGTGGCACTGTACGAGGCCGGTTTGGACCTAGCCTCCCTGACCTCACCACTAGTACTGGGCAGATACCCTCTTGGGTCCATAAGCAGAGGACAAGTGCCATCTGGATGTTTGTGGCCAACACAGCCCCCTCAAGGGTGGTCTTTTTCAACTTATGTTGGACCAGTTTGGCGGTCTCTCTGGGCCTACTCCTGTTTTCCCTGTCTCTTCTGGTAATAGTGTAGTATATGGGCCTGTACTTCCCACCAAGGCTTGGTGTCTAGCCCTACTACACTATCTAATCTGGTCTGGGGACCCGTGTTGGTCCAGGGTAGTCCTGTATCCTGCCCCATCCTTCTCTCATTCTGTCTAGTAATTCTGTCTAGGAATTCAGTCACGATCTCCCCAGGCTTCATGTTCTGTCATCTGTCCTCCTATGTCAGGAAATATCTCCCTCGGGCCGTCCACATCTGGTGTCTGAATGAGTTAAATGCAGCCCCGTCCTGCTTGGTATTGCTAAGCTTGACTGTGAGCTCGGGAGAACACGGTGTGTGTCTGCTCCCCAATGAGGCTGCTGAGCAGACTTTTGTTGTCACCTACAGCTAAGTTTATACCCACAGTGTTCTTTTTAAAGCATGAGATTAATTTTCCTGCCCCGTCCATCAATGGGAGCAGTTTATTTATTCCTGAACCCTTCTTTGTTCATCTGTGCTGAAGGCATGTAGATGGTTCCTGCTGCACCTTTCTGCAGACATTTTGGATCACCCCCTCCATGCTGGATGCAACCTTCTGCAAAAGCTAAGTCGTTTGGTTCAAAGGATCCCTCCTCCAGCCAAGGACGATCATACAGGTCGCCCTTCCTTTTGGTCCAGCAGATGAAATCAAGGCTGTGTAGAGGCCTCACCCTCTTCTCGAGATACTATCTCTCAAGTGGGAAGTTGTTCTCATCGACTGCCTAATGCCCAGTGGTGCAAGCACAAAATCCACCATCTCACTTCTTTAAGATACTCCCCAGTGTTAAGAAACCGGCACCCCCTAAGAAAACTAATTTGCCCCCCAAAAAAATAAGATTGAGGTGGTGACCCTGTGTAACACATCAAGGGCCGGAGCGTACCGGTTGTGTCATGCCCGACATTTCAAGCGAAATAAATAACCCTATATAACACACCACTGGTCAGAGGTGTACCATTGTCGCGCCCAACGGTTCAAGCTGAAAAAAAAAAATTTTAGCTTCCCTCGCGTTTCTCTAGTCTGCTGACTAGGGAAAAATTATTTTCGTGCTCGTCCTAGTTTGCCATACACCACATGATGGGAGTAAGGATCGAATTTAGTCTCTTACCCTGTGACGGCAGCCTACGGATGGACCTCCGCCCTGTGGGTTCAGCAGAACTTCTAATCCATTATGGCGTCTGCTCACCGGTCTTGTTTCACCAGTTCTGAATCCGTTTGCTGGGGTCCTTGTCCTATAGCTGCAGATTGCTCAATAAAGCAATCTCTCCTATCGGGCTGCCAAAATGTTGCTTGGATATGAATTTACATTAAAGAAATGACAAGAGGTGGTTGGCAAAACAGGAACAAGCTTGTTTAATTAACGCAATGGCTGTGAGAGCATCGACAGAGTGCGTCTGAAGAAAGTCTTAAGTTGTACAAAGTTTCGGCTGACAATATATACATCCCGTGAGGTATAATAAAACAAATCTGCATTCTTGAAAAAGCATCAGTTGTAGATTAACACGTTTGGGCACCTAATAAGGGCAGAGATGGCTCTCGACCTCGGGGAGAAATAGTGTGGGCCAGTGTGTATGTGTCCTGATAACAGGTGTGGTAAGCACATGATCACTACATGAGGTGTGCATGTCGTGTTATGATAGGCTGTGTTCCTATCTTTATGTGGCATCTAGTTTTGTGGAACGCGTGTCTTTAACCAAACGTGTTTTTTATTTTAATTTTTTTGTCCTCATTTATCCACAATATGCTTTGGGTTCAAGAAACTGGTGTTCCTATCGACTCAAGTAGCACAAGTATTGTGTGGTCCCGGTCACTCCTCAAGGGAGAGATAGATAGCGTATATCTCCGGGTCCACATGCTCGGCCTCTTGGTTGACGTCTACCACTTATTCTTGATTCCACTCTTAGTCTGTTGCTTTTCTTCTCTTTGATAAAGGTATCCCCGCCATCGGAGCAACCACTAAAGAACCCAGGAGGAGAAACAAGGCACAGAAAAGCAAAAGGAAGATAACAGAAAGTAACATAAAGTGAGGGAAAGGGTGGCAGGAAATTATACATTAAATGTGGGATTTAATTATATTCCCTTTAGAGTACCAGACTCCACCCATTTATCCCAAATCTCCCAGTGGTTGGTTTTTCTGTTCGGTTTACAGGATTGGCCTAAAAAGGATACCCTCTGGATGGAATAAATCCATTCCTCTTCTGTAGGGGAGCAGGGTGAGATCCTTTTAATGCAAAGTCATTTACGCGCTAGTAAAATCAAAATGAAACCAGCATTGGCATAGCCAATAGGTCTCGCCTTTGTGACCTTATAAGTGTTTAGCCATGCAACAGTTGCATAACTAAATACTTAGAAGGTCCCAAAAGCGAGACCTATTGGAAAGTGATTGGGATCGCGATCAAACATCAAAGCGGAAAGTGATACTAAACGCGGTCAAGCGCGGCGCGCACCTGCGCACATGCACTGTAGCGCTAGGCTGGCTTGGTAGCACTTTTTGGAGCCCTCTCAAAAAGTATCGACAGACCAGCGCATGCGCTGGGTCAGGCGAGACCTAAAAAGTGCATTATGCTTTTTTGTTAGAGGGCGAGTGACTAAATCCCCTGGTATTATTCCAAGGATTATAGATCGTGTAGTTAATTTTATTTCAACCCCCATGATGTCTGATACGGTCTTACCGACTTTCTGCCAGAATGGGTGGATTACAGGGCAGGTCCAGAACATATGAACATCATTCGCGTTGTCCTCTCCGCATTTTGGGCAGCTCTTGATCCTCCAACTCCCCATTCTTGATATTTTCTGTGGTGTCCAGTAGGCTTTATGTACTGTAAAGAGGTGATTCTTTTTTTTACGGTGCAGAATTAACATGTGACCATAAAATGGACATAGATACTCACCCTGTTTTTTCAAGATCTTCCTCCAGCAGGTCCTTCTTCCAGATCTCTGTGAATGAGGCCTGCATCTCTTCTCTGCCTTGAACCAGAAGACAATGCCGCTGTGACACTTCTTTTGATTTTGTTTTTCGGGAACATATCTTTGTGGCTAGGTCTTGTTTCCCCTCTAGTTCTTTTCTTATTGATTTTACCCAACTTAACAGTTGATAACACTTGAATTTCGAGACTGAATCCTTGCAGATTTTTGAAAAGTGAGGCCAGGCACGCCTGGAGAGTCCCAGATCGGTGTGGCGTCGTTATAGTATGGGATGTTCAGCAGTCGTCTCACTTGATACCAAAGCTTCGTGGCTACCCCCAATATCTTTAATTTAACTTTCTTAAAGAATTTTGGGTGGCCAAATTTTAGTAGAAAGTACCCTGCTTGCTGAGAGAAGTCCATTGTTAAAGCTTTATATAGTGGGGAAAAGGTTGAACTTTCCATCAGCAATTGTCAGAAGTTTTTTAAATGGAAGGCACAAAAGTACAAATATAGATCGGGAGTAGCTATGCCTCGTAGGCTTTTTTGTTATCAATGGTAAACTAACAAGATCAACACAAATAGAAAGAGGGACCAGACAAGGTTGTCCCCTTTCTCCTCTGCTCTTCAACATCTATATTGAGCCCCTTGCATGTAAACTTAGAGCCTCCCAAAATATTACTCCCTTCAACTGTAATGGTTGGGAAAAGGAAATTGGATTCTCCAGTATTGGGGTGTCTTTCATAGATTCACATGCTTGAATATTCCCCGTCGTCGAAGTGGGAGTCCCACGGTACATAAAAAGCAATAAGTCTCGTGTATCTAGAGACATACATAAACCATATAAGAATAAAATACATATCTAAATAAACTTAATATAGTTCAAAATAACATATCAAGTCAAAAGTACCATAGGATAACATTGACACATAGGAAAGCATTGAGAACAAAGAATCACTTTACTGATATATCCATGTATCAGGCGCAAGCACCCTCTGGAACCTTCTCCTCAGAGGCTCAGGCCCTCAGATTTTCTACCGCACGTCGTGTGAAGGGAGTCTCCCTGAGCTATGCTCAGTTTATTTCTCTGGTTTGCATTTTTCCTCAACTTCTCCTCATGTCTTCAAGTAAGAAGTCTCTTTTTCGTCCCTGTGCTTCTTGTGGGAAGTTAAGACTTTTTTCTGAGTACCCTCATGAAAAATGTATTTACTGCCTTTACCCCGACCATAAGGTGGGCAACTATAAAATCTGTAGAACTTTCTCACAGAAGACTCTAAAGGACAGGGAGGGTCGCCTCCTGTTGTGGCCCCAAAAATTGAAGGACGCAGATAATCCTCTCTCTGAGGTGGAAAGTGTGGCTTCTGCTCGCACCGGAGTCTCCTCCAAGCGTAGTAGTGTACAGGATTTGCCCTCTCCCTTTCTAAAAAAAGAGAAAGCTTCACCTTTTGGGAGTTTCTAAAGTGCCAGTACATTCTGCTACTACGTCCACGCCCCCGAGATCTCACTCTCAGGCGTCTGTGACTCCTTCAGCGCATGTTTCTGCTAAAAAAACGTGCCAAACCGCCGACGGGCTCATCGACGGTCCCTCCATCGACGAAATCTGCTGCTTCTTCAACCTCGTTGTCGGCGGTGACGACGGTTTCAAACAGATTCCCTATGTCGTTGACGACTGCTTCGTCGACGTACTCTCCGTTGACAGTGGTATGTGTTTCATTGAAGGCTGTCTTGTCGACAATTCCTACATCCTCCTAGTCGACGACTGAGTTGATTATCCCGTCGACGTCCAAATCTTCATCGACGATGAAAAAGGTCGTCATTGTCGATGAGTAAATCTTCGACAGCAGCCTCATCATTGACGGCAGCCTCGTCGTCGGCGTTGGCTTCGTCGGCGTTGGCCAATACTGGAGAACCACAGTTTACAGGTAAGTAACATTTGTTCTTAAATGTGGATGACCTCATAAAATATATACTGTAGATCTAGAGAGATCATTCTCGGACATATGGCCGTAAATAGAAAGTTTCGGGAGAGTTTCGGGCTATATGATTAATCAAAAAGGTTGATGAAATGGAACATCCTTTTTAAGAGCGACTATACGAAGAAAGAAATCAGATATCTGGGTGTTCAGATAGTTCAAAATATCGACAAGATAGCTCAAGTTAATTTTGACAAAATTACAAAGAAGGTCAGATTACAACTTCAGTTTTGGGGTGCCCTACCACTCTCCTTCCTGGATAAGTCGAACTTATTAAAAATGTCAATCTACTTTCTTTAACACAATCCCATTAGATTTTCCCAAAATTTGGTTTAAGAAAGCACAAGGGTTATTCTCCAGCTTAATTTGGGGAAACAAAAATCCAAGAATCTCCCTTAAGAAACCAAATGTGTTTTATTGGGGCCAATTTCATCGCACCTGTTTGTGGTGCAACTATCTGTGGGATCGATCAGGGTTTTCCCTGGGAGCGCGTTTGTCTTTGGCTAAACGAGACTCCACCTGTTATATTCCGTTTTCTCAAATCTGCAAAACCTTCAGGTTACCTCCTCAAGACCTAAGGCTTGGACTGACCACTTTCTGATTTAGACGTCTCTTTTGTAGAGTGGTCATAAACCTGTGACTGTGTATACTAGTACTACCAAAAGACCGTGGAATAAACCTAATCTGGTAGAATTTGATAGTTATATCTCAGCTACATCCCAACGTTGACCGTGCTGACACAGTCGAAGGCCTGGTTTACTGAGGCTTCAGACAGGGTTTTACCAGTTCATTAGACCAGAGGAAGGTACAAGCCCTCTGCACCTTGGTTTAGTAAAATTCTGATTGCAGGAAAAAACTTTGTAAAATGCTTGAGCGCATCACTAATTTATAAGGAAAACGAGAGCAGAGTTTTCTCCAACAAGATTCTCAATAGCAAGGACCCGGCCAAAGAAATTCTTACCATTAAGCCTAACTAAATCTGTCTTCATTATGCCTGTAGAGGTATCAGAGCGTCACTGCAATAGAATTGCAGATTTTTAGGTCTCGCCTAGCGTTGCGGCGAGAGTGCGCTGCCATCGCTTTGCGAGACATGCAGTATATACTGTAGTGTGGAAGCTCCGCCCACTCTCTGCCCTTTGTCTTAAATGCTGCCTTGCGATTGGTTTGACGCTGGTTAGTCCCTCTTCATCATTTGTATCCTTCCACGGCTATTCGCCCTTTACTCCTAACACTATTTTCTTCCCTGTCTCCCCCCCACCCCCGTTCGTGTTTTCTTACCTGCCGGCACTTCCGTTTTTATCTTTACTATTGCCACCTTGAAATATGCGAGTTCAAGATGCGTGCTGTACAAAAACTTCTCGTGTTTAATGAACTAGATTTTAATGTTACTCTAAATATAATAACTCTAGGTAACATTCGGGGTATGCATGGCCTCTTAGTTCACAAATGGCATTGTTGTCGGGCGGGAGGAGCAGCACTGTTTTAACTCATGCTTAAAATGAGCACTTTTAATAACTTCCTCTCAATTCAGTGCTATAAATCTTGTGTACTTAGGTGACGCGCTAAACAAATGCACTTTTTTGACTTCTGAAGAGACATTATCGCACATTTACATCATGTTTACTGAATGGTTAACATGCTGATCAATTTCACGGCTCGCCCACCGGCTCGTATATGCTTGGCTCGTCTCCGGCTGGCTCTACCTGTTAATATATTGGCTTGCGCACCTCTAACAAAGTGAGATGAATGGATGCATGACAGTGAGCCCAGTAGATGACAGAGAAATAGACTGGTACAAAGTCCGTCTCCATTGCCTCACGTCAGAATCATCACATTCAATAACCTGGAAAATCTGCCGGCAACTCCCGCATGCCCCAACCTCGTCCCCCTCACCTATTCTTAGCAGAAGCGGCAGATTCTGAGCTGTGCCCTGCTGGTGCAGAGGAGCACGGCAGAGTCCGTAGAAGCGCTGGGATCCCTAGCCTCTCCGGGCGGGCACCTAAGCCTTCTGGGTGCCTTCACACTCAGGATAAATGAACACATTTTGTTCTGTGCTTTAGACGCCCTTCTGTGAGCACTGTCTGGTAGATGAAGCACCTTCAGAGGGGTAGTTGTGTACAAACAAACCGCCACAATACCGTACGCTTTGAACGTGTAGTTAAATACCTGCTCATCGAGTACCTCATTGGCTGATCATTCCATGGCACTACCAAAATTACATTTTGACACATTTGCTCAACTGTAAAACACTCCCGTCTATGGGTCATTTAACAGCTCGGGGCTTTGGGGTTAGGTAAACTACTTTGGATGCTGTGTAAAAGAGTAAATACAAAAATGTATGCAATGAAACTAAGCAGCCAGTACTGTCTAAAACACTGAAAACTGATACACATTCTGGCATTTTGTTTAGTTAATGACTTTTCTCAGATGCGAGTCAAGTACTCTTAATATCCTAATGAAATCTGCACACTTTTAACTAATAGCACCGGGCGATCTTTGACAACTAGGCAATGAATAAATTTTCATGTACCCCCGAAGCCCCTCTGGCAAATTTCATTGCCTCCCAGTGTTTGGGGGATAACCAAGACGCAGGAGAGTGAGTCAAATAGTCTAGAAAATGAAAGAGAAGCCAGGATTCAGATTCACATGCTCCGATCCCGTTAGTCTGTAGGCACTACTTTCATTAATGAGTTTCGCATTGGTAAAGCACAACGGAGTGCATGTGTGGCTACACTTCACCCATGAGGTACGTTCCAAGCAATTGTTGACACAATCCACACTTTGCGTCGTTTTCAATATATTACGAAGTGCAGGACCTTTCCAAGGGATTTAGCGCACTACATACATTCACTCCAAAAATAAAACATGTAAGTAACAAACATTGCCATTTACAATGTCAATAGCTCTAACTCACAAATGCGAGACCTGTTTGCATTGCAAATGCTTGTTTTTGTGGGTAAGTACAAAACCATCTATGATGAGCTTCAGCCTTGTGCTACATCTGCTGCGCTGGTCGGTCCGGTTGAGAACGAAGACGTGCCACTGCTTCCGATTCTTGAGGAACTGCTACCATTGGAATTCTCATCCTTTGCCACTCTGTGTAGCTGTTAAATCTGGCTCTGCCGCTGATTCTCCCCCCCCCACCCCCCCTCTCCACCCCCCCTTTAAACCTAACACCATTTTAAAATTGTAAGAGGTTTTTCTCCCTCTGCTACTACTTAGAGATAGTCAATCTCTCCTTGTTCTTGGCCATTGCCCCCCACCAAACCTGGAAGCAGGCTAAGGTGATCCCTCTATTGAAAAAGACCTCTCTTGATTCCTCCTGCCCAGGCAATTACTGCCCTATTTCTTTTTCTGTTTTTATCTAAGGTGGTAGGAAAGTATGTCACCAAGCTCCTAGCGGAGTTCTCAAAGTCATCACACCTTGGACTTTTCCCACATTATGTTCAGATCTCACCACAGTTCTGAATCGGCACTTTTGGCAGTGCCAGAGTCACTATGTAGCATGGTGGACAGGGGCGGCTCTGTGGCCCTTATTCTTTTGGACCAAGTGTCGCTTTTGACACCGTTTCTCATAAGGTGCTGCTGCAACGTCTCTGTGATATTGGGATTCGGAGTAATGCCCTGGCCTTGTTCACTTCTTTCCTTGGTGACTTTCTTTCCAGGTCAGCTCTACTCCTCTTTCTTCCTCTCC
The DNA here is from genome assembly GCF_964204655.1 of Triturus cristatus. NCBI lineage: Eukaryota > Metazoa > Chordata > Amphibia > Caudata > Salamandridae > Triturus > Triturus cristatus. The sequence goes on from NC_140584.1 coordinate 352,495,769, forward strand.
CAGAGCCCTACAACATGGGGTCCCTCAGGGCTCTTCGCTGAGCCCCACTCTATTTAATATATGTTAGACCTCTGGCAGAACCAGTAAGACATCTCCGGGTATCCATTGTCTCGTATGCTGAAGATACTCAGCTGCTCTTATCCTTTTCAGCTGATTCCTCTAAAGACATTACAATTTTCAGAGCTGTATGTTATCAGTAGCTGGATGGGTTGCAGATGACGTTCTGCAGATGAATTCCAGCAAAGCTGAGATTTTGCTTTTTGGCAAACGTACCCAAGCGTTAGGAGACTCCTGGTGGCCGGTTAGCTTGGGGCCCCCTCCCTCATTAAATTATCTGTGAAAAACCTAGAAATCTGGGTGGACAATTCTCTCAACTATGCAAGTTACCACTTTGGCAGTCACCTGTTATGGTCTGTTGAGAAGACTGAAACCCATTATTGGCCTATTCTAACCTCATATTAACGATTTGATTATTGAATCCCTCTTTTTATCAAGTTTGAACTACTGTAATATCTTGCATCTTGGCAGCAGTCATTGATATAATTTTTACAGACATTTTAACATTGTGCATACAGTTGTCACAGCGTACATAGACATTGTCTTTACTGATATTGACAGTTATGCGTGCCCAGATCATGGCATACACTGTAGGTCCATAACAATGGACGGTGGTGGCAGCTCATCTGCGCAGGTTAGGGGTTTCAGTCTTTCCTACCTAGACGACTGGCTGTTGAAAGCGCCCTCGCCCCCGGCTGTCTTCTCCCACCTTCAGACTATGGCAGACCTCCTGCATTCGCTGGGGTTCTCTACAAGCATGCTGAAGTCACACCTAGCTCCTTCTCAGACGCTCCCCTTCATTGGAGCTGTTCTGGACATAGTGCAGTTTCGGGCTGATCCTCCCGAGCAGCGAGACCAGGATATTCAGGTTATGATTCCGATGTTTCAGCCTCTATCATGGATTTTGGTGAGACTGACTTTGAAGCTGTTGGACCTCATGGCCTCCTGTTGGTAAAGCATGCCAGGTGGCGTATGTGGGCTCAGCAGTTGGACCTGAATTTCCAGTGGGCACAGCATTGAGGAAATCTCACCAACATGGTCCAAATCTCGGAAGGAACTGCAAGAGATCTGCAGTGGTGGTTGACGAACCACAATTGGGTCAAAGGCAGAACCTTCGTCAACCAGATCACACAGTGGTGACAGATGCTTCACTCCTGGGATGGGGCGGCCATCTGGGAGAGGTAGAGATCAGGGGACACTGGTCCCCGGCGTTGTCGGGGCTCCACATTAATTACTTGGAGCTTCAAGCGAACCGGTTGGCATTGAAAGCATTTACTTTTGTCTGTCGAGGGGAAGTAAGTGCAAGTGTTTACAGACAACACCACTGCCATGTGGTACTGCAACAAACAGGGTGGGGTAGTGGAACCTTAGTCAAGAGGCCCTGCGTCTCTGGACATGGCTGGAACTGCAGGGCATAAGCCTGGTTGTTCAACACCTGGCAGGTTCCCTGAACACCAGGGTGGATGAACTCTGCTGTCGATGCTTAGCGTATCCATACGGAGTTGGGGCAAAGTCTCTTTCAGCAGTGGGGAATACCTTTTATTAGATCAGCCTGCCTCCTAAGAGAATGCGCAATGTCGGAAGTTTTGTGTGCTGGAGTTTCCAAGTCGGCTATCGCTCAGCAATGCTTTTTGTTCCGAGTGGAGCTCAGCCCTGTTGTACACCTTTCCGTCCATACCACTTCTGCCCAGGGTTCTGAAAAAGATCAAGAGCGACGGGGCCCAAGTCATTCATGTGGCTCTAGACTGGACAAGGAGAGTCTGGTATCCTCCAATCAGGCTGCCCCTTTTGGAGGATCTTCTGTTGCAGCAGCAAAGAGCTCTTCACTTGAACCTGTCAACTCTCCGCCTCCATGCATGGATACTGAGCGGAGGCATTTAATAGCTTCTGACCTTCCTCCCGAAGTATGCAACGTTATTTTGGCGGCCAGGTGGCCCTCCACTAAGACTGTGTATGCCTGCTGTTGGCAAAAGCTTGTATCATACTGTATGTAAAGTTCTATTGCCCTCTTTCTGCCTTTCTATCTACTGTTCTTCTTTTCATTCTTACCCTTGCTCAGCAGGGCTCTGCTTTGGGTACTCTTTCTGCTCTATCCACTTTTCAGCGGCTGCCAGACTAACCAACTCTGTTTAAATCTCCAACTGTAAATAGGTTCTTAAAGTTGCTAGGTCACTTGTTTCCACCCATGCCCTTTGTCATGCCACAGTGGGACCATAATTTGGTCCTCACTCTTCTTGTGTGCACCTTTCGAGCCTTTGCACAACTGTCAGCAGCCTTTCTAGTGGCAATAACATCTGCCCGGAGTGTAAGTGAGTTGCAGGAGTTATAGTGTAAACCCCCCTACGTGAGGACCTGTTGTAGATAAGGTGGTGCTGTGCTTCTTTTCTTCTAAAGGTGGTGACACCATTCCATATGGGTCAGTCAGTCAAACACGCTGCTCCCCGCATCCTTCTAAGGAAGAGGAGCATCTACACCGCCTGGACCCAAAAAGACCTTTGTTGTTCTACTTTGACCACACAAAAGAGTTCTGGATGGATGACCAACTCTTTGTGAAGTACGTGGGAGCTAAGAATGGTCGGGCAGTGGTTAAAAGGACCATTTCTTGCAGGGTCGTTCTCTGCATAAAGATCTGCTACTCCTTGGCTAAGAAGCGGCCCCTTGAAGGATTAAGGGCTCATTCCACCAGGGGAAAGGCTGTGATCACGGAGTTCGCTCGGGGTATCCCAGACCTGGAAATCTGCCATACAGTAACATGGGTATTTCTGCACACATTTGCCAAGCACTACTGCCTGGACAGTCAGGTCCACAGCAAGGGGCATTTTGCCAGTTGGGTCCTGCAGAAATTTCTAGTATGAGGAATTTGTCCACAGCCCACCACCAGAAGGGTATGGCTTGCGTATCTATTTTAAGGTAAGGAATCTGCAGCTAGAAGTCCCTATCAGATGAAAAAGTTTTGCAGCGTGAATCTTTCTGGATTCACTATGCTGTGCATTATTCCGCGATCTGGTGGTTGGGTCAGGATTCGTAGTTTTTTTTGGTTTTTTTTGTGTGTGTGTAGCCCAGGTGGGCGTCGACGTCCCACCATTTGGTGTACCTCTCGTGACGTTGGCGTGCTTCCTGCGGAAGTCCCACCTTGGGGCGCCATCTTCAGATTCTTTTTTCCGCCGTTGGGTCTGGATCGTCATCGAGACGCTCCAGAGTTTTAAACGAAGAAAGAAGGAAAATACGCGAGTTTCATCGAAGGAGAATTTACAGAAGACTACAGAGAGGAAGGAATTACAGCCAGGACGCCGAAGAAGGAGGGGATCCTCGAAATTCTTCGACGCCCATAGGAAAATGTGCATTCAGGGACTCAGAGCCCAATGGACAAGACACCATTTAAATTCTGCCCTAACTCCCACCACAAGTACCCGCAGAAGGACCAACATCCGGGCTGCAACCTTTGCCTGCCGATCGACCACGAGAGCAAGGACTGCAACGCCTGTTCCGCATTCACACCGAAGACACTCCGGGTGAGAGAAAGACAGAGGAGAGCCAACTTCAACATGGAAGACAAGGGTAAGGCCCCATCGCTGTACGATCTGGGCCTCTCCACCGACGATGAGGACAACATCCCTGAAGGACCGGATGACTTCACGGTCGAAGAGACCGATAAGAAAACGCCTGACGAGGTAAGACACGTCGAGTACGAAACCCCCGAAAGGGCCCTGAAAATCTGAAAGTGACTCTCGAAAACCAGAGTCAAAGTCCTCAAAGGGAACACCGGCGCCGAAAATTTTGACGACCGCGAGTGGATCAAAGGACAGAAGGCCCAGTGGATCCTTCGAGAAGGACTCCCAGGTGCCGAAGGCCGCCGAAAGACCGGGTTCGTCGAAGCAGGCCCACGAGGTTGGGCGCTTGGCGACGAAAGACAAGGCCGCGTCGACGCAAGCTCCGCCGAAGAGACCTGCGGTCGACGCCGAACATGTCTCCGAAATGGAGAATAAAAAGAGAAGGCTCGAGGCAGAGATGGAGAGCATCCTTCAGAGGAAGAAGGAGTTCGACGAAAAAATTCAGAAATTCACAAAATCCCAACGATCCCGTCGACGGAGGTCGTCGAGATCGAGGAACAGGAAGAATTCGACGCCGAAGAGCTGTCGAAGGATCCGGAAGAGGAGGAAGAAGGCCCCTACTATGAGGGAGAAGATAAAGAAGAGGATCAGCAGTCGTTCTACGGCTCGGCGCCGTCGACGACTCAGAAGCTGGAATGGCAGGACATCGACACCGAAAATCCCGAAGAGCCCGTGGAGACTTATCCTTCGAGGCCGTCGCCGCCAGACGACATCGGGGCATACAACATGGTCGTCAAGAGCGCTGCAGCAGCTTTTGGGGTGAAATTGGACGAGGAGAAGCCGAAAGCGGATTTCCTACTCTAGATTCTGCTCCCCATCCAGACGAGGAGCCAGTTCGTCCCCATACTCCAAAGCGTGATGAACCAAGGGAAGGAGGCGTTTAAGGACCCAGCAACATGCCGGTCCATCACGCCCAGAACGGAAAAGAAGTACAAGCACTCCTCGCAGGATCCTCTTTACATCAAGGGATCGGTCACTGCCGACTCCATCATTGCCTCCACGGCCAGGAGAATAGCCAATGTGCCGGCGACCTCGGGACCACCTACTGATAAGGAGACCAGAAGGATGGACCTCACTGGAAGGAAGGTTGGAAGAAACGCCGCAATGCACTGGCGCATGGCAAACTCTAATGCGCTACTGAACAGGCACCAGTACCAGCATTGGGATGAGATGGGGGAACTAATCAAGCATCTCCCAGAAGAGTACCAACAAAGGGCTTCCCATCTAGTGGAGGAGGGGAAGAATATCGCCAACTCATGCATTAAGACTGCATTGGACGGGGCTGAGACTTCGAGCAGACTAATGGCCATAGAGATCACTGAAAGGAGGCAGGCCTGGCTCAGAATTTCTGGATTCAAGCAAGAGGTCCAGAACAACATACTAAACACCCCTTTCAACGGGGAAACGTTGTTAGGGGCACCGGTGGACGAGAAGCTCTCCCAACTGAAGAAAGAAAATGAGATGGCAAGGTCCATGGGGGCCCTGCAATTCAGAGGGATGAGAAGAGGCACCCCAGCTCGGAGACACTACGGAAGGGGAGGTAACCAGCAGGGTACGTCACACCAAGCATTCCAGCAAGGACAGCAGGGTGACAGTCACAGCCAACAAGGACAGCAGAAGCAGAACTGGCAGTACCAGCCTCGAGGCCAGTCCTTTGGCGGGAGGGGAAACGGACGTGGCCAAAGAAGAAGAGGGGGAGACCAACCCGCATCTAAGTGACTTCGCACGCAAGGAGACGCTCACCCCCAGCATACCCCGAGGGGTGAAGCGCAAAATAAGCACAGTGAGGGGGGTACACAAAACAAGCGCCTACGAGCATACAACACCGGTAGGCGGAAGACTGGGGCTTTACCTTCAACAATGGCAAAAAATAACCTCAGACAAATGGATACTCAACGTCATACAGCACGGATACTGCATAGAGTTGGAGAAAAGGCCTACAAACAGGAAACCAAAGAGAAGACAACGCTCTGGTCAAGAGCTTGCTCAACTCAGGGAAGAGGCGCAACAACTACTCCAAAAGGAGGCCATAGAACCAGTGCCATGCAGAGAAAGGAACAAGGGAGTGTACTCAAACTACTTCCTGGTCCCAAAGGTGGACAAAACACTAAGACCCATCCTGGATCTACGATTCCTAAACAAATTCATAAAGACGCTAAAATTCAAAATGACATCACTACAAGAAGCGCTACCCCAAATACAAGGCGGAGACTTCATGTCCACCGTGGATCTCAAAGATGCCTACCTGCACATCCCGATGAAAAGGCGCCACAAGAATCTGTTAAGGTTCAACATCAACCAGAACCATTACCAAGTCACAACCCTGGCATTCGGTCTAAAGTCCGCACCAAGGGTTTTCACAAAATGCCTTGCAGCAGTGGCAGCGTACCTAAGGAGGGAAGTGATTCATGTGTATCCTTACCTAGACGACTGGCTAATCAAAGCAAGTACTCGCGACAAGTGCAAGGAGCACGCAGAGCGGGTGACAAGAACACTAACAAGCCTGGGGTTCTCGATACACTGGGGGGGGAAGTCATCAATGGAACCAGAACAGGTGAAGATCTTCCTGGGAGCGCAGATCAACACCTTAGACAAAACAGTCATGCCCAGCGACAGGAGAATGGTAGCCCTGCTGAAGGAGACGCGTCTCTACCAGAAGGGGCGAGCTCTGACAGTGAGAACAGCGAGCAAGATCATGGGCATGATGGCGTCATGCATTCACCTACTCCCCAATGTACGGCTTCACATGAGACCGTTCCAGGAATGGCTGCATCAACAATGGTCACAAGCGAACGGAAGTTGGGAGGATCTAGTGGTTGTTACGCACACAGTGCAAGAGGAGATAGCATGGTGGAACAGGGAGAACATAACTATAGGAAAGCCATTGACACCACCAAGCCCAACTGTGACCATTACCACAGACGCATCCCAGATAGGATGGGGAGCGCACATGAACAAGCTCAGAGTGAGGGGTCTGTGGACTCCAGCAGATGCAGTCCGACACATCAACTACCTGGAGTTGAAGACCGTACTGCTAGCCTTGAAGGCCTTCCAGAGGCAGCTATACAACCAAAAAGTGTTGATTCAGACGGACAATACGACCACAATGTTCTACATCAACAAGCAGGGAGGGACACAATCGTTCCCCCTTTCAACTCTGGCACAAGAGATTTGGAGACGGGCCATCCCACTCAAAATAGACCTGCTGGCGATACACCTACCGGGAAAAGACAATGTGGAAGCCGATTGGCACAGCAGGCAGACCTCGGCATCCCACGAGTGGGAGCTCAATGGACAGGAAACGCAAAAGCTATTCAGAAGGTGGGGTACACCGACAATAGACCTGTTTGCAACACGCCTGAATGCAAAATGCTGAAACTTCGCATCCAGACAACCAGAAAAACAATCCCAGGGGAATGTCCTATGGATAAGTTGGTCAAGGACATTTGCATACGCTTTTCCACCAATACCACTGATACACAGGGTACTCAACAAGTGCAAGACCATCAACATGACAATGATCCTGGTGGCACCACAGTGGGCAAGACAGACATGGTACTCACAAATAGTGGAAATGGCACAGGGACCTCCACACAAATTCGCAAAAAGAAAGGACTTGCTCTCCATGCAGAACGGAGAGGTTCTACACCCAGAGCCAGAGAGCCTCGGACTGGCAGCTTGGCTCCTGAAGACATAGAGTTCGCACACCTTAAACTACCTCCAAGCACTATGCGAGTGCTGCGGGAGGCAAGGAGACCAACAACACGGAAATGTTATGGGGAAAAGTGGAAAAGGTTCACAATGTGGTGCAGCAAAAATAAACTGCAAGATAAAATGACAAAGGAATCAACGGTGCTTAGATACCTCACACACCTTCTAAAGGCGAAACTTTGCTCATCGTCGCTGAGGGTACACCTGGCGGCGATCGTAGCTTACACACGAGGTGAGACAGGAAGAAGCTTCTTTACGTCACGGGTAGTAAAGAGATTCCTGGAAGGGGCAAAAAGAATTGCGCCACCAAAGAGAATGCCGCCTCCAGCATGGAACTTCAACATAGTCCTGACGGAACTTATGAAAGCGCCCTTTGAGCCCATTCACAAGGCCTCCCTCCAAATGCTAACAATGAAGACAGCCTTTCTGGTGGCAATAACCTCACTGCGCAGAGTAAGCGAGTTACAGGCGCTAACGCTGCAAGAGCCCTACATCCAGATACACAAGGACAGGGTCGTAATGAGAACGGACCCACACTTCATGCCAAAGGTGGTGTCAGCATTCCATTTAAATCAAACCAATCAAATACCAGGTTTCTTTCAGAACCCAGCAACAAGCGCAGAAAGGGCACTGCACACTCTAGATGCTAGAAGGGCGGTGATGCACTACATCGAGAGGACAAAAGAACACAGGAAAACCAAACAGTTTTTTGTGTCATTCGCAACGAGCTTCCTGGGTAGACCAGTGACAAAAAGCACCATCGCACGATGGATTGCGCTAACAATACAATTCTGCCACAAACAGGTGGGGCAAGAACTATCCGAGGGGCCACGGGCCCACTCCACAAGGAAGAAGGGAGCAACAATTGCCTTTCTGGCAAATACACCCATTCAAGACATATGCCTGGCGGCAACATGGGCTTCGGTGCACACGTTCACCAAGCACTACTGCGTGGATATACAGATGAACAAGGAAGCACAAGTAGGACAGAAGGTGCTTCAACATATATTCAACGAACAACGCTCCTCTTCCACCCAGCCGCCACAGAGATAGCAAACCGCTACAAAATCTATGCACAGCATAGTGAATCCAGAAAGATTCACGCTGCAAAACGAATAGTTTTGCAGCGTGAATCTTTCTGGATTCACTATGCTGTGCATTATTCCGCGATCTTGTGGTTGGGTCCGGATTCGTAGTCTTTTCTTTGTTGTTTTTTTTTTTTTTTTTTTTGTAGCCCAGGTGGGCGTCGACGTCCACCATTTGGTGCACCTCCCGTGACGTCGTCGTGCTTCCTGCGGAAGTCCCACCTTTGGGGCGCCATCTTCAGATTCTTTTTTCCGCCGTTGGGTCTGGATCGTCATCGGGAAGCTCCAGAAGTTCACTCGGAGGAAGAAGGAAGAAAAGCGAGTTTCATCGATAGAATCAAGAGAAGACATCAGGAAAGAACAGATTTCGACAGGAACGCGAAGAAAGAAGACCAGCGAGCCTTTTTCTTCGACAACCTTGGAGAATGCACGCTCAGAGACCCTGAGCGAAATGGACAAGACGCCATTCAAGTTCTGCCCAAACTGCCACCACAAGTTCGCGCAGAAAGACCTGCATCCGGTCTGCAACCTCTGCCTACCGGTGGATCATCAGAGTATCGACTGCAACGCCTGCTCAGTCTTCGCGCCGAAGACACTCAGGGTGAGAGAGAGGCAGAGGAGAGCCAACGCCAACATGGAGGGCCAAGGAAAACCCCCGACACTCTACGCGCTGGGCCTCGACACGGACGACGAGGACAACGTCGCCGAGGCAGCCGAAAACTTCACGGTCGTAGAGACCGACAAGAAGAAAGAAGACGAGGTAAGAGAATCGTCGAGCGCAAATCAAAAAACACCTCAAACACGAGGGTGACTCGAGAAAAACTGAGTCAAGGTCCACGAAGGGAGCCCCGGCGCCGAAAACTTCGACGTCCAAAGGGGGAACTTCGGACAAAAGGCCCAGCGGATCCTTACAAAAGGACTCCCTGGCGCAGAAAGACGCCGAAAGGCAAGGGTCGTCGAAATCATCCCATGAAACGGGCCGATCGACGCAGAAAGAACGTTCGACGTCGACGCAAGTTTCATCGAAAAGGCCCGCGGTCGACGCCGAAAGCATCTCCGAAATGGAGAAAAAGAAGAGGCGGCTCGAGGCCGAAATGGAGAACATCCTTCAAAGGAAGAAGGAGTTCGACGCCAGGATGAAGGAATTCAAGATTCCAACGGTTTCATCGGCGGACGTCGTCGAAGTCGAGGAGGAGTTCGACGCCGAAGGGCTGACAAGGGACCTCGAAGAGGAAGAGGAGCCCTATTATGAGGAAGAAGCCGAGGAAGAAGACCAACAATCGTTCTTCGATTCGGCGACATCTACCGGCAACGACGTCGAATGGCAAGATCTCGACACCGAAAACCCGGAGGAGGCCGTGGACACGTACCCCTCGAGGCCTTCGCCACCAGACGACATCGGGGTGTACAATATGGTGGTGAAGAGCGCAGCAATGGCCTTCGGCGTCAAGCTCGACGAGGAGAGGCCGAAAGCAGATTTTCTCGTCGAAACACTGCTCCCCATCCAGACTAGGAGCCAGTTCCTCCCCATGCTACAAAGCGTGATGAACCAGGGGAGAGAAGCCTTCAAGGAGCCTGCCACCTGTCGGTCGATCACGCCCAGGACAGAGAAAAAGTATAAACACTCCTCCCTGGACCCACCTTACATCAAGGGGAGCGTCACCGCAGACTCCATCATTGCCTCCACGGCCAGGAGAAGGGCCAACGTGCCAGCAACCTCGGGCCCACCTCCAGATAAAGAGAGCAGGAGAATCGACCTCACAGGCAGAAAGGTCGAGAGGAACGCCGCAATGCACTGGCGCATGGCGAATTCAAATGCACTCCTAAATAGACACCAGTACCAACACTGGGATGAAATGGGGGAGCTAGTAAAGCACCTCCCCGAAGAATACCGCCAGAGAGCCTCTCACCTGGTAGATGAAGGCAAGAACATCGCCAACTCCTGTATAAAGACGGCGTTGGATGGGGCAGAGACTTCAGCAAGACTCATGGCCATAGGGGTCACAGAAAGGAGGCATGCATGGCTAAGAATCTCGGGATTCAAACCGGAAGTGCAGAACAACATCCTGGGCACTCCCTTCAACGGAGAGACACTGTTCGGAGCAACGGTGGACGAGAAGCTCACCCAGCTCAAGAAGGAGAACGAGACAGCGAGGTCCATGGGGGCCCTGCAGCTGAGGGGAATGAGACGAGGAAATCCCTCGAGGAGACCCTACGGTAGGGGTGGAAGCCAACAGGGGACGTCGCACCAGGCGTTCCAACAAGGTCAGCAGGGCGAAGGTCACGGACAAAGTCAGCAGAAGCAAAGCTGGCAATATCAACCTCGGGGCCAGTCCTTTCGAGGGAGAGGGAACGGACGTGGCCAAAGGAGGAGAGGGGGCGATCAGCCCTCCTCGAAGTGACTCAGCACGCAAGAAGACGCCCACCCTCGTCAGGCCCCCAAGGGTGAGGCGCAAAAAGGTGTCATCAGGGGGAAGAGAAGATCCAAGAGCCTACGAGCATACGTCACCGGTAGGCGGAAGGCTGAGGTTCTACCTTCAGGAGTGGCGGCGCATAACCACAGACAAGTGGATACGGAACATCGTGCAGCACGGATACTGCGTAGAGTTGGAGAAAAGACCTCCAAACAGAAAGCCGAAGGGAAGACAGAGATCGGCCCAAGAACTGGCAATACTCAGAGAAGAAACACGGAAACTCCTGCAAAAGGGAGCCATAGAGACAGTGCCGTTCAGGGAACGCAACAAAGGGGTCTACTCAAACTACTTCGTGGTTCCGAAGGTAGACGGAGACCTCAGACCCATACTGGACCTCCGGTACCTAAACAAGTTCGTCAAAACACAAAGGTTCAAAATGACTTCACTGCAGGAGGTACTGCCACAGATAAGAGAAGGGGACTTCATGGTCACCGTGGACCTCAAGGATGCCTACCTTCACATCCCAATAAACAGAAGGCACAAGGGCCTCCTAAGATTCAACATCGAACAGGAACACTACCAGTTCACAACCCTGGCCTTCGGATTAAAATCAGCGCCAAGGGTCTTTACAAAATGCCTGTCGGCGGTAGCGGCACACCTACGAAAGCAGGGCATACACGTATACCCCTACTTGGACGACTGGCTGGTCAAGGCAAACTCACGCGAGAAGTGCGAGAGGCACGCAAAACGCGTAACGGACACCCTCACAAATCTGGGATTTTCCATCCACTGGGGAAAATCATCGCTGGAACCGGAGCAGGTAAAGATTTTCCTGGGGGCACAGATCAACTCCCTCAACAGTACAGTAGTGCCCAGCGACAGGAGGACAGATGCCCTACTGAAGGAGACGCAGCTCTACCAGAAGGGGCGAGCTCTGACAGTGAGGGCGGTGAGCAAGATGATGGGGATGATGGCGTCCTGTATCCAGCTGGTGCCGAATGTACGCCTGCACATGAGACCATTCCAGGAATGGCTGCAACAGCAATGGTCACAAGCAAACGGAAGTTGGGAGGATCTAGTGGTTGTTACGCACGCAGTGCAGGAGGAGATAACTTGGTGCAACAGAGACAACATAACAACAGGGAGAAGCCTGACACCACCAAGCCCAACAGTGACCATTACCACGGACGCATCGCAGATGGGATGGGGAGCTCACATGGACAACCTCAGAGTGAGGGGTCTATGGGCTCCGGCAGACGCGGTCCGCCACATCAACTACCTCGAGTTGAAAACAATACTGCTAGCCCTGAAGGCATTCCAGAGACACCTGTGCGGGCAGAGGGTGTTGGTGCAGACAGACAACACCACGGCGATGTTCTACATCAACAAACAAGGGGGGACACAGTCGTTTCCCCTCTCATCCCTAGCTCAGGAGATTTGGAGATGGGCCATACCTCTCAGGATAGATCTACTGGCAATTCACCTACCGGGGAAGGACAATGTGGAGGCAGACTGGCTAAGCAGGCAGACCTCAGCATCGCACGAGTGGGAGCTCAATGGCCAGGAAGCGGAGAAACTCTTCCGGAGATGGGGGACTCCCACAATAGACCTTTTTGCAACACGCCACAATGCAAAATGCCAAAGCTTCGCGTCCAGGCAACCAGATCAGCAATCCAAGGGAAATGCCCTATGGATAAGCTGGTCGAGGACATTTGCCTACGCCTTTCCACCGATACCCCTGTTGCACAGAGTGCTCGACAAGTGCAGAACCAGCAACATGACTCTGATCCTGGTGGCCCCACAGTGGGCGAGGCAGACATGGTTCTCACAGATTCAAGAAATGGCGCAAGGCAATCCGTACAGGTTCGAGCGAAGAAAAGACCTGCTCTCAATGCAAAACGGGGAGGTCCTGCACCCAGAGCCAGAGACCCTCAACCTAGCAGCATGGCTCCTGAAGACCTAGAGTTCGCACACCTAAGGTTACCTCAGAGCACTATGCGAGTGCTACGGGAGGCAAGGAAACCTACTACAAGAAAGTGCTACAGCGCAAAGTGGAAGAGATTCACGGTGTGGTGCAGGAAGAAGGGCCTGCACAACAGAATGACAAGAGACTCAACGGTGCTGAGGTACCTCACACACCTTCTAAAGAGTAACCTCTACTCGAGCTCCCTAAGGGTGCACCTAGCAGCGATCGTTGCCTACACCAGAGGTGAGAAGGGTGGAAGTTTCTTCAGCTCGCAGGTGGTGAAGAGATTCATGGAGGGAGCCAAAAGAATGGCACCCCCGAAAAGGTTGCCGCCGCCGGCATGGAATTTAAACGTGGTTCTGACGGAGCTCATGAAGGCGCCGTTTGAACCCATTCACAAGGCCAATCTACAAATGTTGACGATGAAGACTGCCTTTCTAGTGGCCATAACCTCACTACGCAGAGTGAGCGAGCTTCAAGCACTAACGCTACAGGAGCCCTACATTCAAATTCACAAGGACAGGGTAGTCCTGAGGACGGACCCACACTTCATGCCCAAGGTAGTGTCGGCGTTTCACATGAATCAGAGTATACAGATACCGAGTTTCTTCCAAAACCAGACTACAAATGCAGAAAAGGCCCTGCACACCCTCGATGCCAGAAGAGCGGTGATGCACTACATTGAAAGAACCAAAGAACTCAGGAAGTCGAAGCAGCTGTTTGTGTCCTTTGCTACTAGCTTCATGGGTAGACCAGTGACCAAGGGCACCATCGCTAGATGGATTGCCCTCACTATCCAATTCTGTCACAAACAGGCTGGACAGGAGCTAACGGAGGGGCCACAAGCTCACTCCACAAGGAAGAAGGGGGCCACAGTTGCCTTCCTGGCAAACACGCCCATCCAAGACATTTGTCTCGCAGCAACTTGGGCATCTGTGCACACGTTCACAAAGCACTACTGCGTGGACATTCAAATGAATAAGGAAGCACAGGTCGGACAGAAGGTGCTACAACACATTTTCAACGACCAGCGATCATCTTCCACCCAGCCACCACAAAAATAGGAAAACCGCTACAAAATCTATGCACAGCATAGTGAATCCAGAAAGATTCACGCTGCAAAACGAAAAGTTTCTTACCTGTCGGTGTAGTTTTGCAGCTTGAAGATCTTTCTGGATTCACTAGCGAACCCACCCACCTCCGCCAGGAAGATGAGGCTGGAGGAAGAGGGGGTGAAATGGATAGGATCAAAAAAGGTGGATACGTACAGAAATATGGACAAAAGGATTAATCAATCGCCTAGGGTTAAAAAAAAAAAAAAAAAAAAAAAACAGGGAAAAAAGAACCCGAAGATGGCGCCCCAAAGGTGGGACTTCCGCAGGAAGCACGACGACGTCACGGGAGGTGCACCAAATGGTGGACGTCGACGCCCACCTGGGCTACAAAAAAAAAAAAAAAAAACAACAAAGAAAAGACTACGAATCCGGACCCAACCACAAGATCGCGGAATAATGCACAGCATAGTGAATCCAGAAAGATCTTCAAGCTGCAAAACTACACCGACAGGTAAGAAACTTTTCGTTTCTTAGCTGTCGGTGTAGTTTTGCAGCTTGAAGATCTTTCTGGATTCACTAGCGAACCAACCCACCCACCTCCGCCAGGAAGATGAGGCAGGAGAAAAAAGGGTGGAAGGACAAAGACTGAAATAACAAGATAAAACTGAAAGGATATATCAGGAAGTTACTTAACGCCTAGGGTTAAAAAAAAAAAGAACCCGAAGATGGCGCCCCAAGGTGGGACTTCCGCAGGAAGCACGCCGACGTCACAAGAGGTACACCAAATGGTGGGACGTCGACGCCCACCTGGGCTACACAAAAAAACAAAAAAAACAAACGAAAGACTACGAATCCGGACCCAACCACCAGATCGCGGAATAATGCACAGCATAGTGAATCCAGAAAGCTCTTCAAGCTGCAAAACTACACCGACAGGTAAGAAACTATTCGTTACTTACCTTCGGTAACGCATTATCCGGTAAAGACCATATCTAGCTACAGATTCCTTACAGACCCACTTATGCCTCCGCGCTCTTCGGACTTATTCATTAGGGCTAGGGTTACTCCCCTTTTCAGGGCCTTAGTTGTAGCACACACGTATGTCGGTCACTTCAGGGCTCTCTGCTTTTGGCGTGGAAAAGTGAAAGTCCTGGCATCCGCCCACTTCAGGGCACAGTTATAGGCGAATCCGAAGTTCTAAACAACATCACTGACAGTCACACGGAGCCGAATGGAGACACCCGACTGTGTGCGCAAGGAGTACCTCTCCTGCAAATTTTCCAGTACCAGCCTGACGCCTAGCAAATTCTAAGATAAGGAATCTGCAGCTAGATATTGTCTGTATCAGATAAGGCGTTACCAAAGGTAAGTACCTTGTTTTTCAAAACTATTACTGCTTAAAAATGCGAATCACAAAGCTCTTTTTAGAGTCCTAGTCATTTAGAGCATTAAAGTTCCTCCCTGTTCTCCACCTCACAAACTACAAGTAAGTTGAATACTGTCTTGTCAAAGCACCCGGTCCTCCTTTTGAGCCAGTTTACAAAATCTCCCTGCAACATCTATAATGTAAAGCAGCTTTCCTCCTATTGATTTCTTTAGCAATCTGGGTGAGTGAAATACACACTTTTCTGTTGCAGTGATGAACCAGTGGCTCTTCCCATGGTGATCTTTGATTGACATTTTAATCCATTTGATTACTGATCTTCTTTCAGAATCCAATCTCTCTGGCTGAGAGATACCTCCATATGCAAAGTTTTAGTAGGTCTATTTTATTTAGACAAAGCCAAAGGTGCAAGGAAAACCAAATATCAGCTATGGCCCCTCACAGAAAAGTTAAGCTACTTCAGGACAGTTTTTCTGGATGGATAACCTCTTGTTATAATATAAACAAGCTAGTACAACATTTTCCTGGTAAACTGAAGTTGTAAAGCTTCAACTAACAAACTATTGAGGAATATCTTGATTGCAGATATCTGTAAAGCATCCAATGATTTCGATTCTGGGTGGATGTCCAAGTGGGTCAGCCCTCGTTGGAAACACCTTTTTCTTAGACGATCTATACTGATAGCCTGGATACTGGGCTGAACAGACTAGAAGATTGTACCTCATTAATCTAACGCTGTTCTGTATATTTTGGCTTCTTTTGCATGCAAAACTATGTGGATGGTTGGTTACTTCAGGCAGTTGCCACCTTGGCTCTATGTATACTGACTTGTTTTTTATTTTATGTTTTGTACCCCAAATTAAATTTTCCTGTTCCATTTATTCTTTATTTATATCTCTTATTCCACACTTGGGCCCTGTTCTCCTATATCCTTTCCATGGTCCCTCTTAAACCATCTGACTTCCTCACACATTGCCTCCTAGCTATTTATTCACTCAGGGTACCTTCCCTTTCCTTGATGGCCGCCACATTCAATCTCCCGGTCTCCCGACAGATTCTTGCACATGCCCGCCGCGCTCTCTACACTCTATATGGCCGCTTCCACTACCCCTGCAAACCACTGGCCTGCACTAGCACCGGCCCGTGACGTCATCACGTATAGCCTGAATTTTGGTACTTGTCACTGCCAACCGTCTGCATTTTCCACGGATCGTAAGGAGCCCGCTCTGCTAGGACCTGCCTGTTGATCGCTCGACTTTTAAGTGCCCAACATTCCATTCACACCATCGTGGTTACTTTAGAGGTTGTCGGATTTGTGATTATATAATAATCTTTACCACCACAGGTATCTTGTGCCTACCTTTGCTTCCGGATGCCGGTCATAGCCCATTCAGTTATTGCGTCTGATTTCAGAAGTTAAGTAGGGTGTTTAACTTGAGGTAATCACCTACATGTTTTACTCCCCATAACGTCTATGTAAGTTTTGTGCTCTGTTTTGTTTTTGCGCTCTCAATTCTATCTCCGCAGGCTGATCTCACGTATTTTCACACATTTTTGGATAGCCCTCGGACTTCTCCACTATCGGCACTATTTCCAGCCTTTTCATGCATTAGTCACTTGCTATGCCGTGAGCAGTCATTCCTTCCTTGGCTTCATTTTGTGCTTACGGTTAACTACTAACCTACACAGCATTGTCGGGGATTTGCCTTCTGCTGCCTTTTGATCCATAAGGTCAGTCGCCTCCCCCATTAAACGCTCAGCAGTTAGCATTACTTACTATCCGGTGGATAGTGATACTATCATATCACAACACTTGGGACTCAATATCCTATCCCAATTGATTACCTACCCTAGAGGCACTTACCAGCATGGTTGCACCTTTGGCATCAATTGCATCGTTTCGGTGAATTCATCCAATTTCACAGGCTAATCTTTTCCTCCTTACTTCTAACCCCCCCCAACCCCCCCCCCCCCTTTCTCCTTGTTTTTTCTTTCTTTTTCTTTATGCCTCATTTCAGCTGGCATTCATCTCCGGCAACACATCTTTTTGTCCTGATGATGATCCTGTCATTTTTTATGGGATGGAAACGCTGTTGACTCTGGCGCCTTGACACGAAGATTGCTCAATATAGTTACTGTACATTTGTGCAGTGGTGCTTTCACTATGTTCTTTGGCCTAATTAATGATTGCGTTTATGCCCGATTTTCTTCTTTTTTTTTTTTTTTTTTCTAATTCTCAACACTACTCTACTTTTCTGTTTTTTCCATGTTCTTTATGACAAAAATAAAAATGGTTACTCTCCCACAAGTATTAAATGAAACAGTTTTCTCTGTGTTGATTTGTTCTACTTACCTGTGCCCTAGGTCCCTCTCGGAGCCATTGGGTTCCCTTGTCTTTTGAAAATTCCTGTTTATATGCAGCCAGTGACGCTATCTCAAACCTTCCCTGACTGAGGAGTGTTTGGGTACTCCCAGGAACAGGCATGCAGCAACATTCGGAATAATTTGGAGCTTGTTTAATGAGTGTTGGTTGATATTTAAGTACAGGGCATTGCAGTCTTCTAAACTGGAGGTAATGAGTGTCATGACTACTGATGCCCTTAGATCTTTTGGAAGAAGAGTCAGTATTTTCTTCACGATCTTGATCATCCACAAGTAAGCACTAACTGTACTATTGACCTGGATGTCGAAGGTCAAGGTGTTACCAAACATCACACCCAGGTTTTTGGCCTCTGATGCAGGTGTCGGTAAAGTACCAAACCTCACAAATAGAGAAGGGCGGAAGGTGTCCCAGCCCTATGGGGGCTATGATAAGGGAAAGAGGGACCGAGATAGGGAGAAACCAAGAATATTGTATTACCGGGCAACTCATCAAGTTAAGACTGCCCTCGCCCACCAGTTGTGGCATGTTTCATCATTGGGCCGCTTACAACATCATGGTGCAGACCAACGCTCATGGTGGCGCACAATTTTTTTTCTCTACAAAACCAATTTGTGCTATCAAGGTATCCCTCATACAGAAAGAAAAGTGATTTAAATTGCTTGTGTGCGCCCCTGTTACCTTAAGTATTGGCCACACCCGGCAGGATAAAAAATTGAAAGTGTGTATACCAGAGTATCTATGTCTCATATCCCCAATTATGTATCAACATGTTTCGGCCACTCAGTTGCTTCTATGGGTCACGCAGCCAGATGGCGTATGCGGGTTCTGCAGTGGGGCTTGAAGATCCAGTGGGCGCACCATCAAGGAAATCTCCGACATGCTCCAGATCTTGGAGTGAACTGCAAAAGACATGCAGTGGAGATTAACCAACCAGATCTTACAGTAGTGACAGATGCATCGTCACTCCTGGGATGGTGCACCCATCTGAAAGAGGTGGAGATCAGATGACACTGATCTTGGACGGAGTCGGCGATGCGACTTGCATTGAAAATATTTCTTCCTTCTGTTAAGGGGAAGTTGGTTCATGTGTTCACGGACAACCCAATTGCTATGTGGTTCTGTAACATGCAGGGCGGTGTGGGGTTGTGGACCCTTTGTCAAAAGGCCCGATGCCTCTGGACATGGCTGGAACAGCAGGGCATGACCCTAGTGGATCAACTCCTGGCCGGTTCTCTGAACGCCAGGGCAGACAAATTCAGCCATCCATGCCTAGCGGATCACGAATGTGTCTCCAGTCGGAGGTGGCACAATGTCTCTTTCAACAGTGGGGAGAGCCGTGGTTAGATCTGTTAACCTCCAAAGAGAACTCAAAATGTCAGCAGTATTGCGTGTTGCAGTTTCCAAAAGGGCTATTGCTCAGTGACATTTTTTGTTGCTAGTGGAGCTCAGGCCTCCTGTACTCCTTTCCGCCCATACCACTTCTGTCCAGAGTTCTCAAGAACGACCTGGCCCAAGTCATTTTTGTGGCTCCAGACTGGGCACAGGGAGTCTGGTATCCAGAACTTCTTTGAATGAGCATTGATCCTCTGATCAGGTTGCTTCTTTGGAAGGATCTTCTGTCACTGCAGCAGGGGAGGGTCCTCCACCCGAACCGGTCAACTCTGCCTACATGCGTAAAGAATAAACGGCGACAGTGGATAGCTTTTGACCTTGCTCCCGAACTATGTAGTGTTATTTTGGCAGACAGGCGGCCCTCCACAAAGACGGTATAAGCTTGCCATTGGCAAAAAAGTGTCTAATATTGCATAGGAAGGTCTATTTCCCCCTCCTTCTGCTTCTGTCTAATATCCTTCTTTTTATACTTACCCTTGCCCAACATGGCTTTCTTTCTCTTCTGTCCGCTTTCTTATGGCTGCTTGACCAACCCTCTTTATTTAAACACCCTATTGCGAATAGGTTCTTAAAATGGCTTGTACATAACTTTCCACCCTACACCCTTTATCATGCCACAGTGGCATCTAAATCTGGTTCTCGCTTATCTCATGTGTGCTCCCTTTAAGCTATTACACAATTGTCCCCTCTGGCTGCTTACCATCAAGACAGCCTTTCTAGTGGCAATAACATCTGCGCAGAGGGTGAGCGAGCTGTAGGCTTTGTCATCAAAGCCTCTCTATCTTGTGACTTTCCTGGTTAGGGTGGTGCTTTGCATCCATTCCTTCCTAAAGTGGTGACCCCATTCCATTTGGGTAAGTCGGTCACACTGCCCATCTTGTTTGCTCCTCCATATCCCTCTAATGAATAGGGGAGTCTCCATCGTCTGAACCCAAAAAGAGCGTTGTCGTTCTGCCTTGACCGCACAAAAGTGTTCCGGGTTGATGACCAACTCTTTGAAGGTTAAGTAGGAGCTAAAAAAGGTTGTGCCGTGCAGAAACTAACCCTTTCGCACTGAGTCGTTATCTGTATTAAGATCTGCTACGCCCTGGTTAGAAAGCAGCCTCCTGAAGGTTTACAAGCCCATTCCACCAGGAGGAAGGCTACGAAAACGGCATTGGCTCGTGGAGTGCCAGTCCTGGATATCTGCCAGGCTGCAGTGTGGTCTTCACTGCAAATGTTTGCAAATCACCACTGCCTGGGTCATTTTGCCCGTTCTGTCCTGCAGGACTTTCTAGTCTTGTAAATCTGTCTGCAGCCCACCATTATACAAAGGTAAGGAATCTGTAGCTAGAAGTCTATCGGATGAGAAAGTGGCTTACCTTTGGGTAATGTTTTATCGGATAGAGATATCTAGCTGCACTTTCCATACAGACCCACCCATGCCTCCCTGCTCTGCAGACTCCTTTAAAGGGCTAGGGTTGATTCCCCCTTAAAGGGCCCTAGTTTTGACACACACTAGTCAGTTCACTTTATGGTTCTGTGCTTCTGGTGTGTAAAAAGTGAAAAGTCACTGAGCTGCGCGTGCCTGAGTGGCGCCTATATAGGTGACTGCGACGTCACAACCAACACCAGCGATGTCATGCGGAGCTGAACTGAGTCACCCGATGGCGCACAGGGGTACTGCTCTCGCAAGTTCCTGGATCCAATCTGATGCCTGGGAAATTCGAAGGCCTGAAATCTGCAGCTAGATATTGTTGCTACCAGATAATGCATTACTAAAGGTACGCAACGTGTTCATCAAAGGCAATAGGGCTGCATTGGCAAAGCCAATGCTTGGTTTTTTTGTTTTTGAAACGTGCTCATACGAATAATGGTGGAAAAGCTTTGAAATTAACCCATTAAAATTACATTGTTATTGTATGTAAATTTCTTCTGTAATTTTTGTGAAAAATGCTTGTAAGGATTGTTATATAAATCTATTTTTATTCAACAGAGCAAATATTTGAGAACATAAAACAAGAGTACAGCCGCTACCAGAGAAGAAGACAGCTGGAAGGTGCTTTTAATCTAAGTGAAGCATGCTCTTCAAATGAAGTTCAACCCCACTGCTCATCGCTTGCAGCACCTAGTTCTCCAGGTATTTCTTTTGTATATTACTTGTAATATAGTACATATATATTATTCTGTTGGCTGTATTCGACGGACCTAACATTTGGTATCAATCTGATATCCGTTGATCGGTTGGACCGGCATTTAATACACTGTTTCACATTGATGCAAAATGATAGTTGGCTTATTGAGGAGTCCTTTTTTCCGAATTACTTTACCACCCTCCATTGAACACATGCACGTGTCACACCATTGGAGTGAAAATTAATGTAGCCAAATTCCACTCTAAAAAAAAATTAAACCAACTGTGCTGGTATACTCACCAGCACAGTGTCACCCATTTATAACTTCAGCGCAATGGCCAAGTTCCATGTTAATCGCGCAGTACAGCAAAATTGAAATTTGAAAAACACTGCTCACAGCCTCTCATAGTGCATGTTACAAGGAAACAATTTTCTACCTCAGAGGGTGCTCTGAGACAGCAGTAATCTGCTGTGTGCTGTTTAAACTGTATTTAATAGTGACTGTGCACTTAGTTTTTTGGCCAGGAGATGGAGTAAAGTTTTATTCAAACAGTATTGTTAAAGGACAAGTTTGTTAGGCCCTTACCTGCAGAAGTCCAAAGTGTGGATTGAGCCGGTCTGTCTCCCAGGAGATTTCTGAATAGAGCAGCTCCCCAGTCCCACCCCCAGGCCAGCAGACCTAGGACTGCTGATTGGTTTCCCCAGCTCCAAGCAAATCTGAGCCCTCCTCTCATAACTGCCCAGGCCCCTTAAGGCTTTGCTGGGTGCATCCCAAATCATTCTCCTCCATCTTGTGAGCTGCAGCCTACCTGTGCCCCAGATTGCAGTGAGCAGAGTCCAGGAAGTGGTAAGGAGGTAGACTAGTGCTGTCTCTTCCCTAAAAAACAAATTTCCCTACCTGTGATTGCATCATCTTTCCTTTTTTTAAATTTCTTTAGCTGTCTTTGCCTGTGGTTGTTACAGTTTAAAAATTGTAGTTGTAACCTGCCCGTGATTGCATAACTTATCACCTGTTTTGTGTTTAAACTTGAGGTTTTTCCTGCCGTGACTGCTTCCATTTAACCTGTTGAATTTTAGGATTTGCAGTCCAGACTTTGTAGTTTTTCCCTCCAAATTTCTCCTATGCTCTGCCCCCCCCCCCCCCCCCCCCCGCGCAACAGGGATATTCTACATCCGAGGGTGCTCTGAGACAGCAGTAATCTGTTGTGTGCTGTTTATACTGTATTTAATAGGGACTGTGCACTTTGTTTTTTGGCCAGGAGAGGGAGTAAAGTTCTATTCAAACAGTATTGTTAACGGACAAGTTTGGATTGAGCCTGTCTGTCTCCTATTATTTTCTGAATGGAGCAGTAGCTTCCAACTCCCTGGCCAGCAAACCTTGTCTGAGGTAGCTGGGACCTTATATAGTCTGCTATTGTTTGGTACGTGTGTACACTGATTGGTGGTTGTATCTGGTGTTTCTATTGGATTAGGGTTAGTGACCTCATTGGCTGGGTATTTGAGGGTTCTGATTGGTTTCTGGGTCTGTCATTCAATCAATGTAGAGTTGAGACTAGGGCTAGGGGTAGGATTTCTGTTGGAAGTGGGGACTTGGGCTTCCTGTATTATTGGTTGGTGGGACTAGGGCTAGGCCTTTAATTGGAAGTAGCGATTAGGACTTCTGATGTGTGATTGGTTGCTGGACTAGGCGTGGGACTAAGAGTAGATTTATGCTTTCTATTGGAAGTAGGGACTAGTGCTTCCTGTGCCGTTGGTAGCTTGGACTTGGGTTGGGACTACTGGTAGGGCTAGGGCCTCTTTTGGATGTAGAGATCAGGGTTTTTTAAACTGATTGGTTGCTTGGACTATGGCTAAGATTGGCTGTAAGGTCCTGGTCCCCTACTGGTTCCAGATTTTAGGGGTAGTGTTGTGATTGGATAGTGTTGTTAGGGCTAGGGTTCCCCATTGGCTAAAGGGGTCACCTGATTACTCTGGCTATAAAAGGCCAGGGTTAGGGCGTCTCAGTCTGGGCGTCGAGGCTAAGGGCGGAGAGGACAAGGGCAGTTGCCTGTTCGGGACCAGGGCCAGAAATGCTGCCCATGTTCCCATTCAGTAATACCCACGCACAATTTATTTTCACTATAGATATGTACCCATCTTTGTGTATTGCCTTGTATAAACATGGAGACTAATTACGTTACCAAAAAAAAATCATTTTTGGTCTACATGTACTTGCTTCCATTGTGCATCTTTGTACCTCCATGTACTTGGTTCTGTGTGTATGTTACTTTTCTCCTACAAAAGCATATCCAATGCACTACCCTATTTCTCATCCTGTACCTTTATCAGTATCTTTAATCTACATATACTTACCTCCTTTATTCATCTATATACTTTCAATGTACTTATGGATCTATATATTTATCACTTTCTTCTAATTTGGCATTTCCAATGCACTACCCTATTTCTCAGCCTATAATTCTCTCAATATATCTTGTAGCCCAACTTTCTGACTCCTCTCAAACCAATTTCTACTACTCTTTGCAATGCACTACCCGATCTCTCACCCTATACATCTATCAATATATCCTCTACTTCTCTTCCAGGGGATCCTCATCAATAGTCATAAGCACTGAATATTCCCGCCCATGTGCGGGGACCCCGGAAATAATAAAATTATATATGTAAAAAACATACATATATACAGCTCTGTATATGTATAAACATATATCATTTTTTCCAAGCAAATGCAGCCCCTATAAAAGAAGGCTAGGCAATGTATAAATACACATCCAATAATACATATAGGTATAATAAAACACCTAAATCTTTTTTTTTTTTTTTTTTTTTTTTAATGAGGTAAACACTCATGAGAAAGCAAAAAAGAGACAACTGTGGGAAACACAGATCTACAACACATTGCTAGCCTGCAGGCTGCATTGCAATACAATATCATAGAGACTGAAAAGCCCTGTATAGGTAAAAACTGGCACCGTGCCTTTAAGGCAGCCCTGGCTTCCATATCCCATCATGCCTCAGGGGTGACAGTTAGGTCAGTTGTTCTTTCCGGCTCCTTCAGTCAGGACCCTGGAATTCAGCTCTCTTCTTTTTTGACTCTTTAGTCAAGAATTATTACAACTTAAAGATTTTTTTGGGACTTCTTCTTATAACATCTGAGAGGAAGTTGGTATCCTGTGTTTTTCTGACTGATTTTGTTGCTGTTTTGTCAGAAAAATGCCTTCTTTATTTGTTCCATGTCCATCTTGTGGAAAAAAGAAGGCTGCTTCAGACACACATGAGGTGTGTATTATCTGTCTGCCGGACTCTCACTCTCCAGCAACATGCCATCATTGTGAAGACCTTTCCAAAAGGACTTTAAAGGAGAGGGAGAGGATTAGACTGTACGGCTTAGCAGAACGGTCGACGTCGAAGCAGTTGGTCCCTGTTTGCTCCCCATCGACGTCGGGCTCGGCGTCGAAGACTCCAGCGGCGGGATTGTCGCTGAGAGGTGAGGAGTCAAGGGGAAGTCATGCTGCAAAGAGAAAGTCATCGTCGCCTTTAGATTCAGCGTCGAAGCGGATGCGTTCGGCGTCTAAAAGATCGGCGTCGAGGACTCGGCGCCACAGTTCAACGTCGATAAAGCATCTGTCGACGTCAAGAGAGGATCGATCGACGTCTGCACAGAGATATCGTTCGTCGTCGAAGGAAAGACATCGTTCGACGTCGAGGTCGGCGAGACATCAGTCGACGTCGCAAGAAGTATGTAGGCGATCTACACCACAGTCAACGTCGAGACCAAGATCGCCGTCAAGATCAAGATCGCCGTCTAGGAAACATCGTTCGTCGGCGAAGAGGCTTTCGACGTCGTCGGAGCATTCGATGTCGAGGCAGAAGTCTCCGTCAAGAACGACGTCGAGGCAGGCGCCTCCGTCGGAGTCGACGTCGAGGCAGACGCCTCCGTCAAGGCCGACGTCGAGGCAGGAGCCTCCGTCGGAGTCGACGTCGAGGCAGGCGCCTCCGTCAAGACCGACGTCGAGGCAGGGGCCTCCGTCGGAGTCGACGTCGAGGCAGGTGCCTCCGTCCTCACGGGTCTCCAAAGCTTTGGAGAGGTACATAAAGCCTCCGTCGAAGATAATCTCGACGTCGAGACAAGAAGCTCTGAGCCTCGAGGATTCGAGTCCAAGATCTCCGGTGATAGGCCTATCACCGTCGAGGCAGCCCTCTGCTGAGGGTACGCAGGAGGTGTCACATGTTCGCCTCACGATTCGACCAGTCTCAAGGCGAAAATCTCCTCATAGACTGATATATACAACTCCTGAGTCACCGCGTCCTATAGCTATCTCGCCTTCAGGATCAGAGGGCTCAGGTTCAAGATCCGAATCACCAGAGCTTGTGCATCAATCTCCAGTACCTGCAAGAGAGGAAAGTTCGCAGGAGGAGGACAATGCGGTACCTCAAAGTCCCGTAAGGGAGATGCCTCAGGACTCTGCTATGCCCGACGCAATAAGGGCATCGCTAACAAGATTAAGGGGCAGGGAATTCCCAGCGAGACCAATCAGACCAAGTTCTCGGGGAAGAGAATCTCGA
The DNA here is from genome assembly GCF_964204655.1 of Triturus cristatus. Classification (NCBI taxonomy): domain Eukaryota; kingdom Metazoa; phylum Chordata; class Amphibia; order Caudata; family Salamandridae; genus Triturus; species Triturus cristatus. The sequence goes on from NC_140584.1 coordinate 352,521,507, forward strand.
GGTCACTCTCGAACACCAAGAAGGCGATCCAGGTCTTCCTCCCGCAGAAGAGAGTCGACCAGATCAGAGAAAAGGCGCCGTAGAACCCCTTCTACCTCCCCTTCTTCCAGATCATCCAAAAGGGATTATTCACCGACACTCTCGGAGACGCAACCCTCTCGGGTATCTCCGGTAGATGATATTTCTACGTTTCAGGAAGTGTTGTGTAGAGGAGCTACAAAATTAAATATCCCTATGCCGGTTCAGGAGACCACTTCATCCATAATCTTTGAAACTCTTCATGAACGCTCAGTGTCACGCCCGTTATTGCCATTAGTCCCTGGTTTGTTGCAACCAGTAATGGATATTTTTCTCACACCAGCAACCACCAAAACGGCGCCGGCGAGGATTCTAAAAAAGTACCGTCCAGCTCCGGAGGATCCTCTATTCCTAAAATCAGATCCTCCACCGGACTCTCATCACCGCCGCTGCCAGGAAGACACATGCAGTAGCTGGGTCTTCAACGGTGCCACCAGATAAGGACAGTAAGACACAAGACTCCTGGGGGAGAAAAGTTTGCGGCTCAGCATCCTCAAGCTTAAAGGTGGCCAGTGCCTCAGCGCTTCTGGGGCGCTATGATAGATCATTATGGGACTCTCTTCAGAGGTTCATTGACAAAGTTCCATCAGAGGACAGACGGGACTTTGAAGAAATTTTGCATGAGGGAAGTCTGGTTTCTAACCAGATCATAAGTGCAGCGGCGGACGGGGCAACACTGGCAGCGCATGAATATGCACACGGAGTCACAGCCAGAAGATCATCTTGGCTTAGATTGACGGCCTTGAAACCGGAAGCGCAGGCAAGAATATTAAATCTGCCTTTCTCCGGTAGTTCTCTTTTTGGGTCCCATGCAGATGAAGAAATGGCCCGTATGAAGGCAGAGCTGGAGACCATGAAAGCCGTCGGGCTTGAAAAGAGAAAAGAGTTTCGACGCCGCAAGGGAAATGACATGCGCAATTACCAACAGAGGGTTCAAACCCCTCATTGGCAAAAGAACCAGGACCAGCAAGGTCAAAAGAAACAGCAATACCAGTCCCGCAAGCCATCCAGGGGACGGGGTAACAACAGGCAGTCTAATGCTGGAAACAAAGCTCCGGGGAAGCAATCAGAAGCCGCTTCCTCCGATGCTGTCCACCGCTCCGGTGGGAGGAAGTGTTGCACATCATCTTCCAGAGTGGCAGTCCATCACAAAGGACAAGTGGGTCCTGCATATACTGCGTCATGGGTACTCGCTTTGTTTCAGAAGTCACCCCCCATCGATTCCTCCTGTCAATTCATCCCAGCATCTGAAGCAGCTCAGAGAAGAGGTAGCGACGCTTCTACTCAAATCTGCAATAGAAAAGGTACCCAAAAACCAAAGAGGAAAGGGAGTTTACTCCAGATACTTTCTCATTCAAAAGAGGAGTGTGAAGGCAGAGTTCAGACCCATTTTAGACCTACGGATACTGAACAAACACATAAGAAAGGAAAAATTTCGCATGCTGGCGCTCCACCAAATATATCCTCTTCTCCGGATGGGCGATTGGATGTGTTCGCTGGACCTTCAGGACGCATATTTCCATATTCCCATCCTACGGAATCATCGAAAATTTCTCAGGTTTGTGGTAGGCAACTCTCACTATCAGTTCAAAGTCCTCCCATTTGGCCTAAAGTCAGCTCCTCGAGTATTCACAAAATGCGTGGCAGTAGTAGCGGCTGCTCTGAGGCGCGCAGGAGTCTTCGTCTATCCCTACCCAGACGACTGGCTAATAAAGGGCTCATCGCCTCAGAATGTGCGATCACAGCTGTCGCTGTGCCTGAACTTATGTCGCAAGTTGGGTCTCAGAGTGAATGCCAAAAAGTCCAATTTTTCACCAACACAGAGGATCCACTACCTGGGTGCAACTATAGACTCCGTAGTAGGAAAAGTGTTTCCTTCGGAGGAAAGACAGTCATCCATTATTCTAAAAGGCAGACAGATTATAACCAGCAATCTGTCGTCGGCAAGGCAAATCTCATCTCTGCTAGGGGCCATGGCATCCTGCATCTTCCTAGTGCCCAATGCCAGGCTAAGGATGCGTCCTCTCCAGCAAGATCTCGAGGACCAATGGGATCAAAGGAACTCCCTGTGGGAAGAAAAGGTTTGCCTCTCCTCTGCAGCCAAACAGTCAGTCAAGTGGTGGCTGAAGCCAAGGAATCTACAAGTGGGGATCCCCTTCCATCAAGAGCCCCCAACTCAGACCTTAATCACCAACGCATCCCTTCAGGGTTGGGGTGCGCATTTTGGGACTCTACAAACTCGGGGACAGTGGTCCAGCAGCGAGCAGTTGTACCACATCAACATGCTGGAGCTCAGGGCAGTCCACCTAGCCCTCAAAGCGTTCCTGCCTGCGATCACGACGAGTACCATTCTAGTGCAGACGGACAATACCACCACAATGTACTACCTGAACAAGCAGGGGGGTACTCGATCCAGAACGCTCTCGCTGGAAGCTCAGTCCCTGTGGCACTGGATCCTAGCAAGGAACATCTCATTGAAAGCGGTGCACCTACCAGGAGAACTCAACGTGCAAGCGGACTTACTCAGTCGGCATTTTCAAGAACCAGAGGACTGGGTACTAAACGACGAGGTATTAGAAGACCTCTTCGGGGAATGGGGGCGTCCGCAAGTGGACCTCTTCGCGGACGAGCAAATCACAAAATGCCGAGGCTTCGCCTCAAGATACCATCGACCAGGATCCCTAGGGAATGCCCTTTTGATCAATTGGTCAATGACATTTGTGTACGCTTTTCCGCCTCTCCCACTAATCCCCAAGGTGGTGACCAAGCTGCAGAATTCATCTGCCAAGATGATCCTCATAGCACCGGACTGGCAGTGGTGGTACACGGATCTCCTACACATGTCAATCCGCCCCCACAAGCGGCTGCCGTGCAGGCTGGACTTGTTGTCCAAGATGCGGGGGAAGATTTACCATCCCAGCCTTCCCTCGCTGAGCTTAACAGCATGGCTCCTGAAGTCCTCCAGTATGGCCATCTGAACCTCCCTCAAGAGTGTATGTCCATACTGAAGGAAGCCAGGAGGCCTTCGACAAGACACTCCTACTTCTGTAAGTGGAAAAGGTTTTATATATGGTGTGCTCAGCATCATTATGATCCCACTAAATGCCAGGAGGATGTAATTTTGCCCTATCTTCTACATTTAGCGAGGGCAGGGTTGAAATTTTCATCCATAAAGGTTCACCTAGCAGCCATAACAGCATACAGGCGTTCGCCTTCACAGCAGTCGTTTTTTAAAGTGCAGGCAGTGAAGGATTTCTTGCAAGGACTCAAAGTCTATCCCCCTGTTAGACCTCCCTCTCCTTCCTGGGAGCTAAACTCGGTTCTGTCAAAGCTCATGGGTTCTCCTTTTGAGCCTATTCATAAGGCTACCCTACAGCACCTCACATGGAAGACAGCATTTTTAATAGCCATCACTTCAGCACGGAGGGTCAGTGAGATACAGGCCCTCTGTTCTAAAGAGCCCTACACTATTTTTCATCTGAATAGGTTGCTGATGAGAACTCATCCTTCGTTCCTACCTAAGGTGGTATCGGAGTTTCATGTAAACCAAGCCATCTCCTTACCAACCTTTTTTCCCAACCCCTCCTCTCCGGCAGAGAGGGCGTTGCATTCTCTAGATGTCAAAAGGGTCCTAAAATTCTATCTAGATAGGACTAAGAATGTCAGGAGATCTGATCAATTGTTTGTGAACTATGGGGTTGTCCGTATGGGCTTTGCGGCTTCCAAACGTTCCATTGCTAGGTGGATTGTTTCAAGTATTACATTGGCCTACCAACTGGCTCAGAAACCATTGGGGGCGCGCCCTAGAGCGCATTCTACAAGAGGAAAAGCGGCTACCGCTGCTTTTCTCAATAATGTTCCACTCTCCGAGATCTGCAAGGCAGCCACTTGGAGATCTGTCCACACCTTTACCAGACACTATTGTCTGGATTCGGACACCAGAGCAGACACTCAAGTAGGACAAGCCTCCTTGAGGAATCTGTTCCAAAAGTAATCATTTTCATGATTCTTTTTTCTCCATGTATGGTACAATCTTTCTTTTTCATTTGCCTGCTGGTGGAAGGTGAGCTTGCTACTCTATTCAGTGCTTATGACTATTGATGAGGATCCCCTGGAAGAGAAGGGTAAGTTACTTACCTGTAATCCTAGTTCTCTTCCAGGGGTATCCTCATCAAAGTCATAAGCAACCCACCCACCTCCCCAGGCAAATGAGAAGAAGTGTATTATTCATTATGGAAAGGATTTATCTTTGTGTTTAGGACTACGGTCCCGCAAAGAACAACTGACCTAACTGTCACCCCTGAGGCATGATGGAATATGGAAGCCAGGGCTGCCTTAAAGGCACGGTGCCAGTTTTTACCTATACAGGGCTTTTCAGTCTCTATGGTATTGTATTGCAATGCAGCCTGCAGGCTAGCAATGTGTTGTAGATCTGTGTTTCCCACAGTTGTCTCTTTTTTGCTTTCTCATGAGTGTTTACCTCATTAAAAAAAAAAAAAAAAAGAGATTTAGGTGTTTTATTATACCTATATGTATTATTGGATGTGTATTTATACATTGCCTAGCCTTCTTTTATAGGGGCTGCATTTGCTTGGAAAAAATGATGTATGTTTATACATATACAGAGCTGTATATATGTATGTTTTTTACATATATAATTTTATTATTTCCGGGGTCCCCGCACATGGGCGGGAATATTCAGTGCTTATGACTTTGATGAGGATACCCCTGGAAGAGAACTAGGATTACAGGTAAGTAACTTACCTATCCACTCTCTCATTTATCCCAAACCCCATACCACTACTATGATCCCCAAAATAACCCTTTCTAGACTCTCTCCTACTCTACCCCTCCTTGCATCATCTGACACCTCTTTAACTATACCGATCCCCCAAAACAAACCTCAACTCTTCCATCTGACTCTTCCTCTCCAAAAACCCTTTTTACTCATCCAAAAGCCTCCTCCTACTGCTATGACCTAAAAAAAAAATCCATCACTCTTCTATCCCTCCACTATCATTTTCAATCAAAATAACCGACGGACATGTTCACTTTTCAAATTCCCTATTCCACTATACTAACTCACCACTAATCCTTTATGGGTTCTAGAGTAGCGTGCTGCTCACCAATAAAGCTTTTCAACACCCCATCAGGGTTACAAGCGCTATATAAATGCAAACCTTTTTCCCTTTTCTTCCCCTCCCCAACCCTTCTCAATCCAAATAACTGACTAACATATCCACCACTCAAATTAATTTCATGGTTCACCATACTAATTCAACTCTAATCCTTATGGGTTCCAGAGTAGCATGCTACTCTCCAAAAAAGCGCTTCAAACCCCCATCAGGGGTAGCAAGCGCTATATAAATACAAACCTCTTTCCCTCTTCTATCCCGCCACTAACCCTTCTCTATCCAAATAACTGAATAACATATCCCCCACTCAAACTACTTCATATTTCACTATACTAATTTTGAACACTAATCCTTTATGGGCTCCGGATTAGCGTGCTACACGCCAGAAAAGCGCTTCAACACCCATCAGGGGTAACCGGTGCTATATGAATGTAAACCTTTCTTTCCCTTCTATCCTTCCGCTATCCTTCTCACTCCAAATAACTGACTAATATCCACCACTCAAATTACTTTCATATTTCACGGCTAATCCTTTATGGGTTTCCGGAGTAGCGTGCTTCAACACCCCATCAGGGTTAACAGGCGCTAATATAAATACAAACCTTTTTTTCTCTTCAATCCTCCCGAATCCAAATAACGGACTAACCTATCCACCACTTAAAATTTACTTGCATGTTGTCACTCTACTAATTCAACACTAATCCTCTATGGGTCCCGGAGTAGCGTGCTAAATGCCGAAAAAAGCACTTTGACGCCTCGTCGGGAATAGTAAGCGCTATACAAATGCAATTACAACACAATACAATAGGCTTCTTCAGTGGGATGTTACTTAATACAGACATTTAACTCCTTGCATCCTGCTTTTTGTTAAACACGTTTTAACTACAAGTGCTCATGGAAAAAACGTCATGGCATAAAATGCTTGCAGAGTAATATCCTGTTTATTATTGTTGAATGAGGACGGAGGACATCATAACCATTCAAGGCTTTGCTTTTTGTGAGTTATGGCAATCCCCAGACTCATCAGTGATAATATATACAATAGTACAATCTGCGCATCTGCATGTTTACTATATAATTCACTAGTTCTGAGTTTAGTTTGTTACTCTGTGATTTTTGTTTGTGTGTGTGTGTGTATATTTTGCAAACTCCGTTTGCATTCCTATGCCACCTATGTCAGTGACGGAGCACGGACCACGTTTTTGGTGCATCAGTGGAAGTCTTTATTAAACTCCTCCAACGCCTGCCATCATGACTCGTTTTGAGCCCCAAGGCCCTCGATCACATGGCGTGTGTGTGTATGTATGTATGTATATGTATATCACTGAAAAAACCATAGGTTTCACACATGTTATAGTTAGCTGGACATTTTACTGATGAAAAAACCAATGAAATTCCCCCGTTATAGTTACTGTAGGCAACTATAACTCACGCGACCGTAATCCTCTGCTGATGCTAATACTGTATTTAGACACTTATTTGCCCATGTCTTCTTCCATTAAATTTTAGCTATACATATATTACAAATATTTTTTTTTCATAAAGACACATGTCCTCAGCAAAGGATTACGGTCGCGTGAGTTATAGTTGCCTACAGTAACTATAACGGGGGAATTTCATTGGTTTTTTATCAGTAAAATGTCCAGCTAACTATAACATGTGTGAAACCTATGGTTTTTTCAGTGAATTTGCAAGGTTTTTTAAATGCTAATTCCTAACTATAACGTGTGTGAAACCTATGGTTTTTTCAGTGAATTTGTACGGTTTTTTAAATGCTAAGTTACTTTACGCCATTTGTGGCGTGCGCGCCCACTTAACGCAGTTCGTTCCGTGCGCGCACGGTGCGCTTCGCGCACCGTGCGCACACAGTGAGCACGCGGTGCGCTTCGCGAACCGCGTGCCCACGTTACGCTACATGGGCCATGAACGCACGATGCGCTTCGCGCACCGTGCGCACATGGAGGACATATGATGAGCATCGCTGTGATAGGTAAAATATATGTTAGGTTTAGCGTAAATAAGCCATGAACAAAAGGTGCGCTTCGGGCACCTTTTGCACACGGGGCGGGGAGAATGTGGATAATTTTTTTTTTTTTTTTTTTTATTTCTTACCGTACGCGTCCGGTAAGCGTAATCGGCGAAATTAGCGAAAAAATTAAAATTGCCTTTTTTCACTTGGGGGATCGTTGGGGACTCCCTGGACATGGCTAGGTGCTTGGGAGCTGTCTAAACAGCCCCTTTACATGTTTTGGGACTTTGTTTTTCAACCCCCTGTCAGAGTGCGAGAGAGAAAATGGCGGCCGCCGCTTCCTGGTTTCGACCGATTCGAATGTTTACTAAGATCTAAGGGCCAATCAGAATCGCGCTCGCGCACGTCACCGTACGCGTACGGTAAGCGCACGGTAAGCGCACCGTAAGCTGCCGCAGATATATATATTGATTTAAAGGCTATTTTCTCAGAATCTACTGAACAGATTTACACCAAACCTACAAAAGGCACTTCCTTGACCTGAGGACTACCTCTCTGCCAAATTTCAAGTAATTCTGTTCAGCCGTTCGGGCTGTAGCTGTGTCTAAAGGTCCTATGGAAAAATGCATGGGAAAAACGCGTTTGGGACCCCCCTTTTATCTCAGCCCCCGCTTGACGAATCCCCCCGAGACTTTCAGGGTAGGAGCGGAGCGTAGCGCCCCACCCGAGGATTCGTCAACCGGCGCCAAAGTTATTCAAAATAGAATGTTGCGGATTTCCTATGGAAACGTGGTCCTAACTATAACTATCTACTGGCGACCGCCAGTAGATATATATATATATATATATATATATATATATTATCTCTCCGCATACTCCATTCAGTCCCTCGAACATCTCGGGTTACTGCAGGAAACAGAGGAGCTCGGACCACAAGTAGGTGCAAAGAAGTTTATTCCAGCCTGATATCATACACCTTCAGCATGACACGTTTCGATCCCGTGGGATCTTGTTCACATGATATATATATATATATATATATATATATATATATATTACCTACTGGCGATAGCCAGTAGGTAGTTATAGTTAGGACCACGTTTCCATAGGAAAACCTCAACATTCTATTTTGAATAACTTTGGCGCCGGTCGACGAATCCTCGCAAATTTCTCAAAATAGGTGGGGCGCTCCGCTCCTACCCTGAAAGTCTCGGGGGGATTCGTCAAGCGGGGGCTGAGATAAAAGGGGGGTCCCAAAACGCGTTTTTCCCATGCATTTTTCCATAGGACCTTTAGAACGAGCTACAGCCCGAATGGCTGAACAGAATTACTCAAAATTTGGCAGAGAGGTAGTCCCTAGGTCAAGGAAGTGCCTTTTGTAGGTTTGGTGTAAATCTGTTCAGTAGATTCTGAGAAAATAGCCTTTAAATCAATATATATATCTGAGCCAGCTTACGGTACGCTTACCGTACGCTTACGGTAAGCGTACGGTGGCGTGCGCGAGCGCGATTCTGATTGGCTCTTAGATCTTAGTAAACATTCGAATCGGCCGAAACCAGGAAGCGGCGGCCGCCATTTTGTCTCTCGCACTGAGAGAGATTTTTAAAATCGGAAGCCCAAAAACATGTAAAGGGGCTGTTTTGACAACTCCCTCCCACATAGTCATGTGGAGGGAGTCCCCAAACATCCCCCAAGTGCAAAAACGGTTTTATTTTTTTTTCGGCAATTTCGCGGGGTACGCTTACCGTACGCTTACGGTAAGCGTACGGTAAAAAAATAAAAATAAAAAAAACACTATCCACACTTACCCCACCCCCTGTGCTTTTGGTGGCCGAAGGCCACCAAATGTGCTGGGCTTATTACAATGGAAAAAAACACTATCCACACTTACCCCACCCCCTGTGCTTTTGGTGGCCGTAGGCCACCAAATGTACAGGGCTTATTATAAGGGAAAAAAACTTAGCATTTAAAAAACCGTACTAATTCACTGAAAAAACCATAGGTTTCACACACGTTATAGTTAGGAATTAGCATTTAAAAAACCTTGCAAATTCACTGAAAAAACCATAGGTTTCACACGTTATAGTTAGTGGAAATTTTACTGATAAAAAACCAATGAAATTGCCCCGTTATAGTTAGCGCAGGCAACTATAACTCACGCGACCGCAATCCTCTGCTGATGACATATGTGTCTTTATGAAAAAAAAATATTTGTAATATATGTATAGCTAAAAATGTATGGAAGAAGACATGGGAAAATAAGTGTCTAAATACAGTATTAGCATCAGCAGAGGATTGCGGTCGCGTGAGTTATAGTTGCCTGCGCTAACTATAACGGGGCAATTTCATTGGTTTTTTATCAGTAAAATTTCCACTAACTATAACATGTGTGAAACCTATGGTTTTTTCAGTGAATATATATATATATATATATATATATATATATATATATATATATATATATATATATATATATATATATATATATATATATATATATATATATAAAAAAATGTTACAGGGAAGTTATAGTTAGGCTAGGGTTTCACTTGTACAAAACCAGTGAAATTCAGCAGTTCTAGTTAGATTAGCTAACTAGAACCCGTCCTCCCCCCAATGCACTGCTTATGACCTTGCATTACATCACATCACTCATGACCTGGTCAGTAACACCACTGATGACATCGCTGGTGACATCTCAAATAATATCACTGACATCATCTGGTGACCAAGTATTTTTAAACAGTTTGAGTGTTAAGTATATATACCAAGGTGTATTGGTGAATCAGTGGATGAATCAATGCCTGTATGGATGATTCAGTGACTGACTGTATATGTGAATGATTAGGTGTCTCAGTGAATTTATGGGTGAGTGACTGGTTGTGTAAATGTCTGTATCAGTCTGTCAGTTGGTGGTTAAGTGGCTGTGTGAGTGGTTATGTGAGTGGCTGTATTGGTGAGTGATTGAGTACTTGTATGGCTGTCTGAGTGTGTGGGTGGGTTGGGGGTGTGGGACTGCCTGTATGGATGAGCGAGTGGGTGAGTCAGTGCGTGTGTGAGTGGCTGTGGGAGTGTATATGGCTGTGTGGGTGAGTAAGTGGATGTGTCATTGGTATATGGGCAAGTAAATGGATGTGTCAGTGGTAAATGGGTATTTGAAAGGCAGCATAGGTGAGTGATGGGGTATACGAGTGTCTGTATGAGTGAGTGAATGTGAGTGTCTGCATGGGTGAGTGGGTCAGTGACTGTGTAGGTGAGTGAGTTTGTGTTGGTATCTGTATGAGTAAGTGAGTGGTTGTGTATCCTAGGATCAGGCAAATTTCTTTTAATGGCACAGAGTACACCTTTCTTCCAAGGGAAGTAAACAAACTGTCTCCGGCCGGGTGTTGTTTTCTCACCATTAGGATTGCGTATTGCAGCTATGGGTGCTATTCCCCCCCTTAGGAAAGGCGGTGTCCTGTTTGTCAAGCATTTCACCCACACAAAGATTTCGCAATATCGTTACTGGACGGCTACCAATATCCGGGGAAGGGTGCGTTCAAGAAGGGGTGATGGGGACCATCTGCGTACTTTCTCTAACGAAATAGTGTATTCTATTCCTATCTTTGACAATCCGTGATACATGTAGGGGAACCTCAGGAGTTGGTATCATTTTGGTACTGGAGTCGCACCACAACTTGTTCACCCATGGCGGTATTATGTCATCAGAAGTAGTCAGATACAACCCCTCTAGTGCTCCTAAAAGAAATTCCAAAATCATATTTTGCCTGTACTGGTCAAATTGCCCAATTGTTTCCTGCATATCAGGAAAATATATTACATCATCCTTCATCCAATTTTCAGACATTGCTCCCACTACATCTTTCTGGTTGCCCTTTGGACCGAAGACTCCGTTTAGTCTCTGTGATATTTGTGTCTGAGATCGGAGGAGGGCCAATAGGAGGGACGGGGACTTTGGCATTCGCTGTAGTGCGGTCATAGAGTGGTGGTGGAGCAGTCTGTCTACTATCCAGCAAATATTCCAAAACCTCATCATCCTAAGACTAAGTTAAAACAAGCATTGGCATAGTCAATAGGTCTCGCCTTTGGGACCTTATAAGTGTTTAGCTAAGCAACAGTTGCATAACTAAATACTTATAAGGTCCCAAAAGCTAGACCTATTGGCTATGCAAGCAGCCGTGCGGCCGCGAAAGGGAAAGTGATCGTCATCGTGATCACGATCAAACATCAAGTGAAAGTAATTGCGGTAAAGCGCGCGCCCGCGCACATGCACTGTAGCTCTATGCTGGCCTGGTAGCACTTTTTGGAGCCCTCTCAATAAGTCTGGCCAGACCAGCACATGCGCTGGGTCAGGCGAGACCTAAAAATGTAAGTCTTGGGTGGGATAACATTTATTTATTTTCATAGTATTTTCTCTCGTTTATGTAAAGCTGCCATGGTCTTTGTAAGATCTAATTATCTAGCTTTGTCAATAACACTTTTCTGTTTTTCCTTATTTCGGTCTTTCTGTTCCCTTTCAAACATGGCCTGCCTGGCTTTTTTCTGAAACAAACATTGCTGCAAATATTCAAATTTTCATTTCCTTGCGCCTATTTATGCCAAATATCAGAGAACAAAACAGCCTCATAGCCAAATTTTGTCGTCATGTCCCATGCAGGACTATTTTCATCTGGCGAAGGTTGTCTCTGTAGGTTGTCTCTGTTCCAAGAAGGACCGAGAACAACACCCAAAACGTTTAGTTAATTAGCTAAATCTTGGCATCATGTAATTCTATACAGATGGTCTTCAACCAAGGTCAAACAAACAAGCAAATCTTTACTAAGTCTTGAGGACTTAAAAATATTAAATAGTGAAGACCCAAACAAACCAAGTTAGTTATAAACATACTCTAGTCGGAACAAACCCACCTGATGAGATCGGTCGATGTTCTCTGACCGACTACCCACAATCAAGACCAATGCATCACCTCCGGACAGGTCCGGTTCCACTGTCTGGAAGATCCCGTGCTCGAAGTCAGCTGTCGGAGACTTCGGATGCCAAGTAGAGAAACTATTCTCATCAATCATGGGCCCCTTGTGATAATCAGTCTAAGTCATCCAACCTTCGCTCTTCCAGGCGATGGACTGATGGATCATACCTTGAAGTGGCCACATGTTTGGGCACGAACTGTGGGGTCTGGGTTTCTTTACCCCCCCCCCCCCCACACCCCCCCCCTGGTCACATCAGCCATCAAATACAAAAAGACCGGGGCTGTCGGAGAGAGAACTTTGACACTCAGACTGGGCACAGTATGTCAGTCTGCTAGAGACTATTGCAGAGTGAGCTGCTTACAACTATTAAAACATGGTATATATTGATACAGCGTACAAATACATGGGCACATTTCCAGCTGGTTAGAACCTGGTACATGAGTGCTTGAGCACGGGCAAGAAAAGAATGTGCAGACATGAGCATATCTGTGTGAGGAATGTACAGAAATTGCACGACCTCGTCCTTAATTGAGGCGCCTGAAACATTGTCCCGTGATTACAAAACAGCAACTTTGCTTTTTATTGAATTACAACTTGTTGGTTTCGATAGTGCAAAGTAAATGACGTCCAGTAATACAAACTACATGACGCTATGCTAAGGCAGCAGCATTGCAGCTATGTGAAAACTACATACAGACTTTTGTATTCCCACAAAACCTACGTTCACTTAAGTGATGCAACTGACAGACCTCAAACCAATAGATCACAAACCGTACAAAAAAGACCAATAACAGTCCCCACTGAACAACAGGTGACAGCGACAAATATTGCAGCGACTACTTTTTTAGAACAAGAACATCAAGAAAAAAAGCGACCCAGAAGGGGAAAAAGAGAAAGAGCCTCCAAACACAAGGAGCACTACGATGCCCAAGAAAGACGAGAAGAAAACAATACTGAAGGACAGTTAGTCATAAACCTTTCTGATTATGAACTGAAATCACAAGAAACCAAACTTCTACAAAAAGGCACATTGATTGTGCCAACCACACAAACAGACCAATTGGAACTTGAAGTAAGTCTCTTCAAATTAATGAGAAAATTGCGCCCAAGACATTTCTTTGAAAATATTTTACCTGATCAAGGTCCAATAGAACCAGACCAACTACGGGGGCTAAAAACAACAAGCATTGGCATAGCCAATAGGTCTCTCCTTTGGGGCCTTATAAGTGTTTAGCCATGCAACAGTTGCCTAACTAAACACTTATAAGGTCCCAAAAGCGAGACCTATTGGCTATGCCAATGCTTGTTTTAACTGCTGCAATCTATTGAAGACTCACGGAGAACATCAAAGCGGCCGTGAAAGTGATCGCGATCAAACATCAAAGTGAAAGTAATCGCGGTAAAGCACGACGCGCCCGCGTACATGCACTGTAGCTCTAGGCTGGCCTGGTAGCACTTTTTGGAGGCCTCACAAAATGTCTCGCCAGATCAGCGCATGCGCTGGGTCAGGCGAGACCTAAAAAGTACATATCAAGCACCGATAAGTCACAAAACCTTGGATCTGTTTGAGAATTTGGTTAACAAGACCTATCAAAACTTAATTACAACAAAAAAATCACCAAGAATATCACACAGAAGGATCAGGATACATTAAAAAAGTTAGCCAATAACAGGGAAATCAAATGCTCAAAAGCTGATAAAGGGGGAGCATTGGTAATAGTGAATTCATCAATATATGAGGCGAAAGTAATGGAACATGTCTGACACTACAACATGCATGAAACTAGAGGAAAATCCACCAACACAGTTCGCCAGCATACTAAAGGACATTGTTCAAAAAGCGTATGATACAGGAGTGATCAGTGAGAAAACAAAGACTTTTCTTTTGAAACCAAATCCTAAAAGTCCTACACTGTGTATATGGTTCTGAAGATCCATAAAAATCTGAAAGATCCACCACTTAGACCGATAGTATCTACACTTGGTAGTTTACATGAACCTGTAGGCCAATTCTTGGACAAATACTTGCAACCTAGCGTAAAGAAAAGGAGAACATATGTGAAGGATACTGCAGACTTCATATTGAAACTACAAAGTATCAAGATCAATAAAAAAGAGAAGATGATTTTGTGTACAGCTTATATAAAATCCTTATACACGTCAATTCCTAATCTTCAAGGTATTGAAGCTATAGAACCAGCTCTAACAAAGAGTTAGAACCATCGATGCAAGTATTTCTGATGGAGTTGATGTATTTTACTCTATACCAGAGTTATTTTAAATGGAAAGACTGGTATCTTCAATTAATGGGTACATCCATGGGCAATTGTGCTGCGCCTGTATATGCTAATATCTTTATGCAAAAGTTTGAGGAAGACCACATATTACCCAAACCAGAATGGCAGGATAACATTAGGTTATTTTTGCGATATATTGACGATATTTTTATCCCATGGAAAGGAACACAAAATGATCTAAAGAAGGCACCATATATGACCGAATACAATTCATGTCGGAAATATCAGAAAGCAGGATAACTTTCTTATACGTGGAAATCACTTTAACCAACAAAGGTTTAGAAACTGATATATTTCGAAAAAGACAGATAAAAATAACATGCTACATTACAGCAGCTTTCACCAAGCTTCTTTAAAAGAGCATCTACCAACATCGCAGATGTTAAGAGTAAAAAGAATTAACATCAGATCCGGAAAAATTGAGAAAAGAATAAATGAAATGGCAAAAAGATTCCTGGATAGAGGATATCCGGAACCCATTGTAGAGCGGGCTAAACAGTGCTCCCTTTCAACTTCAAGAACGGACCTTTTGAAAAATACTATTAAACCAATAAACACCAGAATGGTGATAGTATCAAGATTTTCTAATCTAAGCAGCAGCTTTAAGAGAATTATCAACCACCATTGGCCAATGTTGGGGTTAGAACCAGATTTCAAATCTATGTTCGTACAGCTACCTATGTTCGCATACACCAGGAGTAAAAATTTTGGAGAAATCCTCAATCAAACTAATTACTCCATAAATAGCTAAAGGAACTAGACCATGCATGAACTGTAATAATTGTAATAACATCATAAAAGGAACCAGTATACCACACACGATGAAGGGATACAACATCAAACTACGCACCTTTGCCCCATGTGATACAACTAACGTCATATACCTTTTAAAATGCCCATGTGGCAAAGTTTATGTGGGAATGACTGAGCGAAAAATTAAGACGCGGCTAAATGAACATAAATCTAACATAAGAACAAAGAACATGAAATCAGTGGCTGCTACGCATTTCATGGAACAGCACAATATATCGCAACTAAAATTCCTAATATTGGAAACCGTCCAAAAGTTGGAAGGAAGAGACAACAATAAACATCTTTTGCGACGAGAACTTCTGGATCATGAAGCTGCAATCATACAAGCCATATGGGCTCCATGATCGTATTGAATATGCATGTTATCTTTAATGTAGAAAGGACATTTCATGTCCTCCCGAGTTCTGTTTGCTGGTACCTTTTATATGTTGATTGAACGATCTAAATACAGTCCCGCTTGATTTCATGAGATAATAATATTGCTTTGCTACACTTGAACACGTATACATGGCCGCCATCGTATATAAATAGTCCATCATCTATGCCTAGTAGTTCAGGACATTACACACTAGAGTAGTCCGTTTTCAATAGTAATTACACCTTGCATGAACTCGTTGAGCAGCGAGTAGAAATTAGAACAGTCAGTTTTTTTACATTTACCAAGCTTCACTGAAACCTTGGCAACCGCGAATGACGTGCAGACATCTGATTCGGTATAAGAACCAATCAGCACTATGGGTTCCCCAAACACGAAAATGCAGACGTCTAATACTACGCGCGAACGTGACAAAGGAGACGCCGGTATCTGACAGCCTACAGAAAAACTAGTAAGATGATTTTTCGGCGATTATATAAGCTTGGTATAACGTTTAGATTACTCCCAGAATTCTAATCGCTGTCACTTCCATTTTAGGACAGCGCAACATGTTGAACACTTAGTATCACGAGTAAACCATTTAAGCTCATGGGATTTGGACACAAGTGAACACGCGGATACTCTTGTCAAATCCACATATCACCACAATAACGTAACATGCACCTTATTACACTATAGGTCGACAGAAGCAATATTCGCGGGTATACCACAGGTTGATTAACTGTGAAATAGATTGTTTATGAATTTATATTAAAGTTAACAGTGTATATAAATATAATGTGACTATATCATGGCTGCTGATTGAAGTATATATAACTGGAATAACAGAATGCATAATATCTCACGAAAAGTATGTGTGCTACGATTTGTTTGTAGTGATGCTCCCTGAAGAAGGGCGAGTAGCCTGAAATGCATAGGAGCTACAAAGATGCAATGGTAAAAATTCAGGAAGCTTCATAATTGAAATGAAGAGAATTTCAATAAAATGAGAACGGAAGTAGAAATAAAGAAATATGTGAAAAATCAATTTTCTGTTGTGAAACTTTCTTAAGTCCTTGTATCATGAATACCGGAGTGCCCATGGGGATGCGGCCAACTTTGACAATATATGGGTAAACATTTGCCAAGGCGTAATTTACTCTCCAAAAGACTAAGCCATTTGATCTTCTGCAGTATGTGGAATGCAGGAGTAAAAGCAAAAACAGACGTTAAATTCTGCTGGAGGTGTCTAGAAAAAGCATGCATTCTCATGGAGCGCTGAATGAAGAAAAAAATGGCTCTGTTAATGTGAGCTATGGCAAGATACAAGTCAGACAATCAAGAGTTAAGAGACTGTGCTTCTGGGGAGGGATATACACAAGAGGAATACAAGCCATCAAACCTGAAGCAAGCAAATGAGGGGCAATAAAGCCAACCAGTAGTAAGCAATGGGCAGACTAAGCATATGCTTAGATTTTCGCAATGGGTCTGTCGCAACCAGCAAGCTTGTTCTGTGTGGTAGAAATGACCTATAAAAAAAATAAGACATATTTGGGTGCCGATTCCGATCCTGGAAAAACTGGGAGCGTTTTCTCCGTCCGACTCGTACCCGGGAAAAACACCTTACAAACCCGCAAGTACGATTCGTACAGAAACACCATTTCCGCACGAATCGTAAAAAACACCGACCGGCAAAAAAACACATCCAAATCTGACCCGGAACACCGCGTACGCGACATTCGCACGGAGTCAGGCAGCGTGCTACGGATCAGCAATTATGATTGGTACCCACAACACTTCGCACGGCAAACTTTTTACGGGACCCAAAAAGTGCCGGAAAAGCGAAGTACGCCGCGATGCATAACGAAAAGGGGGCCCGGTACGCACCGTACCCCCATCCCTACACGTCCGCACCGTACCCCAGCATCCCCCCCATGTCCGCACCGTACCCCCAGCCCCCCATGTCCGTACTGTACCCCCAACCCCCCCATGTCCGTACCGTACCCCCAGCCCCCCCATGTACGAGCCGTACCCCCAGCCCCCGTAGGGTGGTACGGAGCGTACCCCCCGTATGTACGGGGCGTACCCCCCCGTATGTACGGGACGGACCGTACCCCCGTATGTACAGGGCGTACCACCACCTCCCGTACCTATGGGGGTGGGGGTACGCTCTGTACCTACCCTACCCTACGGGGGGTGGGGGTACGCTCCGTACCTACCCTATGGGGGGTGGGGGTACGGTGCGTACATCGGGGGGGGCTGGGGGTGTTCGGCGCGTATGCGGGCACATGTTTGGACGTCGCCATACTCGCCATGGGAGTTCGCTCCGGACGGTGTTTTTTACATACGGTTGTGCATACGGACGGGACGGATCGTACTTGCGCGCTCGGACTTCAGTTTCCTGATTCGTACGTAAAAATGTCCGGGGACGTGTCGGACACTTTTTCCGACCCGAGGACGTGTCAGGGAATTTTCCCAATGCGATTTGTATGGATTTTTTTACATACGGATCATACTTGCCAGTTTGTACGGGACTTGTACGATTCGTACGTAAAAAAGTCCGGATATGATTCGTACGGGGAATATTTTTAACGGATCGGAATCGGCACCTTGGTGTTGCATAGTGGCAGAGATGTTCCAAATACTAAACTTACTTTACTGCAACTAAACGGAGGCAAAACAGAGAACATTGGTCTAGTGACTGGTGGCCTTTAAATCTCGGCCCCTGCCCAGTCCCAACTGGGAACTTAGGAATCCAAATGTATAGCCAATTATCAATGAAAAATCAGGTCCACAATGTAATTGTCACATCCATTGGCATCATGCGTAATTTACGCAAAGTCTTCCAATGGATTCCGATAGAAGCCAGAAAACCATTAGTCCAGGGACTGATCATCAAACGAATGGATTTTGGAAATGCCCTGCTGTCCTCAATAAATAAAGATCTTCTCTCCAGGCTTCAGGTTCTGCAGAACACCGCAGCCAGGCTTGTTCTCAACCTCCCGGCAAGATCCCCCTTGGCCCCTAATCTGAGATTCCTCCACTGGCTCCATGTCAGGAAGCAAATTCATTTTAAGACCCTTTGTTTAACACATAAAAATATGTACTGTAGAGGTCCGGGTTATTGGGCCAAAAAGCTAAGCTGGTACCAGCCTCGCAGGACTCTGAGATCCATATATAGATCACTTCTTACACCTCTCAGAACCCGCTCTCTGGAACAAACTGCCCCCGCATCTCTGCAACACCACTGATCATAACTGTTTTCGCAGAGAGCTGAAGACATGGCTGTTCAACAACTAACTAGTCCTCCCCTTCCAAGCGGACCCCCGAGCTGTCCGCAAGCACCATGAGACTTTCGGGTGATTTGTGCGCTTTATAAATGCCCCTTGATTTGATGATACTGCTGTTGAGTGTATTCGGGCATTAAACCTTTACAAAAGACGAGCTTTATTTGCCCATACAGGATTAATGCCCCTCATTTACGACTGTCGATGAGGCTTTTATCCGAAGCATTTAAAAAAAATATTGATGTTTAAATGTATTTCAGAAAGAGTGAAAAGAATGTTAATTTTTTTATTTTAATAAGGTTTTTTATTATTTGAACCAACATAGAAAAGAATGTACAAACAGTGGCTCCTGTGTTTTACCAACTGGGTAGGGCAGTGTCTTTTCGATAAGCTTTTGAAGGGTGTCCGTTAATGCATTGGGACCTCCCACCCTCACATATTTACCACCTTCCCTGTATTTGAACTGCCATCAAATTGAGAAGAAACTTGACTCTCGGATAATTCTAATATCCCTGGAATTGCTTCTACATAGGAGACTACAGTGCAAACAGTATCTCTAAAGCTTAAGGGTCAATTGTTGTTCCCCAAGACTCTGTCGATGAACTTGGTAGCCTGGCTTCTGAACGCTAGCAATTTAAGCACTTTCCACAAGGGTGTTTGGACATCTGGGGAGGGCAGGTGTATGCCAGAAGGTGGCTGAACTCTCATAGCGTATCTATTTGGCCAAGGCTGAGTTGCATTGTTCTCGCTAAATGTACATATTGCTGCCAATAGTGCTTATTTAAAACGTCCTTGACAAACTTTTTTTTTTAAAATTCAGTCCCATTTATAAATGAATTGCCTTGATGAATTAGTATTTCCTCCAATAAGGAGATCTTCTCCGGCATGGGAAATCTGGTGATCTAGAAATTAATGTGCCCTCCTTTGAAACAAGTTTATAAGTTTACCTTGCTGCATATATTTTGGAAGGTCACCTTCTGTGTAGCTATCACTTCACCAGGGTTAGACCAGCACTATTCTGTAGTGAGGCGTGTACAGTCCCTCAAGAGTAAATTTGTTATGCAAAATCATGCAAGATTCTTCCTAAAGGTTGGACTATTTCTCTTCCAATTTTTTCTAAAATTCTTCTTTTTCGGTAGATATATTTATATTCTCCGGACTACAAAATGGATTTAAAGTTGTGCCTGGATAAGGCTAGGAAGAGTCAACCATTTAGCTGCATTTTTAGGTCTCGCAGACCTAGCGCTGGAGCACGAATGCGCTCCTCGCTCTGCGAGGGCTTTGTCATCAATACGCTTTCCGAAGGGGACTTGAAGCCACGCCTCTTCTTCCCATTGTCTTGCGTCATAGTTCAGGCTAAACGCTGGCTTTCCATTGTAAAGGAGGATTCTTAGTCCCTCCTTGTTACCGCCCTGTCAATTTTTGGCCCGGCCCACCTGGACTGGATCCTTTACTTGTGGCGTGATACTGTCTCCTTTAATTACTGGGTGAGCACTTTTTTTGTCATTCCATCTGCGAAGCGTGATCGCACTCCGTTGTTCCATGCATTTTCGCACCCCCCTCCCCCCGCCTGCACTCAGTTGTCTGTGGATTTCTGATGGATACATCTGCCAGTGGATTCCTCACCTTGTGAATATCCCCTGCGCCAGCATTTCACGGAACTTTTTTCCCCCAGCACTCCACGCCGACGTGGACGACGTCATAATGCATCGGCTCCGCTCGCGACTCCGTATGACGTCACCGGAGCCATAAGAGAACCACGTTGGCGTGATGACGTCAGTTCCCTTTTTTCCGCGCTGTCGACGCGCAACGGTTTTTCCAGTACTCTCCTGCTTGTAGTTGTTGGGTGTTACTGTTTGTAAAATCTGTAATGTCTTCGACGAGGAAGTCGGGCTTTAAGCCCTGCAGGGAATGTGGGGGACATATGTCGATGACCATGAGGATTGCTTGTGGTAGCTTTCGTCTGACCACGATGTGTAAGATTGTGTATGCTGTAGGAGGATGAATCCGAAGGCATTGAAGGAAAGGAAAGCTAAGCTGTTTATGGCTAAGATCGGAAAGGAGAAGAGAGGGAGAAAGAAGAAGTCTAGGCCGGAGTCGTCGACTTCGAGGTCAATGAAGTCGAAGAAGCATCACAAAAAAAGAAAGCATTCTTCTCGACGTCGGTCCTCAAAGAACAGGAGATCGAAATCGGCTTCGCCTCGTCGACGTCGAAGTAAGGACTTGTCACCTTCTCCTTCCAAGTCTCCGGGAGGATCTCCTTCGCCGAAGCGGACTCCAGCGCGTTCACCGGCGCAGTCACCGGCGTCGTCTCCGGTTCCAGTGGAGTCGCCTGGTTCTAATGGTAGTCAGGAACAAAGGGAAGAGCCTCCTCCAGGGACTGAGGATTCTGCGGCTCCGGTGGAGGACACTGCGGCGCCGCTGCCAGGTACTCCGCAGAAGGATACAGGTTTGGCACCTTATCCACAGTTCCCGGTTCCAGGTGCTGATTTTTCGCATTTTTTAAACGCCATGTATGGAATCTTTAATCGGGCGGCCTTCTCATCCGGAGCACCGACTGGTCCCGTGAGTCGTATGGCGTATACGTTAGGGGTGCCGCACCATTACGCTCGGGCCCCCTTTATGCCCTTTCTGCCGATGGCGCCTTCGTGGCAGTTTCCGGCGCCGTCTGGCAATCCATCTCGGCTTCGTCAGGATAGACCTTCTTCGGAGCCTTCCTCAACGCCTTTGCCGACTTCCTCGGCGCCGCGTCCGGCGCCGCCAACTCCGTCTCTGGCGCCGCCGACTCCAACACCTCTGGCTCCACAGACGCCGCGGACGACGCAGGCTCCACGGATTCGATCAAGAAGGGAGGCCCAAAGGGTATTGGAAGACGGAAGGTATAGAGTGGAGGTAGAGGAAGGTGAAGTGGACACATCCTCTGATGAGTTTGAGGGGATACGAGAGGCTAGTCGCCTGGATAAGACCCCTGAGTGGGAGCACACTTCGTCTAGATCCTCTCCACCACAGGAATTGGGTCCCTACCATGTGGTTATTAAAAAGGCCGCAGAACTGTTGGACATGCAGCTACCCTCTGCGGAATAGAAGTCTAATTTATTGACCGAGGTGTTGCATTCACCCACTTCAACATCTGAGCCTTTGCTGCCTTTTAATGAGGCCATCTTGGAGCCTGTTTCGGATGTGCGGCGAAAACCATTTTCTTCTCCGGCAGTTTCCAGGCAGGTGGCGAGAAGGTACAGGGTGGCACCTGGAGATCCGGATTTTCTTTCAACGCACCCGTCTCCATAGAGCCTGGTTGTGCAGGCGTCCTGCTCAAAGCATGCTTCAGGGGCGTTCCCTCAGTCTCCTGCTGATAGGGATTCCAAAAAGGTTGACCAGGCGGCTAAGAAGACTTTTTCATCGGGAAGTATGGCGTTAAAGTCTACCAATGCCACGTGCTTGCTGGGTCGTTATGTGCATGCATTAATGGACTCAATGAAGTCTTTAGCCCCTAAGCTGCCGGATAATGATGAGGCGTCCTTCATGGAGGTGGTCGCAGATACTCAAGCTGCTGCTCGACAAGTTATCCAGTCGGGGCTTGATACAGCGGATTCAGTGGCGAGGATTATGGGCTCGTCTATAGCCACAAGAAGGCAGGCATGGCTCCGTTCATCTGGCTTCTCCACGGATGTTCAGGCTACATTGGTGGACTTAACGTTTGATGGACAGAAGGTATTTGGAGAGAAAGCTGACTCCGCTCTTCAAAGATTCAAGGACAGTAGGGTGACTGCTAAATCTTTAGGTCTGCAGGCGCCTGCTAAAGGATCTGGTTTTAAGAAATTTAGGGGTTTCGGAAGGTCTTCATTGCTGGTACGCCCTTCCCTTTCAGGAGTTTCCTCCCCCTTACCCTCCTTGCCAGGGTTATTGCTCAGAGGACCATCTGCTCCTTTTACAGAAGGAGGTTCTGGCTTTGTTGCAAAAAGGGGCGATAGAGGTGGTTCCGGAGCAGGAAAGGGGGTCAGGGATGCTACTCCCGGTATTTCCTGATTCCCAAAAAGGATGGCAGATTGCGTCCAATCCTGGATCTCAGAATCTTGAACTTTTACCTGAAACAGGAGAAATTCAAGATGCTGACCCTTGCGCAGGTTCTTCAAGCGTTGCAACGAGGAGACTGGATGGTGTCGCTCGACTTGCAGGACGCGTACTTCCATGTCCCAATCCTGAAGTCGCACAGGAAGTATCTCCGTTTTACGGTTCGGTCGCAACATTACCAGTTTGCGGTCCTCCCGTTTGGTCTTACTACTGCACCTCGAGTCTTCACAAAGGTGATGGCAGTGGTGGCTGCTCATCTCAGGAGGTCGGGGATTCCAGTTTTCCCCTACCTGGACGACTGGCTTCTGAAGGCAGAGTCCCCAGAGATGGTGCAACATCATCTGCAGGTAACATCTCAGCTGTTATTCGACTGGGGTTTTTCGATCAATGTGCCCAAATCTCACCTGGTGCCCTCTCAACGCAACCTGTTCATAGGGGCGGTACTGGTATTACTGTGTGTCGAGCATTTCCTCCTCCTCAAAGAATTCTCCACATTCAGGAGATGGTCCCTTTATTCCACAATGGAGCGGTTGTTCCAGTTCTGAAGGTCCTTCGCCTGCTCGGTCTGTTCGCTTCCTGCATTCGGTTGGTGTTGGAAACCGGGCAACCGGGTTAGCAGTCACCAGGTTCCCAGCACAAGGGTAGCTTGGCTCGAGCGGTCGGGGTCAGGCACCGTGCTAAGCGTGCTTCACACCCTCACAATAACCATGCGTTCATCCGTTCCAAAAACGACACTACACCGTAAAAATTATGAAAGAAAGTAGCTTGTCTTTATCTTTTTCTTTTAGTTGCAGGTTTCATGAAAATAAATACAATACAATAAGATTTTCCTCAAAAGAGCAGGTCAAATAAATAATGCCACAGTGGGGTTTCAATAAATAGGATCAGGTCATAAATAAACACGGAATAAATATAGGTGCAATAAATACAGAGGGCAATTAAATACTGTCAGACAATAAATACTATGCAGGAATAAATACAGTCAGACCATAAATAAAACGCCTTCAATAAATAATCTAAGCAATCAATAACATTTGCAAATCAGATCACATTTATGAGGTAGTCTGGTTTTACTATGCCCAAGTACAGCTTGTGGTCATTTGGATGACATGGGGGGGTTGTCCCACCTAGATTGGTCAAGGCTGGCCTGAACTGAGGTAGAATAAGGGTAACCTATGGATCTGGCTCCCCCACAATACACAACCCCTCACAGAGGTCACTACACCAGTCTCAGTTCACCTCTGGCACTCCCAGGCTGGTTCTAACACCCCTCTAGCCCCTAGAATGGTCTTTTAGGGCTCCACAGGGCCTCAGATGCCCTTTCTACCACTTACTGCCCTTTTCACGATGATCGGCTCCGCTCGGTGCCGGGTCGACGTCGCTGGACGGCTCCGGTTCGATGTCGCGTCGATCTGTTCCACTTGACGCCGCGTCGATGCCGTTTGGCGGTTCCGGTTCGATGTCGCTGGCCGGCCTTGGCTCGATGTCGCGTCGATCTGCTTTACTTGACGCCGGGTCGGTGCCGTGAGGCAGCTCCGGATCGATGTTGCTGGGCGGCCTTGGCTCGATGTCTTGTTCCGGCGTCACAGGGTCACGGTCTCCCCGCTTCCGGGTGTCTCCGGAGTGCGATCTCCACTCCCGACCTCCTGCGCTCTTCACCTCGACCTCAGGCGACTCCGGAGTGCGACCTCCACTCCCGACCTCCTGCGCGCTTCACCTCGGTTTCCGGCGACTCCTGAGGGCGGACTTCACTCCCCCGTCGACGCCTCACCTCGACCTCAGGTGACTTCTACTCGACCTCCGGTGTCTCTCCCCGACCTCCGTCGGCGCCCTCACTCGACCTCTAGCGGCTCCGGGTACGACGTCTGCCTTCTGTCAGCGCCGCTTCTCCACCTCGGGCTCCAGGTCTCCAGGCTACTCGACGTCTGGTCTCCAGGAGGATTCCACCAAACAGGTCAGGAACTTGCTGTTCTTCTCCTTTAAGGCCTGTTCCGGCTGTTCAGGTTCTTAAGATGATTTTCTGGTCTTTATCCCACACAGGGCACTAGGCTGGGCTTGGTCAGTAGGGACTAGCATCAAGGGTGGGTTTCTGGACCCCACTCCAAGCACTGGTTTCCACCCCTGCTGCCTCACTCCTTCCTCCTTCTGAATCTCTGTCCTCTCTCCTCTCTAGTCAGATGCCAACCCCCAACTGCCAACTGTCAACCTGAGATGGCTTCCCAACATTCTAAACTGCCTCCCTCTGTCCCAGGGTTCTAGAATGTTCTGGAAGGTACTAGTAGGTTCCAGTGATGTCACAGGTGACAATGGGTGGCCACCATTTTGTCTCAGGCCCTCAGACAGAAGTTCCAGGGGTAGGGAAAATGGCTCCCTGACCCTGCATCAACACTAAAAAGTCTGGTGGTTCCCAAAAAGGAAAAATTCTAACAGGGTTTGAGGCAAAAGTGGGACAAAATAAATAATGATGAGGAGGGACCACCCAAAGGGCTGACAGGTCTAACAGTTGGTCAGCCATGCACGCTGGCACATGAGGGCGCTCCAGTGCTGCCTCTGCAAGCAGTGGTATCAGCACAACGGAGATCTCAGGGAGTCGATCAGGATCTCCGGAGAAGCTGCAGCGGATCCATCTTGGTGGAGCGTGGAGGGCAATCTGTCTCAAGGAAAGCCCTTCCATCTGCCTCCATCGGTGGCCACAGTGATAACGGATGCCTCCACCTTAGGGTGGGGTGCACATCCGGGGGATCTGGAGATCAAGGGTCTTTGGTCTCCAGAGGAAAGGTTGCTTCACATCAACCTTCTGGAATTGCGGGCGATTCGTTTGGCGCTCAAGGCCTTCCTCCCTTCCCTTCGCGGTCAGTCGATTCAAGTCCTGACAGACAACACTACTGCGATGTGGTAGGTCAACAAGCAGGGAGGAGCGGGGTATCTTTGTCTATGCAGAGAAGCCTTACGTCTATGGTCCTGGGCTCAGGACCATCAGATTTGTCTGATGGCGAATCATCTGGCCGGGGTGCTGAACGTACGTGCGGACAGTCTCAGACGGCAGTTCTCCGCCGACCACGAGTGGAGGCTTCATCCGGAGGTGTTTCGCCTAGTCTTTCGGACGTGGGGAACTCCTCGGGTAGACCTGTTAGCCACCCGCGAGAAAGCGCACTGCCCGTCATTCTGCAGTCTCCAGTTTCCGATGCAGGGAGCGTTGGGGGACACGTTTCAGTTGAGTTGGGGCTCGCAACTCCTTTACGCGTTTCCTCCCATACCCTTGCTTCCTTGGGTTCTGAGGAAGTTTCGCCAAGACCGGGCCCGAGTCATATTGGTCGCCCCGGATTGGCCAAGAAGGGTGTGGTATACAGATCTTCTCCACCTCTCCTCGTGCCCTCTGCTCCGTCTCCCTCTGAGGGCAGACCTCCTCAGTCAGAGGGGCAGGTTATGTTATGTGGTGGATGTTATTTTATCGGCCAGGCGACACTCACTCCAAGTCCGTTTACTCATACAGGTGGTCTAAGTTTGTGAAATGGTGTGGAGAGAGGTCCATTGACCCTTTAAAAGCCCATCTTTCTAATGTGCTCCAGTTTGCTCTTTCCTTGGCTCAGCAGGGCTGTGCTGTGGCCACGGTCAAGGGCTATCTATCTGCCTTATCAGCTTTTCTATGCCTTCCTGATCAACCGTCACTGTTTAAATCTCCGGTTGTACTGAGGTTTATCAAGGGCCTTACAAACCTGTTTCCTCCCACTCCCTTTGTAATGCCACAGTGGGACCTCAATCTTGTCTTAACTTTTCTGATGGGGTCCCCGTTTGAGCCTCTTCATAGCTGTCCTTTGAGGCTGTTGTCCTTTAAGGTGGTCTTTCTTGTAGCCATAACCTCGGCAAGGAGGGTGAGTGAGCTTCAGGCTCTTAGTTCTGTTTTCCTGCCAAAAGTTGTTACTCTGTTTCATTTGGGGCAGTCTATTACTCTCCCTGTTTTTTATCCACCTCCTCATCCTTCCAAAGAGGAGGAAAGACTCCATCGCCTGGATCCAAAGAGGTCTGTGAGTTTTTAATTTCGACAGAACTAAAGACTTTCGTCTGGATGATCAGCTCTTCGTTGGCTATGTTGGTCATTCGAAAGGAAGAGCGGTGCACAAGCGCACTTTATCGAGATGGATCATCCTTACCATCAAGATCTGTTACGCCCTGGCTGGTAAGACTCCTCCTGAGGGTATTAGAGCTCATTCAACTAGAGCTAAATCATCTACATCTGCTTTGGCCCGGGGTGTTCCTGTGGCAGATATTTGTAAAGCCGCGACTTGGGCCTCCCTCCATACTTTCGCAAAGCATTATTGCTTGGAGTCTGAGATGAGGAGGGAGGGCCACTTCGCGCGCTCTGCAAGACTTTCTGGTATAGGAAGGTGGACACCCTCCTCCGGGAGTGGGGACTGCTGTGGGAATCTATTCACAAGGTG
Organism: Triturus cristatus; assembly: GCF_964204655.1. Lineage (NCBI taxonomy): Eukaryota > Metazoa > Chordata > Amphibia > Caudata > Salamandridae > Triturus > Triturus cristatus. Next base: position 352,548,921 of record NC_140584.1, read on the forward strand.
AGGAATCCACTGGCAGATGTATCCATCAGAAGAACAAGTTACTTACCTTCGGTAACGCTTTTTCTGGTGGATACAGTATCTGCCTGTGGATTCCTCACTGGCCCACCCGCCTCCCCGTTGTCCACCTTGGTATACCGTGAAAGAGGTGTGGTTTGAAATGTTGTTATACTTTCTTGTACATTTGTAGGAAATGCTTGGTTGTTTAGCATTCCTTTTCTTTGTATACTATGTATATGTGGTTGTATATTGTATACTGTGTATACTTTGAGTCTGTCATTGGTTCACCTGTTCGCCTCGGAGGCACGGAAAAAATGGGTGGAACTGACGTCATCACGCCGACGTGGTTCTCTTATGGCTCCGGTGACGTCATACGGAGTCACGAGCGGAGCCGATGCATTGTGACGTCGTCCACGTCGGCGTGGAGTGCTGGGGGAAAAAAGTTCCGTAGAATGCTGGCGCAGGGGATATTCACAAGGTGAGGAATCCACAGGCAGATACTGTATCCACCAGAAAAAGCGTTACCGAAGGTAAGTAACTTGTTCTTTTGCACCCTCCCTCCCCCCGCAATCCGCTGTCCGTGAATTTTCAAACTCCCCCGCCCGTTCTCCGTGGATTTTCGCATCCCCCTCACTAGATTTGGCCATTTGCTTGTTTTATTTATTTTAAATATCAAGTTATTTATTTGGTCCAGAAATTGGGCTTGTGTCGCTGTATAACCATGCAACCCAACAGGTCGGGAGAGTTATAAGGGTGTTTGTTTCCGTGTCTGCTTATTGTATCCTTCCCTTAAGTCGGTGCAAGACAGTGGCCGTGGTAGAAACACTTATTCTTTCCGCCTTATCGCTTCCTTTCCAATCGTTTCTGCAGTTAAATCAGTGCTGGGTAGTGCTTGTTTGGCAGCGTTCTTTAACATTGCGTATTCTCTCTACCTGGTGATGTATTTCATCCGTTCATGTACAAAGGTTTCAGTTTAACAAGTGAATTATGTATGTTTCCCAGGAGATCTTTGGGATTTTGAGTGGGTGGGACGGAGGGCTCATGATCAGTGTTTCTTGTGAAACCTACATCCTGCCTCTGACAAATCTGAACCTCTGTAGGTCTAATCAGTATCTTCTCAAAGCTAGCGCCAAGTCAGTATTTCGATTGCAAGCTATTGTCACCTAATTTTCTAAACCGAAGTCTTAAACGGGCCTTTCTGCGGCAACTAACTGGGAGGGGATCCGAAGAGAGTGCCATTATCCCGAATGTTACTTTGGATCGCAACACAGTCAGTTTGACTGCTTCGATTCGGACTGCTTGGGGGAGGGGGAAAGTGATGTGATCCGAGCTTTAGCTAGGAGTGGAAGGGGGAGGGGATAGGCGGGTAGGGAAGGGTGGAGAAATGTTTTTAAAAAAAATCATTTGTAAGTCTTTGTTCAAATCGACCTGTTATACAGCTTAGGAAAACTGCTTCACAAACAGAGTGACTGCTTGGCCAACGTGAATTGGCGAGCGTGAATCTTTGGCTCGATGTAAATAAAAGCTTTTCCTTTGTTTTGCAAAATCTCTTTTCGGTGGAGAGGTGGTCTGTCGGAAGAGAGACGCGGCTATAGTGCACCAGGAGCAACCTTCACCAATTATAAACGCCCACCCTCCGATGGGCATACGTTTACCGTGGCAATGACCTATGTTTCGCGAACTGTACTTATGCAAGACATTGTCATTTACAACGCCAATAGCTCAAACATAAGCAAATGCGAGACCTATTGCATTTCCAATGCTTGTTCTTATTCTATGGTCCCTTCATATTCGGGTTAGCCACTTTGACACAGTCTTTCTAGATGGATTTTTTTTCTTTTTTTTTTTTAATGCAGACAAATCTTCTACAACTGGTAAAATGGTTATTGCTGCTTTACTAAGGAGAATTTCCCTTAAAAGTAAAACGGTCACTTGGAAGTTTTTACATACCTTTACGAGACGTTGTTATGATTCAGATTTTGAGGTTGATGCCCAAGGGGCCAACCTTCCTTGGAGTTTTTTCGCATAGTGAAATATTTTATGGTCTTGCTGCTCTTTAGTGTTTAGGACCATAAATAAATATCCCCTGCAGTAGACTGAAATGTTACTAAACTTTTACTTCTAGCATTTCTCCAGGGGAATCTTCATTAAAGTCTAAAGGAACTGTCCCTGCAGATGAGTGAAAGAAATAGATTATTTTTGTCCCTAGTTACTTCCTTTCCCTAAAAGAGAACTACCATAACTCGCTCACAGGGCTGTAGGCTATTTGGCTACATTACCATACTTTTCCCTGCATCACTTGCAAAAAAGGTCTTTGAAATTTTTGTCACTTTTATTAAACTAGTGACATTCTGTTTTCAAAATTGGCATCCTAAAATTGGTAAAAACTGACCAATAATTCTTGCAATATGCTCACAAATTGGCTTTGAAATAGATTTATGGTGTGAGTGATATCCATTCCTGTGTGTGGGGAAGGGGATGGGAAGGGGGAGGGGGGATTACTGCCTTTTGACTATAATGAACTACGGTTGCAGGTAAGGAGTTTTTTTTTTTTTTTTTTTTTTCTCTTTTCTTTTGTTTTGTGATTAAAGAGATTGAATGACGTAACCTGTAAGTACCAAACTAATTTTGCCAATAAGTTATCTGATCTGTTGTATTGTGCTAATACAACAAAAGACAGTGGAAATATCTGAATTGTCTCTGGATATGAAGGTGTCCTTTTTTGTTTTGGAATTATGAAATGTTGAGTGACTGACTGCATTTTAGTCAAAATGATAATTGAAGCACATTTTCAGAATATTATACGCATTTGAAAATCTTATTTTTAAACTACTTGGATTTGATACGTGTGTGACATTTGTTCATCATTTGAAAATAGATTATCAGTGATAGTGTCTCGCTTACTCTCTAGGCACATCTGTAAAAAAAGACCAGCCCAGTTTCACTTTAAGGCAAGTTGGAATTTTGTGTGAGCGCCTTCTTAAAGACCACGATGAAAAGATCCGAGAAGAATATGAACAAATTCTCACTTTAAAGCTAGCAGGTTAGTGATTTTAACCTAGTCATGTATCTAATGTGTATATTTTTTTCTCGTTTAAAATTTTGCTTCATGTGTCTTTTTGGCTGTGCTTGTGAAACAATGAAATTTCTGGATGGAGCAATCCATATGGACTAAATGAACAGTGTTCTTCATTTAAAAATACATGAGTCTGCTTCATGATATGGTTGCTTGCTTCAGGATGGTGGCTAGATGCTCTATTCACCTGAATTGCAAAACCATGCATGAGAAATGCATAATCCACATCTGGCCTACCAAGGTACCCTCCACATACCCATGTTCATGCCCTCATGCATCCTGGCCCTGACAGCGTGCTTTTTGGCTTCAGGGTGCTTACTCATGTTATGTCGTTCTGCTAGAGTGTTGTCTAACGTTGCTTTCAAAAATTAATTTCCTGGGTTCCTATTTGCTCATATACTGAAAACATGTTTTCAAGACATCAGGAAAATCTAGTCCGTCCTGTGTCGCTCCTGCCAGGAGATCCATACCTGCAGTTAATTTTTCTTTTAGTTTTGAGACCTAGATAGTTGCCATGCTGGAAGTTTATTTTGAATTTCGGAGTTCCTAATAATTTACAGGGCTTCATCATACCTAAAACAGTGGTTGAAGTGCTTTTTGGTCTCGCCTAGCGTTGCAGCGCGAATGCGCTTCCATCGCTTTGTGAGGCATGCAGTATATACTGTAGAGTGGAAGCTTCGTGGAAGGTCTGCCCACTCTCTGCCCATTGGCTTTTGTCCTAAATGCTGCCTTCCGATTGATTTGAGGCTTGTTAGTCCGTCCTCATTCATCATTTGTGTCCTTCCACGGCTATTGGCCCCCTTACTCCTAACACTATTTTCTTCCCTTTCTCCACAGCCCACCTCCCCCTCCCTCTGTCTGTGACTTCTCACCCCCCCCCCCCCCACTCCCGTTTTCTTGCCTGCCGGCACTTCCGTTTTCATCTTTATTATTGCCACCTTGAAATATGCGAGTTCAAGATGTTTGTTGTACAAAAAATTCTCGTGTTTAATCAACTAGATTTTAATGTTACTCTAAATATAATAAGACTCTAGGCAACATTCGGGGTATGCATGGCAACTGGCGCCTCTTAGTTCACAAATAGCATTGTTGGGCGAGAGGAGCGGCAGTGTTTTAACTCCTGCTTAAAACTAGCACTTTTAATAACTTCCTCTCAATTCAGTGCTATAATCTTGTGTACTGAGGTGATGAGCTAAAGAAATGCACTTTTTTGAATTCTGAAGAGACATTATCGTACATTTACATCATGTTTACTGTATGATTAACATGCCAATCATTTTCATGGCTCGCCCACTGGCTCGTATACGCTTGGCTCGTCTCCGGCTGGCTCTACCTGTTAATTAATATATTGGCTCACGCACCTCTAACAAAGAGATGAATGGATACATGACCGTGAACCCGGTAGATGGTAGAGAAATAGATTGGTACAGACAAAGTCAGTCTCCATTGCTTCACGTCAGAATAATCACTTTCAATAATCTGGAAATCTGCTGGCAACTCCTGCATGCCCCAACCCCCTCACCTATTCTTAGCAGAAGCGGCAGATTCTGAGCTGTGCCCTGCTGGTGCAGAGTCTGTAGAAGCGCTGGGATCCCTAGCCTCTCCGGGCGGGCACCTAAGCCTTCCGGGTGCCTTCACACTCCGGATAAATGAATACATTTTGTTCTGTGCTTTAGTCGTCCCTCCGTGAGCACTGTCTGGTAGATGAAGCTCTGTGTTAACCCCTTCGCTGCTAGGCCTTTTCCCCTCCTGTGCTAAGCCTTTTTTGGGCTATTTGGGGTAGTGCGCGCTTAGGCCCCTGTAACTTTTTGACCACAGTAGGTATCCACGCCAAATTTGCGTCCTTTTCTTCCAACATCATGGGGATTCTAAAGGTATGAGATACCATGGACTGAATTATAACCCAGCCTGCTGTTATTGCTGTTATTAGAGTTGAGCGATCAGCACACTCCTACCATCACTATAGATAGCATATACGGAGCCTCAGCATATCCATGGCCCACGTGTCATTGTAGTGTTTCAACTTTTTTAATCCCTACTTAGCAACGTACACTGTTAACGTAACTGTTCCCTTAGTCACACTTCTGACTCATACACAGCTGTTGAGGCACCCACCATCCATTACCGTGGGTGTCATGCACAGCGAGGAGCACTAAACATACGTAACTCCCCTTTTAATTTAGCGTTTTTTGTCAATCGGGCATTCATTTACCTGTGAAACCACTAGGTCGTTGGGCATTTGGGTAGGTCCCCCCCCCCCCGGCCCCCATGGTTCGCCCATTAAGGCCACTTGGGGTGATACGAGTGTTTTACTGACCGAACACATACAGGCACTAACCGCGTTAATTCCAAACTTGTTGTCATCCTGGATTTTCATGAACGTGGATACATTGGAAATGTGTAGATGAGATAAAATGCCTCATATATTGTGGGTGAACAGATCTTATCAGCTCCCTACATTTAAATTGCACTGACCACGTAATATTTTCGCATTAAATAGAAAAATAAACGACTGCGCATGCACACTACAACTAAATCACTAGAACGCTAAACCGTAACCTGCATCCTATACACGCAAGCGCGGAGACCGTCTGTCTATCTCCCGCACATGCGCACCATTTCACACAACGCTGAACACACACCTGTTCCCCATAGCCGACCGGATATGGGAATCGCCCCGATTAGCCCACGCCGGGACTACAAATGAAACCCGGAGCAGTCCTCGATTCCTTTCCAGATAGGAGGACGGCTGGGGTAGGTGGTTAAGAGGCCACGCCGGAGCTAAACTCACATGAAGGTGTGTACGCTCGTCCCCTAATCTATGGAGCATCATTCTCCCCATTTTTAGGTGAGTGGTGTGGTGTGCAGTGTCTTGTTGTACGGGCCCAAATATGATGGGCTTACATATTCCACGCCGTATGTTGACCTATGCATCTGCCACGATCTCTTCCACGGCCAGTGTCTGGATTAATGGGTGACTCCGATCGGCGACGGGAGGTCTTTATTCCAGGCTTCTCACCCTGGTCTAAGCGCCCGTTGGCTTATCGTTGAGACCTCATAACGCCACCACCCGTGAGTGGAGGTGATATCCATGGTTCTCTTGTAATTATGTACTCTTTTCGAATTTCTTGGACAGGTGAACATTCGTTAACATGTAGGATGTTCTCCTTACTCTTCTCTTTGTGTTTACCTAGGCTTTTATCCTGGAGCGACTTTACTCTTACACAGAGAGCAGGGTTATCTTTACCTGCATGCCCGGATATTGACTGTGGGTAGTATCCCTCAGTCCGCACTCACAATTCACTACCTTTATTTTGGTCCTGAGGAAGCGCCAAGGATCCATTTTGGACCAGTGGGGCGCGAAACATGTCGACCACATATTAGTCACCTGATGGTACATTATTTCCAGTAAGGTAACACCTAATCTACGGGTTTTTTAGTATGTCAAGGGTGCCACTTACATTAAATTCTATTTCATTAGCAACCCTTAGACATTTTTAATTTATCACGTCACTGACACACTCGCATCACCACGTACCTTTTTATTAGGACCCAAACCACACACCCGCATGCACCCAACGGCGTTTTCTCTAAAAGATCTCCGCTAAAGTGACCCTTCGGGGGACCCGTAGGGCATTGCAGCGCCGGCCCGACGAGGAGCAAAACGCCCAATGATGAAGCATGACATCCTTCGGGGTGTGTGAGGGCAACCAGAGAAACTAAGGTGCGCCTCCCCCTCGATCTATTTTTGGGGCCTAATATTAGCCTAGGACTTTAATCTCTCCTATTCTCCTTGAGTTTCTCTCGTTTTCCCTTTCTTATTTAGGAACAGTGTCTCCTTTTGAGTATTATAGATTCTAAAGGTACCCAGGGTTTGTGGATTCTCCTAGAGGGTTCCCAGAAATTAGTCAAAATACAGCAAAATTTTGTTGTTTTTTTTGTGAAAAATGGGGAAAAGTGGCTGCAAATGAAAGCGTCTGGGTTTTTCTCTGCAAATGATATCAAAAAAGGGTTTGTGGGGCTGTAATCACCATTTCTCCAGCTTTTAGGGAATGTCAGAAATCCAACATTGTTTACACAGTTTTGACATTTTTCTGGGACATACCCTATTTTTGCTATTTTTTGTGCTTTCAACCTCCTTCCAGATAATGATAGAAATGGGTAGAAAAGCAATAATGGATCCTGGAAAGCTATACATTTTTGAAAAGTAGACAAAATTCTGAATTCAGCAATTGGTCATTTGTGTAGATCCATCAAGGTTTCTTTATAGAAACTAACAGTTAAATATAGGAAAAATTAAAAATTTGTTGAAAAAAGCAGCCTTTTGAGTCCACGTTTTCACCTGTAACTTCTTCTAATTATGACATCTCTTTGAAAGCAATGTACCGTTACATCCGGTGGACCTTCCTGGTTGTGGGGATATATAGGACTTGTAGGTTCACCAAGAGCCCAACGAACCCAGAGTAAACAAAACTGAGCAGCATTTTGTAATGTTTTTTTTTTTGTTCCGGGTCTATAGCAATTATTGTGGGAAAATGTATACATGGAAAAATCGGTATGAAAGACACATATGTATTTCTGAAATGGGAACAAATTACAGAGTTTAGAAACCGTGCATATTTGCATATTTTCGAAATTGGGAATACTCATACTTGCATGACAATTATTGGTCATTTTTCAAAATGACTTTTTTTTTACACAATGTCTTTCATTTGGAAGGGAGAAATAAATCAAAAATCAATAGGTAATAACAGTTGCTTTACAAATCTGAACTACCCTAAGTCTCCCGATAAAAATGGTACCTCACTTGTGTGGGTAGGCATAGTGCCCACGACAGGAAGTGGCTTAAAACGTCAGGTGAACACACCACATTTTCACACTGAAAATTTACACATTTTTTGCGAAAAGTCTAGCTGTAGTTTTTGAACCCTAGTCCTGCCGGCACCTAGGGAAACCTAGCAAACCTATACATTTTTGAAAACTAGACACCCAGGGGAATCCAGGATGGGGTGACTTGACTGCCTCCCACCATGGTCTGCTACCCAGAATCCCTTGCAAACGTAAAAAATTGACAAAACACATTTTCCCCACATTTCTGTGATGGAAAGTTCTGGAATCTGCGTGGATCCACAAATTTCCACCCACCCCGCGTTCCCCAAAGTCCTACGAGAAAAATGGTACCCCACTTGTGCGTGTCGGCCTAGTGCCCGCGACGGCGCAAAACGCAACGTGGTCACACCTCAATTTTGCAGTGAAAAATGACCCTTTTTTTGACTAGCTGTAGTTTTTGAACCCTAGCCCTGCCGGCACCTAGGGAAACCTACCAAACCCCCGCGGCAGGCAAGTGCCCAAAACGTAGTGAGGCGAAATCCACATTGCCTATCAAAAAAAAGTTTGGGCCCTTGCCTGCCGCGGGTACTTGGGCCTCCCACACAAGTGAGGCACCATTTTTACCGGGAGAGCTGGGGGGGAACGCTGGGTGGTGGTAAATTTGTGTAAGCCCGGTGATGCCACAACTTTCCCACCCCAAAATGTGTGAAAAAAGTGAATTTTTTTTTTCAGCTAAAATTGAGGTTTGCAGGGGATTCTGGGTAAGGAAACGTTGGGGGATCCACGCAAGCCATACCTCCCTGGAAGCCGCCGGGTGTCTAGTTTTCAGAAATGTGTGGGTTTGGTAGGTTTCCCTAGATGGCCGCTGAGCACCGGCCAAAAACCAAAGTGACCCCCCTTGCAAAACCAGATTAACTATTGTTCCTACAGCGTGAGAGTTTTGGAATAATATTGCAAAGAAAATGTGGCAGACATTTTGAGGTTTGCAGGACATTGGGGATAAAAAAACTTTTTGAATTCACAAGAGAGACCTCACCATGAACTCCCATGGGTTTTCGACAATATCTACAGTTGGTGGGTTATTCTTACATGGAAAGTGTACCTTGGCAGAGAAACTAAAGACAAAGATTCCTGCACAACCATCTATTCCTCAAACACACACACATACTGGTTGGATTTGGCACGAGGGCGAGTCATGGTTCAGTGTATTAAATTTTATTAACTAGAGATTTCAGAAAAATGAAATGCACTGTCAATAATTAAATTCACAAAAAACCAAACCAATGACTCGCAGCTCGTGAGCTGTAAAGCCACGTCAAGGCACCAACCACTTTACAGGCCATTCACACACCTTTCATACGTGATACAAACAAGACCATTCGCACCACCAGGCACAAAAGCAACACATTACAAAATTCACAAAAAGAGACAAGGTACACCCTGCTTCAGAAAGACAAATATTACTGCACAGCCATCTAATCCGCAAGCACACACACATACTGGTTGGATTTGGCACGAGGGTGAGTAATGCTTCAGTAGATACAATTGTATTAGCAAGTGATTTCACAAAAATAAAATGCACTGGTAATAATTGAAAGGGCGAGAAACTGAACCATTGACTCACAGCTCGTGAGCTGTAAAGCCACGACAAGGCACCAACCTCATTACAGGCCATTCATACACCTTACATACGTGTGAGACATACAAAACCATTCACACCGCCAGCTGCGGGCCCATCACATAACAAAACTCACACCAGCACACAGCGCCATTCAAGGGCCCATCACTTTCACACGCCCACAATCCAGACACAGCAACTACACAGGCTGATGGATTGCGTGGAGTGGCACTCAGCTAGCAGTGTGTGTAGTGACCAGCAGAAAGTCACTACTCATACACAGCCAGCCGAGCGCCAGTCCACACACACCGCCAGCCAATCGCCAGTCCAGGCACACCGCCAGCCAATCGCCAGTCCAGGCACACCGCCAGCCAATCGCCAGTCCAGGCACACCGCCAGCCAATCGCCAGTCCAGGCACACCGGCAGCCAATCGCCAATCCACGCACACCGCCAGCCAAGCTCCAGTCCACTGACACCACCAGTCCGCACACACCACCAGTCCACGCACACCGCCAGCCTAGTACCAGTCCACGCACACCGCCAGCCAAGCACCATCCCACGCACACCGCCAGCCAAGCTCCAGTTCACGCACACCACCAGCCACGCACCAGTCCACGCACACCGCCAGTCCATGCACACCGCCACAAGCAGGGACACACAGTGCAGGTTGAGAAGGACAGTCGGGGCAGTACATACGACTCTCCTTCCGCGTACCTCTTCGTCAACAGACTACATCTCCTACTGGGAAAATCTTTTGAGGGTGTGGAAGGAATGTGATCTGGAAAGTGGCGATCTTTCAATCTAGCAACATCCTCCATCACTCCAACTCTAGGAACACTTGCCTGTTCCACTACAACAAGGCTGCCTATTACAGACTCCTGAAACTTAGCAAAAGTCATCTTTGACTCAGGGCAAGAATCCTGGAACACAACAAAAGCATTAAACATTGCCAAGTTGAAAAGATGGATAGCCAACTTCTTGTACCAAATGTAAGCCTTACGAAGAGCAGTGTAAGGTTCCAACCTCTGAGCTACTCTGTCAACACCACCCATGTGCCTATTATAGTCTAAAATGCACACAGGTTTGCGCGCTTCAGCGACCTGACCCCAAACAGTCACAGGTGCAGTGCTTTCATCATGGATGGTAGTCAGCATGTAGACATCTTTCCTGTCTGAAAACTTAACAGCAAGAAGCTCCTGGCAACGCAACGCACTGCACTGTCCCCGCACCAGCTTTTGACAAACAAGTTATTTCGGGAAACCTTTACGGTTAGAGCGGATTGTGCCACAAGCAACAGGGTCCACTTTGGCCAATTCCCTGAACAACCCGCACACCAGTGTAGAAGTTAAAAAATCCTCTACCAAGTTCCCAAACAATTTTCTCAGTCACTCCAAAAGTGGACGGACAACCAGGGAGGTTAATCCTGGATTCCTTACCGGTGTACACCCTGAAAGTAGAGACATATCCAGTCCTACTGTCACACAGCATATACAGCTTAATTCTATAGCGTGCCCTCTTACTAGGAATGTATTGCCTAAAATCCAAGCGGCCCTTGAACAACACCAAAGACTCATCCACTGCAATTTCTTTCCCAGGGGCATAAATCTCAGAAAATCGATCAGCAAAGTGATCAAGGACGGGCCTAATCTTAAAAAGACGGTCACACTCAGGGTGATCTCGTGGCAACGCTAAACCATTATCAACAAAATGCATCATCCGAAGCCGAAGCAAATACCTGTCACGACTCATGACTGCCGGAAAAATAGATGTTGCCATCAAGGGACTGCTAGACCAATATGAAGACATTGATGGCTTCCTTAGCAAGCCCATCAAAAAAGTTAAACCCAAGAACTTCATCTCTTCAACATTTGTGGGAGTCCACCGGGTAGCTCTAGAGTGTGGCTTAAGACTGGCACTGTTGTCCCTCAAAAACTGTTCGGCATACAAATTAGTCTGCTCAACAATCTCTGCCAAAAACACATCGTCCATAAACAACTGAAAAAAGATTACCGGCAAAAAGTTTTCAGTATTCACTCTAGACCCTGGATCACCAGTAAACTCTGGCAATGCCGGCTGCACCATGCCAGGGGCAACCCAGAGGTCATCACTTTCAAAGGGAAGCCTTGCAGCCCCAGCCTGCAGCCCAGATGCCTCTTGCCGCACTACACCAACAGGAAGCCTTGCAGCTGCAACCCAGAAGCCTCTTGCCGCACTATCGGCACATCCGTCTCCTCCTCTAACACAGGCACTTCATCCGCACTAAGAGTATCTTCATCATCCGATGACTCCATACGGAGAGAACTCACTGCCAGAATTGTCCCCTGCCTCCTCTCCCTCAGATGCAGAGTCAGTCTCTGAACCATGGTCAGAGGAAGACTCAAACAGCAAACCAACAACCTGCTGAGCAGTAATCCTGCGGCTAGCCATTATACTTACTAAGATAGACTGCACAAACAAGTCAACAACAACCAACAATGTGCAAACCAAGTAAGTAAAGATTTGTGTACCTTTATCACAAAGATCAATGTACTCAAAAACTATACAATTCAATTACAAGAGACAGCTGCACTCACCAGAAACCAACTCTGCAGTGACACAGCAAAAACCAACGATATCCAACTAGAAAGAAGAAAAAAAAAATTACTCACAAGACAACAGAATACACATCGAGCACCAATGCAAAAAGTTTTCGACACTCAAAAATCAAACATACTGCTATTATTACACCATTTGCAAAAAAAATTCATGCAGAGAAATCAAACACATTTACATTGTACAAAAAAAAGTCTCTTACCAAACTACACAAACAGCAGAACCACCAGTAACAAAACGGCAAACTGAAAAGAGCAAAAGCCTTCACCTAGAACAAAAAAGTTAAAAAAAAAAAATTGCAATTCACAAAAAATATAACAATAAACATTATAACATGCTATGTCACTACCCAAATGGTCAATCGGGTTGTGTGCCAGGTGGGGCAGAAAACAGCAGGAAAAAAAAAGGCTACTCTGTCCCGGGGCGAGTGGGTCAAATACATATTATAAAAAATTGCACCCTGGCAGCGAGGGGTCACTTCTATTTTTATTTAAACTAATTCCCTGGTGTCTAGTGGGCTTTTCTGCCCCCCCTGGGACCAGAAACGGCTACACAAAAGACCGATCTGCCACCAGGGGGGGCAAAAAAGTCTTGAAAAAAATGTGGCCCCCCAGGAAGCGACCCTTGCCCAAGGGGTCGCTTCCTTTACGCAAAACAATAACATCCCTGGTGTCTAGTGGGCTCTACTGCCCCCCCCGGGACCAGAAACGGCTACACAAAAGATCAATCTGCCCCCAGGGAGGGCAGAAAAGTCTTGAAAAATATTTGGGCCCCAGGAAGCGACCCTTGCCCAAGGGGTCGCTTCCTTTACTACAATAAAGCATCCCTGGTGCCTAGTGGTGGCATTCCTGCAGCACGATCGCGACGCTGTGCGTGATCGTGCTGCAGGAATGCCCTGTATTGAGACATCAGGGGAGAGGAAATACTCTTTCCTCTCCCCCGATGCCTCAATACTTAGAAAATCCCCCCCGCGGCCCCACCGGAGCACAAAACTCACCTGCTCCTTGCTGGACGCCTGGAAGCAAATGGCTTCCAGGCGTCCCAGCGCTTCCTGATGACGCGCTGACGTCATGGGGAAGCGTGGGGGGGCTCGGGGGTGGCAGCGGAAACTCTTCCACTGCCATCCCCCTCTGTGGGGGCAGGATTGATGCACCAGGGGGGGAGCGCCAGCGCTTCCCCCAGGGGCTGTGCTCATGACGGAGCGGTTCCGTCATCAGCACAGCCCAACCGATGCTCATTACGGAACCGCTCCGTCATGAGCATCGAAGGGGTTAATAAACACATTCAGAGAGGTGGTTGTGTACAAACAAACAGCCACAATGCCGTACGTTTTGAACGTGTAGTTAAATACCTGCTAATCGAGTACCTCATTGGCTGATCATTCCATCGCACTACGAAAATTTACATTTGGACACATTTGCTCAACTGTAAAACACTCCCTTCTATGGGTCATTTAACAACTCGGGGCTTTGGGGTTAGGTAACCTACTTTGGATGCCTTGTAAAAGAGTAAATACAAAAATTAATGCAATTAAACTAAGCAACCAGTACTGTCTAAAACACTGTTAAAACTGACACGCATTTTGTTTAGTTAATGACGATTTTCTTATAGATGCAAGTAAAGTACTCTTAAAATCTTAATGAAATCTGCACACTTTTAACTAATAGCATCCGGCGACCTTTGACAACTAGGCAATGAATACATTTTCATGTACTCCTGAAGCCCCCCTGCCCCCTTGGCAAATTTCATAGCTTCTCAGTGTTTGGGAGATAACCAATATGCAGGAGAGTGAGTCAAATAGTCTAGAAAATTAAAGAGAAGCCGGGATTCGGATTCACATGCTCCATTGTTTAGTCTGTGCGCACTACTTTTATTAATGAGTTTCGCATTAGTAAAGCACCACGGTGTGCATGTGTGGGGACACTTCACCCATGAGGTACGTGCCAAGCAATTTTTGACACAATCCACACTTTGCGTCTTTTGCAATATATTTGTTACGAAGTGCAGGACCTTTCCAAGGGATTTTGCACACTACATACATTCACTCCAAAAATAAAATGTGTAGGTAAAAAACATTGCCATTTACAATGTCAATAGGTCTAACTCACAAATGCGAGACCTATTTGCATTGCAAATGCTTGTTTCTTTTTAATTTTACATAAAACGGTTAATCATCAAAAGCACTTTTTTATTTCCAGATATTTTACATTCATGCTCAGTGCATACGGTCTTGTCCTAATATTTTGGTGCAAATTTTGTATAATGTTGTGTAGTTGCAAAAAATTTAACCATAGTAGTGCTTTACCAGTTATTAAAATCACAAAGCCCTAGTTGGTCAATTAAGTAACCTAGAGATAACCCGCAAACCAGACTATAATTGCTCAGCTCTAAGATTTGCTGGTGCCTCCTTCAGTAGCCTCACCCTCTGCCAGTGGTTCCCGAACATTTACTATTGACTAACCTTGTCAAGAGTTGTAAAACTCTTGCTCCAATGCTTTTGTTTACACAGATGAGGAAGAGCATTGTGTAAATGTCTTGCATATGTAACAAACTATGTATAATTAAAAAGACAAAATGAAAGTATATTTTAAGAAAGGAGCAGCCGGCAGCAACTAGTAACTGCTGGTGCCAATTTTTTTTTTTTTCTCTAAATAAAAAGTTACGAGTAGCAGGAGAGCAGCGTTAGAGCGGTGTTGAGGGCGAGTAGCAAAGTAAACACCACCAAAGCTAAGGGTGGTGTTGTTTAATAAGTTGAGCAGCAAGGGTGTGATGGGGAAGCAATGTATGAACTGAGGAGATGTAAGGGGAAAGCGCATACAAGAAAATGAGCAAGAAAGCACATCCACTGCCATGGAGGGCTTAAAGCAAAAAATAAAAAATAAATATAACCCCTTAACTAAGCAGTACAATGATAAAACTCAAGCAATCAGAACAGTTTGAGGCCAAAATGCATATATATATATATTTTATCTACTGGCGGTCGCCAGTAGATAGTTATAGTTAGGACCGTGTTTCCATACGAAATCCGCAACATTCTATTTGGAATAACTTTGGCGCCGGTTGACGAATCCTCGTGAAATTTTCAAAACTAATGGGGCGCTACGCTCCGCTCCTACCCTGAAAGTCTCGGGGGGATTCGTCAAGCGGGGGCTGAGAAAAAAGGGGGGTCCCAAAACGCGTTTTCCCCATGCATTTTCCCATAGGACCTTTAGTCCGAGCTACAGCCCGAACGGCTGAACAGAATTACTTGAAATTGGGCAGAGAGGTAGTCCTCCGGTCAGGGATGTGCCTTTTGCATATATATGGAGTCAATCTGTTCAGTAGTTCCTGAGAAAATTGCAGTTAAAAGCACATACATATCTATAGCCGCGCACCGTGCGAGCACCCTAACGTGCGCGAGCGTAATTCTGATTGGTGGTTACATGTTAGTCAACGGTCGAATCGGTCGAAATCAGGAAGTGTCGGCCGCCATCTTGTTTGTTTTCAGTGCGAGAGTGAAAAAGAAAGGTGGCGAACGTGAAAAGGGGGCAGGGTAGAGAAAATAGCATTTAAATCAATATATATATCTGTAAGCGCGCTCCGTGCGCTTACGGTAAGCTTACCGTACGGTGCCGTGCGCGAGCTCAATTCTAATTGGTGGTTACATGACTGTAAACATTCGAATCGGTCGAAATCAGAAAGTATCGCCCGCCATTTTCTGTCTCTCGCACTGAAAAACAAAGGTTGATAACATGAAAAGGGGGCAACGAAGAGAGTTGCAGACCCCCTAGCATTCGTCAGGGGGTTCACGAAGGACCAAAAAGTATGAAAAATAAATGTAGTAATTTTTTTTAAAAAATCGCGGAGTGCGCGTACGGAAAGCTTACCGTACGCGTACGGTAAAAAAATAAAAAAAGAATTAACAATCACATTTAATATCTAAATCTAAGGACCCCCAAGGGAGAAAAAAACAATTGATATTTTGTAAAAAAAAAATGGCGAGGCGTGCACGGTACGAAATGCGCAACGTGGGCGCTCGGTGCGCGAAGTGCACCGAGTGCCCACTGCGGGCGCACGACCGTGCGCGCAAAAATTAAAAATAAATACATAACTTAGCATTTAAAAAACCGTACAAATTCACTGAAAAAACCATAGGTTCCACACACGTTATAGTTAGGAATTAGCATTTAAAAAACATTGCAAATTCACTTAAAAAACCATAGGTTTCACACAAGTTATAGTTAGCTGTACATTTCACTCGTAAAAAACCAATGAAATTCCACGTTATAGTTAGATCAGGTAACTATAACTTGCGTGACCGCAATGCACAATGTGTCATTTCAGATGTCATCATTGATGTCATGAGTGATGTCACTGACCATGTCATAAGTAATGTAATATGTGACGTCATCAGCAGTTCATTGTGGGCGCGCAAGTTATAGTTACCTGATCTAACTATAACGTGGAATTTCATTGGTTTTTTACGAGTGAAATGTACAGCTAACTATAACTTGTGTGAAACCTATGGTTTTTTAAGTGAATATATATATATATATAATATATATATTGAAACGAAGTCCCACTCGCGCTCTCAAAAACCTCTGACACAGTAAACCAGGCCTCAGTTCATATCCATAAGGGGGTTTATTCCTCTCATAAACCCGCCGTGACGCGTTTCGCCACCGTAGGTGGGTTTATGAGAGGAATAAACCCCCTTATGGATATGAACTGAGGCCTGGTTTACTGTGTCAGAGGTTTTTGAGAGCGCGAGTGGGACTTCGTTTCAATATATATTAAATTACCGGTTTCTCCACCGGTCTCGCGCCACCCCTCAATGGATTGGGGACACTGAAGGAGCAACTTGGACTGATATATATATATATATATATATATATATATATATATATATATATATATATATATTCACTTAAAAAAACCATAGGTTTCACACATGTTATAGTTAGGTGGATATTTCACTCGTAAAAAACCAATGAAATTCCCCCGTTATAGTTAGTTAAGATAACTATAACTCGCGCGCCCGCAATCCTCTGCTCATGACGTCACATATTACATCACTCATGACATGGTCAGTGGCATCACTCATGACATCACTGATATCATCCTTGTGATAGAGTGGCGGTCGCGCGAGTTATAGTTATCTGAACTAACTATAACGGGGGAATTTCATTGGTTTTTTACGAGAGAAATATCCACCTAACTATAACCTGTGTGAAACCTATGGTTTTTTAAGTGAATTTGCAAGGTTTTTTAAATGCTAATTCCTAACTATAACGTGTGTGAAACCTAAGGTTTTTTTCAGTGAATTTGTACGGTTTTTTAAATGCTAAGTTATGTATGTATTATTTTTGGGGGGGGGGGGGGTTTCACGGTGCGCGCACCCCTGCGATTCAAAAAAAAAAATGTTCTGCCTTCGGGGTCCTTCAGGGACCCCCTGACAAAAGCTAGGGGGTCAGGAACTCTACCCTGCCCCCTTTTCACGTTCGCCACCTTTCTTTTTCACTCTCGCACTGAAAACAAACAAGATGGCGGTTGACACTTCCTGATTTCGACCGATTCGACCGTTGACTAACATGTAACCACCAATCAGAATTACGCTCGCGCACGTTAGGGTGCTCGCACGGTGCGCGGCTATAGATATGTATGTGCTTTTAACTGCAATTTTCTCAGGAACTACTGAACAGATTGACTCCATATATATGCAAAAGGCACATCCCTGACCGGAGGACTACCTCTCTGCCCAATTTCAAGTAATTCTGTTCAGCCGTTCGGGCTGTACCTTCGACTAAAGGTCCTATGGGAAAATGCATGGGGGGGAAACGCTGTTTTGGACCCCCCTTTTTTCTCGGCCCCCGCTTGACGAATCCCCCCGAGACTTTCAGGGTAGGAGCTGAGCGGAGCGCCCCATTAGTTTTGAAAATTTCGCGAAAATTCGTCAACCAGCGCCAAAGTTATTCAAAATAGAATTTTCAGATTTCCTATGGAAACACGTTCCTAACTATAACTATCTACTGGCAACCGCCAGTAGATAATTATATATATATATATATATATATATATATATATATATATATATATATATATATATATATATATATATATATATATATTCACTGAAAAAACCATAGATTTCAGGCCTGATATAGTTAGGAATTAGCATTTACAAAACCTTAGAAATTCACTGAAAAAACAATAGGTTTTAGGGGTGTTATAGTTAGCTGGACATTTCACTCGAACAAAACCATTGAAATTCCTCCGATATAGTTAGTTGTACTAACTACATCTCGCGCGCCCGCAATCCCCTGCTGATGTCACATTACCTCATTCATGACCTGGTCAGTGACATCACTGATGACATCATCCAGTGAATGTTGTTTGGTTCGTTATTTAAATATGTATTGTATAGCAATTTGCATTGAAGAATGAGTGGATATATAAATATCTGGATGGAGGATTTAGTAGCAGTGTGATTGACTGTTTACTTGACTCATTTATAGTGTCTCACTAAATATATTGCATAGTGACTAAACTGTGTGAATAGCTGTATCACTTTGTAAGTTGTTGTGTAAACTGCTGCACCAGTTGGTTACTAGCTACGTGAAAGTCTATATTATTTATTGATTAGTTAACTGAGTATTTGTATGGGAGAGTGAATGTGTGTGTGGTTCGGTGGGGGGTGTGTGACTGCCCAAAGATGTGTGAATAGTTGATTCAGTAGGTATATGAAGTTAAAACTACATGTTATAACAGTTGTTTGGGTGAGTGAATATCTTTATGGGTGTCGTGATGAGCCAAAATATGTCTCAATGTGAATTCCCCCAAAAATTTTTTATCCCCAATGTCCCGCAAACCTCAAAATGTCTGCCACATTTTCTTCGCAATTTTACTCCAAAATTCTCACGCTGTAGGAACAATAGTTAATCTGGTTTTGCAAGGGGGGTCACTTTGGTTTTTGGCCCGGTGCTCGGCGTCCATCTAGGGAAACCTACCAAACCCACACATTTCTGAAAACTAGACACCCGGGGGCTTCCAGGGAGGTATGGCTTGCGTGGATCCCCCAACGTTTCCTTACCCAGAATCCCCTGCAAACCTCAATTTTAGCTGAAAAAAAATCACTTTTTTCACACATTTTGGGGTGGGAAAGTTGTGGCATCACCAGGCTCACACAAATTTACCACCACCCAGCGTTCCCCCAGGTCTCCCGGTAAAAATGATGCCTCACTTGTGTGGGAGGCCCAAGTACCCGTGGCAGGCAAGGGCCCAAAACGTAGTGAGGTGACAATAAAATGGCCTATTGCAAAACCACCTGGTTTTGCAAGGGGGGTCACTTTGGTTTTTGGCCCGGTGCTCGGCAGCCATCTAGGGAAACCTACCAAACGAGCAAGTCAAAAAACTTACTCAAAAAAGACTAAAAGGGGTAGCTCTCCCGGATCTGCGCTTACTGGCGCGGAAAAAAGAAGAACTGACGTCAGCGTGCGAGGGCGGCGTCTAAGTACTCCGAGGACGTCATTCCGGCGCACGACGCCGACGACGGACGCGGAGCCGCAGACGACGCCTAGCGACGCGCAAGGGGTATTGCTGACGAAAAATCTTCCGGATCCAGTCTGACGCCTGGGGATATTCTAAGGTGAGGAATCTAACTAACTAATGTTTCTTACAGATACATCGTTACCGAAGGTAAGTAACTTGTTCGACTCAGTGATTGTATGAGTGACTGTATGGATAACTGTATACTTGTAATAGTGTTTTTATAACACACTAAGTATGAGTTACTATCTATGAATAGATGAAGTGGTGTTTTTATAAGTGTATAGGTAAGTAAAAGTAAGTATGATCCATTATTTGCATAAGTGAGTAGGATGACTTCATAAGTGATGAGGATGTGCGATGGTGTGTAATGTCGATATAGGTGTTAAAACCTATGCATTTTGGGTGATGTCAACATTTGGTTTGACCAACCCAATATGCCCCACCCGAAAACAATAATCGCTGGTCTTGACGCACTGAACCTGCATAAGATCGTCCACAAACCCAACACACAACGCTGGACAAATCCTAGATGCCATTTTTGCTAATACCAAACTAGTTACCTTTCAAACTATAACTCCAGTCACATGGTCAAAACGCCATTTGCTTGCTTTCCAATAGAAAACAACACTAAGCGACGCACCTAAAACCACCTTATGTTCATTACTTATCAACTGTGGGACAAACCCAATTTAGAACACTTAAAAACACAACTAACATCCAGTACAGATCTAGAAACAATAAGTTCTGTTCAAAAACTGAGTGGTTACAGGAAGCTTTTGATATCCTGATACCACTAAAAACCTCACAACAGAACAAAAGAAAACCTGCACCTTGGAGAAATGCAGAGATGAAATATAACAACAAATTAAAAAGCGGCTCAAAACAAACGCTAATCAAGGCAAACTTCGCCTACAGAAAATTAACAGGTTATACAAGTCAGCTATCAAAAAAGCTAAGAATAGATACTATTCAGACGGAATTCAAAATGCTAAATGTGCAAATATGAATTCTATAAAATACTCGAATTTCTTAAACCAAATTGCCTAGAAGGAGCTCATCCCATTACTCAAGATTTCACAGATCAACTGGCAAATCATTACGTGGTCAAAGCAGACTCCTACTTGAAACAATCCAATAATACTGTAACCCAGCCTCTGTTCCTTCCAACACATAACCCTTTCTTGACTCTCTCCTTCTCTACCCCTCCTTGCATCATCTGACACCTCTTTTACTATACCAGCACCCCAAAACAAACCTTTCTAAACTCTTCCCCTCCAAAAACCCTTTTTACTCTTCCAAAAGCAAAAATACAAACTTCTTTTTCATCTTCTATCCTTCTGCTTTCCTTCCAAATCCAAATAACTAACATTTCCACCACTTAACATGTACTTGCATGTTTCACTATACTAACACTAATCCTCTATGGGTCCCGGAGTT
The DNA here is from genome assembly GCF_964204655.1 of Triturus cristatus. NCBI lineage: Eukaryota > Metazoa > Chordata > Amphibia > Caudata > Salamandridae > Triturus > Triturus cristatus. The sequence goes on from NC_140584.1 coordinate 352,569,999, forward strand.
GTGTGATACTCGCCGGAAAGCGCTTCGACGCCTCATCTGGGGTAGTAAGCTCTATACAAATGCATTTGCAATACAATACAAAACATTTCAAACAATGAATTGATGGACCTGGTCAAAGCAAGAAGGCCTGCCGGCAGCCCTTCTGGCCCGTGTCCACCCCAAACCTTCAAGGCCATTCTTCTAACAACCTCTCCATCCTCTCCAGTAAGAAGAATCATCAACAACTCATTAACTACCAGAATATTTCCAGAAAAGAACTCAAAGTCATACATACACCCATTACTGAAGAAAAACAACTTGGACCCGCTGGGTTGCATGCTCATTCTACTAGGGCTACGGCAGCAACCACTACATTGGCGCGTGGAGTCCCCCTTCTTGATATCTGCCTGGCGACAAAATGGGCATCTCCGCACACGTTTACCAGACATTACTGCTTGGACAGCCAAGTCCGAAGCGATGGCTATTTTGCCCGTTTGGTCCTCCAGGACTTTCTCATCTTAACTTGGTTCGCAGACCCTTCTCTGGGATGGTATTGCTGGGGTATCTATTCTAAGGTAAGGGTAAGGAATCTTTATTGAACTGTCTTTCAGATGAACAAGTTACTTACCTTCGGTAACGATGCATCTTTAAGAGACACATGTTAGTTGTAGATTCCTTACCCCCCCACCCATTCTCCACGCTCTGCGAACTGATTTCTAGGGGTAGGGACTCCCTTACAGGGCCCTAGTTGTGGCGCACCAGTGGTCCGTGTCTTGCATGGCTCTGTGTTTCTGGCATGGAAAGTTGTGTCAGAACGAACGTCAGCACGCAGAGTCGACAGACGCCACCTACCAACGCGCAGGGGTACTGCTAAACTAAACTCTCCAGATCCAGACTGACTCCTGGGGACAATTCTGTTTCTTTGAGGAGGTAATGTGACAATTGTCAAACATAAGTCTACATGACAGCTTCTCCAAAAATGTAATGTTGCAATATTGTATAGTGTTGACTAATGCCGCATTTTTTTATTTTTCTGTTAAGCTTTTTGACCAGAACGTACAACACTATAAAACTGTTTTGTCTCGGTTTGACTTCATTGCCCCAATAAGTACCCCGGACCGATGCTCCCTTCTGTCTTCACACGTCCGTCCCCAGTTGAAAATTCACACTGCTTGTTCACCTTTATGCAGCTTTGTAAAATCTGAACATAGTCACTGGGTATTGCTTCTGAACCATTGGCTATTAAGCTTGTGCCTCTGTATTGCATGGTATGAGGCAATGCCTTGGCTGCTTTTTGTAATGTCCTTTAGTCCTGGATGGTCTATGCTACTCTATTTTACTCTACAGTACGGTGGGGGAGGGGAATTTTATTTTACCGGGGGACTCCACTGTAGGAAAGTAGGATCTGCTATTATGGTTACCCCCCCCCCCCTTTTTTTTTTTTGCCTGGTGTTATGTTGTTTCTGACTAGTCTGGCTGCCCAAGTCCCCAGCCCCGTGCTTTCTCACCTAAATTGGACATGGTGGGCACTTGGGTACATTCCAGACTGGCTACTGGTGTACCCTTCTAAGTCCCTAGTATATGGTACCCAGGGTATAGGTCCACCAGGGGTCTCCCATAAGCTGAAGCATGTATTATGCCACCCATGAGAGACCACTCATATTGTGACTACAGACCTGCCATTGCTGCCTGTGTAAGCTGCTGCGTGCACCACTTATGACAGATATAAGTTTTCTTATATCTGAAGTCACTACACTTTAAACCTATAAGCCACCCCTAAGGCAGGCCTTTCAGACCTGAAGGCAGGGTGCTCGGTTCTAAGTGTGAGGGTGCCCCTGCATGAGCGGGTCACCCCTACAACCTTCAGAGTCCATTCCCCCTGGCTTGTAAGTGCATTAGCCATTACGACATATAGAGTGGCCATGCGTCATTACGCGATGACCATCTCTAAACGTGTTGAAATCATACCCCCACACCATAATGGTGTGGGGAGGTCTAGATCCATGCACTGTAAAGCTCCACCGGGAGGCCCTCAGTGCTCCTGGTACCAGTCTTCCAGAGCTGGACAACAAGCTAGGGCTGCTGCCGACCAGAGACCTGTTTCTGCCCTCCTGCTGCTGAGCAGGGGGAGACAGAACAGTAGATATCCTGTGTGACCACCTCCAAGACAGGCTTTATTTTTATGGGTGCAGAGTGGGGTGCTTGGCAGCGCTACTGAGACTTCTTGAAGGACACATTTGGTGCCCTCCTTGTATACTCAAGTTCAGGGAGCCGCTGACTCCCGCTCTGGCGTGAAACTGGACAAAGGACATGGGAGTCCCCTCCACACTGTCCAGCCCCTCCTCTGGGAGGGACCCCTGATTCGTCCCATCCCTTTCCTAAGGCTACTTAAGGGCTTACCTGTGGGTGGGTCCCTAGTTTCACCATGGAACAAGATTCAAAACCGAAACCACTTCATCTGCGACCGGCTCGGCATGCTGGACTTCGCTGGACTTCACCTTGGACACCGATACTGCAACTGGGAAGACTCCTGCTGCTCCTGCTCTCATTGTCCTGCAAGCCTGCTGCAGCATCAGTGCCCATGCTCCATACAGGAACCTTCCAAGGTCTGTGGACATCCAAGACACCTGAAAGAATCTCCCTTGAAGTGAAGCAGTCACTTCCTGCATCCGCAGGTATCGCAACACAGCTAATCGGGCTGCTGATCCTTGGCTCCCACGGACTCCGAAAGGCTCAACATCATAAGTGGTGGTCCTACAACTCCCTCTAGGTTTGCACCGTCTTCTCGCCAAGTTTGAGGCCAGTATCCGTTGTGGGAACCGCAGGAAACAAACCTTTGCACAGTGTTGACTTGCCGTTGCCAAGGCTTGTTGACTCTCTTCACAAGAGATCTTCGGGCTCTAAGAAGCTCCAGCCCCAATCATCTCCTGCAGGCAAGATCTTCATCCTCACTGCATCCTCTGCACAGTGGGCCTTCATCTTTGGTGAGCTGCTCAAGGTCCTCTTGCGACTCCTGTGCCTCTGGCCTGTGAGTCCTCTTGTTGGTCTTCTTTGGCTTGCTCGGGGCCTACTGAGACTCCCCTGCTCGTGGTGAGCCACTTAAACCTTGCTGGTCCCAACACTGCACCTTTTTTGCCTACCACGTTGTTTGCAGTTGCGAAGGCTTGTTGGTGCTCCTGACGGACACCGACCCCCCTCAGCTCTCGACATCTGGCGTGGGGCAGCTAGTGAACGGCTCCTGGTCATCCTCCGTCGCCTGGTCCAAACCGCGGCAGCTCCAAGGTCATTGTCCGCTCTCCTGACATCGGTGGGCATTAGTCTTCCGTGCCTCCTGGTCACTTCTGAGTGGCATAGGCTCTGTTCCCTCTCCTTGCAGGTACTTTCACCATCCTCATCAGCGGCATCTAACGAGCAAGCTTTTCGGTGCTGAATGAGTTCAGTTGAGTGACCAAGGTCCTACTATGAGTAGCGTTCTTACACTTGTCTTTCGTGTTTGTTTTGTCAGTATGGAGGAGTACCTTCTGTATACTACAGTTATGTAGCGTATCCTTACCTGGTCACCCGAGTCTTAAAGAAGGGAACACAAGATGCTGTTGAGTCCTGTAATTTCTCCCTTCTCTTAATTCTTCTTATTGGGCCCAAGACACCATTCAGGTCGGTGCCATTGGTGTCCCAAATTCAGTCTGTCCCTAACTGACCTGCTAAGAGACAGTTCTCCAGTATTAGATCGTTCATAGATTCACATGCTTGAATCATCCAGTCTTCACTGTGGGAGTCCCACTGTGTCATTCTAAAGCAGTAAACATCACAATCGTAGGCTACAATGCAATGAACAAAAAGTCGAAAACCGAGAACAAGGAAACCCTACTCACTAAGGAACCAGGGTGATTGAGCAATTTAAGAAAACAGCGGTTCCTGTGGAATGGTATACACATATATAGGTGCTACGGTGCGCAGTCGCAATACATGGGTCAAGGTGATGTCAGAAAGAAAGCCACATACACCAATGGTCTCATTGAACACATAAGTATGTATTTAATAAATATAGAAAAATAGGCAGTGGTGCTGTGTCCCAAGTGATATATGAACCTAAAAATACATGACAGTGTGTGACGATATTTACAAGGTTTCAAAGATTCCTTATATAGAAAACGACCATTCCTGAATTTATACACAATATACAGCTACTTTATACAATACTAAGTGCTGAATCAGTGGTTTGCTTTCATCATTACTGTCGATGGCGTTTCGACCCTTTCTAGAGTGTTGGGTCTCATCAGGACCTATGATTATAGGGACTTCTGAGACGGCTCTGGAACACACCAAAGCTGAATTCAAAGAAATTGAAGAATTAGAAAAAGAATTGCTAGGGGGTGACGGAGTAGCCGAGGCAAAGACACTACTAGACAAACTGAATAAAACCATAGAGGACTTTAATTCCTTTGAACTCGAAGAAAGCTGAGAAGGTCACAAAGAACATTAAGAATTTCTCTAAAGAGAGGGCTTATCCTTGCCTCAGAGGACTACTACACCACAGTGACCAACCAAAATAGACAGAACACTTGGTCGATTTTAGGAGAAACCAACCCATTACGTTCTCTGAATCCTCAGGCGGGTCAAGTGACTCAGATGCACAACCAGGTCCCAGCCGTTCAGACAACCACCCTGGTCAGCCTTTTTTAGACCGAGGAGGCAAAGCAAAATGGAAAACCTGGTATCAGTACGCAGGGGAGAGACAAACGAGGAACAAACACGATCAGTGGGGCCCCCAACCATACTAGAATAAAACATGAGGGGCAACAAGGTCATCCCCGTCTTTAACCTATCCCAACATGTACTCTCTTCCTCGCAAATATCTTTACTGAGTAAGGGTTTATCATATGTCTTCCCAGAAGGAACTAATGTCTTTACTCTTAAAAACTGAACTGTTTCAGTTCTTTAGGAAAATACGCCTTAAAATCTTCTTTAAGGATAGAGAACACATGACTCAAGATTCGGTAACCGGCCTAAGACTGCCGTCAACCTTCTATCCCACTAACTGCATGATGCCACATGAACTACTTACTTCTGAGAAGCTAGTTGTCACCGGCCTTGATATATCACTTAGGGCAATTCTGCCTATTTTTCTATATTTATTAAATACATACTTGTGTGTTAAATGAGACCATTGGTGTATGTGGCTCTTTCTGACATCACCTTGACCCCTGTATTGCGATTGCGCACCGTAGCATCTATATATGTGTGTTCGAGGCATGTGGGCTGCTGAATTCATATCTGAGAATAGATCGCCGCCTAGTGTTGGGTCCGGATGATTGCACATTGTTGTCCTGGAAGAGTCTTTGAAGTATCACGAGATAGGTGGCTCCTCCCCTGGACTACAGTGCGCATGGGCATCCCCTCCATCCTCAGATTGTTTTTTTCCGCCATTGGGTTCGGATGTCCTAGCTTAGCTCTTTGAGTAGTTAGGCCTCTACTCGTCGGTATTGTTTTCGTTCGGCGCCGAGTTATTTCTTCGAAGTTAGCCATTTGCCCTTCGACGTCCAAGGCCCGAGCGGGATCGACGATGGAATCAAAGACTTCCAATAGCCCCTTCAAGCGTTGCCCTCTGTACAACGCGAAGTATGCTCGCTTCGACGTGCACCCGGTGTGCAACAAGTGCCTCTCTCCAACCCACGACGAAGCCACCTGTATGGCGTGTTCCAGGTTTCGCTCCAAGAAAACCCTTCGCATTAGTCGAGCAGCTCGGCTCGAGGCGCAGAAAGCGGCGCCGAACCCGGACAACATCTTCGGGACCGAAGATGAGGAGGTCGTGGACCTTGAAGCTCGGGGAGAGATATCTGATACGGCGTCGGAGCGCGAATCTGACTATGATACGGAAGACTAACATATATTAGAAGAAGAAGACGACGTCGTCTAACAGGTAGGAGACGACGAAGGGGCCCTTGGGGCCGAAGAGGATGGCTCAGAAGATGAGCTAGGCCCACAAATCTGCACAGGGCCCACAGAGACACTTGATAAGGCTCAGGTCGCGGGATCGCCACAAGGCCTTACCCAAGACCATTCCTCTTGTTCTTCCGCCCCGCATAAAGGCCCGGCGTCGAACTATCCCAAAGAGCCATCGGTATCGAAAACGCCATCACTCGATCAACTGGAATCGAAACTGAAGGCGACGGCACCGAAATCGAAAGGGAAAGAGTCTCTCATCGGCGACAAGGCCTCGGAGCCGAAGACACAAAAGAAGGCGGTCGACGCCGACAAATCTCATGGGGACGTCGAGCCGAGGGCGACACCGAAGATCAAGGTTAAGGTTGCCGACCCGAAACTATCGGCGCCGAGGATCGTCCACTCCGAGATGGAGAGTGACCCTCAAGAGCCAACCCATTCCCATCGTGTCCAGAAGACGACGTCGGGGACAGGGGTTGATGCCACAACGAAGAAGGCGTCGAGGGACCGTTTCCAATCCACGTCCTCTCCCTTTGTAAAGCAAAAGGTGTCGGAGTAGTTAGCCCGCATCCACGACAAGGCTTCCATGCCGGGCACAACCATGGCCCCACAGCCGAAGACAGTCAGCACGGTGCACATCGCGTCGACGCACATCAAGTTCGGGCTCCCGCCAGCGGTGCGACCGAAGATGTTCGACGCCAAGAAAGGTCTCAACCCGAGGAAAACTGTCAATGCACCGACAGAAATTCAAATGGGACTGAAAACTGTGGCAGTACCTCACGAACATGAGGATCCAAGCTATTCATCAACGCCAACACTGGTAGACTTTCCATTTACAAGAGGAAAATAGTACCAGAGACACCAATGGAGCCATACAGGATTCCATTAAAGAAGAAAAAGCCACATCACCAATTCTGGTGGAACATATTCAATATGGTGCCCCAGATCCTCAGTCATTCTCACCAACACACTCTGATATGGATGTTGGAGATACTGGTGATATGGAGGACACTTATCCTGTAGATACTGACCCTGAAGATCAAATCCAACCTTGGGTGGACCATACTGGTGCAGGGGACAATACTGCTCCAGACACACAGGCATATGTGGTGAAAACATCTCCTACAGAGGATACTGCTGCTTTTAATGCATTAATTGAAAGAGCTGCTAACAATCATGATGTACAGCTCCACACTGATCCTATTGAAGACCACTTTCTAATGGATACATTCTCTACATCAGAAAGATCTGATAAAACTCTGCCTATGCTAAAGGGGGTCCTCAAACAAGCCAATGACATTTTTAAGGAGACCACAAGGGCTAGAGATCTCAACCCTAGAATTGAGAAGAAATATAGGCCAGCTCCTGTGGACCCTGCCTATATAAGAGGACAGTTGCCTTTGGACTCATTGGTGGTTTCCAATGCTCGGAAGAGAGCCAACTCACAGACAACGGGTGATGCTCCTCCCCCCGACAAGGAGTCGAAGGTCTTGGAGACATCTGGAAAGAAGGTTGCTGCCCAACAGCTAACATCTGGAGAATTGCCAACACTCAGGCACTTCTGGCTCGATACGACAGGGCGCATTATGATACCCTAGAAACACTACTACAGCACCTCCCAGATCAGCATAAGGAAGGAGCAGAGTCACTTATTAGAGAGGGGAAGCTTATTAGCAACGCTTCCATTAAGTGTGCTCTTAACGCAGCTGACACTGCAGCTAGGGCCATCAACACCAGCGTCATGCTACGAAGGCATGCTTGGTTGAGAATCTCAGGATTCAAACCTGAAATACAAACCACTATCCTCAATCAACCTGTCAACCCTGACTCCCTCTTTGGCCCCGAGGTTGACACCACCTTGGAAAAACTCAAAAAAGATACGGAGACTGCAAAGTCTATGGGGGCTCTGCAATCACAGCAGTTTAGGAGTGGCTCTTTTCGTCGCTCTAGCACCAAAGGACCATCTAAGAACCAGAACTCCCAACAGTCGCAGTACACTAAAGGAGGTACACAAACCACCTATACTAAAAATAATAGAGGTGGATACCGTGGAAACAACGTCCAAGGCAGAGGCCGCGGAAACAACAGCTCCAGGTCCTCTGCCACCAACAAACAGTGACACCTTGTCACTGCCCCCCGACCACGTAACACCTGTCGGGGGGGAGACTCCAAAAGTTCCTGCCGGTCTGGGAATACATCACCGGGACAGGTGGGTGAGAGATGTTATCCAGTACGGTTATTGCCTGGAGTTCACGTCCACTCCACCCAACATACCACCAAGACACCATCATATGTCCGCAGAGCACTTGCACTTATTCCAACGGTAAGTTCTCAGTCTGCTCCAAAAAGGAGCCGTAGAACTCGTGCCTGCGAAAGACCACGGATCAGGGGTATACTCACTGTATTTCCTAATCCCCAAAAAGGATGGGTCTCTCAGACCCATACTGGATTTAAGACCTCTAAACCATTATATTCTGTCAGAGCATTTCCACATGCTCACTCTGCAACAAGTGCTGCCGTTGCTCAGTCAGGGAGACTTTCTCGCAACACTAGATCTCAAAGATGCGTATTTCCATATACCCATACACCCATCACACAGAACATATATCCGGTTCACTGTTCTAAATCAACATTACCAGTTCAAGGTCCTCCCTTTCGGAGTAACAACGGCACCCAGAGTGTTCACCAAGTGCCTAGTGACGGTAGCGGCACACTTAAGGAGACAGCACATACATGTCTATCCGTATCTGGACGACTGGCTTATCCAGGGAAAGTCAGCCCAGCAGTGTGCCAACCACATGTCCCGCACTATTCACCTTCTTCACAGCCTGGGATTCTCACTGAATTATCCAAAGTCCCACCTTCAACCCTCCCATGTACAGCAGTACCTAGGCGCGACCATAAACACTCTGGCAGCAACGGCACAGCCCAATTCAGTGAGGATCAACAGCATGCAGTTGCTCATAAAAAAGTTCAAACCTCAACACTCACTACAGGCACGAGTGTTTATGCAGTTGATAGGCATGATGGCCTCCTGCATCTTCATAGTCCCGCACGCGAGATTACATATGCGCCCGCTTCAGGAGTGCTTAGCATGTCAGTGGAATCAGGCCCACGGACAGTTGAAAGACCTAGTGTTGGGGAGCGGTCGGGCATACAACTCTCTGCATTGGTGGAATCCACAAAACCTTTGCAAGGGCCGACCGTTCCAGGAGCCTGTTCCACAAATCATACTGACGGCGGACGCGTCTCTCCAGGGATGGGGAGCTCATGTACTCCATTACACAGTGCAAGGACTATGGACTACGCAACAGAGGAGGATGCACATCAACTTTTTGGAACTGATGGCAATCTTCCTTGCGATGAAAGCATTCAAAGTACACTTGTGCAACAAGGTTGTGTTGATCCGAACGGACAACATGACTGCCATGTACTACCTACAGAAGCAGGGAGGAACACACTCGCCACAGTTGTCTCATCTGGCTCAGAGCATGTGGAAGTGGGCCATTCAGAGGAACATCTTCCTCATGGCGGAACACCTCCCGGGCAAGGACAACCAGATGGCAGACCTGCTCAGCAGACACAGCCACCAAATGCACGAGTGGGAGATACACCCATCAGTACTCCAGCCGTACTTCCAACAGTGGGGTCATCCAGAGATAGACCTGTTCGCCACAAGGGAAAACGCAAAATGCCCAAACTTTGCCGCCAGGTTCCCACATCCACAGTCGCAGGGCAAAGCAATATGGATGAACTGGTCCGGCAGATTTGCGTACGCTTTTCCCCCAGCACCATTAATACCGCTGGTGACACGCAAACTCAAGCAACACTCGATGACGCTCATCCTGGTTGCTCCAACGTGGGCACGTCAGCCGTGGTACACCACGTTTCTGGCACTCTCTGTGGTACTGCATCAAAGGCTACGGCTCACACCCACACTTTTAACGCAGAGCCATGGCGAAATTCAGCACCCAGATCCGCAACAGCTGAACCTGGCGATCTGGCTCCTGAGATCTTAGAGTTTGGCTACCTAAACTTGCCTCCAGAATGTATGAACATCATCAAGGAGGCAAGGAGACCCACTACCAGTTCATGCTATGCGGCCAAATGGAAACGATTTGTCATTTATTTTTTAAAATAATGACATAAATCTGCTGGATGCGTCAACTCAAAACATTAACTGTTATTTATTACACTTATACAGATGCAATCTGGCATACAATTCCATCCGTATACATTTAACCGCACTAGCAGCTTACCTTCAGAACAGGCAGCATCTCACTGTTCAAAGTGCCTGCCATCAAAGCTTTCCTGAAGGGCCTCAAACGTGTGATTCCCCCCAGACATCCCCCGTCACCAGTCTGGAACTTAAATGTGATCCTCACCAGACTCATGGGACCACCTTTTGAACCTCTACACTCCTGTGAGATTCAATTTCTAACATGGAAGGTAGCTTTCCTAGTTGCCATTACTTCGCTAAGACGAGTTAGTGAACTTCAGGCACTAACCATTCAAGAGCCATTGATACAAGTTCATGCAAACAGGGTCGTACTACGCACCAACCCTACTTTCATGCCCAAGGTAGTTTCGCAGTTCCATATGAACCTATCCATAGCACTACCAATGTTTTACCCTAATCCTGAGAATGTAGCTGAGAGAATGCTCCACACACTTGATATCAAACGAGCTCTCATGTACTATATTGATAGAACACAAGGTTTCAGGAAGACAAAACAACTATTTGTTGCCTTTTCTCCGCAGCACAAAGGCAACCCCATTTCCAAAGCAGGAATAGTTCGGTGGATAGTTAAGTGTATACAAATTTGCTATGAAAAAGCGAAGCGCACGCTAACTATTCCTCCAAGAGCCCACTCCACACGAAAGTTGGGGGCCTACATGGCTTTCCTGGGAAATATTCCTTTAGAGGAGATATGTAGAGCAGCCACATGGTCCACTATACATACCTTTACCAAACACTACTGTGTAGATATACACTCACGACAGCAAGCAGCTGTAGGACAGGCTGTTCTCAAAACTCTTTTTCAGACTGCTGCAGCTGGCACGGGTAGCCGCCGCTAATGGAGGGACTGCTATATAATCTATGCACAGATATGAATTCAGCAGCCCACATGCCTCGAACCGAATATGCTACTTACCAGTATGCATCTGTTCTTGGCATGTAGGGCTTCTGACATTCATATCGCCCACCCTCCTCCCCGGCGCCTGTAGCAGCTGTAGCATTTCAGTAATTACTAGTTAGCATGGTCATCATTTACTGTATTACACTCCATCTATGCCACAATGGCGAAAAACAATCTGAGGATGGAGGGGATGCCCATGCGCACTGTAGTCCAGGGGAGGAGCCACCTATCTCATGATACTTCGAAGACTCTTCCAGGACAACAATGTGCAATCATCAGGACCCAACACTAGGCGGCGATCTATGCACAGATATGAATGTCAGCAGCCCTACATGCTAAGAACAGATGCATACTGGTAAGTAGCATATTCGATACCATTCCACAGGAACTGCTGTTGTCTTAAATTGCGCAATGCAATGAACAGTCACTACAAAAGCCTGTCTACCTTCTTTGGTAAAAAAAAAAATAATTTAAGTAATAAGCAATTGGACGACATCACCCTGTAGAATACTCAGAAAAGAGGCTAAGCTTCTCAGATTTTCTACCGCACTTCGTATGACAGGGACTCTCCCTGAGCTTTGCACAGTTTTTTTCCTTCACTCTTCTATTTTTCTCCAATTTACAGAAAACGATATCTGATTATTATAAGAAGGGTCTCTTCAGATCTTGTGGGCCTTGCGGTAACAAGAGACTTCATACTGAAGACCCATATAAAAACTGAATTTACGGTTTGTATCCTCAGCATAAAGTAAAGGACTGCAAACTGTAGAACCTTTTCAACCAAACCCCTAAAAGACAGAGGATAGGTTGATTATTTGGTTACAGAGACTTAAAAATAAATTTGATTTAGTCAATGAGGTAAATATTACCTCTCACACCTCTCTGCAAAAACATGAAAGGAGAGAGAGAGAGGTCACCGGAATCTCCTGAATGCCATAAAAAAGCTTCCATAAAGTCTCACCATGAAGCTGCAAGCTCCACACAAAAAGGAAAGCATTCATTTCCTACTTGGGAAAAATCCCATCCGGCCTCAAAACATGAAAAGCCTCTTCAGAGCCTTCTAAAATGAAGATTGAGATCACAAAAAAACCCTTGTCGTCGATGCACCCTCTTCGAGATCACAGTTGATGCAAAAGTCACCATCAGAGCATATTTCTCCTTCATTGTTGTCTCCGTTCTCATCGTCGAAAAAAAATACAGCATCGCCGAAGGTTTCAGATTCACAGTTGACGGCGGCTCCACCTACTACGCCTTTATTGTCGGCGAAGGTACCTTCACCACAGACTAGCTCCTCATCGGCGACAACATCCTAGTCGACCACATTGAGTGCATCGACTGCATTGAAGGAGACTACTTCGTCATTAATTCCCATTGTCGTCATCGACACAATCCCCGCTACCGTGGGTGAAACTGACAACAATGCCTACTTCACCTGGCTTAAAAAGACTTTCAACGTTGCCAGTTACTCCTCTTTATCTATTGTCGACGTTCCCGTCGATGAGGCGTTTTCTTCAGAACCCTTCAGTGGTTTCACCTTTACCTCCTACAACTTTCTTGGAAGAGTCAGATGATGGTCTGTTTGGCCCCACACATAGTCCTTCACAACTTAATATGAAATATCAAGAGGATAAGTATGAGTAGGAGTATGAGGACTATTATCTACAGGAGTTTTATCACCAGAATGCTAAGACCTTACAGTGTATGGAACCTGCTTATGAGCCCCTGGTTCGCATTGCTGTAGCATTGGTTCAGACTTTGCAAGCCATGTTGCAGGATTATTGCACTCATTTCCCTTCATATGTGGGTGCGGGTCCACCTCTGCCAGCTTCTCCACCACTCATGCCACATCGTATACCTAGAATGACGCAGAGAACAGATATTATTGTTCCTCCGCAGAAGGATGTATCCTCTGGTGACATAGCCGAAGGGGACATTTGAAGTGCTAGACAGCTGGCAGTGATTGGTAAGAAAACAATTGAAGATAAATCCCTAAGCAATTTAAGGCCATGAACAATCAACATACCATATCAATAAAGTGCATGAGATAGTAAACTCAGTGTTAACTACAGATGATCTTTTAAAAATTCATATCTTTAATGCAATTTGATTAAAACATTTCTAAACATGTATCAAACAAATCATATTCGAATCTTAGTACATAAAGACACAGAATAAGATTAGTCTGACACAATACAGAACATAAATTACAGACAGCAGATAATTTTTTTATTAATACATTACTCAATACAACATGGACAAAAATATGTTAAATAAACTGGCTGCAAGATGGATCATCTACGCGTGTTTCGGCGCACACTACACCTTCATCAGGAAAGCCACAAAGTTTCCTACAAAGTGAGATTAAAACCAAATAAAATACACTGAGTTTCAAGATAAACAAATTTCAATGATCAACTACATACCTTCACCACACCAATGAACTAAAAACATGTATTTTGTCATGAGTGGTAGACATCAATGGAAATAGTCTCATGTGAAATAGGAGAATTAATTGAGGTAATGTAGTCTCCAAGAGATAAAGTCCTATGATACCCTTTTACTACAGAAAGGTGACTGTGGAAAATATGTGCTTACTGCGTATTGATCAAATGGTAGGATCCGTGGAAAAACGATCAAAAAAGTAACCAGTTCACATAGAAAATATATCCAAGTCTACAGATAAAAATGCAATGTGATTAATAGGGGTAGGAGATAAATGCTAGTAATGACAAATTACAGGAAGTAATAATTGCCCCGTATGAGGAATACAGATATGTATGCCTCAGAAAAAGTCCCGTCAGTGTTCATATGCTTGTGCGCGATGCACACAGATCTAAAAAATGATAAGAAGGACATTACGGGGAGTAAAGATAAAGGCAATGCGTATTGAAGCCCATATATACACCTATGCTTATAGGGAATGTAAAGAGCTTTATAATGGCAGGTATGACGAGAGTAATAACCCTGAATGAAAAATACTGATATATATGCCTCGAGAAAGGTCCTGTTAATATCCAAACGCCTATGCGGAATGCATACAGATTTAAAGAAAACAGTAAGGAGGACATATCAAGATGTAAGTATATACACTTAGACGAATAAATGCAAATGGGTACCTGTTAAAAATTGAAAATGCTACTCAGGTTCTCATAATTCCTGATTATGCAAGAAGATAAATCCCAAAAGGAGAATCCTCACTGGCAAAGTTATATGGCGGGCGTCTCGATACAGCGGTGCAATGAAACCAAAACGTAATGGAAAAGGGTTGTTAAATAGTCCTCTCTAATGACCCTCCGGTCAGAAGTCTTCTATCTAAAATGACTGCGAGAGTTATTGAGAGCATGATGGAGTCTTACCTGGTATGTGATAGTATACCGGGATGAGTTCTAGCTGCACTCGAGAACCGGAGGGCTGTGTAACCGAGGCGGCAAGTTACCTGAATTTAAAACGTCAAGCCGTGTCACGTGATCAGATCACCTGACTTCACTAGTGGTGAAGCTAGAAGAAAGTGAGATACGTAACTAAGATTTGGGTGGCCAGAATGATAAATGTGTCATCCGTTCAGTGCAAAACGAGGAGACCCTGAGGTTATGACCAAGGAGGTTATAAATCACTTTCTTAATCAGGTGGAAGAATAAAAAGTAAACTATATTAATCCCATAAAGTGATATGTAAAAAAACGGCTATGACATCACCTTAATCAGGTGAAAGAATAATAATGATGAATACACCTTATTAGTCACATCAAGTGATAACTTCTGATTATTAGACTCTGTACACACTAGCTGCTGTAGAGTTATACACTTGCCTCATCGCCTTTAATCTATTTTCTTTTAACAGGCTTTTCTTGCATTGTAGACTTCTTATGAACACATTTCTTCATAACCCGTTTTTTCCTTATTTTTTCCCCATATCACTTGATGTGACTAATAAGGCGTATTCATTATTATTATTCTTTCACCTAATTATTAAGGTGATGTCATATCACTTTATTTGATTAATATGGTTTACTTATTATTCTTCCACCTGATTAATAAAGTGATGTATAACCTTGGTCATAACCTCAGGGTCTCCTCGTTTTGCACTCAACGGACACCCATTTATCATTCTGGCCACCCAATTCTTAGTTGCGTATCAGTCTTTCATCTAGCTTCACGACTAGTGAAGTCAGGTGATCCGATCATGTGACGCGGCTTGAAGTTTTAAACCCGGGTAATTTGCTGACTCGGTTACACAGCCCTCCGGTTCTCGAGTGCGGCTAGAACTCATCCCGGTATACTATCACATAGCAGGTAAGACTCCGTCATGCTCTGAACAACTCTCGCAGTCGTCATTTTAGATAGGAAGACTGCTGACCGGAGGGTCATTAGAGAGGACTATTTCACAACCCTTTTCCATTACGTTTTGGTGTCATTGCATTGCTACATCGAGACGACCGCCATATAACTTTTCGCCAGTGCTAGTTCTACTTTTGGGATTTATCTTCTTGCATAATCAGGAATTATCAGTACCTGAGTAGCATTTTAAAGTTTTTAACAGGTACCCATTTGCATTTATTTGTGTTAGAGTAAATAAGTTGATATGCCCTGCTTACTGTTTTCTTTAAATCTGTGGGCATTCCGCATAGGCCTTTGGATATTGACAGGACCTTTCTCGAGGCATATATATCAGTATCTTTCATTCAGGCTAATTATTACTCTGGTCATAACTGCCATGATAAAGCTCTTTACATTCCCTACAAGCATAGGTGTATATATGAGCTTCTATACGCATTGCCTTTATCTTTACTGTCCTTCTTATTATTAGATCTGTGTGTATCGCACACAGGCATAGGAACACTGACAGGACTTTTTCTGAGGCATACATACCTTTATTCCTCATACTGGGTAATTATTACTTTCTGTAATTTGTCATTACTAGCAATTATCTCCTACCCCTATTAATCACATTGCATTTTTATCTGTAGACCTTGATATATTTTCTATGTGAACTGGTTACTTTTTTGATCGTCTTTTTCACGGATACTACCATTTGATAAACACGCAGTAAGCACATATATTTTCCACAGTGACCTTTCTGTAGTATAAGGGTATTTTAGCACTATCATGCATGTACTTCATCTCTTGGAACTACATTACCTCAATTAATTCTCCTGTTTCACATGAGACTGATAATCTTCATGTGTAATCTCACCACTTTACTTTCATATCTCTTTCTTGTAGTTTTGAATCTTATGGAGATGGTATGAGCTCTGTCCTTTTTAGGTCTGGACCTTGCTATCGCGTAAGCGACCGCAAAGCGAGACTATTGTAAAGGGGCTTTTCAAAGTGCTCCCAAAAGCGGATTGCATGGCTAGCACGCGCACAATCACGCGCATCGTGCCGCCATGCACTCCGCTTTAGGGAGCACTTCAAAGGGTCCGCTCACCCGCCCCCAAGTGCGCGCGCGCGCGCCACGCTCCGCTTGTCTTGTTTTTTTTTGCAATCTGTGTTTCTCTTTTAAAAAAAAAAATACACAATTTCCGATCCCTTCGCCTCATCTCGTGGTGTGTGATGCTGCACACCCCTGCATTTGTTTTTAAACACCCCTCCCCGTGATCAGATCATCACTGCTGCATGATTCTTTTCTTCAGAGGGCCTCTCGGCCACCACCTATCTGCCCGTTGTACTGTTAACAGTCCGCATCCACTGCGCCTCGGTGCAGACCTGAAGGAGCGGAGGACCCCATCGTCACCAGCTCTCGCATCTTTTCTTGAGCCGACCCCGCCTCCTCCACATGAAACCATTCATCACGTGCGCCCATATTGCTCCGTGTCAAAATCTTTGGAGCTGCAGAGCTTTAAGCTAGCTTTGAAAAGTGCAGTTTTTTTTCTGCAACCTGTTCGCATTGCGCTTCACCAATTTTGTGTGAGAACAGGCGCTTCACCTCTCCCGCAGACCGGCCTTGAGTTTGCGTTTTTTTTCCACTGAAACAAAGCCAGACTTAATAGCGCACTCCCCCAGATAATAGGCAATTTGGTAGCCTTCCGTATTGCAAGCGTGCTGGTGAGCACTTCTGCTGCCATTTGTCTGTCAGGCGCCTCCCTGCTGCTCTAACTTGCCCACCCCTATACCAGGACTAATGCGACGTGCGAGTGCCAGCGCACCTCTTCCACAGCCGCCCGGGGGACCCTGAAAGATAGTAGCACGTGGGAAACCTTAGCAGGATGAACAGGCAGAGCACCGAGGTCTTCCATAGCCCGCTGAAAATGACGAAAGGGGAGACCACCAGCACTGCGGTCTCCGGGTTCGTGTTTAGGTCCTTCGCGTTCCAGCATTTCAACTCCAGAAGCGACACAGTAAGTAACAAAGTGATGCTGTTGAGTAGGTTTGTGCATAAACTCCTTAACACTGTGTGTGGTGGAACCGCATGTTGCGTACCCTCACCCAGAGGGAGCCCATTTTTCATTTACACTTCACGCACTTTGTACTGTCCTCGATGTCTTCCGTGTTTTGAGTTTGCTTCTGTCTAATATAAACCACCTGCAACGCTTTTTTAATTAATGCAAATTGTGCGTTTACATTCTATCTAACATCCCTAGTGCCGTCGAAGTCGTTATCTTTAGTGCCCCGCTGGCAACGTTAAAATTCCTCACCCAGCAAGCTCAGGAGGCTCTTATATAATCATCGGTATTTAGCATTTAATAAACTCTTAATAAAATGTCTGCTTAGAAAAATTTAATTTCCAGCAGTGTCATTGCTTCTACAGATGGACAGTTCAGTGCGGCGTTATCACTGGTAGTTATTAAACTTTACCCAGCGCCTCGAGGTACCAGGCAGCGCATAGAGGCACCTCCTTTTCCATGTCCGCTTTGGCTAGAAAGTGTCATGTCCGCATGGAGGTGGTGCCAGTGATTGGCAGTCTTTAGAAGACTAAGGATGCATCTGTGAATAATAGTCCTTTTATATAACTCCACTGCCAGTGTTGGGCAGTGCAAAGCGCCCGGTGATTAATTTCTGCCGGTGGTTAAATGGGTGGGCACTCAGTCTTACTTTTGGAGAACGGGTCTTATAGTTCATGATCGGATTTTGACCCCCAGCTAGAGTGAGAAGGGGAAGACAGGATGAGGAATACAATAAAGGGAACCGTGAAGAAGGAAGAAAACAGGGATGAAAACGAAGGTGCAAGAGAGAACAAGCATTTACAATGCAATAGGGCTCGCATTTACGCGAGTTTGAGCTATTCACATTGCAAATAACAATGCCTTTTATTTGTGTTTTCGTTTTTAAAACATAAATAAAAGGCATCGTCATTTACAATGCCAATAGCTTAAACTCGCGTAAATGCGAGACCTATTGCATTGCAAATGCTGGTTTTATTTCCATTGATGTCTACTACTCCTGAAAAAATACATGTTTTTTTAAATTCATTGGTGTGATGAAGGTATGTAGTTGATCATTGAAATTTGTTTATTTTGAAACTCAGTGTATTTTATTTGGTTTTAATCTCATTGTGTGCCGAAACAAGTGTAGTAGTCATCTCACAGCCACTGTTTATTTAACATCTTTTTGTCCATGTTGTATTGAGTATTGTATTAATTACAAAATTATCTGTTGTCTGTAATTTATGTATTTAGTCATACTGTACTCGATTTTCTGTCTTTATGTACTTAGATTCTAATATGGTTTGTTTGATACATGTTTAGAAATGTTTTTAATCAAATGGCATTAAAGAAATGAATTTTTAAAAGATCATCTGTAGTTTATGCTGAGTTTACTATATGATGCACTTTATTGAGATGGTCTGTTAATTGTTCATGACCTTCAATTGCCTAGGGATTTATCTTCAATTGTATTATTGCCCTGCCCTAGAAATCTATAGGATTCGCAGGGAGTCCTTGTTATTTACAGTGATTGGTAAGAATACATAATTTCCACACCTGGTTCTCTAACTCCTCAAACAGCGAATTCTCTGTCAGAGGACATAGGCGGTTTCCAAACATTACTTGAAAGTGCTTCCTCTCTGTTTCAGCTGCCTACGAGTCAAGCAGCCTGACTGCTTTCTTTACGATTTTAAAGAACAGTCGCAAAAAGCTGTAATGGCAATACCTATAACTGACCATATTTGGAAGGAAGGAGTGAAGGTTATGAGAACACCTGCGACTGTTGTCGCAGTCCTACCTAGAATAGACCAATACAAGGCCCCTGATGACATGCCAGCTTGTCTGGTAGGACACCCAAAACCAGACTCAGTGGTCACTCAAGCCAAGCAACGAAGGGCAAAAATCCTTCCGCACCTATCATTGCTACCCCGGATAAAGAAGGTAGGCACCTGGATAACATCGGCAAGAGGTTTACTACCACTTTAGGCACTACTGTGCGCTCAGCCAATGCTCTAGCGATTATTGGGAAGATTCGACCACCAGATGCGGTCCGGTATCATGCCATACTTGGACCTTATTCCAGAAGAAAACAAGCACTGGCAAAGCCAATAGGCTTCGCCGATGTGAGAGCTATTGGCTTTGTCAATGTCTTTTAGCCGTGTTGTACAGCAGCACAGCTGTAGGGCAGCATAGCGAAAAAAAGAAAAAGGAAAGTGGTTTAACGTGGCTAGTCCTGGGCGTGTCATAGCGCTTTTCTCATAGCACTGTAATGCAGCACAGTGCTATTTTTAAATAACGCTCAGCCATGCAACTGGCTGAAAGTCATGGGAAAAGCGCTGTGACAGGGTTGGAGGGAGTAAAGCCGCATGAAAAGGTGGATAGTAGGGGGTACAGTTCTCCATGTCATAGGTGTCAGTAGCGTGCATCAGCAGCACTGTGCCAAATGCCAGTTATGTTGTGTAAACTGCAGAACTTAATCATTGCGACAGAAAACACAAACATTTTGTTCCGTTTATCTGTCACAGCCCGATCTGACAATTAGCCTTGTAATGTGGCGAACCCCCACCCAAAACACACTCTTCTTTTATTGTTGCACCGCCCACGTTTTGGGACACCAGTCTTGACATTTCATTTGAGTGCTTTCACTGTCCTTCTAAAAGATGGCGATGTTGCATTTCTTAGAGTACCCTAGTTGCCTACCTGCCGTAAATCAACATTCTAAAGCACAGTTGATTGTTCAGTAAATTAGAATTCCAGTGGACATGTCGCTGTTGTGCGCTTAATATCCACGCGTTACTTCTGAAAATATACTGAAAAATGAAGTTGAAGATATAGGTTGTGACTGTGAGCACTCTTGTAGTATAAAATGAAGATGGGTATATTCGTCGTGAGCACTCTGATGGGAGATGTATTTGTAATAGTGCTTTTCTCACAGAGTTATAATGCGAGACAGCGCTATTTTTTCATAACTTTCAGCCATTCAGCAAGGTTAAAAGTTATAGGAAAAGCGCATAGGTGGTGGGGTTGGAGAGGGTAGAGAAACACTGAAAACTATGATAATACCTGAATTACAGCCCGATCAGTGGAGGGACACTAAAGGCTCCATAGAACAACAGCAAGTGATTTCGAAGCCCACCCCAGCTAATAAGGTATAAGGCAGCAAGTAAAAGATCCAGTCCTGATGGGCTTTCCCAAAAGGAGACAGGGGCTGTAACAAGGAGGGACTAAGAAGCCTCATTATCATTCGGAAGCCAGCATTTACCATGGACGATGACGCCAGCCAATGAAAAACAAACATTGGCATAGCCAATAGGTCTCGCCTTTGGGACCTTTATAAGTGTTTAGCAATGCAACAGTTGCATAACTAAATACTTATAAGGTCCCAAAAGCGAGACCTACTGGCTATGTGAAAGTGAAAGTAACCTCGGTCAAGCGCGGCGCGCGTGCCCGCGCACATGCACTGTAGCTCTAGGCTAGCCTGGTAGCACTTTTTGGAGCCCTCACAAAGAGTCTCACCAGACCAGCGCTTGCGCTGGGTCAGGCGAGACCTAATGAGCGGAGCTTCCACGGCACTTCCACATCTGTCCCTACTACAATATGCCTCGCAAAGCAAGCGGCGCATGCGCTGCAACGCTAGGCTCGACCTAAATAACTAGAGACAAGGAAGATCTTGTTAGAGGGCGAAGGATCTGCTTCCAAGATCCTTGATGCGTTGATGGATGTTGCTTTCCTTGCTTTTTGTCAGCTTGCTGGTGCGGCCATCCTTGGACGTCAGGGTTGGCTGAAGGCGACTACTTTCCTTCCTGAAGTGCAAAAAAAATATTCTGGACATACTTTTTGATGACTATGCGCTTTTCGGAAAGCACATAGATGGTGCCTTACAAGCCATTAAGGCGAACACCGAGATTGCTAGTTCCTTGGGAACGCTAGAGTATAGAAAGATCCCATTTTGTGGTGCTTTTGGGAGAGGAGCCTATTAATTTTGTGGCGGCTACCAAAGATACCAGCCCCAGTCTTATCAATCATTTCCTACCAACAGCAACAGGCTTATCGTGCACCACCACAGGTTGCATACTCTAGACAACCCAAACAGCCCGTACAGTCAAGAGATGCGGTTAAAAAACAGTGACCATGCCATAGCGCCTGTTGCAGTTCCCTCTACTGTACCGTCCAAAGGAGCACACATTACTCGCTATTACGATCAATGGCGAGCGAAAAATCACCACAAACCAATGGGTCCTGGGTATAAGGTATGGGCATACACTGGAGTTTGTCACAGTACCACCTCCTCATCCACCACAAAAATCTCGGCCATCCCATCTTCAGTTATTCAGGAATGAGGCATTCATCATGCTGCAAAAAGGAACCATTGAGAGAGTTCCTCACTCGAATAGGAATGGGCTTCTACTCCTGCTTTTTTTCTTGTAAAGAAAGTCTGGAGAATTGCACCCCATTCTGGACCTCAGAAAGCTCAACACATACCTACAGAAGAAATCCTTCCACATTGTAACACTCCAGGAGATATTACAGCTGCTGAACCATACAGATTTTCTGGCCAGCCTCGATCTACAGGATGCATATTTCCATATTCCTATCAATCGCCAACACCAGAGGTTTCTCTGTTTTAGTGTGGCAGGCGCTCACTATTAGTTCAAAGTCCTCCCCTTTGGTCTCCGCTCACCTCCTCGGCTATTCACAAAATGTCTTGCTCCCGTGACAGCACACCTAAGATTACGGGGTCTACAGATCTTCCGGTCTCTCGAAGACTGGTTGGTGAAAGCTCCTTCTCTTCACCAGACTTCGGAATCCATATCAATCTGCCTACAACTGTTCTGCTCTCTGGGGCTTTCAGTCAATTACCAGAAATCTGCTCTCACACCCTCTCAACTGATAACTTTTCTTGCAGCAACCTAAGATACCCTCCAAAACAAGGCATTCTTGTCGAAGAAAGGCAAAACACCTCTGGCTGACAAACTATCCAGAATAGAGTTTGCTTCCATTTGTCTCCTCAAATGCTTTCGCTGCATGATGTCCTCAGCCATTCTCATGATACCCCACACATGTTTCCGAATGAGGCCTTTGAAAGAACAGTTGGACAACCAATGGCTTCAAGTGACCGGATCAGTTGACATTATTCAGATCACTCCGACCATGAAAAAATCCGTTCCTTGGTGGCAGTCCGCCAGCAATCTCTGCGGGTCTGACATTTCTCTCTCCACTTATAAATGTTGTTCTGACCGTGGATGCCTCTCTAGAAGGCTGGGAAGCTCACCATCAGGACCTCCAAGTGAGCGGCAAATTAAGTGTCTTTCTCCACGATGCACATCAACTTCCTGCAAGTAAGGGCAATTTTCCTACCTCTTCAATAATTTCTTCCACAGATACAAGCATCCTCCATCCTCATTCGAATGGACAACACCACCTGCGTGCATTACTTCAACATGCATGGAGGGTCGAGGTCTCAGATTTTATCCTTTTAAGCTCTGAAAATATGGAAATGGGCATTACTACACCGCATCTCACCAAGGTGAACCATCTTCTGGGCGTCAAGGACAATCTAGCAGACACCTTGAGCAGAATTGGTCAGACATGTCAGAAGTGGGAACTCAATCAGCTAATTCTCCATATTCCCAAAATAGGGAACACTCAACTTAGACAGCTTCGCATCACAAGAGCACCAAAAATGACGGTTCTTTGCCAGCTGGAAACCTCAGAGTCATATGGGGGGGGGGGGGGGGGGGGGGTTTCGATACGATGCTCGGGAATCTTTGCTTACACTTTTCCCCTATGCCCTCTCATTTCCAGGGTTCTCATGAAAATGAAAAGTGAACCGTGCCACCTGATCCTCAAAGCTCTGTGTTGGTTCACAGAGCTCCTTCTACTCTGAGTCCAAGCCTCATCGCCTTCCAGTGATCACAACCCTATTGACCATGAACAAAGGACAAACCCTACATCCGCATCCAGCTTCTCTTCAGTTGCATGCTTGGCACCTGAATTCAATGAGTTCAAGGATCTAGACATCCCTTAGGACTATAGGGATGTTTTGTCCAGAGCTAAAATGGAGTCCACCAACAAAACCTATAGATTGAAATGGAAACATTTTTGTTCTTGGTGCCTTCGAAACGTAAACCACCTTCTTCTCCTCTCCGGAACAAATTTTGTCTTATCGTTCTCTGGCAAAATCGGGATTGGTGTATGCATCTGTGAGGGTCCACCTCGCTGCCATCTCTCAGTACAGGCATACTTCCAATTTTTCATCCCTTTTTGTTCTACTTGTATTATCAAACAATTTATGAAGTGATTGTTCAGGACTGTCCCTCTCATTCGGCAGCCTCCACCAGAACGACGTGTCAACATAGTCCTTTCTCAACTGATGACACCACCGTCAAAACCAATTCACAAAATAGATCTCAAATTTCTTACTTGGAAAGTGGCTTTACTTCTCGCTCTTTACCTCTGCAAGAAGGGTAAGTGAAATTCAAGCTTTCACTATAAAAGAACCCTACCTTCGATTCACTGATTACTATGTTTTACTAATGACTAATCCTAAATGTATTCAGAAAGTTCCAATCCAGTTTCATGTTAATGAACCTGTTGTCCTTTCCAAATCCCTCATCACCAGCGGAGAGATCTCTTCATACTTCAGATGTCTTAAGTTTTATTTGCAGTGGACTAAGCAAATATGAAAAATGGATCAGTTGCTGGCCTCATATGGGCCTCAAAAACTGGGTGCTTTAGTCACATCGAGAACTATTGCATGATCGATTGCTATAACTATTCAACTGTGTCATACTAAAGCGAGTAAACTGCTCATGACCACCGCTAAAGCACATTCCACCAGGGTAATAGCCTCTCCTGCTGCCCTGTTTGCTGGCGTCCTGCTAGACCAGATTTGCCGTGCTGCAACATGGAAGAACACACATACTTTCACTCAGCATTGTTGTTTGGATCTGGCAACTTGCAGTGACGCAGCTAAGGACAAGCGGTCTTACGTCATCTTTTCCAGTAAGGTAAGCCTTTACTCTTAGAGTTGTATTTTCCTTTTCATTTTCATGTTTTCTCCATTATAAAGAGATAAAATGCTTCTTGCTTTTGTTTCTCTGCTGGTATGCTAATAATGAAACTACGTTTTGATATGTTTTTATTATATATATTTATAAATGTGTATACATGTATATTGTTACCCACCATCCATGAAGGGTATTTATATTCTCTAAATGTTTAGTTTAAACAACTGCTGTCTACTCTGAGTCAAGCATGTGAATCTATGAAAGATCCAGTACTGAAAAAGAAAATTAGTTACCTGTAACTACGGTTCTCCAGTATTAGTATCTTTCATAGATTCACTATGCGACCCACCCTCCTCCCTGGTGAGGCTTCCCTTATTTGCTCAAGTATATAGCTTCACACTTATTCTTGAAAATCTGAAGAACGTAGCCTCTCTTGGGAGTGTTAGTGCTCTACAGGGTCATCTGATTGGTTATTACTTAAGTTTGGTTCTTTTTTTTTTTTCTTCTTCTTCTTTTTATTTTTTTTTTACAAAAGAAGCTAGATAGTCTAATGCAGTGACTGTTCATTGCATTGTAGCCTATGATTGTGATGTGTACTGCTTTAGAATGATTCCGTGGGACTCTTAGTGACGACTGGGATGATTCAAGCATGTGAATCGATGAAAAAAAATAATACTGGAGAACCGTAGTTAAAGGTAAGTAACTCATTTTCTTCATGGACTTCAATGCTTCTCTAATGGAGTCATTCGGCAGCTTTATAGGAAAGAATTTGCCCTGAACAACATTTAATTAAGTCGAAAAGAAAGGATTACTACACCCTATCCTCCATAGTGGTGGCAACATCTCCCCTACTGTCAAGATCATTTACATCACCTATCCAGCTGCCTACGGCAATAACAAATTTTGCGCTAAACGTTCCTTCAAATGGACAGTCTTTTTAGCTATTTGTGCTTGCAATCGGGGATCTGTGGCAGCAATACAAATTTCTGGTCTTTACATGCCTGCACATTGTATCTTTACGTACCCTGTTCAGCTGGTGTCAGTCTGGTGAGGACCTCCATTGATTCCCCTGTCAACATGTGTTGCATTCTTTAACTTATTGCTCTACAGATATCTTTTGTAAATCGGCTCCCCTTGATACAAACTTGACTTTAACATTTAATCTACGTCCGGCCTTTAAAGTAAACGTCTCTGCCCTTAACTGACTAGCGATAAATCATTAACCTCTTAAAATTCTAAGAGCGAGTGTGAAGATTGCATAATTTATCTGGGTCTAACCGAGGTGCAGCAGGGGGAGCACAGTTGAAGCCATGCATTTGTTTACTGTATTTCATACGTTATCTTTTTTGGAGCCAAACCGTAGATCACTCTTGTTTCTGTCCTCTGCTTCGATGTTTGCTGCATTCATCCGTTTTGGTACTCTTATCAATCGCGCTTGGTTTGCCTTCCATTTATCCAGCCCACTACATGTCCTTGTCCGTTTTCTTGGTAGTGGGCTTATCTCTTCCCATCTCAACTGCGTCTCCTCATGAAAAATAGTTACATTTCCACCTGCTTGAATCAGTTCCTGAAATACGGTTTCCAGCGTATGTGGCCCTTTGCCGTTGGTTTATCAGCATGAAACATTTTACAGCTTTTTCCGTCCAGTTGTGACTGTGGGCCAAAGGTCCAATTTGACTGAATTGCCCATCTGAAGGCCAATCTGCTATGGCTACCTTCAGACTATGACTAAATCTCAGCCATTGATGGAGATGGCCGGTTAACTATCACTTTATAGAAAATTGCCCATGGCGTGGTTTTAAGGTGAAATGTCTCTATCAAAAGCTAGAGCGATGGATGTTGGGCAAATGAACAAGGGGAGTGCAATCTTTATGGCTGTGGTTCACAAAGATTTGGCTTTAAACTTAATGGCTCTAATAATTGGTAGCCATGTGAAGAGTGCTTTTTGTGCCCAACGCCTTACAGGTTTTTCAAGTGAGTATGTGGCGATTTGAACCCAAAACTATTGGCTTTGATCTTTAGGATAGGCTAGGATATGTTTTTAGAGCGCTCGAATGCCGTGGCGTCTTGGCGCTAGAGTGAGTACGTGTTGCAGCCTGTATCAAACACCTATGTTATGGCAAACAGCCAGGTATTCAATTCTTTTCTGAATACTAGTCTATTTGATTGGAAATGCATGGCTGTTGGCAGTGTATTCCACAGCTTTGCTGCGCAGTGGGAAAAAGCTCTCCCACCCCATCTCACCTTCCTAATCCTATCAATGTGGTGAAGACCCAATGTGCTGGATCTTAGTGAACGAGCTGGAGTATAGAGTCTGAACATTTTTTAAATGGCCTTGGCTCCTCCACCATAAAATGCCTTATGGACCAAGCATAAGGCCTTAAAATCGACTCACCGCTGGATGGGAAGCCAATGAAGGGCTCGAATTCCAGCGGAGGTTGGTTGACCTCTTGGTATGTTTAGGAGTAATCTGGCGGCGGCATTTTGTAATGATTGTAACCTGCTCATTTGGAATTTGTTAATCCCAATAGCATGCCATTACAATAATCTAACTTGGACAACAGAAGAGCCACTACCACTGACTTCTGTAATTCCTTCCTGATAAAGGGAAATATCTTCTTCAAGGTTTTAATTAAAAAGAAGCAGGAAGAGGTGAGGCTGTTTACCTGGGCAGAGAAGGTTAGTTGACGGTCGAAAATAACTCCCAGATTTCTAACCTTGGGAGCCGGACTGGGGCATTCACCAGCTGTCGTTGGCCACCAAGAAACATCCCACTGGGGTTGCCTCTGGCCAAACTCAATAACCTCCGTCTTATCCGTATTAATTTTTAGGAAGCTATGGTTCATCCAGGTCATAATCTCCTCTAAACAGATATGGAACCTGATGGCTGTATCTTCAGGCTGTTTAGCCATTGAGATTATGAGCTGGGAGTCATCTGCATATGACACAAAAGTAAAACCATGCTTCCTAATGAGACCGGCCAAGGACAGCATATAGATATTAAATATCGTTGGTGATAATGCTGAACCGTGGAAAACCCCACAGGGCAGATAAAAACTATCTGACTTCTGGCCCTCCCAGTACAAGCTCTGTACTCTTCCATCCAGGAATGAGGATAAGAGGGACAGAGCTGAACCCCCGATCCCTACCTCCCGCAGCCGCTGCACCAACACCGTGTGGTTCACAGTGTCGAAGGCTGCCTACAAGTCAAGTAACACAAGAACTGCATTACCCCCACTATCAACTGTTCTCCGAATCTCCTCAGCTGCTACAATTAAGGCTGATTCGGTCGAATGGTTAGATCGAAAACCATGTTGAGTTGGGTCCAATAAATCATTAGCGTCCAGATAATCCATCAGTGTCTTGTTCACTGACTTCTCTAAGATCTTAGCCACTATAGGCAGACCGGCAATCGATCGATAATTCTTAGGCTCCGTAGGATATAGAGTAGGTTTTTTGAGAATAGGTCTGATCGTGGCATTTTTCCAGTCTACTGGATAGCTACTAGACTCAAGGACTTGATTGATTAACGGCGTCAGTTCGTCGCCAATTCTACTAGCGACCGAGTGTAACACCATGGCAGGACAAGGGTCTTTAGGTGATCCAGATTTTATAGAGAGGAGGAATTTACAAACCTCATCTTTACTGATAGCTGGAAATCTGGTTAACTCCGCATCAGGTAGTTCTACCTTCATTTGTAGTAGATCTAATTTATCTGGAACCATTCGAGCTTTCAGAAGGTTATAATAGATAACTTGAACTTTATTCTGAAAAAATGTTGCTAGTTTATTGCACATAGTTTGATTCGGATGGAAGATACTACCTAGCTGTGAGTTAGAGTGCAGATTTACTGTTCTAAAGAGCTCCCTAGAAGAATTGCCAGCTTCCTCAATTTTAGTGGTGTAGAACGACTTTTTTGCCACAATAATTGCCTCTTTATATTGTTGGAGAGCAAGATTATAGTTTATTTTCATAGCATTACCATAGTCTTGCCTCCACTGACGCTCAGCAGTCCGACATTTAACCTTTAAACTCTTCAATTGAGGATTATACCAAGGTGACGAAGGCTTAAGTCTTCTAACTGTTGACCATTTTTCTGGGGCTACCTGGTCAGCCTCTGTCCGGAGCCAATTATTAAACTCAGAAGCTGCCTCATTGTTGTTTTTAGCCAGCGACAGGGGACCTTGACCAAGGGCTGCTAACATATCGTCAGCGTTGACTTTGTTCCAACGTCTGGTCTTTACCTTTGTTGGTTTTACTTGTGTTTTCTGAGTTAGCAGCGGGACCCTGATCTTAAAGTGGATCGCATGGTGGTCTGTCCATGGAAGAGGAAGAACTCTTGACACGAGCGTTTCAGAATTATTTGAAAAGATACCATCTAAAATGTGACCAGCCTGATGAGTAGGCTCTAAAACCAACTGGGCGAAACCAAAGGTTGCCAGGTTGTCTAATAATCTACCTGTATCTAAATTATCAGCAAGTTCCAGGTGAAAATTAAAATCTCCGAGAATCATAAACGGGCCAGAGTCTGTGTAAGATTCTAAATGAGTCATTAGGGTCTGTGCAAATAAGGCCTTGGGTCCAGGAGGGCGATAAATTAGTAGACCCTGAAAATTCAGAGTATTATTCATATTAATGGTAAAATGCAGTGCTTCTGCCGGAAGATACCTAATGGTGTCTACCCGCAGTTTTAAATGCTCCCTGTGAATAATAGCTATACCCCCACCTCTCCCTCCGCCCCCCCCCCCCCCCCTCCCTATCCTGCGATGTAACTGCATAGCCCTTAGGCATGGCTATATTCCAGTCTGACCATGAGGCGTTGTCTGTCCAAGTCTCGGTGAAAAAAATTAAGTCCGTACTTTGAATCATATCTTCGATCTGGTATTTATGTTTCCCCAAAGATCGAACATTTACCAAGACACACTGCAGGTATTTTTCTTGGGCAAATTTAGAGTTTCTAACCTCATCTTGCCTGGACGGATAACTGGGTTGATTTCCCATTACTCCGTCCTCCAAACCCTCTGCCCTTTCAGCAGTTGAACATCCCAGACGGAAGGAGCAATTAGAGCACACACTCATTAACATTATTACCAAATGGAATCAAATGATGTAACTTACATGGACCTGAATCTAAAAATAGCAACTGTTCCCTGCTATATGTTCCGGAGATCGATCGACCAGGGGTTCTGTCGCTGGTCGCGCTCCAGGCACTGATGGGCTTGCCTTTGGTGCGCCCTCGGCGCGCCAGCTGCTCGTCCGCCCCAGCGCGTTTGATATGGTTTCCGGTGGTAAAACGACTAGCGCGTCAACCCCTATGCGATGCGGACCCGCTAACATCCGGGTTCCGCCAGGACCGAGCGCGAAGTGAGGAGCAGATAGGCAAAGATGGCCAGGTAAGGGATAAAACCAGATATGTCTTTACAAGATTTTAAAATTAATCAATTTAAAACTAAGCAAGCAGCTGTAATGTGCAAAAAGCAATAGAGAATAGCAGCAAATTTGGATAGCAAGTGGCAGCAATCTGAGACCACAAACAACAGGTACTCACACCACACTTTGAAGCTGAATCACTAGACAGGATATATCATTGAAGCGTGACTTCAGCACAAACTCATGGGTGGAATCTGTGCGCAGTTAGAAGTTTTACCTTTTATACCAAAGCATGTAAAAATGTAATCCCTTTAATTACTACGCAAGCAAGAAAGTGGGAGGACCAGGCATTATGAATAGCCTAGCTGTAGCGCTCTTGTCTGAATTGTTGCCTGGTGTTGGAGAAGGGAGTCAAGGGCAGGACAGTGCTGTGGTTGTGTGTGCTTACAGTTGCAGAGACGCGCTTTCTATTACACTATGAGCCAAGCTTCCTGGAGCAGTAGAGGGTGTCCTCTTTAATAATATATACCCACCCTAATTGCTAAAACAGTATCTGCGAATCATGAGATTGCTCTGATGCGCATGTGATCGGCTGCATGCTGGTACCATGTTTTCAAACCTTCTGACCCTCCCATCGTTGTCTTTAATCCCCCTCCCCACCCTTCCATTGCTACTTTCAATTCCCCCTCATTCTCCCGATGTTGCTTTCAGTTCTCTCCCACCCTCCTGTAGTTGCTTTCAATTCACCCCTGCCCTTCTGTAGTTGATTTTAATTCCTAAATGCTGACTAGGAAGAAGCATGCGGCAGAGGCAAGCATGTATTCCCGAATCAGACTGCATGACCCAGTGTGTAGTAGTTGTATAGCTATTCAATCCATGGTGGCACAGCACCCAGGATAATTTGCTGCATGGCTAAAGACTTACATGGTCCCAAAGGCGAGACCTATGGGCTGTGCCAATGATTGTTATCCTGGGTCACTGGAGTAAGTTCTACAGGCTAACTCACCTTTTTTTAAATTCTGCTGCTGTGTGCTTTACTCACCCTTGGCCTACATCAGATAGATGTAGACTGCTGCGCAGTGCTGGATGTATATGTGCCTGGAAAGGTTTTATTAGAGGGGCAGAGCAGTAGTGTGTAGTACAAAAATGGTTAGTGCATGTACTTGTCTATGTATGCCGGTGAGGAATACATTACATGAGAGAGTTAGTGCTATGCAGTGGGTGTGCAACAAAACACATGTGCTGGGTGTATGTGTGCTTGAGAGAACCCAATACATGAAGGGTGAAGTGTTGTACATTGTACACAAGGTGATTGGAAACACACACACACACACACACACACACACACAACCAGCACATACAATTAGCACACTCCAGTACAACACAAAGGCTATATTATTAAGCATTGCTTGCATATTGAGTGTGTGGTGAATGTGTATGTCTTTAGTGACACAATGCATGGAGGTGACCATGCTGGAAAGTAAGTGTGCTGTGATTGTACACTGAGTGCAAGCAGTGGCGGCTCCTCCGCTAAGGCGGAGGAGCGTCCCCTCACTGCTTTATTGCGGTGAGAAACAGAGAAAATAAAATAACTTGCATTATCATTTTATTTTCTCCTACTTCCGTCCACAGCTTTGCGTGAGGGGTCAGGGGCAGGGGAGGAGTGGTAGTGCCCTCCTAAATTGCGCAATATCTGCTTGGACGGCCGTCTCGGGCTGCCCAAAACAGTCTGGCCCACTTTGCATGTTCTCCATGCAGGATGCCTACGTGGAGAACATGCCCATGCCTCCAGTCAGCGTCTGAGCACTGAAACACGCGCTTAGACCAATCACAATGCTGCTATGGCAGCGTTGTGATTGGCTGACTGGAACCCTGGGTGTGCTTCCTGTGGCCGACCGAGGGAAAGACTGCCGAGGAGATGCGGCGAAAAGGTATTTTATTATTTTTTTTTAATAGCCGCTTCCCCGCGTCCTCCCCCTCCCTTTTTCCTGCGTCCTTCCCCACCCCGCGTCCTCCCACCCCTTACCGCCCCATACCAACGGTCTGTGCCAGCCGCCACTGAGTGCAAGTGTTCCTGCAGTGGCACATTATATGGAGGATCCTTTGTTCCATTTTGGGTTGCCCAGGCCTGCAGGGTGAAGACTAATAGTAGAGGAATCCCCCACCCCAGACAGAGGTTTGTGCATTGCTGCATTCCTGTGATCTGGGTGCGAAACACACTGTAGGGAGGGAGAAGGAGACCCCCTTTACGCTTGCACTGTGATTCAGGGATATATCACAAGGAAGGGGCTTGGACTCATTTCAGGAAGGAGATGAGGCTGATAAGGGAATTATAAAGAGTAGGGCCGGGAGCCTGAGGTTTGCATTTTTTTGCTCTTTTCACGGTGGCTGACATTCAGGTGTGAACTATAGTCACTCCCATGGCCTGTGTTGTGGAACAATCCGCTTCAGAGTATTTCCTGCTGTGACAGACCACCTTTCCAGAGGAAAGAAGAGAAAGAAAAGTGTACAATTTAAAAGAAGCAGAATCTTAACATAAAACTAAATCACATTTGGTGCCTCGAAATTACCTATAGGAAGGGGAGGTTGTGACACCAAAATTTGTCATCTGCCAAACAGCTAGACGAGCTGTATGGAAGGGGAAGCTCTGCAAGACTTCTGCCTGTAACTAGGACTTGGGGCCAATTTCTCCTAGTCTCCCGCTGGGTATGGGACATAAATCACCCAGGGGAACCAAGAGACCTAGCCTGGAGCACCAGCGCCCGCCTGCTTGCCAAGACCAGTGTGCCCTGTGAGGAAGAGAGCAGCGTTGGAGAGAGAGAAGTCCAGTGTGTAGTCCTACCAAGAGGACTCCCTGAGCAGGGTGTGAGGAAACCGCTGTGCACCTATTGAGTCGTTGACTGTGTGCAGGATTGATCCCTTTAGTTTTTAAGTGATTCCCTTGAGGAATTTGTATCTGGCTAATAGCTGTCCACTCCAGTATCTGCCTGAGCAGTAGTTGCAATATTTATTTTCTTCACGTTTATTGTTGCTTACTGTCCTTATTCAGTCTTCCCCACTGCCCTTTCTCTCCTGCCCCAATGTTTTGCCTATCTTCATGCCTAGGGGCAGTGGAAATTGGTTAGTACCTTACTTTGAATTAAGTGCATTTTCTTCATCCTTCCTACCTTCATTCATCATGAGGCTGCCTACAACACTGCCATTGTGTTTGGCAAAGTAACCCTTACCATCTCCAAGACACAATGATGTTCATGCAGCTTCCTGAAGTTAACAATTCCTTCACCATTGCTGGAATGCTATGTATAGGAAGCTGGCTCTGTATATACTATACCAAAGTAAGGTATAGTTTGTATAGAGTCCAGTAGAACCCCAAAGGTAGGCAGAGGTAAAAGTAGATCCCTTACTCTCTTTGTGGTAGTGTGGGCGAGCAGTACGGCTTCATCAGAGGGTAGTCTTAAGCATTTATTGTACACACTCAGGCAAGAAATGATGTCTCACACTCAAAAGACTGAATTCAGACCAATTTGTATAAAAATATTATTTAGTTGTAGGTTTATTTTTAGAACCATGCCAGGCCTGGTACAGCAAGAGTAATGAAGATGAATACAGTTGAAATGCAGTAGAATGTCATTGGTTGGTTTACAGGTAAGTCCACAGTCAAAATTACTTTTCAGTTTCTTTTCAGATTACTGTGTACGTTACTTTTCAGATTAAGTTTTGAAGTTACTTTTTCTACTCAGTGTGATATGCCTAGATATCACACTGTGACATGTCCTAGAGAAAAGGTAAGTAAATCAGTTTTGGTACATTTGCAGTTTCTTAGAGTTTCATACAAACCAACTCCACTCTTGGAAGATTTTTCACAGAAAAGCAGTCCTAGGGGAGGAAATAGTGTTATCGGTAAGTATTTAGGTTTTGGAGTTAGTATTCTGGGGTCAGAACAAGTGTTGAGGATGCATACTTAAATCGCCCTCAGCGGCACTAGGGCGGCTGGGTGCAGAGTGCTGAGGCCCAGTGTTATCTAATGGGGAATAGGGGGCCTCTGGTTGGTGGCTGCTCACCAGCAGGCCACAAGGTTGTGGGAGCAAAGCTCCTGGTGTTAGGCTCAGGGCAAAGGGGGATCCTATTTAGCACACAAGGTGCACCTACAGTCGCACAGGGGCGGCTGGGTATGGGTGCTGTTTTGGCATCGGGTGCCCTGTTGGTTTCACTGCAGATTCTCCGGTTGCAATGAACACTGCAGGCTTGGGGATGAAGATCTTCTGGAGGCGACCATTTGCTGGAGAGGTAAGTTGGGATGCCTGGGGATGCCGGGACGGCGTCAGTTGGGCCACCCAAGGCCGGGGGACATTGGGTGCAGGGGTGTCTTTTGGCATCGGGTTTCTCCTACCGGCTCAGGTCGTGGAGGTCCAGGATCACCAGATCCCAGGTCAGGATTGCCGGGGAGGAGACCGCGTAGTGTTAGGCCACTTGAACCCGGGCCGTGGGCTTCTGGTGCAGACTCACGGATTTGGCCGGAGCCAGTCTGTGGGTGAGCAAATCCGGTGCTCACGGAGACAGTCTGATTTGGGGAGGCAGGGCAGGTCCTCTGTGTCCTTCGGGGCTACGGGCTGCAGGACACACTGAGATTTCGCTGTAGCAGGTCGAGGCTGGAACAGGCCCGGAGGGCTGGGGCCAAGTCAGTTGGTGTGCTGCTTCTTCAGCACGGCTCTTCGGAGCTTCTCGTTTCTTCTTACAGGTAGGTGCAGGTCAGGACCGATTGGTCCCTTCCTTGGGGTGGGTACACCCCTATTATGCCACCCTCCAACGGGAGGGGGGCATGAGCCTCAATCTGGTTGGTTGGGTCCTCCCATCTTCAAGATGGCGGGGATTGAGAGTTGTGCTTAACCCCGCCTCCCCCGCCTGAGGGGTGGGGTTGACCATGATGGGCACACCTCTCCTCCTAACTTGTTTTCCTGCTGATTCTCCCGCCCAAAGTTGGGGTCAGAACTGGTGGAGGGCAGTTTCTTGGAGCAGCAAATGGCTGGAGTAGCTCACAAAGGTGGCAAGCCCATCCTTGGCGAGGGGGCTTGGCACCTCATCCCAGGGTTTTGTTTCAAGACCTCAAGAGCAGCAGGCTTTCGACCCAGGGGTCCAGAAACATGTCTGGTGGTGGCAGCTGGCGAGCAGCCACTCAGCCAGGTCACTACTTGGGTCGTTTTTCAGGGGGCATCTCGAAGATGCCCTCTGAGTGCATTTTTCATTAGATCCCACACTGGCATCAGTGTGGGTTTAATGTGCAGAGAAGTTTGATAGCAAACTTCCCAGTTTTCAGTAAGGTCATTATGGAACTGTGGAGTCTGTAATGACAAACCCCCGACCATATACTCTTTATGGCATTACTGCACTTGCAATATCTAAGAATTGACATGGACACTGCACGGGTACCGGGCTCATTCACCTGTACCCTCACCACTGGTATAGTGCACCCAGCTAGAGGGGTGGCATACCTATGCCAGGGCAGTGGTTTGTATGCATGGCACACAGGGATGTGTGCAAAGGCAATGTTTGTGTGTAAATGTACAGGGCCTCTAAGGGTGGTGCAATAGGTGCTACAGTCCTTAGAGGCCGTCCCTGGTCACAGTGCCCTTGGTACCTATGGTACCTTTTACAAGGGACTGGCATGTGGCCTGAGTTGCCAATTGGGTTTTACAACAGTATAGTTCAGGGAAAGGACATAGGCCCTGGGTGGCAGTAGCCGAGGGCACAGTCAAAGTACACCAACATTAAGGCATAAAGTGGGGGCAACTGTGCAAAAAGGGGCTCTTTCCTACACTATGCAATTGACAAAGTCTGTAGGGCTGTCCTAGGTAACACAGAGTTCAGACTTTGGTATCTATGGTGCTTGGGAGATTTGGATCATTCTCCTTTAAGAGGAATTTCTTTCCCTTCATCAATCAACCAGTTCTATACATTTATTGAAAACCAGAAGATGTGGTGCAGTTCATTATTGCTTTTGTCCTAATGGTATACCGTGCCAATTGCTGAAACAGTCAAATGTTACAGATCAGGTGTGTTATTAGAATATCCTTCTATGTAAATCATAAAAACCTGGAACAGAAAAAAATTGGTTGCACATTAAAGTTGGTAGGTTTTTTGTTGAATCATAAGGCTAACTTGCAGTGCTTTACACAAGGCAGCTACAATGTCTTGGGGTACTTTTGTTGTCCAGTCTCTTGGTTTTTGACAACTGAGTTAAGCTTCGTTAAGCCTAACCAAATCTTTATTATACAGTTACTTGATTTCTTGAATTTAAAAATGTATGTGGTTAACACAGCATTAATTGCGATCCAATACAGACACTTGTTAAACTTTGCACCTTACATGTATGGCCATTGGCATGAATTACCATTTGGATCAGTTCATATTTAGGTCTTGTTTGACAGCAGAGCTGACTGCATTACCTATTTTTACAAATTATTTACAACGTACATACTGTGGGCTTTGACTCCACCCGGAAGAGTAAATTCCATCTCCTGTAATGCGATTGACTGTTGGTGTATCCTTCCACCTCTTAGGAGTTGATTCATTTAAATACGTGAAGGATCATTGTACATTTGAAAAGTAAACTTAGTCGACACTGTCATATTCAGTTCTTTATCTCCCTTGTATAGTTTATACAGAAAGCAATCATTCTCGTTACTGTTTTTGATATGGCTTTACAGCGCAGCTGCCGCCATACAATTATGTGAATATCACTAGAAAGCGCTTTGGCGCCGACCTCATGTTGGGAAACAGGGGTGCATGTGCTGATTGGGCAGAAAATGTGTGCTTCCGCAAAGTACCTGCCCTTCATCCCAGCTGTGATAATTTTGTTTATTTATCCAGCTGCCTAAGATTAAACTTTCAGGGGCACACACCTGGCATTCTGAAACACTCCTGAGGCGGAAAGCCGGGAGAACTCTGCTCGATAATTTAAACTGTAATTTTGTACTTTGTGTATTTTATAGCACTTTGCACTTACTTGAGCACCTTTCTGACCTGGTTGCAGCTGGGGAAGCACTAGCACAGCGGATTCTAGCGCTGTTGCAGGTGGGGAACCGCGCTGCCGCCATCGCGCACTCGACCCTCAAGCCACGCCCACTTTCGAGGCCACTCCCACTTTCGAGGCCACGCCCACTCCCCTGACCTATATAGTCGTGCTGACTCACTAGCGCGCCTAACATTCTGAAACACTCCTGAGGCGGAAAGCCGGGAGAACTCTGCTCGATAATTTTAAAACTGTAATTTTGTACTTTGTGTATTTTATAGCACTTTGCACTTACTTGAGCACCTTTCTGACCTGGTTGCAGCTGGGGAAGCACTAGCACAGCGGATTCTAGCGCTGTTGCAGGTGGGGAACCGCGCTGCCGCCATCGCGCGCTCGACCCTCAAGCCACGCCCACTTTCGAGGCCACGCCTTCCGCCCCTATATCAATGTGCCCTTCGCGGACGCGCAGCGGGCGCGCCGTCATCGCACCGAAGTCGCGCCTAAGTCAAGCCAGTCTGCGCCCGTCCGCGATCGTACGCGGGCCAGGGCCATACCCCATGCCCCTCGGGATGACCACATACGGTGGAGTAAGCAGGAATTACTTACCTTACGCCGCAATGTTGATGAGTCATGCAAGCATAATCTACGAGTAGAAGACAACATAGGCTGCGAACACTGTCACTTCTCCTATGACCTTGGTAGGAACACGAACAGTATGGACTACATTATGCACTGCGGACTGCTTAATGTACGATCATTAAGGAAACACAAGTTAGACCTATATGATCTACTCACTGAGAGAAAATGGGATCTTGCGTTTCTAACAGAAACGTGGTTAGATAATGATTCTACATCTGATGCCCTTGAGGCACTTCCAGTAGGATATACAATACACAGACAGGACAGACCCATAGGCAGAGGAGGGGGCATTGCAATTGTAATCCGGGAAAGCTTGCGATGCCAACTTGACAGCTCTCCTATCCTGGATAGTGAGGCAGGGAGCTTCACTATTAAAGTGAATAATAGCTACACGCTAAAGGGCGTGCTAATCTGCAGACCCCCAGGCCCTATAGCCAAGTTTGAGGAAAGTCTGGTTGAAGGCATTATGGAGACCGCTTTATGCAAAGACAAATTTTTGGTA
This sequence comes from Triturus cristatus, assembly GCF_964204655.1. Lineage (NCBI taxonomy): Eukaryota > Metazoa > Chordata > Amphibia > Caudata > Salamandridae > Triturus > Triturus cristatus. The sequence goes on from NC_140584.1 coordinate 352,607,953, forward strand.
CTTGGAGACCTTAATTTACATCTTAATAACCCCTTAGACAGCGTTAGTAAGAATTTCAGTCAGGCATTAGGAGCCCTCCAACTGAATCAAATTGTTAGCGGTCCAACTCATCAGTTGGGTCACCTGCTGGATCCCATATTTGTCAACTGGGGGGAAGTAGAAGCCATGACCCCTATACCCATCCCCTGGTCGGATCACTATTTAGTCCCTTTCACTATTCGTATTCCTGGAAGTAGACCCCTGCAGCCAACAGTATTGTATCACCTCAGGCGGAAATGGGCTACTTTCTCCCAGCCTAAATTCTGCGAGGCACTGACTAAAGGGGGGAGCCCTGGGGGGGATGACGCTGACACGGCCAATACTAATCTTTGCAAACGCATCAATGAGGCACTGGATTGTACAGCTCCTCTTCTAAAAACCAAATCTGGGGGCCGTGTTCAAAAAACTGCCCCATGGTTGAACGATGAATTAAGAGCCTTGAAAACCGCACTGAAGAGAACCGAAAGAGAATGGCGCAGGACTTTCTCCAAAGAATTTAGAGTCACCTACTTGACCGAGAGGCGACTTTACCATGGCCTAATTAGAAAGTCCAAAACAGCATACTATACGTCTAGAATCAGTGAAGCTGGTAATTCAGTGAAAGAGCTGTTTCCGCTCGAAAGAGTTTTGTAGAGCGAAAAATCTGCCACTGTCCCAGACGATTGTTCCCCCGTATCGTGCAATAAAATCGCAGACTTTTTTTCAGAGAAAATAGCCAAAATCTACTCGGCGTTCCCAACGCAGCCTATAACTGGGACAGAATTTGTCGAAAGCCCTAGGGAATGGGGAGATAGACACAGACTGACCCACTTTGTTACCCCGCCCCCAGAAGATCTCCTAAAAATTTGTAGATCCGTGAGGTCGGGTTCTCCACGGGACCCTACCACACCTAAACGTCTGGCAGATAGTCTGGTGGTATTAGAACCTTACATCAGACATCTATTAGACGTGTCTTTTAGTACCATGACAGTACCTAAAGACTGGAAAAAGGCGGTGGTTCTACCTCTAAGGAAGAAACCAACCATCAGTTTTGAGAAACTAGAGAACCTGCGTCCAATCTCACTCCTACCATACCTGGCCAAAGTAGCCGAAAAAACGGTCAAAGCTGCCTTATTACACGATACTCAATCATTCTACAGAGTCTGCACTCCTAACAGCAGTGGAGACCCTACGTCAGGGGGCGGATGAGGGTCACACCATGGCCCTCATCCTATTGGACCTGAGTGCAGCATTCGACACTGTAGCTCACGCCAACTTTCTACAGTGTATGAATAATGGAGGAATATCTGAAGCTGCACTCCAATGGATCCAATCCTTCCTGACTGGGAGAAGCTTCCAAGTCCGCCAGGGTGATCACTACTCTAGAGACATAGGATTGGGACAGGGCGTTCCCCAGGGATCGTCCCTGAGCCCAACTTTGTTTAATCTTTGTCTCTCCAGTGGCTTCGATTGCCGTGAGTCATGGATTGAACATCGTGTCATACGCCGATGACACGCAGTTGGTTATCTCCCTCTCACGTGCACCCGGACTTGCTATGGACAGTTTCAGGGCTTGCATGCAAGATCTTGCAACCTGGATGTTCACCAACTGCCTTAAATTAAACGGCAACAAGACCGAGGTGCTCGTGGTGGGGGGGGAGTCCATCTGTTTGGTCGTCGGCATGGTGGCCTTAATGCCTAGGTGAGGCACCTATGCCCCGTCAGGAAGTCAAAAACCTTGGTGTATGGCTCGATGCTGACCTGTCTTTTGGACCCCAAATAGACCGAGTGGCGGGTGTCTGTTTCAGCGTTTTAAAAATCCTACGGAAGGTCCTTGCTCTCCTTCCTATGTCCGCCCGGAGACCGCTGGTACATGCCCTCGTGACATCGCGCCTAGACTATGGCAACCTATTGTACTTGGGAGCCACCTGCAAGGCAATAAACCGCCTCCAGGTATTGCAGAATGCGGCAGCCCGCCTTATTCTAAAAACCCCAAAAAGATCGGATTCTAAAGCTGCCCTTCAGACTCTCCACTGGTTGCCAGTGAGAAGCAGAGTGGAATTTAAAGCCCTCTGTACCTGTCACCGTATTCTTGCTAGGAAAGCGCCTACACCACTTCAGAACCTAGTTACCAAGTATGTACCATCACGCGCTCTGCGCTCTTCACACGGAGGTCTACTTGTGGTCCCTAGGGTCAGAAGGGCCCGCATGGGTGGACGCTCTTTTCGCCATTTGGCAGCGAAGCGCTGGAACGCCCTGCCTCTTAATCTCCGCCTAGACCCATCGGAATCCAGCTTCCGGAAGAACTTAAAAACACACCTATTTTCAAGATAATCGGGCTCACTCCTCACTACTGAGTTTTTCAGTTGTAGCGCGGGGACACGCTTCCTAGCGTAACCAAGCGCTTTATAAGCCTCCCTTAATAATAATAATAATTGGAATGCTGCCAAAGTAATTATATCATTTATTTTTCTCTGGCAGCAGCATAAATGGGAGGAGGGCAGTCTTTAACCTCCATGGATTTTTAGGTCAGGTTTGCCAGTGTAACTGTCACCTGCCTTTTAACTTACACCAATATTATTTTACAGTTCTTTGCTTTTATACAAATAAATAATATATTCCCATGCTTTTTACTTGTAATATTTCACGTTACGATACAATAATTCTTTATAGCCAGGCTTATTGGCGTTGCCAATGATTGTTCAAGTAAGCACTAGCAAATAAAGAGGACTGGCATTAATGTGATAAATCATTTTTGTTCTTGCAACACCTGCAAACAGCCTTTGTGAATGCCTGCATTTACGTATGCTACCTGTTGAAGCTAAACCAATTGGCCTGGCCAAGGCCTTTTGAAAATGCAATTTGATTGTAGTGAACAGCTCCCTCTAAGGGGTGGTGTTGGGTTGGGATATATTTGAGTTTTACAGACCGCCTCTGTTTCACATTCCAGTTCAAAGCCAGCCTTCAGCTTTCGTAAACATTTGTTTTCTAAGCACTCTTTCGTTGGCATTCAATGGTCGAGTTTCTTTCTCAGTTATGTGCACCTTGTCAGGCTTTGTCAAGGAATCAACCTATTAAAAGCTGCAAACCTAGTTTGCACACCCATAAGAGGTACTTTTCTTTTCTACAAAATGAAGCTGTATATAGCAAGCCTAATAATCCCCTCACCCCCAAAAAGAAACATTAATTACAGTATTTAAATTGTCATGATTCAGAATTTGAAAACCCACCAAACAGGCCTTCTGACAGAAAAATGTGCACTCTTTGTTAAAAAAAGAAAATAACAAATAATTGATTTGCGAACATGTTTAGGCCATGGTGAGTTTTATATTAAAACAGTATTCAATTATGTTTTTCTCTGCAGAACAATATGATTCTTTTGTGAAATTCACACATGACCAGATCATGCGGCGGTATGGAGCACGGCCTGCCAGCTGTGAGTGTTTCATTTTGCTTTTTGAAAATGTTCTATCTGATTGGTTGTGAACAATCTTTTTGGATGCCTACTAGGGCAATGATATTTGTTTGACTAATGAAAGTTCCCAGTTACTGAATCTGTCACTGTGAAGTGGGTGTTGGGAGCAGCACTCCATTAGAAGTTATACGGAAAGGAAAAAACTGCCAGCATTCCATTACTCCCCTTATTAAATAATCTGGTACAAATTTTCAACCAGCTCTTTAGTGCAAGTGCTTGAAGTTGTGACTTACCATATCTCAGAGACGTGGATGTACATCTGCTGATCTGTGGCGACAGCCACATCAGGTAATCATAGTGGGAGGTGGACCACTGAACTGCAGTTTTGCAGCGTGAATCTTTCCTGGATTCACATGCTGTGCATTACGTGATCTAGTGGTTGGGTCCGGAATTGTACTATTTTCTTTTTTTGATGTTGGTGGGTGTCGACATACCACCATTTGGTGTCCTCCTGTGACGTTGACGTGCTTCCTCCGGAAGCTCCCACATTTGGTCGCCACCTCCAGATTCTATTTTTCCGCCATTTGGTCTGGATCGATACGGAAGGTGCGCCAGAGATTTGGAGAGCAGAATCAACGAAAATAGGTGAAACTTCTACAATGCAGCGATAAAAGGCTTTTCGACCTACCGGACTACTATCCAACGAGCCGGAGTGCACCGAAAAGGGAAAGTCCGTAACTTTGACGACACCGAGAATGCGCATGCATGGGGCTCCCTGTGCTCGGTAATGAACAAGACACCTTTCAAATTCTGCAAGAATTGTCATAAGTACGCTCAAAAAGATCAGCATCCAGTCTGCAACCTTAACCTGCTGCTGGATCACCAAAGTGAAGATTGCAACACATGCTTGGTCTTCACCCCAAAAACCTTGAGGGTAAGAGGGAGACGGAGAAGGGCCAACTACAACATGCAGGGCCAGGGGCCAGCAGTGATTCGAGGTCTGGTCCTTTACAGAGAAGACAAGGCCCTGATTTCGAAAAGGACACAGACGTCCCAGTCGTAGAGGTCGAGAAGAAGACTTCGAAGGAGGTAATAGAGCCGTCAACCTAAAAAAATAAATAAACGGATGAGACACGAAAAATGTCTCAGACCTCGTAAGGATCCTGGGCGTCGAAACAGTCGACCGCAGCCGCCTCCAAAGAGAAACAATCCGTTGGATCCTTAGATAAGGACTCTGTGACGGCGAAAACTCTCAAAAAATCAAAGACGTCAAAAGACTGTCACGAAAAAGACACCTTGATGTCGAAACAAGAGTTCGAAACAGCCTTCGACGGCATCGTCGAGCACGTAGAGAAAGGCTGAGGGTCTTGGTGCCGAAACAAGAAAAAGAGGCTAGAGGCGGAGATGGCGTATATTTTGCATCGCAAAAAGGAATTTGACGACAGCTTGAAGCAATTCAAGATACCACCGAAAGTATTGACTGAAGCAGAGAAATCGGTCGAGGAAGTGCAGCCGCCCACTCCTCCCGAACCACTCGACGAAGAAGAGGAATTTTTCTTCGAGGATGAAGGAGACGAAGCACCAACGTTTGTGGGCTTCGCGACCTCTGAGTTTCAAGATCTACACTGGCAGGATCTCGACGCTGAATCACCAGAAGAGGCGGTCGCCATCTATCCTTCAAGGCCTTCACCACCAGATGACATTGGGATGTACAACCAAGTCATAACAAGCATTGGCATAGCCAATAGGTCTCGCCTTTGGGACCGTATAAGTGTTGAGTTATGCAGCACAATATCCTTGGTGCAGCAACATCAACTGTTGCATGGCTAAACACTTATAAGGTCCCAAAGGCGAGACCTATTGGCTATGCCAATGCTTGTTTTATTTTGAGAGGGAGAGTACCAGCACTTTTCAAGAGCGACGTAATACTTTTAATTGTAGAGTACCGGCACTTCTCAGAAACAAGCAGGTACTCTGCAACAGAGCACCTGCACTATTTTTCCAATTAAATCACTGTCCATTAGTACTCCAGGAAGTCGAGATTGTCTCAGCTTTCCAGAAGCACCTGTGGAAATGTTTGAAATCAAAAACATTCATACATCTACAACCAAATTTAGGCATGAATATACAGGTCCAGATCTACATTTCTTTTGAAGAGCCAGGTCCCTTGGCCTGTCCTCCATGGTTTTAGTCCTCCATATAAATATTTCCTCTATATATGCATAAGCATCGGCACTATCGTTTTCATCTACGGATTTTACATGAGTCTAGGCAGGCTAATCACAGTCCTATTTAGGTACTGGTCAGAGAGTTAGGTGGCAGCTAGACAATACGTCGTCTAGCAGAAAGTGATGTTCTCTCCAAGTGAACCAGATAACCCGTGGCAATGGGCTGGACATCTTTTGTGAGCCCTTGTCGGGAAAGACTTTGACTTTTCTTACCCAGTTTCTGCTAATTCAAGCCCACATTATGCCATACAAAGTTTCTGAAATGGAGTCAATCAAAACCAATAAAAAATGTTTGCAAAAAAATAAAATATGCCTTGCATTGGACCCGAAAAATCCTTAAGATGACCCTGAGAAAATGGAGAGAGACAGTTAGAGGAAGAGTTAGGAAGAAAGAGAAAGGTTTAGATATAAAGTTAGACAGAGGTCAGACAGAGAAAGTTGACTTCCCCAGGGGGCTCTTGTAAGGTCATGGCCCTGGGCAATAGCTCACTTTGCCTTAAAACATCTCTGCAAGTAACAACTCACCAACACTACAGGGAGAGACTAAGGAGAGTATGCAAATTCAAACCTGGCCTAGAATTATGCTAGAATAGAACACGGTGTGCCAATCTCATGTAGTGAAAAGCAGAGGTGCTCTGTGAGCCCTGCTTATCCAATTAACATTCTTGATTGGGACATGAAGTCCTTAACCTCAAGGCCTGAACTATGTCAGTGGTGTTCCTACTTCAGACCTCGATAGAATTATGCAGAAAATAGAAACGATTAATAAAAAATGCTTTTGTATAACTGATGTATAATACGGTTTGGTAAACTGCTGCCCAAAACAATGTCTAGACTAATGTAGGTTTTTATTTAATAGTGTGGAACCCTTCACACGATGGACTAAAATGTGGAAATGTAACCATCATAATATTTCAGGATTACCGAAGATAGCAGCCTGAGATTGATAGGTAGGGTTTACACCACTGGGTTGGCCAAAAATGTGTTTGCAAAGGCACAACATCAGTCATACGGGATCAAAGAATGCGTAGAGGAAGGAAAAAAGTTATAATTTGTGAAATGCCAGCAGTTTGGTGGTTGAGACGTGCGTGTGATGTAGTAATTGCTCAAATAATACCAAATAAAATCAGAGAGAATAGTGGCTTATGCTCAACTTTTGGTCCTTTCATAAGAAAATTTAACTTTGATGAATATAACTTAAGAATCACCCATATACACACGCTGCCATAGCCTGGGGAAGTTCCAGTTTACTTAAGACACTAGTGCTGCTACATATGTAGGATTGCAGCAGTCTAATTGTGATCAGACCAGAGCGTTTCCCTCCAAGATCAAGGAAAGGCAATAGGGCTCAAGAATTAACCCCTTCGCTGCTAGGCCTTTTCCCCTCCTGTGCTAAGCCTTTTTTGGGCTATTTGGGGTAGTGCGCGCTTAGGCCCCTGTAACTTTTTGACCACATTAGGTATCCACGCCAAATTTGCGTCCTTTTCTTCCAACATCATGGGCATTCTAAAGGTACCCAGGGTTTGTGGATTCTCTTAAAGGGTTCCCAGGAATTAGTCAAAATACAGTAAAAAAAAATTTTTTTTTTTTGTGAAAAATGGGGGGAAAGTGGCTGCAAATGAAAGCGTCTGGGTTTTTCTCTGCAAATGATATCAAAAAAGGGTTTGTGGGGCTGAAATCACAATTTCTCCAGCTTTTAGGGAATGACAGATTTTTGTTAGAAATCCAACTTTTTTTACACAGTTTTGACATTTTTCTGGGACATACCCTATTTTTGCTATTTTTTGTGCTTTCAACCTCCTTCCAGATAATGGTAAAAATGGGTAGAAAAGCAATAATGGATCCTGGAAAGCTATACATTTTTGAAAAGTAGACAAAATTCTGAATTCAGCAAGGGGTCATTTGTGTAGATCCATCAAGGTTTCTTTATAGAAACTAACAGGTAAATGTAGGAAAAATAAAAAATTTGTTGAAAAAAGCAGCCTTTTGAGTCAACGTTTTCACCTGTAACTTCTTCGAATTATGACATCTCTTTGAAAGCAATGTACCGTTACATCCGGTGGACCTTCCTGGTTGTGGGGATATATAGGACTTGTAGGTTCACCAAGAGCCCAATGAACCAAGAGTAAAAAACTGAGCAGCATTTTGTAATGGGTTTTATTTTTTTGTTCCGGGTATGTAGCAATTATTGTGGGAAAATGTATACATGGAAAAATCGATATTAAAGACACCTATGTATTTCTGAAATGGGAACAAATTACAGAGTTTAGAAACAGTGCATATTTGGACATTTTCGAAATTGGGAATACTCATACTAGCATGACAATTATTGGTCATTTTTCGACTTTTTTTTTTTACACGTCTTTCATTTGGAAGGGAGAAATGCATCAAAAATCAATAGGTAATAACAGTTGCTTTACAAATCTAAACTACCCTAAGTCTCCCGATAAAAATGGTACCTCACTTGTGTGGGTAGGCCCACGACAGGAAGTGGCTCAAAACCTAAGGTGAACACACCCCATTTTCACACTGAAAATTTACTCTTTTTTTGCGAAGAGTCTAGCTGTAGTTTTTGAACCCTAGCCCTGCCGGCACCTAGGGAAACCTAGCAAACCTATACATTTTCGGAAAACTAGACACCCAGGGGAATCCAGGATTGGGTGACTTGACTGCCTCCCACCATGGTCTGTTACCCAGAATCCCTTGCAAACGTAAAAAATTGACAAAACACATTTTCCCCATATTTCTGTGATGGAAAGTTCTGGAATCTGCGTGGATCCACAAATTTCCACCCACCCCGCGTTCCCCGAAGTCTTACGAGAAAAATGGTACCTCACTTGTGTGGGTCGGCCTAGTGCCCGTGACAGGAAGCGGTGCAAAACGCAACGTGGTCACACCTCAATTTTGCAGTGAAAACTGACCCTTTTTTGGCAAAGTGACGAGCCGTGGTTTTTGAACCCTAGCCCTGCCGGCACCTAGGGAAACTTACCAAACCCACGCATTTCTGAAAACTAGACACCCGGCGGCTTCCAGGGAGGTATGGCTTGCGTGGATCCCCCAACGTTTCTTTACCCAGAATCCCCTGCAAACCTCAATTTTAGCTGAAAAAATCACTTTTTTCACACATTTTGGGGTGGGAAAGTTGTGGCATCCCCGGCCTCACACAAATTTACCACCACCCAGCGTTCCCCCAGGTCTCCCGGTAAAAATGGTGCCTCACTTGTGTGGGGGGCTCAAGTACCCGCGGTAGGCAAGGGCCAGGCAAGGGCCCAAAACGTAGTGAGGTGACATCAAAATGGCCTATCGCAAAACCACCTGGTTTTGCAAGGGGGGTCACTTTGGTTTTTGGCCCAAAACGTAGTGAGGCGACATCAACATTGCCTATCCCAATGTCGCCTCACTGCGTTTTGGGCCCTTGCCTGCCGCGGGTACTTGAGCCTCCCACACAAGTGAGGCACCATTTTTACCGGGAGACCTGGGGGAACGCTGGGTGGTGGTAAATTTGTGTGAGCCCGTTGATGCCACAACTTTCCCACCCCAAAATGTGTGAAAAAAGTGGGGGGTTTTTCAGCTAAAATTGAGGTTTGCAGGGGATTCTGGGTAAGGAAACGTTGGGGGGTCCACGCAAGCCATACCTCCCTGGAAGCCGCCGGGTGTCTAGTTTTCAGAAATGCGTGGATCTGAAAGAAACACGTTAGTTAGATTCCTCACCTTAGAATATCCCCAGGCGTCCGACTGGATCCGGAAGATTTTTCGTCAGCAATACCCCTTGCGCGTCGCTAGGCGTCGGTGCGGCTCCGCGTCCGTCGTCGGCGTCGTGCGCCGGGATGACGTCGTCGGAGTACTTAGACGCCGCCCTCGCGCGCTGACGTCAGTTCTTCTTTTTTCCGCGCCAGTAAGCGCAGATCCGGGAGAGCTACCCCTTTAGTCAATTTTTGACTAACTTTTTTGATCCTTTTTGATCGTGTCTCGACACCGGTGCCGGTAGGATGCCTGGGTTTAAAGCCTGTACGGACTGTAACCGATTGATGTCGGTTACGGACCATCACCGCCGGTGCCTTTACTGCTTGGGCCTCGATCACGACGCGGAGTCGTGTTCGGACTGCAAGGCCCTGACCTCGAAGGCTAGACGGGAGCGGTCCCGTAAGCTTCTCGAGATTCGCCACTCGGCTCCGCGCGCCTCTCGATCCCGGTCTAGGAGGAGGTCCAAGGATCGGTCGCGGAGCCGCAGCCGACGTCACCATCGGTCGTCGGGATCCAAGTCTTCGGGTAAGTCGAAGCATTCCAAGAAGTCCAAGAGGCGACATCGCTCTTCGGACTCCCCTCGCCGGTCGCGCGACTCGGCCGAGGGTCAGGGTGGTTCCACCCCCGCGGCTCCGGCGGAGCCGCAGGCGCCGCGCCCGTCCCCATACCCTCCGGTCCCTGGGACTAACGCGACGCCGGCGGAAGTCAGTGCCTTCCTCTCGGCCATGAGGAACCTGGCTCCGCCGTCGGCGCCCGCTGGTGCGCCTTCGGGCCCCGCGGACCCGACTGGGCTGCCTTGCCTGCCGGTGGCTCCGGCCCCGGCGCCGGCCTCGACGCCGCAAGCGCCCGAGGGACCCGTTCTCGAGTCCCCGTCGACGCCGGTCAACCTCGTCACGCCTCCTCCGCCGGCGTCGACACCGGTACCACCCCCGACGCCGACGTCGACTCCGCTCGACGTCGTACCCCAGTTCAGTCACGGCGCCGGTCCGGCGTCGATGGACGCTGAGATCGGCGCCGCTAGAGACACATTATGTCTACCGCCCGGCTCCGTTATTTTCTCCTCTATACCAGGAGTCGGATGATGGGGACAACTGGGAGGGATCCGAGGATCCTATGGCCGCTCAGGCTCAACTGTCCCAGGACTGGGCAGATGAACTGGGGGAGGCCAGTGGCCTGGATACCTCTCCAGACACTGGATTTGTCTCTCCTCCGACTGTGGCTTCGGAGGCGGGCGCTGCTTTCTCTGTGGTGCTGCGCAAGGCGGCCGCAGCCCTTGGGCTCGAGCTGCCTGCCGTGGCTGTGAGGACTAACGTCCTTACTGAGGTGCTTCAGTCTGCAGCAAGCTCCACTGAGCCTCTGCTGCAATTCAATGAGGCCCTCATTGACGTTCTGCAGGGCACCTGGTCCAAGCCCTCCACAGTTCCTCCTGTGGACAGGAACGGCGCCACCGCCCTGCTCCGGGCGACCCCAGTTTTCTGTCCCAACACCCTACCCCTGAGACCCTGGTTATCCAGGCCTCCACCTCCCAATCCTCTTTCCCGACCGCCCCGCCGGACCGGGATTCCAAGAGACTAGAACAGTTTGGCAAGAAGCTGTTCTCTTCCCTTAGTTTGGGACTGCGGTCTTTGAACACCGCTTGTCTCTTGGACCGTTATTCCCACTCTCTGTGGGATGCGGTGGAGGACGCGCTGACCCTGTGTCCGGAGGAGGTCCGGACACTACTTACCCAGGCTATGGCCGATGGGAGGGATGCCGCGCGACATGCTATACGTTGTGGGCTTGACACCACGGACTCGCTGGGTAGGGCCATTTCTACCACAGTGGCGCTTAGACGTCGCGCCTGGCTGCGGTCCACGTCATTTTCGGGCGATGTCTAGAGCACTCTCATGGACATGCCGTTTGATGGCACTCGCCTGTTTGGCGAGAAAGCGCACAGTGTGCTGAACCGCTTTAAGGACTCCCGGGCTACGGCCAAGTCCTTGGGCCTCTCGGCCCCGCGGTCGCAATCTTCCGCCTTTCGCCCCTTTCGTGGCCAAGGAAGGGGTGCCTCCTCACGTGCGCCTAGCCACCAGCCGCAGAACCAACCTGCGCGCGGTCGCGGACGTGGTTTCCGCCGAGGTGGTTCTGGAGGACGACTAGGTCAGCCCACATCCACCCCGGCAGCATCCGCCTCAAAGCCTTCCTAGTCCGAGCTTTCAGGCCCATTCCACGCCAGTGGGCGGCAGAGTTCGCCATCACCTGCTCCACTGGCGGTCCATCACATCGGACAGGTGGGTGCTGCAAATCGTCCGAAGGGGCTACTCCCTCCCCTTCGAGACGACCCCTCCAGCCATGCCACCGCAGCACCACTGTATCTCGGGGGATCATTTGAATCTTCTCCACGAGGAAGTTTCGGCCCTCTTGGCCAAGGGGGCCGTCCAGTGCGTTCCGAGTCCAGAAGTAGGTCGTGGTTGTTATTCCCACTACTTTCTGGTTCCCAAGAAGGGCAAAGGGGGCCTACGCCCTATCTTGGACCTCCGGAACGTCAATGCCTTCCTCCGGAAGGAAAGGTTCAAGATGTTGACTTTGGCTCAGGTTCTAGCTGCCCTAGACCCCGGAGACTGGATGGTAGCGTTGGACTTGCAGGACGCATATTTCCACATCCCCGTGCTGCCGGCCCACCGGCGTTACCTGCGGTTCATGGTGGGCCAAGAGCACTTTCAGTTTACCGTGCTCCCCTTCGGCCTCACCAGTGCCCCTCGGGTGTTCACGAAAGTGATGGCGGTGGTCGCAGCTCATCTGCGCAGATCAGGGGTTCCAGTCTTCCCCTATCTCGACGACTGGTTGTTGAAGGCGGGCTCGCCCCCGGTAGTCGTCTCCCACCTCCAGACTACGGCGGATCTCCTGCATTTGCTGGGGTTTTCCATCAACGTGCCGAAGTCCCACCTGAGTCCCTCTCAGAAGCTCCTTTTCATCGGAGCGGTTCTCGATTCGGCGCAGTTCCGGGTCTATCCACCGGAACAGCGGGTCCGGGATATACAGGCCCTGATTCCCATCTTTTGGCCTCTATCCTGGGTTTCGGTCAGGCTAGTGTTGCGGCTTCTGGGGCTGATGGCCTCCTGCATCCTACTAGTGCATCACGCCAGGCGGCGCATGCGGGCTCTGCAGTGGGACCTGAAGTTTCAGTGGGCCCAGCATCACGGCAACCTGTCCGACCATGTCTTGATCTCGTAGGGCACTGCACAGCAGTTGCAGTGGTGGCTCACGGACCGCGATTGGGTCATGGGCAGAAGCCTCTCCCTTCCCCCAACCGGAGCATGTCGTAGTGACGGATGCGTCCCTCCTGGGATGGGGTGGCCATATGGGAGAGGCGGAGATCAGAGGCCTCTGGTCTCCGGCGGAGTCTCGTCTCCACATCAACCTGTTGGAGTTGAGAGCGATTCGACTTGCACTGAAAGCCTTCCTTCCCTCTGTCAGGGGAAGTGTCGTGCAGGTGTTCACGGACAGCACCACTGCCATGTGGTATTGCAACAAACAGGGCGGGGTGGGGTCGTGGACCCTTTGTCAGGAGGCCCTGCGCCTCTGGACGTGGCTGGAACACCAGGGCGTCACCCTAGTGGTTCAACATCTGGCGGGCTCTCTGAACGCCAGAGCAGACGAACTCAGCCGCCGGTGCATGATGGATCACGAATGGCGTCTGAACTCCGAAGTGGCGCAAGGTCTCTTTCAGCAGTGGGGAGAGCCTTGGTTAGATCTATTCGCCACCGAAGAGAACGCGCAATGTCAGCAGTTCTGCGCGTTGGAATTTCCAAGGCGGCACTCGCTCGGCGACGCTTTTCGTCACGAGTGGAGTTGCGGTCTGTTGTACGCCTATACCACTTCTGCCCAGAGTGCTGAAGAAGATCAGGCACGACCGGGCCCAAGTCATCTTGGTGGCTCCGGATTGGGCACGAAGGTACTGGTATCCCGAGCTACTCAGTATGTTGACCGATCCTCCGATACGTCTGCCCCTTCGGGAGGATCTTCTGTCGAAGCAGCAGGGGACGGTCCTACACCCGAACCTGGCCAGCCTCCACCTCCATGCGTGGAGATTAAGCGGCGGCAGTTGATGCCATTTGACTTGCCTCCTGAAGTCTGTGATATCATTCTGGCAGCCAGGCGTCCCTCCACAAAGACGGTATACGCCTGCCGGTGGAACAAATTTGTGGCATGGTGCACAGCAAAGGCTGTGGATCCCCTTTCCGCCCCTCTTTCTGAGGTCCTCCTCTTTCTTCTTTCTTTGGCCCGGCAGGGCTCTGCCCTGGGCACCCTGAAAGGTTATCTTGCTGCCATCTCTGCCTTCTTGTGGCTTCCTGATCAGCCTTCTCTTTTCAAGTCCCCTGTAGTTACACGCTTTCTAAAGGGCATTACTCACACGTTCCCTCCTGTCCCTTTTGTAATGCCTCAGTGGGACTTGAATCTTGTTCTCACATTTCTATTGTGGGCTCCCTTTGAGCCTCTTCATAATTGTCCTCTTCGTCTGCTGACGCTTAAGACTGCTTTTCTGGTAGCCATCACCTCGGCTAGACGGGTGAGTGAGCTCCAGGCTTTATCTTCAAAGCCTCCTTTTCTCTCTGTTCATCCGGACAAGGTTGTCCTTCGGCCTCGTCCCTCCTTTCTTCCGAAAGTGGTGACTCCATTTCATCTTAGGCAGTCTGTCACCTTGCCCACCTTCTTTCCGCCTCCGCATCCTTCCAAAGAGGAAGAGAGGCTCCACCGTCTAGACCCAAAACGTGCGCTCTCCTTTTATTTGGACCGCACAAAGCAGTTCCGGGTGGACGACCAACTTTTCGTTGGATACGTGGGTGCTAAGAAGGGGAAAGCTGTGCACAAACGGACCATCTCTCGGTGGGTCGTTTTGTGCATCAAAATTTGTTACTCCTTGGCAAAAAAGGACCCTCCTGTTGGGCTGCGCGCCCACTCCACTCGGGCCACAGCGGCTACTACTGCTTTGGGACGGGGTGTCCCTTTGCAGGACAACTGTCAGGCGGCGACGTGGGCTTCGCTACACACATTTGCCAGGCATTATTGCCTTGACAGCCAAGTCCGGAGGGATGGCTTCTTTGGCCGTTCTGTCCTCCAGGACTTTCTGGTGTGATCTTGGTTCGCAGACCCACCACCGGGGATGGTATTGCTTGGGTATCTATTCTAAGGTGAGGAATCTAACTAACGTGTTTCTTTTAGATGAACAAGTTACTTACCTTCGGTAACGATGTATCTGTAAGAAACATTAGTTAGTTAGATTCCTCACCGACCCACCCATCCTCCCCGTTCTGCGAACTGACATCTAGGGTTAAGGTTATCCTTTTCAGGCCCCTAGATTTTATTTTTGGCACCAGTGTCGGTCTTTGCATGGCTCTGCGTTCCTGGCGCAGAAGGCTATGTACAAGAACTGACGTCAGCGCGCGAGGGCGGCGTCTAAGTACTCCCGACGACGTCATCCCGGCGCACGACGCCGACGACGGACGCGGAGCCGCAGACGACGCCTAGCGACGCGCAAGGGGTATTGCTGACGAAAAATCTTCCGGATCCAGTCTGACGCCTGGGGATATTCTAAGGTGAGGAATCTAACTAACTAATGTTTCTTACAGATACATCGTTACCGAAGGTAAGTAACTTGTTCGTTTGGTAGGTTTCCCTAGATGGCTGCCGAGCACCGGGCCAAAAACCAAAGTGACCCCCCCTTGCAAAACCAGGTGGTTTTGCAATAGGCCATTTTATTGTCCCCTCACTACGTTTTGGGCCCTTGCCTGCCACGGGTACTTGGGCCTCCCACACAAGTGAGGCATCAGTTCGAGGCATGTGGGCTGCTGAATTCATATCTGTGCATAGATCGCCGCCTAGTGTTGGGTCCGGATGTTTGCACGTTGTTGTCCTGGAAGAGTCTTCGAAGTATCCTTGGATAGGTGACTCCTCCCCTGGACTACAGTGCGCATGGGCATCCTCTCCATCCTCAGATTGTTTTTTTCCGCCATTGGGTTCGGATGTGCTATCTTAGCTCAAGTTAGGAAAAAATTTTGTCGAGGCCACAAGGCCTTTAGTTCGCGTCGGTACTGTTTATCGATCGGTTTTCGATACTCTCTGTTAGTTTACTAACTTTCAGCACCGACTTTGTTCGCATTTACCTGTCCATCAACTACTTCGACGATGGAATCGAGGACGCCATTCAAAAGGTGTCCGGTATGTAATGCGAAGTACCCACACATCGACGTCCATCCGGTGTGCAACAAATGCCTTTCGCCGGACCACGACGAGTCGACATGTATGGCCTGTGCCCGGTTCCGTTCAAAGAAGACTCTGCGGAATCGTCGAGCGGCGAGGCTCGAAGCGCAGCACGCGGCACCGGCCCCAGCTGACATCTTCGACGACGAGGACGACGTCGAAGAAGTAGAAGTCTTACCCTCCAGTCCCGTTTCCGACCAAGAACCCGGATCGGACGAGGCCGACGAGTCACTCTTCCACAGAGGTGAAGACGACACCGAGGTAGGAGACGACGAGGAGGCCTTAGGGGCCGAAGAGAGTAGCTCCGATGATGAACAAGGCCTACCTGTTCAAACCGAGAATTCACCAGTGCCACAGACTATGGCTCCGGTCGAGGGATCGCCTTCGGGCCTTACCCGAGACCTATCACGCAGTCCTTCGGCCCCGCCCTCGGGCCCGGCCTCGGACGTTCAGCGGCAGCCATTACCGCTTAAGCCAGCTGGTTTCCCTTCCACGAAACCGAAACCGAAAGCTGCTCAGGTTCCTACGAAACCGAAACTGAAAGTGGCGCTAGTCGGATCGAGGCCTTCAACACCTTCGACGCCGGCGCACCGTGTCGGCACCGACCGCACCAAGGGGGACTTCGGTGCCGAACTCGAGACGGGCGACATGGGAGTCGACAAACGGAAGAAGGCCATCGGCGCCGAAAAACCTGCTCGGTTACCGGCGTCGACGCCACCGACACCGAGGGCCGTCCCGCCTGCTACGCCTCGCAGCACTCCCTCGACGACACCGAAACCTCACGTGTCGAAGACGTCAACGGTGATCTCCGCACCTCGGCTCGATGCACCACGGGCGCAGAAGATATCTGCAGCCGCCTCGACGACCCTGGCGGGGGCCACGACCTCTAAGGCGCCCCGAGTACGGCCTGGCGCAATGCCAGGCTGCAAAACCAAGGCTGCCCGCCAGGACCAGTCGGGTTCGATCGATCCAGCGGTTTCGTCGGTGCCGACCAGCATTACCTTCGGCTTGCCTCCATCCACAATCCCGAAGGCTTTTCAACTCAGGACACAGGCCACCAAAACTGCGGTTACGCCTGTCGAGCCGTCTCCGTCACGCGTCATCGACGCCGACACTGGCAGGATGATTCTCCACGACCGAAGGATAACTTCGGAACCGCCATTGGAACCTTTCAGGATCCCGCTAAAGAGGAAGCTGCCTGTGGACACAGAACCTCTCCTGTATGAACCCTTTCATTCACCCTACCAGGATCCACACCGGGCCTCCCCCACACGCTCCGACACGGATGCATTGGAGGACTACATGGGTGAACAAGTCCCCTACCATGTGGACACGGACCCTGATGACCAGCAGGACCCTGACCAAACTTGGGGCGACCCTGCAGACCCCAGTGCACATCTTGATGCACAGGACCCACAACTATATGGGGCAAAAACGTCACCCACAGAGGATACTGCGGCGTTCAACGCTCTGATTGAACGGGCAGCGAACAACCATAATGTACAGCTTCACTCTGATATCATCGAAGATGACTTTCTAATGGACACCTTTGCATCCTCAGAAAGACATGTAAAGACTCTGCCAATGTTGAAGGGGGTCCTTAAGCCAGCCACTGACATTTTCAGGGAACCCACCAGGGCACGAGTGATAAACCCCAGGATCGATAAGAAATACAGATCAGCACCTGGGGATCCTACTTACATCAGAGGACAATTACCACTCGACTCCATCGTTGTGGCGAATGCCCGCAAGAGGGCACACTCGCAGACAACGGGTGACGCTCCTCCCCCGGACAAGGAGTCCAAGGTGCTGGAGACCTCCGGCAAGCGAGTTGCCGCACAAGCTGCAAGCATATGGCGCATAGCTAACACTCAAGCGCTCCTCGCTCGCTACGATAGGGCGCACTATGACACAATGGAGCAACTCCTTCAACACCTCCCTGACCCCTACAAAGAAGGTGCAGAAATCCTTATCAGAGAGGGACAGCTACTCACAAATGCTGCCATCAAATGTGCACTAGACGCTGCTGACACGGCTGCCAGGGCCATCAACACTAGCGTCATCCTACGACGTCACGCCTGGCTACGTATCTCAGGATTCAAGCCTGAGGTACAAAACAATATCCTTAATCAGCCCGTCAACCCCGACTTTTTGTTCGGGCCTGAGGTTGACGCCACCCTCGAGAAGATAAAAAAGGACACGGACACTGCAAAGTCCATGGGCGCCCTACAAACTCAGTCCTTTCGGAGCGGCTCCTTTCGTCGCCCCGGAAACAAGGGAGCAGGCAGAGGACAGGGGTCACAACAAACATATAACAAGGGTAATACGCAGACCACCTACGATAAGAACACCCGAGGTGGCTATCGTGGCTCCAGTACCAAGGGCAGAGGACGTGGCTACGGCAACACCAGGTCCTCCCCCAAGAACAAGCAGTGACGCCCTCTCCCTTCCTCCCGACCACATAACACCTGTCGGGGGAAGGCTACAACGGTTCCTGTCCACGTGGAACTCCATCACCACGGACAGGTGGGTCAAAGATATTATAAAATACGGTTACTGTCTGGAGTTAACTTCCACTCCACCCACAATACCACCAAGAAACCGTCCTATGTCCTCAGAGCACTTGACGCTCTTACAGCAAGAGGTAGAAAGTATGCTTCTAAAAGGCGCTATCGAGGTCGTACCCGTCCACGAGCGGGGCACGGGGGTTTACTCCCTCTACTTCTTAATTCCAAAAAAGGACGGGTCGCTCAGGCCTATATTAGACCTGAGACCCCTGAACCAGTACATTCTTTCGGAGCACTTTCACATGCTCACTCTACAGCAAGTCCTTCCGCTTCTCCAGCAGGGAGACTTCCTAGCATCACTGGACCTCAAGGATGCGTATTTTCACATACCCATCCACCCCTCACACAAAAAATACCTCAGGTTCACTGTTCAGGGGCAGCACTATCAGTTCAAAGTCCTTCCCTTCGGCGTGACAACAGCGCCCAGGGTTTTCACAAAGTGCCTAGCTACGGTGGCGGCACATTTACGGAGACAGCACATACACGTCTACCCCTACCTAGACGACCGGCTCGTTCAAGCGAGATCAGCCCAGCAATGTGCAAGCCACGTGTCCCGTACCATTCACCTTCTTCACAGTCTGGGATTCTCACTAAATTACCCAAAGTCTCATCTCCAGCCCGCACACGTACAACAGTACCTAGGTGCGACTATAGACACTCTGGCGGCCACAGCTCAGCCAAATTTAGTGAGGATCAACAGCATACAAGCGCTGATCTCCAAGTTCAGACCCAACCACTCGCTTCCAGCGCGAGTGTTTATGCAGTTGATAGGCATGATGGCCTCCTGCATCTTCATAGTCCCGCACGCGAGATTACGTATGCGCCCACTTCAGGAGTGCCTAGCACGTCAGTGGAATCAGGCTCAAGGACAGTTGAAAGACCTAGTGTTGGTGAGCGGTCGGGCATACAACTCTCTGCATTGGTGGAATCCACAAAACCTTTGCAAGGGCCGACCGTTCCAAGAGCCTGTTCCGCAAATAGTACTGACAGCGGACGCGTCTCTCCAGGGATGGGGAGCTCATGTACTCCACTACACAGTGCAGGGACTATGGACGACACAACAGAAGAAGATGCACATCAACCTTCTGGAACTGATGGCAATCTT
Source organism: Triturus cristatus (assembly GCF_964204655.1). Lineage (NCBI taxonomy): Eukaryota > Metazoa > Chordata > Amphibia > Caudata > Salamandridae > Triturus > Triturus cristatus. Next base: position 352,627,270 of record NC_140584.1, read on the forward strand.
CCTGGCCATGAAGGCTTTCAAAGTACATCTGTGCAACAAGGTCGTGTTGATCCGGACGGACAACATGACCGCAATGTACTACATACAGAAGCAGGGAGGGACACACTCTCCACAGTTGTCTCATCTGGCTCAGAGCATGTGGAAGTGGGCCATTCAGAGGAACATGTTCCTCATGGCGGAACACCTCCCCGGCAAGGACAACCAGATGGCGGATCTGCTCAGCAGACACAGCCACCAGATGCACGAGTGGGAGTTACACCCATCGGTACTCCAACCGTACTTCCAGCAGTGGGGTCACCCAGAAATAGACCTATTCGCGACAAGCGAAAACGCAAAATGCCAAAGCTTCGCCGCCAGGTTCCCACACCCGCAGTCGCAGGGCAATGCGATATGGATGAACTGGTCCGGCAAATTTGCGTACGCTTTTCCTCCAGCACCGTTGATACCGCTGGTGGCTCGCAAACTCCGACAACACTCCCTGACACTCGTCCTAGTTGCTCCCACGTGGGCACGCCAGCCGTGGTACACCACCTTCCTCGAACTTTCCGTGGTACCGCATCAAAGGCTGCGGATCAAACCCGCGCATTTGACGCAGAACCATGGAGAGGTTCAGCACCCAGATCCGCAACAGCTGAACCTGGCGATCTGGCTCCTGAAGTCCTAGAGTTTGGCTATCTCAATCTGCCACCTGACTGTATGGACATCATCAAGGAGGCCAGGAGACCCACTACAAGAGCTTGCTATGCAGCCAAATGGAAACGGTTCGTCATTTATTGCGGTAATAATGACATTAACCCGCTGGACGCATCCATCCACAACATCATATGTTACCTCTTACACCTATACCGATGCAATCTGGCGTACACCTCTATACGGGTCCATTTGACCGCAATATCAGCCTATCTGCAAACCAGGCAGCACCTCTCTCTCTTCAGAGTGCCTGCCATCAAAGCATTCTTGGAAGGACTCAAACGAGTCATTCCACCTAGTCACCCACCGGCTCCAATGTGGAACCTCAACTTGGTCCTCACACGCCTGATGGGTCCACCCTTTGAACCTCTACACTCATGCGAGATTCAATTCCTTACCTGGAAAGTAGCCTTCCTGGTAGCGATCACTTCCCTAAGAAGAGTTAGTGAACTCCAGGCACTAACCGTTCAAGAGCCATTTATTCAGGTTCACGCCAACAGGGTCGTACTACGTACCAACCCCAAATTCATGCCCAAGGTAATATCGCAGTTCCACATGAACCAGACTATTGAACTGCCCGTTTTCTTCCAAAACCCACAAACTGTTGCAGAGAGGGCATTACATACACTAGATGTACGGAGGGCCCTCATGTACTACATCGACAGGACTAAACCCTTCAGGAAGACAAAACAACTGTTCGTTGCCTTTGCCCCACACCACAAAGGTAACGCCATCTCCAAAGCAGGGATAGCCAGATGGATAGTTAAGTGTATTCAAATCTGTTATCAAAAGGCAAAACGCACATTAACTATTCCACCACGAGCCCACTCAACACGCAAGTTGGGGGCTTCCATGGCCTTCCTAGGAAACATTCCCCTGCATGATATATGCAGAGCAGCCACATGGTCCACTACACACACATTTACAAAACACTATTGCGTAGATGTGCAGTCAAAACAGCAGGCAGCTGTAGGACAGGCTGTTCTCAAAACACTTTTTCAGACCGCTGCAGCTGGCACGGGCAGCCGCCGCCAATAGAGGGCACTGCTATGTATTCTATGCACAGATATGAATTCAGCAGCCCACATGCCTCGAACTGAATATGCTACTTACCAGTATGCATCTGTTCTTGGCATGTAGGGCTGCTGACATTCATATCGCCCTCCCTCCTCCCCGGCGCCTGTCGCAGCTGCAGCTCTCAGAATTATTGCAAGCATGGTCATCACTTTCTGTATCTACTCCATCACTGCCACAATGGCGAAAAACAATCTGAGGATGGAGAGGATGCCCATGCGCACTGTAGTCCAGGGGAGGAGTCACCTATCCAAGGATACTTCGAAGACTCTTCCAGGACAACAACGTGCAAACATCCGGACCCAACACTAGGCGGCGATCTATGCACAGATATGAATGTCAGCAGCCCTACATGCCAAGAACAGATGCATACTGGTAAGTAGCATATTCATTTTTACCGGGAGACCTGGGGGAACGCTGGGTGGTGGTAAATTTGTGTGAGCCTGGTGATGCCACAACTTTCCCACCCCAAAATGTGTGAAAAAGTGATTTTTTTTTTTCAGCTAAAATTGAGGTTTGCAGGGGATTCTGGGTAAGGAAACGTTGGGGGATCCACGCAAGCCATACCTCCCTGGAAGCCCCCGGGTGTCTAGTTTTCAGAAATGCGTGGGTCTGGTAGGTTTCCCTAGATGGCCGCCGAGCACCGGGCCAAAAACCAAAGTGACCCCCCCTTGCAAAACCAGGTGGTTTTGCAATAGGCCATTTTGATGTCACCTCACTACGTTTTGGGCCCTTGCCTGCCGCGGGTACTTGGGCCTCCCACACAAGTGATACAAAAGGGGGTGGTGATGGACGGAGCATCAGAACCAATCAAACACTCACACCCAGTCAACAGATCTGGGTTTGATCCATCACCGTTCTTTAGCCCACTCTGCCACCCCAGTTCAGACATGGCCATATGCAAATCTGTCTGACCCTGTGCCTCATGGGAACAGTCCAGCCCGAACTGCCAAGCCATGCCTTCCCTGGACCGGAAACAAGCGTCCTAGGACCGGTTTCTGGCATTTCAGCTGTCTTCAGCCAGGCTTGCTTGAATCCAGTGGCAAAGTGAGCAAGGGACTCACATCTGAGCATACCCTGCCAACTTATGGCGAACAAAGCGGTACAAAAGGGTGTGGCGATGGACGGAGCATCAGAACCAATCAAACACTCACACCCAGTCAACAGATCTGGGTTTGATCCATCACCGTTTTTAGCCCACTCTGCCACCCCAGTTCAGACATGGTCCAGGGAAGACATGGCTTGGCAGTTCGGGCTGGACTGTTCCCATGAGGCACAGGGTCAGACTGATTTGCATATGGCAATGTCTGAACTGGGGTGGCAGAGTGGGCTAAAGAACGGTGATGGATTAAACTCAGATCAGTTGACTGGGGGTGAGTGCTTGCAATGTTCAACACTCCGTCCATCATTTCCTTTGGTTTTCCCACACAGTGAAGCCGCTGGGTGTCTAGTTTTCAGAAATGCGTGGGTTTGGTAGGTTTCCCTAGATGGCCGCCGAGCACCGGGCCAAAAACCAAAGTGACCCCCCTTGCAAAACCAGGTGGTTTTGCAATAGGCCATTTTGATGTCACCTCACTACGTTTTGGGCCCTTGCCTGCCGCGGGTACTTGGGCCTCCCACACAAGTGAGGCACCATTTTTACCGGGAGACCTGGGGGAACGCTGGGTGGTGGTAAATTTGTGTGAGCCCGGTGATGCCACAACTTTCCCACCCCAAAATGTGTGAAAAAAGTGATTTTTTTTTTCAGATAAAATTGAGGTTTGCAGGGGATTCTGGGTAAGGAAACGTTGGGGGATCCACGCAAGCCATACCTCCCTGGAAGCCGCCGGGTGTCTAGTTTTCAGAAATGTGTGGGTTTGGTAGGTTTCCCTAGATGGCCGCCGAGCACCGGGCCAAAAACCAAAGTGACCCCCCTTGCAAAACCAGATTAACTATTGTTCCTACAGCGTGAGAATTTTGGAGTAAAATTGCGAAGAAAATGTGGCAGACATTTTGAGGTTTGCAGGACATTGGGGATAAAAAAAAATGTTTGAATTCACAAGAGAGACATCACCATGAACTCCCATCGGTTTTCAACAATATCTACAGTTGGTGGGTTATTCTTACATGGAAAGTGTACCTTGGCAGAGAAACTAAGGACAAACATTGCTGCACAACCATCTATTCCTCAAACACACACACACATACTGGTTGGATTTGGCACGAGGGCGAGTCATGGTTCAGTGCATTACATTTTATTAACTAGAGATTTCACAAAAATGAAATGCACTGTCAATAATTAAATTCACAAAAAAACAAACCAATGACTCGCAGCTCGTGAGCTGTAAAGCCACGTCAAGGCACCAACCACTTTACAGGCCATTCACACACCTTTCATACGCGATACAAACAAGATCATTCGCATCAACAGGTACAAAAGCAACACAGTACAAAATTCACCAAAAAGGGACAAGGTACACCCTGCTTCAGAAAAACAAATATTACTGCACAGCCATCTAATCCGCAAGCACACACACATACTGGTTGGATTTGGCACGAGGGTGAGTGATGGTTCAGTAGATTCAATTGTATTAGCAAGTGATTTCACAAAACATGAAATGCACTTGTAATAATTGAAAGGGCGAGAAACTGAACCATTGACTCACAGCTCGTGAGCTGAAAAGCCACGACAAGGCACCAACCTCTTTACAGGCCATTCATACACCTTTCACACGTGTGAGACATACAAAACCATCCACACCGCCAGCCGCGGGCCCATCACATAACAAAACTCACACCAGCACACAGCGCCATTCAAGGGCCCATCACTATCACACGCCCACAATCCAGACACAGCAACTACACATGCTGATGGATTGCGTGGACTGGCACTCAGCTAGCAGTGTGTGTAGTGACCAGCAGAAAGTCACTACTCACACACAGCCAGCTGAGCTCCAGTCCACACACACCGCTAGCCGAGCGCCAGTCCACGCACACCGCTAGCCAAGTGCCAGTCCACGCACACCGCTAGCCAAGCGCCAGTCCACGCACACCGCTAGCCAAGCGCCAGTCCACGCACACCGCTAGCCAAGCGCCAGTCCACGCACACCGCTAGCCAAGCGCCAGTCCACGCACACCGCTAGCCAAGCGCCAGTCCACGCACACCGCTAGCCAAGCGCCAGTCCACGCACACCGCTAGCCAAGCGCCAGTCCACGCACACCGCTAGCCAAGCGCCAGTCCACGCACACCGCTAGCCAAGCGCCAGTCCACGCACACCGCTAGCCAAGCGCCAGTCCAGGCACACCGCCAGCCAAGCGCCAGTCCAGGCACACCGCCAGCCAAGCGCCAGTCCAGGCACACCGCCAGCCAAGCGCCAGTCCAGGCACACCGCCAGCCAAGCGCCAGTCCAGGCACACCGCCAGCCAAGCGCCAGTCCAGGCACACCGCCAGCCAAGCGCCAGTCCAGGCACACCGCCAGCCAAGCGCCAGTCCAGGCACACCGCCAGCCAAGCGCCAGTCCAGGCACACCGCCAGCCAATCGCCAGTCCAGGCACACCGGCAGGCAATTGCCAATCCACGCACACCGCCAGCCAAGCTCCAGTCCACTGACCCCTCCAGCCAAGCACCAGTCCGCACACACCACCAGTTCCCCCCCCCCCCCCCCGCCAGCCAAGTACCAGTCCCCCCCTCCCCCCCCCCCCCGCCAGCCAAGTACCAGTCCCCCCTCCCCCGCCAGCCAAGTACCAGTCCACGCACAACGCCAGCCAAGCACCATTCCACGCACACCGCCTGCCAAGCTCCAGTCCACGCACACCACCAGCCAAGCTCCAGTCCACGGACACCTCCAGCCAAGCACCAGTCCGCACACACCACCAGTCCACGCACACCGCCAGCCAAGTACCAGTCCACGCACACCGCCAGCCAAGCACCATTCCACGCACACCGCCAACCAAGCACCATTCCACACATGCCACCAGCCAAGCTCCAGTTCATGGACACCACCAGCCAAGCACCAGTCCACGCACACCACCAGCCAAGTACCAGTCCACGCACACCACCAGCCAAGTACCAGTCCACGCACACCACCAGCCAAGTACCAGTCCACGCACACTGCCAGCCAAGCACCATTCCACGCACACTGCCAGCCAAGCACCATTCCACGCACACCGCCAGACAAGCTCCAGTCCACGCACACCACCAGCCACGCACCAGTCCATGCACACCGCCATTCCACGCTCACCGCCAGCCAAGCACCATTCCACTGACCCCTCAGCCAAGCACCAGTCCGCACACACCACCAGTTCCCCCCCCCCCCCCCCCGCCAGCCAAGTACCAGTCCCCCCCTCCCCCCCCCCCCGCCAGCCAAGTACCAGTCCCCCCTCCCCCGCCAGCCAAGTACCAGTCCACGCACAACGCCAGCCAAGCACCATTCCACGCACACCGCCTGCCAAGCTCCAGTCCACGCACACCACCAGCCAAGCTCCAGTCCACGGACACCTCCAGCCAAGCACCAGTCCGCACACACCACCAGTCCACGCACACCGCCAGCCAAGTACCAGTCCACGCACACCGCCAGCCAAGCACCATTCCACGCACACCGCCAACCAAGCACCATTCCACACATGCCACCAGCCAAGCTCCAGTTCATGGACACCACCAGCCAAGCACCAGTCCACGCACACCACCAGCCAAGCACCAGTCCACGCACACCACCAGCCAAGTACCAGTCCACGCACACCACCAGCCAGGTACCAGTCCACGCACACTGCCAGCCAAGCACCATTCCACGCACACTGCCAGCCAAGCACCATTCCACGCACACCGCCAGACAAGCTCCAGTCCACGCACACCACCAGCCACGCACCAGTCCATGCACACCGCCATTCCACGCTCACCGCCAGCCAAGCACCATTCCACGCACACCACCAACCAAGTGCCAGTCCACACACCAACAGCCAAGTGCAAGCCTACACACACCGCCATCACATTTAGGATTTTTTTAGACAAAAATAAAAACCCAAACAAATCGCAAATAGATACAAATCTTCTAACAGAAAATCAGCAACTAAATACATTGCACTAACACCAGCCTTGAAACAGAATCAAATTATCCAAAGAATACAGACCAGGCAGTTCACTTTACCACTCATGAATGCTCCCAATAATTCTTTCGCGTGTGGTACGCTCTAAAACAAGCAGGAAGACACAGTGCAGGATGAGAAGGACAGTCAGGGCAGTACATATGACTCTCCTTCCGCGTACCTCTTCACCAACAGACTCTACATCTCCTACTGGGAAAATCTTTTGAGGGTGTGGGTGGAATGTGATCTGGAAAGTGGAGATCTTTCAATCTAGCAACATCCTCCACCACTCCAACTCTAGGAACACTTGCCTGTTCCACTACAACAAGGCTGCCTATTACAGACTCCTGAAACTTAGCAAAAGTCATCTTTGACGCAGGGCAAGAATCCTGGAACACAACAAAAGCATTAAACATTGCCAAGTGGAAAAGATGGATAGCCAACTTCTTGTACCAAATGTAAGCCTTGCGAAGAGCAGCGTAAGGTTCCAACCTCTGAGCTACTCTGTCAACACCACCCATGTGCCTATTATAGTCTAAAATGCACACAGGTTTGCGCGCTTCAGCGACCTGACCCCAAACAGTCACAGGTGCAGTGCTTTCATCATGGATGGTAGTCAGCATGTAGACATCTCTCCTGTCTGAAAACTTCACAGCAAGAAGCTCCTGGCAACGCAACGCACTGCACTGTCCCCGCACAAGCTTTTGACAAACAAGTTCTTTCGGGAAACCTTTACGGTTAGAGCGGATTGTGCCACAAGCAACAGTGTCCACTTTGGCCAATTCCCTGAACAACTACACACCAGTGTAGAAGTTATCTACATATAAATGGTGGCCTTTGTTGAAAAATCCTCTACCAAGTTCCCAAACAAGTTTCTCAGTCACTCCAAAAGTGGACGGACAACCAGGGAGGTTAATCCTAGATTCCTTACCGGTGTACACCCTGAAATTAGACACATATCCAGTCCTACTGTCACACAGCATATACAGCTTTATTCCATAGCGTGCCCTCTTACTAGGAATGTATTGCCTAAAAACCAAGCGGCCCTTGAACAACACCAAAGACTCATCCACTGCAATTTCTTTCCCAGGGGCATAAATCTCAGAAAATCGATCAGCAAAGTGATCAAGGACAGGCCTAATCTTAAAAAGACGGTCACAATCAGGGTGATCTCGTGGCAACGCTAAACCATTATCAACAAAATGCATCATCCGAAGCAGAAGCAAATACCTGTCACGACTCATGACTGCCGGAAAAATAGACGTTGCCATCAAGGGACTGCTAGACCAATATGAAGACATTGATGGCTTCCTTAGCAAGCCCATCAAAAAAGTTAAACCCAAGAACTTCATCTCTTCAACATTTGTGGGAGTCCACCGGGTAGCTCTAGAGTAGGGCCTAAGTCTGGCACTGTTGTCCCTCAAAAACTGTTCGGCATACAAATTAGTCTGCTCAACAATCTCTGCCAAAAATACATCGTCCATAAACAACTGAAAAAAATTTACCGGCAAAAAGTTTTCAGTATTCACTCTAGTCCCTGGAACACCAGTAAACTCTGGCAATGCCGGCTGCACCATGCCAGGGGCAACCCAGAGGTCATCACTTTCAAAGGGAAGCCTTGCAGCCCCAGCCTGCTGCCCAGATGCCTCTTGCCGCACTACACCAACGGGAAGCCTTGCAGCCGCAGGCTGCAGCCCAGAAGCCTCTTGCCGCACTACACCAACGGGAAGCCTTGCAGCCCCAGGCTGCAGCCCAGATGCCTCTTGCTGCACTATCGGCACATCAGTCTCCTCTTCTAACACAGGCACTTCATCCGCACTAAGAGTATCTTCATCATCCGATGACTCCATACGGAGAGAAAACTCACTGCCAGAATCGTCCCCTGCCTCCTCTCCCTCAGATGCAGTCAGTCTCTGGACCAATATCAGAGGAAGACTCAAACAGCAAACCAACAACCTGCTGAGCAGTAATCCTGCGGCTAGCCATTATACTTACTAAGATTGAAGACTGCACAAACAAGTCAACAACAACCAACAATGTGCAAACCAAGTAAGTAAAGAAATGTGTACCTTTATCACAATGATCAATGTACTCAAAAACTATAGAATTCAATTACAAGAGACAGCTACACTCACCAGCACCTACTTTGCAGTGACACAGCAAAAATCAACGATATCCAACTAGAAAGAAGAATAAAAAAACAAATTACTCACAAGACAACAAAATACACATCGAGCACAAATGCAAACAGTTTTTGCCAAGGGGTCGCTTCCTCATGCAGAAAAATACATCCCTAGTGGGCTTCTCTGCCCCCCTTGGGAGCAGAAACGGACAGAAAGACGACCGATCTGCCCTCACGGGGGGCAGAAAAGTCTTCCCATTATTTATGCCCCAAAGGAAGCGACCCTTGCCCAAGGGGTCGCTTCCTAAATAAAAAAGAAGACCTCCCTGGTGTCTAGTGGGCTTTTCTGCCCCCCCCCCCCCCCCCTGGGAGCTGAAACGGACAGAAAGATGACCGATCTGCCCCCGGGGGGGGGGGCAGAAAAGTCTTCTAAATAATTAGGCCGCAAAGGAAGCGACCCTTGCCCAAGGGGCCGCTTCCTACATAAAGAAAAAGACATCCCTGGTGTCTAGTGGGCTTTTCTGCTCCCCCCCCCGGGAGCAGAAACGGGCAGAAAGACGACCGATCTGCCCTCGGGGGGGGGGGGGGGGGGGGGGGGGCAGAATAGACTTTCGAAAATTTTTGCACCCCTAGGAAGCGACCCTTGCCCAAGGGGTCGCTTCCCAAATTCCAAAACACACATCCCTGGTGTCTAGTGGGGCATCCCTGCTCCACGATCGCGACGCTGTGCGCGATCGTGGAGCAGGAATGCCCTGTATTGAGACATCAGGGGAGAGGAAATACTCTTTACTCTCCCCCGATGCCTCAATACTAAAGATATCACCCCCGCGGCCCCCACTGGACAAGCAAACCTACCTCTGCTCCCTTGGACGCGCTGGAAGAAATGGATTCCAGCGCGTCCAACGCTTCCTGATGACGTCAGCGCGCACTGTGCGCGCTGACGTCATGGGGAAGCGTGGGGGGCTCGGGGGTGGCAGCGGAAGCTCTTCCGCTGCCATCCCCCTCTGTGGGAGCACGATCGATGCCCCAGGGGGGGAGCGCCATGCTTCTCCCGGGGGCTGTGCTCATGACGGAGCGGTTCCGTCATAAGCACAGCCCAACCGATGCTCATGACGGAACCGCTCCGTCATGAGCATCGAAGGGGTTAAGGTTGATAGGGGGCGGGACACAAGTGGAGTCTGATAACCTGCCTCTCAGGAGCCTGGGGCATCCGGTCGGTAACGGAGGGGGGCGATGTGAGCTTAGCTAAGGTGGGAGGACATTTGATCTCTTACTCAGACCATAACACTACTACTTCACCTGTTTAAAATAAAAGCTAGAATTTAGGGTTGCTGGAGAAGTGAACCGCCTTGTATGGAGTGACAGGTAAAGAATTGTGGACAGGGCAGTGGCGGGATACCATGCTGGCAGAAATACAGTCATTGAGATTGAGAATTGCTTCTATCGTCGGACGTGCCGTCCTGCGTTCACTGGTTGGTGGCCGCCTCCTCCTCGGCACTCATCCTCTCCCTGAGCGCTCACATCAGAGTTGCGGCGGCTGTGGCGGTAGCGGTGGCGGCAGTGGCTCCGAGCACGAACTGCAGGTTAAGCACGGCGCTGATACCATGCCTCCCAAAAGCGCGGCTCTCAGTTCTGCAGCCGCCAAAGCTAGAACGACCCGTCTAGCACTGCGTGAGCAAGAAATGAACAACAGACGCGGGACGTCCCGAGAGGAGTATGCGGGGGGTCCAATTACAAGAGTCTCGTCCCATGGTTCTGAGGTCCTTAATAAAAAGTCTACCGCATTTTCGTCTGCTTCCGCCTCTGTAAGTGCTCCCACTGTTCTGACAATGATGCGTGCTGCCAATCAGAGACTCCAACACAGGCAGACTCGGCGTGGCCAGTCAAAGGAGCTGAAGGAGGTAGATGCTAGCGATACTACAACAGCCGGAGTGGCTGCCTTAACAGCTGTTGAAATTGATATCGATATTGATATTGATAATATCGAGAATACTGATAGCCTGAAGCAGATGAGGAAGATTCCTGGCTCTGATATACCAGAGCATAATAAAGGCTGCAATGGAGGACAAGACGCTCTGCTAATTGCTGAGGGGTCGGATGCTGCGAACACCCCGGTAAGTCAAGCGATTCTTCCTGCTTCTGCTTTTGCTCCTAGGATTACTAATATCACCAATGGTCAAGATATCTCTGTATTTAATTCTGAGACTTTGGAGACATTAGCCACTCAGCCACAGACCCTAGCTACCTTCGCTCCAGTCACAGGACCAGACAGTCCTTATCCTTATGTTGGCAGTGGCAGTGACAGCAATTGTCCGTTAGTGCCGTTCGAGCCGGTCAGGGGAACTTCAATAGTTCCTTTAACTCAATCACCCTATACTACGGTCCGGCCAATAACTGAGAGGGAAGAGACAGCTGAACTTCTGTTAAATCGGAATGGAGAACCTAAAATAGTCAAAATAGTCAATGGCGAGACAAGCGATCATTATACTGATCATATTGAGACAACTGAGGCGGACAAAGATAAAGATAAAGATATAACTGACTTCTACTCATTATCAGAAGACTTTAGTTTGTCCGGCGACACAGAGGACGAGGTGGATGAGGGTGAGAACGATTCTGACTCGTACACCAGTACAGATTCTGACTTCAATCCTTCAAGGGAACCACGTGATAAAAAACGGACAGTACTTAAAAAGGCGAAAGCAGGCTGTCAAGGAACAAACGAACTAACTTGGGATTACACTCCAACTGTTTTGAATGCTAGTCAAAATCAAAATATTATTGTCACGCCACAGGCATCAAATTTAAATCAAGCCGCAAACAGTCAGCAAGCTGGTCCACAACCTGATGACTCTGGTGTAACTGGTGCGACATTGTCTCAAGTCATGGAAACAGTGTTACAGGCCATTGCTTCTCATCGTGAAGAGACCTCAAGAGACAGTCGCAAAGCGAGAGTAGCTGTGCAGAAGGTCCAAGGGGTTGTCCGAAAATTATCAAAAACGATGGGCGCTTTTACAGAAAGGCTGCACGACATAGAGGCGCGGATCGTTCAGAATGAAACCGATGCTACCAGAGTAAATGATCGGCTTGAGGCACATGAGGCAGAACTTAAAGATACTAGATGGAAATTTGGAGGACTATGAAAATAGACTTCGCAGGAATAACCTTCGCGTTCTTGGTGTTCCAGAGAAAATCGAGGGCGAAGATTGTCGATCCTTTATCATACAGTTGCTGCGCGATACACTACCTGAACTTGCTGCCTGGGACTGGAAATACGAGGTACAGCGAGCGCACAGAGTTCCTTTAATTCCAAAATCTACGGCTGTAGCTGGGAAATACCCACGAGCGATTTTAGTTTATTTTGGAAACTTTATGCTTCGACAAGCCATCTCCGATAAAGCTAAGCCGGATAAACCTTGCAGCAAAGATACCATCTCCTATTTCGTGCGCCCTGACTTTTGCCATTACACAGTTGAACGCAGATGGAGATTAAGACAGCTAATTAAACCTTTCCAAGAGAAGAATGTAACGGTATATCTTAACAACCCGGCTAAGTTAAAAGTGATCAATGGTGGGCAAATTAAGTTTTTCACATCCGAGATTAAGGCTAAAGAGTACCTTGACAGCTTAAAGTAAAATGCTTAAACCACTTTATAAACGCCTTATATCATCGGCATTGTTGGACTACCTCTCTTAAATTTGCAATTAGTATGCAAAACTTAGAGCGAGGGCGATTCACGGTGTCTAAATGACTGTTTAATTGCACTATACATTGTAGAGAGAAGGACAAACAATTTCTGGTCACTCCTCTCTCTCTGATTTTCGTGCGGCTTTGCTCTGCTTTTTCTCCCTTTCTGCTTGTTTGTTCCTTTTTTTTTTTTTTTTTTTTTTTTTTTTTTTTTGGGTCGTATTGTTTTTTCCGGTGTCGGTCAGATATTGCTAAACCATCACAAAAGACTCTTATGGAGTCTTGTTGCCTTTTTCTGGGGTGTTTGGGTGGGTTGGGGGGGGTGTGTAGGGGGGGAGTTGTGTGGGTGTTTTGTTGGGAGGGGCGGGGGGGAAGGGGGGAAAAATGTGTTGTAAAATGAGCAGATCTGAGAATACTATAAGATTATGTATGAACATTAAACTACTATTTACGCTTCATGTGCACTGTCTAAAAAATAAAACAATAAAATGGGGAAGTTAAAATTAGGCTGTTGGAACGTGGCAGGACTTAATGACAAAGGAAAGAGGGCTCAATTTAATCAACTAGTGAATCAAAACTCCTGGGATATTATATGTATACAGGAAACCCATATTCCGATTGGGGAGATTGATAATTTGAACATCCCGGGCTTTAACCCATTGGTTGCAACCACACAAACCTCTAAAACTAGGGGGGTCACTATTTTTGCAAGAACAGGATTCGGCACTCCAACACGTAAAAAGGCTGACATTTACGGTAGATGGGCCATTGCCCAACTTAATATAGGAATTGTCATATGTTCTATTTATGGCCCCAACATCGATGACCCTACATTATTTATTGAGCTAGACTCAGAATTAGCATCATGGACTGGCCCTCTAATCTTATGTGGCGATTTCAATTTATCAAGTGACCAACTACAATATAATCAAAACCAACATACTTATTTGGGTCGAAAACCAAGAGTGTTCAGGGCATTACAAAATTTGATTCATAGTCATAATCTTCGTGACAGATGGTCATTAAAGAATGGCGGAGATCCCGGATATACATATTTTTCCTATCCTCATAGGAAATATGTACGTATTGATTATATATACACAACCATCGATATTGCTTCTAATGCCTCTATTGTTAAAGCCCCAAAGACAATATCAGATCACAACGCACTTTGTTTAATATGTGATGTCCCCAACTTTAAGAGGGCCTATCCACAATGGACATTTGACCGCAAACTTCTTGTCAATCAAGCATACATTGCTCATATCAGGCAATGGACCCAAGAATTCTTTGATATTAATCAATATAGTGCATCTCAGTTCAATGTTTGGGACTGCTTCAAGGCTGCATTAAGGGGAGAGACCGCTACCTTTGTCGCCAGTCGAAAAAAAGAGCAGGAAAAATTGCAAATTCAATTGACTAATAGACTCATGGAATTAGAGTACTTACATGCTAGTCAGTTGCGCTTGGGGATTCCGGCCGAAGACATACTAAGTAAAATCTTAGTGCTCAAAGCCGAGATTAACAACGACCTAACTCGTAAGGCGGCCGAAATTCTCCAATCGAATCGGAGTAAGATCTATGAGACTGGCGAGAATGTAGGGAGATACCTTGCCCTTAGAACTCGGCAATCACAGTCTCGTAATTCCATCCAGAGTATCAAATATGGGGGGAGTGGAATATACCACTCAAGAGGACATCACTAAATGCTTTCATGATTATTATCAAAAATTGTATCAAAATGAAGATCAAGGTTCAGTCGTTGATACCAAGGATTTCTTAGAGAACTGGTTGGAAGAGACTAATTTGACTAACAGCATTGATGATGGTACAAAAGATGAGCTTGATAAAGACATATCCATAGCTGAAGTAGAACTTGCCTTAGCCGAATTAGCAGCAGGAAAGGCGGCGGGGCCAGACAAAATACCTACTGACCTTTATAAAATATTGGGCAACTTGATTATCCCATTTATGCATGATCTTTTTCTGGGGATACAATGGCTTGGTAAATCTCCTGAATCCTGGAAACAAACAAATATTGTCATCTTTATTAAAAAAGACAAGCCACCAGAATTAACAACATCATATCGACCAATATCCCTGATTAATTCAGGCTCAAAAATATATGCTAAAATCTTTGCTAATCGCTTGAGCAGGATCATCGAACGTCTGGTCTCTCCCTGGCAGCATGGTTTCATACCCGGTAAGAGCACTACGGATCATACGCGTAGAGTGATCTCCCTTTTTGACATCGTGGGAGCAAGGGGGGACCAGATGTCGCTGATCTTGCTTGATGCTGAGAAAGCTTTTGACCGGGTCTCTTGGCAGTTTCTTTGGGAAATATTAGCCGTTAACAACTTTGGCCCGGTCTTTATAAAATCTATTAAAGCCCTTTATGCAGACCCCAAGGCAAAAGTAATGACGGGCGGATGTGAGTCTGCAATTATTAATATCCAAAGGGGTACACGACAAGGTTGCCCGTGCTCTCCATTATTGTTCGCCTTATATATCAATCCCTTAATCCTCAAATTATTAACATCACCATCGATCAGACCTATCAATGCTGGCATATATGACACTAAAGTTCTTGCCTATGCCGATGACGTTGCGGTTTTAACAACTAACCCCACTGAGGCTATAACTAATATTGAAGAAATCACCCGTACTTTTGGTTTATATTCTGGATACTCATTGAACCAAGATAAAACAATGGTGCTATCTACTGCCAATACTCCTTTTATAAGCCTCTATAGAGTTAATTTGGCAAAATATCTTGGAGTGAATATCTCACCAAAAATAAGTGAAATTAATGCAATAAATTATGACCCCCTAATTAAAAAAATAAAAACACTTACTTAAAATAAATAACCTTCATCTTTCTATAATTGGTAGAGAGTAACTACGTTAAAATGGTGGTATTCCCAAAGATTTTATATTTATTTAGAGCAATTCCCCTTCTTCCCAGTATCGACACAATTAAAACTTTAGATCGTGCGCTATCATCCTTTATCTGGAGCTATGGGAAGACAAGGCAAGCCCTAGCAAAACTGACATTATCATCTTCCAGAGGTGGTTTAGCCATTCCAAATTTAACTTATTATTTATGGGCCGCTTTCCTACAACCGATGATGGTTTTGCTTATACCAGGTACTAACAGTAACAACAACAATCATGATCATTATATACCATCAATCTATGAGTTGATGCTGGGCAGTAAAGCAAGAGGTCTGCTATTGAGACAAGTAGAACCTTCTTACTTTAAAAAAATCAAATTTAAGACCTTTATAGATGCCCGGAAAATTTGGAATAGAATTACTAAAATGCTCTCAATCTCAAAATTCACTACATATACACCGTTATGGGATAGCGCAGTCATACCGCAATTCCTCAATGATAATATAACAAGGCGGTGGGCGAACCTGGGCATCATAACTATTGGGGATTTTCTGGATAGTGAGGGCAAAACAACATTTGATGAAGTATATGTGAAATATCATATTCAACCCACAGACTATTTAAAATTTATTCAAATTTATACAAGTCTTAGACAAATTAAATCCGACATAGAACTGAAACCCATACCACTTCTAGACCTCTTAGGAAAACACCGTACCAGAATAAGTCATCTATATGATATTTTCATAAGAAATCACCCCGACGACCTTGAACATATAGAAACCAGCTGGGCTAACAAATTGAACAATGTTAATGTAGATATAGATATGACTCTCTACCTGTCTTCCAAAGTCCTACTCGCCTCTAATTTAAAGGCCCAAGTTTATAAAACTACATTTAATTTATATTATACCCCCTTCAAACTGTTCTCCTGGGGTAAGACAGAACACGACAAGTGTCCCAGATGTACTCTAGGTCCGGCTGACCTTATACACACGTTTTCGGATTGCCCTAAACTGAAACAGCTTAAAAATGCCATCATTAAGTATTGGGCCGAAATTTTTGGGCATGAGATAAAAACATCAACTACTTTGTTTTTGTTAGGATATGATGATTCTCTCGGTCTCACCAACCTAGAAATTCCTGCTATTTACATAGGCACTGCGGTCTATAGAATAATTTTATCAACAAGATGGAAAGATCCCGAAGCACCAACTTTCCAGGGATGGCTAAATAGACTACTGGCAATATACAAGCAGGAAATAGCTATCTATGGAGCCAGAGGGAAAAAGTCTCGACTTCATGGGGAACAAGTTTGGTTACCAATAACTAATTGGTATGAGTCACTGAGGGACTAATTCGATTCTCCTGTTAAAACATAAGTATATACGTATATTTGAAGGCTTTGTTCACTATAAATGCTTTATTGTATCTCAGGTGAATTTCGCTTCAATGTTAATTTTATCCTTAAAAATGGCTTTCTTTTCTTTTCTTTTTCCGCTTTTCTCGCTTTCAGAAATGTAATTGGATTCCTATTGATGTCTACTGCGTTATTTAACCGCCTAGTATTCATTATTTGTTCGTCCTGCCACAAGTTTTTATCATTATTGCTTTTTTGTATTTCTTGAATCTGCTCAATAAAAAGTTAAAAAAAAAAAAAAAAGAGAGATTGAGAATTGCACATTATTGAAGCAGGATACAAGGAGATTATACCTGCTTTATTATTTAGATGTTTGTTGAGATTGTGCATTACCTTGCAGTGCATCACTTGATAATTTCATACTGCTTAATACACTGCCTCGCAGCGCTATTTTCATCATGAGTAAAGCTGAACTAAAACAGCTAAAGCTTTTCTTTGGTGCAAAGGGTAACAGGAGATGAACAGTCAGACTGAAGTTAGTGATTCTTTATTATTGATACCTGAACATGTACAGAGGGCTGATGCCAATGGTCATTACAAGATTTTCTTAGTACATTTAATGGAGCAAGATTGAGTTCCATTGATGAGGGCAGATGGTGGAACACCAGTATCGAGATTCCCTTTGGTCAGGAAAAGTTCCCTTTTCAGTGGGGATTAATGTAAAGAATGTATTACAATAACTTGCACGTTTCCTGTCTTTGTAGGTTCTTTGGTCTCTCTTGTGATGGGCTGTATAGTGATCAGATTGGGGCAAAGATTGTTTTGAATGGGTCTTCCCATACAGTAGCTCTTGTAGGTCATGGATGTAGTTCCAGCTGTGAGTTTGAAAGAGAATGTCCTCTAAGGTATATTATTAAAGAAGGGAGCTATAGGTGTGAGTTTTAAGACCTAACATTACAGTAGTGTACTGTTATTTCATTAAAGGAACAGTGACATTTGGCATTTACCAATAAAAACATTGTTTTCTTCCTGCAGATGTATCCTGAAGCCGTCTGAAAAGCCTGGGTTACCATCTTTTGACCTCAAGACAACAGCTGCTGTACATTTTTGCAAACTGGTGCCACATTTTTATTCAACCTTCGTGTCTGGGGAAACCATTGCTGGTTTATTTTCACGCTGGAAAAAACCCTCATTCTTGATTATCCAGTTGGCACAAATAGATTTATTTTTCTGCTCGCTCTTTAAGTGACTGTACCCTGCCATGTCATTTCAACCCAGAAGAAGCTTTCTCAGCAGCAGCTTAAATCATCCTGCATTTAGTGTCACTAAACAAATGGAACTTTACCTTTTTACATGATAGAATTCCAGAAGAAATTATTTCATTATTGTTTATCAGATTTGTATACTTGATATGAGGGTTCCTGTTCCGAGATTTGATGCACTACAATTATGTTTAGTAACATTGAATCCAGAGGATGATTCTTGATGGTGGTTTGTACATGAATGATGAAAATTGACCGACTTCACATTTTTCTTGAATATGTATATTTTTATTTCTTTTAGGCACAGCATACTAATATTGTTTGTAGTAAGATTGTATTGAGGAGGAGCCTAAAGGGACACCGTTTTTCTTTTGCATTTAATTTGAAAACTGTTCAAACGACAGGATAAATAATTTACTCCCTAGCAGCTTGCTGCAATGGATTTTTGATTCCATAAGCACATGGGGTCTTGCAAACATGGTGCCTCTGTTTTTGTTCTTTAAATGTCTGGATTTTTGGTGCCTTTTACAAAAAGAAGTGTGTGTATGTGTGCAGCCATGAGTATTTGAGTTTTGTTAACCCATGATTGCCTATGAATGTTTACGGAAAGAATGGCTTTCGATTCGCGTAGGCTGATACATTTAAAATTTGAATTCAGAACACAGTTAAACATTTAACTGTGTAGTTATATGGATTGCAACACAAATAGCATCCCACAAAAGTTAACGATTGGCAATAAAATGGCATCAAATGAAGGTTAAAATGTTTAAATGAACTGTCCCCTTATCAGAGAAAAGTGCTTCCTACCTGGTAGCAAACATTGCAGAGCAGACGGTCTAACTGGCACATTAAAAAGCATGTTTTGAGCAGTGTCTTAATATAATTGCTCAACGTTACTAAACTAATTTGATAGCCGAGTTGTCAAGATTTATATATATTTTCTTTTTAAGTATTAGGTGGTATTTTATTATTTTTATATTTCACAAATTTAAATCATCCAGCATTTGCATGTATCTTAAGTTAAATCATGCAATTTATGCATCTTCTGTAGTAAATTGCATGTATAATCCCAAATTCCTGTACATTTGTGATTAAAGTTGAATATTGAAACACCTTTTTCCAGAGGTGTTATTTTACTGTACACTAAACATATTTTTTGTGTGTAAATTTCTCAAGGACCATACTGTACAATGCCTTGTTTCATGTATTAAGTGATTTCTCAAATGACCTCTTGTAGGGTAAATTTGTATTTTTAGTTAAAATAAAATGGATAGCCTTTTTATATCATTTTGATGATTTTATTAAGTTTGTTTCATTTGACTTACATGGTCAGGCCCACTCGGGTGGTCGTCTCGGATAAATGCTGTTTGTGCAGATAGCATGTGAGAAATATTGTCATGTTCTTCATCCACATTTAAGGATTGCTATCTGAATGTTTTGATTGAACCTAACCAAAAAGTGCACCATACTCTTTGTACAGTCTTTAAATAGATAGTGTTAACAAGCTTAGTTGCAGTCTAATAAAATAATCCAATTATTTATTTGTCCTGAGTCGTTGTGTTCATAATGCATCATGAAGTGTGATTTCAATTTGGGAAGCTTTATCTTTTTAACTTCAATACTACAAAACATCTCCCTGATAAACCTCCAGCTTATGGGTCAGTGTTGCTAGTAGTAAACTCTTGAATACAGTTAGTGGTTTCAATGTCTACAAGGACCCCAATTAGTGCTTGGGGCAAAATTGGTTAAAAAAAATATATATAAATTGATAATAAAAAAGCAAGCTCCTAAATACATACATCATGGTTGGTTTGTAAACTCATCAGCTTCAGGGTAGTGTTCTGATGCTTATTCACAGAACGCTGGTTTGGATTTGCACAGAACACATGATGTGCCTCTCTTCCATAATCCCAGTTCCCACAAGCAAAGAAAACACAAAAAATAATTGAAAATACATAGACAGTATATCAACTAGCACTATAAAAATTGTCTAAAGCCATTCTGAATTGCTGTACAGAAAAAGTTCATGCTGATAATGCCAACATCAAGACGGACAAACATGTCATCGTATAGTAAGTTTGCACCAGGCACTAAGGCAAGTGCCAACACACTATACAATACTTAATGATGACAAAGGGCTAGAAATACAAAGTGGATTTTGCATTACTATTGCAAAATCCCTACCATAGCAGATACATTACACTTATCTGTGAGGACAACATCATTTTGGATCCTCCACTTGAAATCATTTGAAGAATTGGCTTAGTCCTAAAGGTGACCAAACATAAAGGGAACAGTGAGATCAACAATAATAATTTGTGAAAGACATCTTAGAGGGTGGACCTAAGAGGATACAGGCATTTCAGGATAGATTTAATTATTAACCCCCACTTTTCTACTCATCCCTGCACACCTGCTTCTTACTTATGACCACTTAGTCTTTATAAAGGTTATCAACCCAGGCTTTCAATAACCGGTACTAAACTGTGTCCACCGATAGATAACCAATTTGAAGGCGTTAATGACATTACTATCACACTAGCTTCCATAACAATCACTATCACAAAAATGTTTATGGAGTAAAGCCCACAGCTCGCCAGCAACAAGACTTATGGAACAAGCTCAAAGTGATATTTGTACATTGTCAAATGAAACATCCAACACAGTGATGGATCCCTGATTGCAGTAAAATGTCCCTGGTTTGGCTTAAATATCTACCCTGGGCACTCATGACTTGTTACACCAGTTTTCATCAGTCGTCACATGCCTAACCAAAAGCTTAGTTACACACCATTATCATAGAATTGGGAAATCTACTGATCGGGGGGCGGTGGGGGAAAGTTATTCACATGGAGGTTCTTTTGATCCCTCCTCTGAAACCCTCAATGCACCAGACAGCGATTTTACCTTAGACTGTTTTTCCCTTTTAGGGGGTAAGGTTTTATGTATAGAAAGTAAAGTGTTATATTGTTTGTATACCTGTAGATTTGCAGGTATTAACCTCATCGCTGCTTATGACGGAGTGGTTCCGTCATGCGCGTCCGTCGCACTGTGCGCATGACGGAACCACTCCGTCATGGCCCCGCCCGCTCAATGGAACCTTCAGCACGGCGCGGTAATCCGCGCCGCGCTGAAGGGGTTAAGGAGAACATAAACATATACCTTGTTCACATATTACCTTGCACTTTCTTCCAGGGAGGTCGGTAGTATGTATATCAATCTATAGCACTACATGCTACAAACTGATTGCTATGGGTAACAAAATGGTTTCTTTTCTGTAGGAGTAGTTGCATTATTACCCCAGTATTGGAACTTTCATAGATTCTCATGCTTTGTATCATTCCCCGTCGTCGGAATGGGAGCCTCGGTAACAAAAATATATATATATATATATACATATGTATAACCATAGAAACAAAAGAGAAAAATAGGCCTAGGCCTCATCTCATTTTGTAGTATATCACCCTCTTTGTGTAAAAGAGCCCAAACTTTTGCCAGGACCAATCAGCACAGCCTCACCCTCTGGAACCTTCCTGAGAGAGCTCAGAGCCTCAGATTTTTCTACCGCACGTTGTGCTAGGGAGTCTCCACTGAGCTCTGCTCAGTTTATCAGAATTTTACTTTTGGTTATCTTTATTGCCATCTTTTGTGACAGAATGTCAGAAAAGGAGAAGAAAGCTTTATTCAGATCTTGTGCTTCTTGTGGGAAGAAGAGACTGTTTGTGGAAGATAAGCATGAAAACTGCATATACTGCCTGTACCTGGAACACAAGGCCACAGACTGTAAAATTTGTCGGACCTTCTCGACCAAGTCCTTGAGAGACAGAGGGTCGCTTGCTGACGTGGCTGCAGAAGCTAAAGACCAGGACGGAGGTCCTCTCTTCGGATGAGGAGGAATCTATCTCTGGTACCTCCTCCAGGAGATCTAAGAAGAGGGGTAGGTCATCTCCCTCCACCTCTGTGGAACCCCCTCTCAAAGCCCCTCACGGGATCTCTGACAGGTCTGAGGAGGCTGGTCCCATGAAATCTCCTCACGGCAGTGTAAAGGAGAGGCAGGGACGGGCTGCTGCTGTGGACGTAGCCCTTAAGGACAAGAAGGAGGTTGCAACATCTTCTCCCTCCGTCCCAGAAGGAGAAATCTGTGAAAAAACATGCTGCAGAAACTCTTCAGTCAATTCCAGTGAAGAAACCGCGTCCGTCGACGCAGGCTAAAGCAGGTACGTCGACGACGATCTCCATAGTTAAGACTGTTTCCATGGGGTCGTCGACGAGACCGCCGACGATATCTACTTCATCGTCTACGACGGCTACTTTCTCGTCTTCGACGGCGGTGTCGACGACGAAGACCACGTCGACGATGACGACGAGTTCGTCGATGTTGCTGACGACGAGTTCGTCGACGAGACCGTCGACGGGTGCTCCGCCGACGATGAAACATGCTCCGTCGACGAAGAAGAAAGCTCCGTCGACGACTGCTCCGTCGACGACGATTTCAGAACTGTCGACGGCCTCATCGTCGACGACGATTCTAGCCCCGTCGACGACAGTTACCTTTCAGTCGACGATGTCGTCGTCGAGTTCGTCGACGCTGGGAATCCCTTTGCCATCGACTCCGTCGACGACGAAAAATTCAGGATTTGCCATCCAAAGATTAAAGATTACGCCGGACATGACTTCTCCTAGGCGGGTCACGCCTTTGCCACCATCCATGCTTCTCGAGGACTCGGAGGAGGATGGGCAGTATGGGGACGCATACAGCCCTTCAGACCTGAATGTCAAACAGCAGGACACAGATACGGAGGAGTTTTATGGTCCAGAGGTGCAGGAGGGGCGGCAAAGCTTGACACAGGAAGTACACCCCCGCTCTCTGAGGCAGGATATGATTGCCTTGCCAGTGGCTTTAGTGACGGATTTGCAACTGATGCTGCAAGACTATAAATCTCGTTTTCCGACATTGCCGGATCGCACTCCGGTG
Source organism: Triturus cristatus (assembly GCF_964204655.1). NCBI lineage: Eukaryota > Metazoa > Chordata > Amphibia > Caudata > Salamandridae > Triturus > Triturus cristatus. The sequence goes on from NC_140584.1 coordinate 352,650,397, forward strand.
CGTCCTTCTACGTCGGTAGTGCCACGTGACATGGCAATGGACTTGCCTCCTCTGCCAAGGGACATACCTCGTACCACTTCACCGGTGGTACCCTTAGTGGTTCCCCAACCTTCAGGTACGGAACCTGCCGATCGAGACACACAAGATGTGGATACGGACGAGGACGACGAGGGACAGGTGATCCCTCTTACAGATCCAGGGGATCCTGATGGGGACCCTGATGATACGCAGGATCCGGATGCTGTGGGCCGAGAGACAAATATATCGCCTCCAGCAGACATTGGTGGTTTCCATAATTTGATGGAACGGGCATCCAAGAGGTTTGGTCTGCCACTTACGGTGGAGCAGTCCGACTGCTTCCTATATGACTTTAAAGCTCAGTATAAGAAGTCGGTCAGATCAATTCCCATAATAGAACATGTCTGGGATGAGGGAATTAAGACGATGCAAAATCCGGCGACGGTCATTCCGGTTCTTCCCCGGCTGGAGAAGAAATACAAGGCCCCTGAGGGTAGTCCTGCGTGTCTTCTAGGACAACCTAAGCCGGATTCCGTTATTTCACAAGCCGCACAAAGCAAGTCAAAAAATCCGTCCACTCCATTAACCACGCCTCCAGATAAAGAAGGCAGAAGGCTGGACAATGTGGGTAAAAGATTCTCCACCATGGCCAGCTTGTTGGTGCGTGCAGCTAATTCTCTGGCTATTCTGGGCAGGTACGACCGCCAGATGTGGTGTGATATGGAGCCGTTCATGGACCAGCTACCAGACTCGAGTCAAGAGGAAGCCAAGCAGGTTCTGATGGAAGGAGAAAGATGCTCTTCGGAAGTCATTGACTGTGCGATGGACATTGCTTCCACTGCTTTCAGGGCTTTGGCAGGGTCAGCGGTCTTGCGCCGTCAAGGCTGGTTGAAGGCGACCTGGTTTCGCCAGGAGGTCCAGAATAAGATCTTGGACCTCCTCTTTGACGGGGAGATGCTTTTTGGTAAGCATGTGGATGACGCCCTCCAAAGCATTAAAAAGGACACCGACACAGCTAAGTCCTTAGGATCTTTGAACTATCGCAAAGTGCCATTCAGAGGGGCACGTGGTCGGGGGTTTTCTAATTACAGAGGAAACCAACGTCAATATTCCACACAATCAGGACAGTCCTATAAAGGTCAATACTCCAGCCAGCGCCAAGGACAGTCGGCGTCTTTCTCTCGACAGTCCCAGAGAGGACGTCAGAATCGTCAGGGACGAGACAACGCCAAGAGGCAATAGCGGCCTCCTGGCTCTGGCTACTGTTCCTCCCCTACCACAAACACCGGTCGGGGGCAGGATATCTTTTTGTCTGGACAGCTGGGTGCGTTTAACATCAGACCGGTGGGTCTTGAATATAGTTCAGAGTGGCCATACGTTGGAGTTCCAAGATCTTCCTCCAACAAGAGCTCCGGACGCCCGTGCATCGAAACATCTCCGACTATTACATCTCGAAGCCCACCAACTTTTCATCAAGGGGGCGATAGAGCCCGTGCCGCTTTCACAAAGGGGCAAGGGGTTTTATTCCAGGTTCTTCCTGGTTCGGAAGACTGAGGATACATGGCGTCCTATACTAGACCTCAGGGAGCTCAACACCTATCTCATCAAACTCTCTTTCAGGATGGTCACTCTCCAGGATATTCTAAGACTACTCAATCCGGGAGATTTTTTGGCGTCCCTGGATTTAGAGGATGCATACTTTCATGTTCCGATCCACCCAGCTCACAGGCAATATCTACGCTTCACAGTAGGCAAGAGCTATTTCCAGTTCAAGGTGCTCCCGTTTGGCCTTCGGTCGGCACCCCGAATTTTCACGAAGATGCTGGCACCAGTCGCTGCTTTTCTAAGGAAGCAGTCCTTGGAAGTGTTCCCGTACTTGGACGACTGGCTCGTCAAGGCTCCGTCGTTCAGGGCAACGTCTCAGGCTGTGTCAACTTGCATACGATTGTTCGCCCATTTGGGTCTTCAGCTCAATGTGTCCAAGTCGGAGCTGATACCCTCCAGGTCACGGAAGTTCCTTGGGGCTATTCTGGACACGAAACGATGCACGGCTCGTCCGTCGGAGGAGCGTCAGGGCAAACTGACCACTTCCGCTCGTCAAATGCTGCACAAGAGACATGTGTCGGTTCAACAGTACAAGTCCTTGCTCGGATCAATCTCATCCTGCATACCTTTGATACCGCATTGCAGGCTTCATATGTGTCCTCTACAGGAGGAGTTGGACAAACAATGGCGCCAGGCAGAAGGCTCGTTCAACGACAGGGTGTGGATAACGCCTGCCATGTGCAAAGCCTGCGAATAGTGGCTGGTGAAGGAGAACATCGCAGGAGGATTAACGTTCCGGATCCCTCCTTCTCCTATGGTGGTGACCACAGATGCTTCCCTAGAAGGATGGGGAGCTGTCCTCCAGGAGCTTCAGGTCAGCGGTCACTGGAGTCCAGCAGACAGACTACGCCACATCAATCTTTTGGAGCTGAGGGCCATTCACTTAGCCTTGCTGGCGTTCCTTCCCAGACTTCAGAATCGTGCAGTGCTGGTCCGGACAGACAACACGACGGCCATGCACTATATCAACAAGCAAGGGGGAACAAGATCGCGGACTCTGTCCAAAGAAGCTCAGATGATCTGGGATTTTGCGATCTCTCACAAGATCACTCTGCAAGCCGAGCACCTAGCAGGGTGTCTCAACATCACAGCGGATGCCCTAAGTCGACAGACGGAAGTGACACACGAGTGGGAGTTGGATCAGGCCACGCTGGAGTCAGTGTTCAAGAGATGGGGTACTCCGACCATAGACCTCTTTGCGTCCCCGGAGAACGCCAAGTGCCGGTTTTACGCAAGCAAGGTTCCCCAGCAAGGGTCTCTGGGGAATGCCCTTTCGATTGCTTGGTTCGGCGCATTTTGCTACGCCTTTCCTCCAATTCCCCTCATTCCTCGAGTTCTCAGGAAAGTCAGGGCGGAACCATGCAAGATGATTCTCATTGCTCCAGCATGGGCGTGACAGTTCTGGTACACGGAACTCCTGCTTCTCTCCCAGGATCGCCCGATTTGCTTGCCACTGATTCCATCTCTGTTGTCGCGAGATCAGGGGCAGGTGCTCCATCCGGATCCGGAGTCACTTCACTTGTCAGCGTGGCTCCTGAACACAGAGAATTCCGCCATCTGAATCTGTCCAAGGAGTGCAGGGATGTTTTATCTCAGGCGCGGGCACCAAGCACTAATAAGACCTACAGGGCAAAATGGAAGAGATTTTGTCTGTGGTGCCAGAGGAATAAACTCCATCCTTACAAATCCCTGCCACATCAGGTTTTGCCTTACGTCCTCTCTCTGGCTAAATCAGGTCTGGCGCACTCTTCGATCAAGGTACATCTGGCTGCCATATCCCGCTTTCGACGGAAGACATCGGGGCCATCTCTATGGTCCGCAAGGATTGTTAAGCAGTTCCTTAAGGGGTTATTTCGGATGTTTCCTCCGGTCGGACCACCCCCTCCTATCTGGCAGCTTAACCTAGTACTGGCTCAACTGATGAAAGCGCCCTTTGAGCCTATTCACAAGGCGGACTTGAAGTTCCTATCGTGGAACCTAGCCCTTCTCTTGGCATTAACTTCGGCTAGGAGGGTTAGTGAGCTCCAGGCTCTCTCTATAGTGGAGCCTTTTCTGCAGTTTAAGAGGGATGTGATGATTTTGAGAACCAACCCAAAATTCATCCCGAAGGTGCCTTCGGAGTTTCATTTGAATGAACCCTTAATTTTGAACTCCTTTTTTCCGCGTCCTTCCACACAAGCGGAACGAACATTGCATTCTTTGGATGTCCAAAGCTGCCTGAAATTCTTTCTCGAGCGCACACGCTCTTTCAGAAAGTCTACTCAGCTATTTATTGCCTACAGTGCACCACGGAAGGGGTTGCCGCTCGCCAAGAGTGGCATTTCCCGCTGGATCTCCAGTGCAATTCAGTACTGTCATCAAGCTGCGGGCAAACCTTTGGATAAAAGGGCCCGGGCTCATTCTACGAGAGCGATGGCGTCTTCAGTGGCTCTCTTTGCTGGACTGGCGATCAAGGACATTTGCAGGGCAGCAACGTGGAGCAGTGTACACACCTTCACGAAGCACTACTGCCTGGAATCGGTGGGACGAGCTGACGCTGCTGTTGGTCAAGCAGTCCTCCGGAATCTTTTTCAATGAGAGGGGAGCTTTCCCTACAATCCCTCCATCCTGGTAAGCACATTTGGTTTCAGTAATGGTTGTTTATCATGTACACTGAGATGATTTTGTAAAGCCATGTGTTTTCCGAAATGTGCTTGTCGTGATTTACTGCTTGCTATTCTGATACAAAGCATGAGAATCTATGAAAGTTCCAATACTGGGGTAAGAAAACAAGTTACTTACCTGTAACTTTGGTTCCCCAGTATTGGTAACTTTCATAGATTCTCATGCGCCCACCCACCTCCCCTGGGAAAGCTCTGCCGGTTTACTAAGGTAGTGGCTGTTGGCACAACGGCTACGAAAATCTGAGGCTCTGAGCTCTCTCAGGAAGGTTCCAGAGGGTGAGGCTGTGCTGATTGGTCCTGGCAAAAGTTTGGGCTCTTTTACACAAAGAGGGTGATATACTACAAAATGAGATGAGGCCTAGGCCTATTTTTCTCTTTTGTTTCTATGGTTATACATATGTATATATATATATATATTTTTTTGTTACCGAGGCTCCCATTCCGACGACGGGGAATGATACAAAGCATGAGAATCCATGAAAGTTACCAATACTGGGGAACCAAAGTTACAGGTAAGTAACTTGTTTTCTTCCCAATCTAGTGGTTGGGTCCAGAATTCTCCTTTGCGTTTGTAGTCCTTCTCTATTTGTGTTTTGTTTGTTTTTTTACAAAAAAATTTTTACAATTTTTTTTCTGGGGGCTTCAGCTGTCCCACCATTTGCATGTGCTGACGTCATACTCCTTCCCCGTAAGCTTCCACGTGTGGTCGCCATCTTCAGATTCATCTTTTTTTGGTTCTTTGTTCACTTCTGTTCCTTTATGTCCTGGGGAGGTGGGTGGATTGCATGGGAAACCAGTCAATTCTCCAGGCTGCAAAACTACTCCTATAGCCTCCTGATTGATTGAAATCATTTCATTTTGAAGCCTGAATCTTTTTTGGATTCACATGCTGTGCATTGATTTTGTAGCATTTTGTTCAAGGCATGTGTGATGTAGATCACATGCTTTGCATACTCTTGCCATCTAGTGTGGGGACCAGATGGTTGCAAGTTGTTTTTCTTCGAAGAGGTCCGTCCAGTCACGAGAGAAGGTGACTCCTCCTTTCGGTAACAACGTGCATGGGCATCGACCCCATTGTTAAATTGTTTTTTTCCGCCATCGGTTTCAGGCATGAATTGCTGAGCTCCGGTTCAAAGCCATTCTTCTTGTTCCCCTCGCTGCACAATTGACTCTACCCTCGATGGTATTTTTTGTACACATATCCCACTTCTCGCGTATTGGTTGAAGAAAAACGTCACTTTAGATCGGGTAACTCATGGAAGGCCATCAGGCCTGACCCCGTCGGTCCACCTTGCAGTCGATGGAACGGACTCCATTCTAATTCTGTCCTTGGTGCCACGCGAAGTACCCATGCACCGACTCACACGAAGTGTGCAACTTGTACTTGTCCCCCGAGCACAACAAACAGGACTGCGACGCTTGCAGATCATTGCAATCCTAAAAGACTCTCCACGATCGTCTGGCTCGGTGTCGTGAAATGCAGAGCAGGAGGAATTGATGCACAAGGTGCCGAAGAGGAGATGGAGGAGCAGTCTATCTCGGTGCATAAAACTGACTCGGAAATAGAAGAGGACTTCTCATTGGACCAAGGTGAAGTTCACGTGAGTACACACACCCCTTGCCCCAAAATTCAAATCCTGTGAAACATAAGGCTTCGTTGCCACCCCAACCGTCTGGTCACGGTCAGCACAGAGATGTTTCTAATGCCCCGCCTTTGGGTCCGGCCCTGAAACAAGCAATCAAGCCTTCCAGCTCGGGACCGAGTCAACCTAAAAAGGGATTGGAGCTGAAACCAGGGAGCTCGAAGCTGAAACACGCTTCGCAGCTGAAACATTCGATGTCCAAAGTACCGAAGTAGTCTGTGCCGAAATCGAAAGACGTTCCTCCTAGAAGACAGGATCAGATTTTTTACTTTCCACCTCCCAAAACCGGTCCTAGACAAAAAGAACTGTACATCAATCCAGATACAGCATGTTCGAGGCATGTGGGCTGCTGAATTCATATCTGTGCATAGATCGCCGCCTAGTGTTGGGTCCGGATGTTTGCACGTTGTTGTCCTGGAAGATTCTTCGAAGTATCCTGAGATAGGTGACTCCTCCCCTGGACCACAGTGCGCATGGGCATCCTCTCCATCCTCAGATTGTTTTTTTCCGCCATTGGGTTCGGATGTGCTTATCTTGACTCAAGTTAGGAAAATTTAGTTGTCAGGCCAAAAGGCCTTTAGTTTTCGTCGGTACTGTTCCCGATCGGTATCGACAGTTTACTTGCTAGTTAGCGACCTTAACAACTTTTTCGGATCCATTTCATCCGACCATCGACCCTACATCGACGATGGAATCGAGGACCCCATTCAAGCGGTGTCCTGTTTGCCACGCGAAATATCCACATATCGACGTCCACCCGGTGTGCAACAAATATCTCTCGCCGGATCACGACGAATCGAAATGTATGGCCTGTGCCCGGTTCAGATCCAAGAAGACTCTCCGGAATCGACGAGCCGCGAGACTAGAAGCGCAGCAAGCGGCACCGGCCCCGACCAACATCTTCAGCACTGAGGACGAAGATGTTGAAAGCGTGGAAAACATACCCTCCAGCCCCGCTTCCGAACACGGTTCCAGATCGGAAGACGTAGATGAAGAGCTTTTTCACAGGGAAGAAGCCGACGATGAGGTAGGAGACTACGATGAGGCCTTAGGGGCCGAAGAAGGTAGCTCTGGTGACGAGCAGGGCCTACCCGTCCAAACGGAGGCTATCACAGTGCGTCAGTCTACGGCTCCGGTCGAGGGATCGCCTTCGGGCCTTACCCAAGATCAATCCCGCAGTTCTTCGGCCCCGCCCTCTGGCCCGGCCTCGGACATCGAGCGAGAGCCATTGTTACCCAAAAAGACTGGTTTCCCTTCCACGAAACCAATCGTCGCACCGGTTCAACAGAAACCGAAAGTGAAACTGACACTGGTCGGCTCGAGGACCACCACACCTTCGACGCCAGCCAAAACCGTCGGCTCCGACCGCACCAAAAGGGACTTCGGTGCCGAGCCCGCTGCAGCCGATGTCTGCGCCGATCCCAAGAGAAAGGCCATCGGTACCGCCAAAGCGCCTCGGACCCCGGCACCGAAACAATCGGCACCGACCACCAAGGTTAAAATGGCCGCTCCATCGGAATCCACCTCGAAGGCAGCGACTACGGTCCAATCATCGACGCCGTCGACAGCTACTACCTCTCCTCGACTCGATGACCCTGTGGCTCCAAAGAAGTCCACTCCTACCTCTACAGAACCACTCTGCGCCAAACAAGCGTCGGAGTTCTCGGTGCGACAAGTTGCAGCGTCCTTGCAACGTATCAGACAAAAGGCAGCCCTTCAGGCCACGTCAGGCTCCGAGCCGAAAAAGGCTCAAAAGGCACCTTCGGCACCGACCAACATCACCTTTGGTTTGCCGCCATCCACGGCGCCAAAACTATTCGAGATCAGAACACGTGTCACCCAGACAAGGTCCCCATCTACTGAACACTCTCCTACTGGGACATCACCGTCCCACTTCATCGATGCCGACACCGGCAGGCTCATGCTCCGAAAGCGGAAGATCACTTCCGAGCAGGCTTTGGACTCTTACAGGATCCCGCTAAAGCAAAAACTGCCGGCGGAATCGGAACCAGTTCTTTATGAACGCCTCCACACCTCTTATCCAGATCCACAGTCCTTCTCTCCGACGCACTCCGACACGGACGCAATAGAGGACTATATGGGTGACGACACCACCTACCCCAGGGATATGGACCCTGAAGGCCAGCAGGACCCTGATCAAGCTTGGGATGACCCTGTAGACCCGGGTGCCGCTATGGATACACAGGACACGCAGCTTTATGGCGCAAAAACGTCTCCCACAGAGGACACTGCTGCATTCAACGCCCTCATTGAATGTGCCGCAGCCAATCATGGAGTGCAACTCCACTCAGACACAATCGAGGACGATTTCTTGGTGGACACTTTCGCATCCTCAGAGAGGACTGTAAAGACTCTGCCCATGTTGAAAGGTGTCCTCAAGCCAGCAAAGGACATTTTCAAAGAAACCACCAGGGCACGGGTAATAAACCCCAGGATCGAGAAAAAATACAAGCCCGCACCTGGGGACCCTGCGTACATTAGAGGCCAGTTACCTCTGGACTCCATCGTAGTTGCTAATGCTCGCAAATGGGCACACTCGCAGACAACTGGTGATGCTCCTCCCCCGGACAAAGAGTCCAAGGTGCTAGAGACCTCCGGCAAAAGGAGTGCAGCCCAGGCGGCAAACATATGGCGCATTGCCAATACACAGGCGCTCCTAGCTCGCTACGATCGCTCACACTATGACACGTTAGAGTCCCTACTCCAACATCTACCAGACGAGTACAAAGAGGCAGCGGAGCTCCTCATCAGGGAGGGACAACTTCTCACAAACGCATCCATTAAGTGTGCACTGGATGCCGCCGACACAGCTGCGAGAGCAATAAACACCAGCGTCATGCTACGACGACACGCCTGGTTACGAATCTCCGAATTCAAACCTGAGGTTCAAAATAACATCCTCAATCAGCCTGTCAACCCTGACTACTTATTCGGATCAGAGGTTGACACCACCCTAGAAAAGATAAAAAAAGACACACACTGCAAAGTCAATGGGGGCTCTGCAAACGCAGACATTTCGTAGTGGCTCCTTTCGTCACCCCGGAAATAGAGGAGCGGGTAGAGGACAGGGGTCACAGCAAACCTACAATAAAGGGGGCACACAAAGTACCTACGATAAAAACACCCGAGGTGGATATCGTGGCTCCAGCACGAAGGGCAGAGGACGCGGTTACGGCAATACCAGGTCCTCCCCCAAAAACAAACAGTGACGCCCTCTCCCTTCCCCCCGACCACATAACACCTGTCGGGGGAAGACTCCAGCGGTTCCTGTCCACGTGGAATACCATCACCACGGACAGGTGGGTCAAAGATGTTATCCAACACGGTTACTGCCTCGAATTAACCTCCACTCCACCCACAATACCGCCAAAGCACCGTCCTATGTCCTCAGAGCACTTAGCATTATTACAGCAGGAAGTGCTAAGTACGCTGCAAAAAGGCGCAATAGAGGTCGTGCCCGTCCACCAGCAGGGGACAGGGGTGTACTCTCTGTACTTCTTAATACCAAAAAAGGACGGGTCACTCAGACCTATACTAGACCTGAGACCCCTCAACCACTACATTCTCTCAGAGCATTTCCACATGCTCACCCTACAGCAGGTTCTCCCGCTGCTCAGACAGGGAGACTTCCTAGCCACGCTAGACCTCAAAGATGCGTATTTCCACATACCCATACACCCGTCACACAGAAAATATCTCAGGTTCACTATTCAGGGGCAGCACTACCAATTCAAAGTCCTTCCCTTCGGCGTGACAACAGCACCCAGAGTTTTCACAAAGTGCCTAGCTACAGTGGCTGCACATCTACGGAGGCAACACATTCACGTCTACCCTTACCTGGACGACTGGCTTGTTCAAGCAAAGTCAGCCCAGCAATGTGCCAGCCACATGTCCCGCACCATTCACCTTCTTCACAGTCTGGGATTCTCACTAAATTACCCGAAATCACATCTCCAACCCGCACACGTACAACAGTACCTAGGTGCGACCATAGACACTCTGGCAGCCACAGCTCAGCCAAATTTAGTGAGGATCAACGGCATGCAAATGCTGATCTCAAAGTTCAAACCCCAACACTCCCTTCCTGCGCGAGTGTTCATGCAGTTGATAGGCATGATGGCCTCCTGCATTTTCATAGTCCCGCACGCGAGACTACATATGCGCCCGCTTCAGGAGTGCTTGGCACGTCAATGGAATCAGGCTCACGGGCAATTAAAAGACCTAGTGTTGGTGAGCGGTCGGGCATACAACTCTGCATTGGTGGAATCCACAAAACCTTTGCAAGGGCCGACCGTTCCACGAGCCTGTTCCACAAATAATACTGACAGCGGACGCGTCTCTCCAGGGATGGGGAGCTCATGTACTCAATTACACAGTGCAGGGACTATGGACAATACAACAAAAGAAGATGCACATCAACCTTCTCGAACTGATGGCAATCTTCCTGGCAATGAAAGCCTTCAAGGTACACCTGTGCAACAAAGTCGTGTTGATCCGGACGGACAACATGACTGCCATGTACTACATACAGAAGCAGGGAGGAACGCACTCTCCACAGTTGTCTCCTCTGGCTCAGAGCATGTGGAAGTGGGCCATTCAGAGGAACATATTCCTCATGGCGGAACACTTCCCCGGCAAGGACAACCAGATGGCGGATCTGCTCAGCAGACACAGCCACCAGATGCACGAGTGGGAGCTACACCCGTCAGTACTCCAACCGTACTTCCAACAGTGGGGTCATCCAGAGATAGACCTATTCGCCACAAGCGAAAACGCAAAATGCCAAAGCTTTGCCGCCAGGTTCCCACATCCACAGTCGCAGGGCAATGCGATATGGATGAACTGGTCCGGCAGATTTGCGTACGCTTTTCCCCCAGCGCCGCTGATACCGCTGGTGGCACGCAAACTGCGACAGCACTCACTGACACTTATCCTGGTTGCTCCAACATGGGCACGCCAGCCATGGTACACCACCTTTCTGGAACTTTCCGTGGTGCCGCATCAAAGGCTGCGGATCAAACCCGCGCATTTGACGCAGAACCATGAAGAAATTCAGCACCCAGATCCGCAACAGCTGAACCTGGCAATCTGGCTCCTGAAGTCTTAGAGTTTGGCTACCTAAACCTGCCACCTGACTGTATGGAGATCATTTAGGAAGCTAGGAGACCCACTACCAGAGCTTGCTATGCAGCCAAATGGAAGAGGTTTGTCATTTATTACAATGACATTAACCCGCTAGACGCATCCATTCAAAACATAATCTGTTACCTCTTACACCTATACCGATGCAATCTGGCATACACCTCAATACGTATCCATTTAACCGCAATAGCAGCCTATCTCCAAAACAGGCAGCACCTCTCTTTATTCAGAGTGCCTGCCATCAAAGCCTTCTTTGAGGGACTTAAACGAGTAATTCCCCCAAGACACCCACCAGCACCAGTGTGGAACCTCAACTTGGTCCTCACCCGACTGATGGGTCCACCCTTCGAACCTCTCCACTCATGTGAGATTCAATTCCTCACCTGGAAAGTAGCTTTCCTAGTGGCAATCACTTCGTTGAGAAGAGTTAGTGAACTCCAGGCACTAACCATTCAAGATCCATTCATACAGGTTCACGCAAACAGGGTCGTACTACGTACCAACCCCAAATTCATGCCTAAAGTAATATCGCAGTTCCACATAAATCAAACTATTGAACTGCCTGTTTTCTTTCAGAATCCACAAAATGTCGCTGAAAGAATGCTCCATACACTAGATGTCAAAAGAGCCCTCATGTACTATATAGACAGAACTAAAGGCTTTAGAAAGACAAAACAACTTTTCGTTGCCTTTTCTCCACAACACAAAGGCAACGCCATCTCCAAAGCAGGTATAGCCAGATGGATCGTTAAATGTATTCAAATTTGCTATCAAAAGGCTAAACGCACATTAACGATTCCCCCACGAGCCCACTCAACACGTAAGTTAGGGGCCTCCATTGCTTTCCTGGGAAACATTCCTTTACATGATATATGTAGAGCAGCCACATGGTCCACTATACATATATTTACCAAACACTATTGTGTAGATGTACACTCAAAACAGCAGGCAGCTGTAGGACAGGCTGTTCTCAAAACTCTTTTTCAGACCGCTGCAGCTGGCACTGGTAGCCGCTGCTAATGGGAGGTACTGCTATGTATTCTATGCACAGATATGAATTCAGCAGCCCACATGCCTCAAACTGAATATGCTACTTACCAGTATGCATCTGTTCTTGGCATGTAGGGCTGCTGACATTCATATCGCCCACCCTCCTCCCCGGCGCCTGTAGCAGCTGCAGCTCTCAGAATTTCTGTATAGCATGGTCATCACTTTCTGTATCTACTCCATCACTGCCACAATGGCGAAAAACAATCTGAGGATGGAGAGGATGCCCATGCGCACTGTGGTCCAGGGGAGGAGTCCCCTATCTCAGGATACTTCGAAGACTCTTCGAGGACAACAACGTGCAAACATCCGGACCCAACACTAGGCGGCGATCTATGCACAGATATGAATGCCAGCAGCCCTACATGCCAAGAACAGATGCATAATGGTAAGTAGCATAGTCAGTCTGATCACTAAACTGCCTCCAAAAGCATAAACCAGAGTCTGAGGACATTCCATATACAATTCCACTGAAGAAAAATACTGGGACTAATCTCTCTCCTCCTCTTCCAATACATTCCCCTACACCACCATCACCACTTTCTCTTACACTAGAGCCACTGCCTACTACACTGCAGGACTCTCCACCCTCACAGCCTGATTATCACAAAGATAATTTAGATGATGTAGATGAGGAAGATAATCCATTACCAGTAGACCGCTGGTGGGATTACGATTTTTATCAGCAGACAGATAATGACCCAGATCTTTGTCCTGCAAAGCCTTCCCCTCCTGATGATAATGTAGGGGTATTTAGAACTGTTGGCTAGAGCTGCACAGTACGATGGAGTACAGTTACACACAGAATCACTAGAAGATTTCTTTTTTGAAACATTTGGCAGCACACACAAGTCTACCCAGTCTCTCCCCATGCTTAAGGGCATGATGAGACATGTAGATGATATATTTGAAGACCCTGTCAAAGCTCTAATCCTCACTCCGAGAATAGACAAAGTGCAAATGAGCTCCATCTGATCCAGTATACATTAAAGGACAAGTTGCCTTTACATTTCCTAGTGGTTTCTAGCGCTCGTAAAAGGGCTAATTCACAAACCTCTGGCGATCCTCCCCCCTCCAGACAAAGAATCTAAGCTGCTGGATGCTTCTGGTAAGAGAGTAGTTGCCCAAGCTGCAAATCACTGGCGTATTGCTAACACCCAAGACCTTTTAACCAGATTAGATAGAGCTCACTGGGATGAAATGGAGCAATTGCTCCAATACCTCCCATAAGAACACAAGGCTAAAGATCAAGATTTAGTGCAAGAAGGGAAACTTATCTCTAAATCATCAATTAGATGTGCCTTAGATGCGGCTGACACTGCAGCCAGAGAAATTAATACCAGTGTGTTACTCAGGAGACACGCTTGGTTAAGAATTTCTGGTTTCAAACCTGACGTTCAACAGTTTTTTCTAAATACTCCATTTGATAAGCAACACCTTTTTGGACCTGAAGTAGATCAGGCCTTAGAAAAGATTTTTTTAAAAGATACAGAGGTAGACAAATCTATGGAAGCATTAGTCTCCTAACCGTGGTTCTTTTCGTTGCTCCTTTTTCTGTGTTGGCTCCAAAAATACATCTTAGGACGCCAATACTTCCTCGTATAAAGGAAACAATCAGTCCTCCTCCACAAGAGGTTTCTTCAGAGGATGATATAGAGGAAACAGTAAAGGCAGAGGTTCTGTTCCACATAACTCCCCCCTCTCCCAGTAAACAGTGACTTACCCATCACCCACCCTATCAGTCAGCACCTGTCGGGGTACGTCTTAAACAGTTCCTTCCCATTTGACAGTCAATAACAGACAAATGAGTGTTAGGAATTAGGGGGGGGGGGGGGATTGGAAAGGGCTACAGATGAAAGCATCTGGTTTTTACCCTGCAAATAGTATCAAAAAAGGGATTGTGGTGCTGAAATCACCATCTTCCCAGCTTTCAGGGACAAGCAGACTTTTGTACGAAAACCAAACGTTTTTTTTACAGTTTTGTCATTTTTCTGGGACATAGCCTATTTTTGCTATTTTTTTTTGTGCTTTCAACCTCCTTCCATTTAATGATAGAAATGGGTATGAAAGCAATAATTGATCCTGGAAAGCTATACATTTTAGAAAAGTAGACAAAATTCTGAATTCAGCAAGGGGTCATTTGTGTAGATCCTTCAAGGTTTCTTTATAGAAACTAACTGTTGAATATAGGAAAAATTGAAAATTAGTTGAAAAAAACAGCCATTTGTGTCGACATTTTCACCTGTAACTTCTAATTATGACAACTGTTTGAAAGCAATATACCGTTACATCCGCTGGACCTTTTTGGTTGTGGGGATATATAGGACTTGTAGGTTCACCTGGAACCTGACGAACCCAGAGCCAATAACTGAGCAGTGTCTTGCAGTGGTTTTTTATTATGTACCCGGTATATAGCAAGTCATTTGGGAAAATATATGCATGGAAAAATAGGTATGAGAGACACCTATGTGTGTCTGAATTTGGATTAAAATATAAAGTTTAGAAACAGTAGATATTTGCACATTTCTGGAATTGTGAGTACCCAATCTAGCATGAGAACTATAGGTCATTTTTCGAAATGGCTTCTTTTACACATTCTTTCATTTTGAAGGCAGAAATGCATTGAAAGTCAATAGGTAATAACAGTTGTTCTACAATTCTACAATTCTGGGTTACCCTAAGTCTCCCGATAAAAATGGTACCCAATTTGTACCCAATTTGTGTGGGTAGGCCCAAAACGCAACATGGACACACCACATTTTTCACAGTGAAAACTGACCCTTTTTTTGCAAAGTGACTGGCTGTAGATTATGAACCCTAGGTCTACCGGCACCTATGGAAACCTAGCAAACCTATACACTTTTTAAAACTTGACACCCAGGGGAATCCAGGATGGGGTGACTTGACTGGCTCTCACCAGGTTCTGTTACCCAGAATCCCTTCCAAACCTAACAAGCATTGGCATAGCCAATAGGTCTCGCCTTTGGGACCTTATAAGTGTTTAGCCATGCAACAGTTGCATAACTAAATACTTATAAGGTCCCAAAAGCGAGACCTATTGGCTATGCAAAGCGGCCGTGAAAGTGATCGCGATCACGATCAAACATCAAAGCGAAACCGATAGTAATGGCGGTAAAGCGCGGCGCCCGCGCACTTGCACTGTGGCTCTAGGCTGGCCTGGTAGCACTTTTTGGAGCCCTCTCAATAAGTCTCGCCAGACCAGCGCATGCGCTGGATCAGGCGAGACCTAAAAATGTGTCCAAAAAAACACATTTTCCTCACATTTCTGTGGTGGAAAGTTCTGGAATCTGCGTGGGTCCACAAAATTCCACCAACCCCGCATTCCTCAAAGTCTTCCGAAAAAAATGGTACCCCACTTGTGTGGGTAGGCCTAGTGCCCGTGACAGGAAACAGCCCAAAATGCAACGTGGACTCCACTTTTTCCCAGTGAAAACGGACCCTTTTTTTGCAAAGTGCCTAGCTGTAGATTTTGAAGCCTAGCTCTGCCGGCACCTAGGGAAACCGAGCAAACCTATACAGTTTTTGAAACCTAGACACCCGTGGGATTCCAGGGAGGTATGGCTTGCGTGGATCCCCCAAAAGTTTCTTACCCAGAATCCCCTGCAAACCTTAAATTTAGCTGAAAATTTTTTTTTCCACACTTTTGTGTGCGAAAGTTGTGGAATCACCGGGCTGACACAAATTTCCTACCACCCAGTGTTCCCCCAGTGCCTCCCACACGAGTGAGGCACTATTTTTATCGGGCGACCTGGTGGAACGCTGGGTGGTTGGAAATTTGTGTCAGCCCGGTGATGCAACAACTTTCCCACACAAATGTGTGGAAAAAGTGAGTTTTTCAGCTAAATTTGAGGTTTGCATGGGACTCTGAGTAAGAAAAAGTTGGTGGATCCTCGCAAGCCATACCTCCCTGGAATCCCCCGGTTGTCTAGTTTTCTGAAATGTGTGGGTTTGGTAGCTTTCCTTGGGTGCTAGCTGCGCAAGGACCCAAAATCCAGAAGTAGGCACATTTTGCAAAGACTGCCTAGTGGGCTTTCTGCCGCCCTGGGGAGGGGGGAAATCGGGGGCTATTGCCACGATATGCCCCTAAGGGTGGAGACATTATGATGCCCATTCTGGGCAGCCCCCACCCCTACATATAAAAAAAAGCCAGCATAGTCACTGCCGCCTCGTGGGCTCTCTGCGCCCCCCGGGGGCAGATCAGAGGCTACTGCCCCCATCTGCCTCCAGGGGGGGGGGGGGCAGAAAGACTGGCATTTTTTGTGGGGGTCGGGGCATTGGCATGCCCATTCTGGGCAGGCCCCGAACTTTGGAAAATAAAAATCCCTGGTGCCTAGTGAGTTTTCTGCCCCCCCCCCCTCCCCTCAGGGGGGCAGATAAGGTGCTATTGCCCCATCTGCCTTCCAGGAGGGGCAGAAAGACTAGCATTTTTTAGGTCTCGCTTGAGCCAGCGCATGCGCTGCTCTGGCGAGACATTTAGTAAGCGGGTTTCAAAGTGCTACCCACCACAGGTGACGTGCACAGCTGCAATCTGGCTTTCTCGCGTTAATCCCCTCCCCTAGCCCCTCCCCTCTCCCACTCCCTCGTCAGCCGCCTCATGCCTCTTTATACTGTAGCCGGCCGCAGCCGCCAGCTTTGTTTACTTTTGCTCAACAGTGCTCAATCGCGGCACCAGCACTTTACTTTAGCCATGTTAAAAGTAAAGCGCGGGTGCCGCGTTTCTAGCAAAAGAAATAGATGTTTTTTAAAATGTCTTTACTTTTGTGCAACCGCGGCACACGCGCTTTACTTTAACATGGTTAAATGTAAAGCACCGGTGCTGCGATTGCTCCAAAAGTAAAGAAATAAAAATGTATTTCTTTACTTTTGCTAGAATCACGGCACCCGCGCTTTACTTTCACCATGTTAAAAGTAAAGCGCGGGTGCCGTGATTGTAGCAAAAGTAAAGAAATAGATTTATTTTCTTTATCTTTTGTGCAATCGTGGCACCGGCGCTTTACACTTAACCATGTTAAAGGTAACGCACGGGTGCTGCGACATTTCATCCACCAGTCATCCACTAGTGTTGAATTTTTCACTTCCACTGACTGCTTTAAAAGCAGAAAGCATCCCAATTTTTGTTTTAAATCACGCCTGAGTCTTATATCATATTTCCATCATTTGTGTGGCATTTTAATATTCAAATTAACTTATTTTTTCTTTAATTAAAAGGGATGGGAAGTTTAGCATGTTAATGCTTTACGGGCAATTTAGTTTTGTTGGTGCCGTTCATGTGTCACACAATTTTCTCTGAGCTTGCTACTTGTTACCCGGAGTAAGCTCGGGATTAGTTTTATTTTATGTGCTAGGTTGTTTTACGCAGGAGCTCGGACACAGTTACAAACAGCCATTGTCTAAAAATCTTTTTACAAACTCATTCACTAGCTCACAACATAAAGAGCCCAACATACTTCACGGACTACAGTAGTAGGGTTACAGCACACATTATAAAATACAATAGATCAAGACAACTGACTTGAATGGGTGAATCGAATATGGCTCAGCGTCGAAGGAACATCATTCTCTGCTCATAAAATCTCACACAGAGTAAAGTTAAGCTTACACTAGTTTAATGGTGGGGCAAGGAACGCCTGCAACTGCATAACGTTGCCCAATCTATTCTAGGATATATATATGTGTGTGTTCTAGGAAATGGAGCATTTAATTTATATCAGTGCATATTTTAACAAATGTCTTTAAGAAATATTATACGTTAATACATTTAACACTAAATAGTAGTACAGGGACAAGGTTAACGAGCAATAAGCAAAACATTTTCTAGGGCCGGCAATGACTGATACAATACAATGACTGATACAATCCCCGTGTCAGAAAAAAAGTTTGCAAGAGCATCTTTGATTTGTTTTGGTCTATCTTATGAAAACATGATTTACTGCAATTCAGAATACTAACTGTTCCAACGAGTGTTTCTTTCGTGAAAAAAAAGAACAGTGACAGAATAAGTTCTACATATCAGAGGAATTAGAATAACGAGCAAAAGCAAAAACATCCTGAAATCGAAAAGGGAGGGTTCTCGTTAAAGACATGTCATGAAATAACCAACAAAGGGGCAAATTAGCAAGAACTGTGATAATGGGCTTGATAATATGCGCTATAGAATTCCAATAGAAGCCCAGGTTAGATGTGCAGGACATCTAACCTGGGCTTCTATTGGAATTCTATAACGCCTTAACATTCATGGAATGCACCCCAAATCCAAATCCTGGATTCAGTACTATGTCTGTCACTCTGACTGACTGTGCCTATCACTCTGTCTGACTGAGTCTGACTGTCTGTTTGACTAACTGTTTGTTTGACTGTCTGTCTGACTGACTGTCCGAATGACAGTCTGAATGACTGTCTGACTGTCTGTATGCCTCTGTCTATCTGTCTGTCTGACTCTATCTGACTCTGTCTGACTAACTAACTGACTGTCTTGTCTGACTCAGTATGTCTAAACAATATTTAACAAAGACAGCGGTAAAATAACCACCTAGATCAATCCCATCACAGCACAAAATCAATCCATAAGAGCTATAACTCTATACCAATCACTGCAAGGAGGAAATGCAGTCAAACGTCTATTAATATCAATAATCGCTGCCTGAAAAATCAGTGAAACACACAGTATTGCCAACAAGCATAGCCATAGCCAATAGGTCTCGCCTTTGGGACATTATAAGTGTTTAGCCAAGCAACAGTTGATGTCGTTGCACCAAGGTTATTATGCTGCATAACTAAATACTTATAAGGTCCCAAAAGCAAGACCTATTGGCTATGCCAATGCTTTTTTCCTTGGGTGGGGTTTTTGAATGCCCATTCTGGGCAGCCCCCACCCCTAGGTATATAAAAAAAAAAATCCCTGGGGCCAAGTGGGCTTTATAAGTGTTTAGCCAAGCAACAGTTGATGTCGTTGCACCAAGGTTATTATGCTGCATAACTAAATACTTATAAGGTCCCAAAAGCAAGACCTATTGGCTATGCCAATGCTTTTTTCTTTGGTTGGGGTTTTTGAATGCCCATTCTGGGCAGCCCCCACCCCTAGGTATATAAAATAAAAAATCCCTGGGGCCAAGTGGGCTTACAGCCTCCCCCCCCCCCCCCCCCCCCCCCATAGCCCCTATCTGCCTCCTGGGGAGGGCAGCAAGTCCTATTCTTACTTTGTGGGTAGGGTGGAGGCTGCGCCCCCACCCCTGACGCATAAAAAAATCCCTGGCGTCAAGGGTGCTTTCTGCCCCCCAGGGGGAGCAGAAAGGCTGTTAAAATCTGCACTGGGCTGTTATCTCAGGACTGGGCAGATGAGCTGGGGGATGCCAGTGGTCTTGACACCTCTCCTGACACTGGCTTCATCTCTCCGACCGTGGCTTCAGAGGAAGGTGCTGCATTTTCTGTGGTGCTGCGCAAGGTGGCCGAAGCCCTCGGGCTGGAGCTACTTGCTGTGGCCGTGAGGACTAACCTCCTCACTGAAGTGCTCCAACCGTCCGCAAGCTCCTCGGAGCATCTGCTGCAGTTTGATGAAGCACTGGTTGACGTTCTCAAGGGCACCTGGTCCAAGCCCTTCACAGTACCTCCTGTGGACCGGAACGTGACCCGGCGCCACCACCCTGCACTGGACAACCCCAGTTTTCTGTACGTGCACCCCACGCCCGAGAGCCCGGTTATCCAGGCCTCTACTTCCCAGACCTCCTTCCCGTCCGCCTCCCCGGATCGGGAATCCAAGAGACTATCACAGTTTGGTAAGAAGCTATTTTCCTCCCTTAGTTTGGCATTGCGGTCTATTAACACCGCTTGTCTTTTGGACCGTTACTCCCACTGGGATATGGTGGAGGACGTGCTGCCCCAGTGCCCGGAGGAGGCCCGGACACTGCTCGCCCAGGCTCTTGCCGAGGGGCGGGATGCAGCGCAGCATGCAATCCGATGTGGACGACACTACGGACTCGCTGGGTAGGGCAATGTCTACCACGGTGGTGCTTCGTCGCCACGCCTGGCTGCGGTCCACGAGTTTTTCTGGGGATGTCCAGAGCACCCCCATGGACATGCCCTTCGATGGCAGTCGCCTTTTTGGCGACAAAGCGGATAGTGCGCTGGAGCGCTTTAAGGACTCCAGGGCTACGGCCATGTCCTTGGGCCTCTCGGCCCACACCTGCAAACTTACGCTTTTCGTCCCTTTTGTGGCCAAAGAAGGGGCGCCCCCTCACGTCCGACTAGCCACAGGCCACAGAACCAACCTCCGCACAGATGTGGATTCCACCGAGGCGGTACTGGGGGACAACGTGCCGGTCCGTCCACATCTACCCCGGCAGCATCCGCCTCAAAGCCCTCCTAGTCCGAGCTTTCAGGCCCAGTCAACGCCGGTGAGAGGCAGAGTTCGCCATCACCTGCTCCACTGGCGCACCATCTCATCGGACAGGTGGCTGCTGCATATTGTCCGAAGGGGTTACTCATTCCCCTTCGTGATGACCCCTCCAGCCATGCCACTGCAGTGCCACCGAATTTCGGGGGATCACTTTCAACTTCTGCAGAAGGAACTTACGGCCCTCTTTGCCAAGGGGGCCATCGAGCACGTTCCTGGTTCAGAAGTACGTCGTGGTTGTTATTCACACTACTTTCTGGTTCCCAAGAAGGGAAAAGGGGGCCTATGTCTTATCTTGACCCTCAGGAGCGTCAACACCTTCCTCCGGAAGGAGAAGTTAAAGATGCTCACTGTAGCTCAGGTTCCGACTGCCCTAGACCCTTGAGACTGGATGGTAGCGCTGGACTTGCAGGACGCTTACTTCCACATCCCCGTCCTGCCGGCCCACCGGCGTTACCTGCGATTCACGGTGGGCCAGGAGCATTTTGAGCTTACCGTGCTCCCCTTCGGCCTCACCAGTGCCCCTCGGGTGTTCACCAAAGTGATGGCGGTGGTCGCAGCTCATCTGCGCAGATCAGGGGTTTCAGTCTTCCCCCTATCTCGACGACTGGTTGTTGAAGGCGGGCTCGCCCCAGGCAGTCGTCTCCCACCTCCAGACTACGGCAGACCTCTTGCATTCGCTGGGGTTCTCCATCAACGTGCCGAAGTCGCATCTGAGTCCCTCCCAGCAGCTCCTCTTCATCGGAGCCGTTCTGGACTTGGCGCAGTTCCGGACCTATCCTCTGGAACAGCGGGTATGGGATATTCAGGCTCCGATTCCCATCTTTCGGCCTCTATCCCGGGTTTCGGTCAGGTTGGTGCTGCGGCTTCTGGGTCTGATAGCCTCCTGCATCCTGTTGGTGCATCAATCCAGGTGGCGAATGCGGGCTCTGCAGTGGGACCTGAAGTTTCAGTGGGCCCAGCATCGGGGCAACCTGTCCGACCACGTCCTGATCTCGGAGGGCACTGCGAGACAGTTGCAGTGGTGGCTCACGGATCGCGATTGGGTCAGTGGCAGATCCCTCTCCCTACCCCAACTGGAGCACGTAGTAGTGACGGATGCGTCTCTCCTAGGATGGGGAGGCCACATGGGAGAGGCCTCTGGTCTCCGGCGGAGTCCCGGCTCCATATCATCCTTCTGGAGCTGAGGGCGATCCGGCTTGCACTGAAGGCATTCCTTCCCTCTGTCCGGGGAAGTGTAGTGCAGGTGTTCACAGACAACACCACCGCCATGTGGTATTGCAACAAACTGGGCGGGTTGGGGTCGTGGACCCTTTGTCAGGAGGCTCTGCGCCTCTGGACATGTCTGGAACATCAGGGCATCACCCTGGTGGTTCAACATGTGGCGGGCTCTCTGAACGCCAGAGCAGACTAACTCAGCCGCCGGTGCATGATGGCTCACGAATGGCGTCTCAACTCGGACATGGCGCAAGGCCTCTTTCAGCTGTGGGGAGAGCCCTGGTTAGATCTATCGCCACCGAAGAGAACGCGCAATGTCAGCAGTTCTGCGCGTTGGAGTTTCCAAGGCGGCACTCGCTCGGGGACGCCTTTCGTCGCGAGTGGAGTTGCGGTCTGTTGTACGCCTTTCCGCCTATACCAAGAAGATCAAGCGCGACCGGGCCCAAGTCATCTTGGTGGCTCCGGATTGGTCACGAAGATTCTGGTATCCCGAGCTACTCAGTCTGTCACTCAATCCCCCGATACGACTGCCTCTTCAGGAGGACTTTCTGTCGCAGCTGCAGGGGACGGTCCTCCACCTGAACCTGTCCAGCCTCCACCTCCATGCGTGGAGATTGAGCGGCGGCAGTTGATGCCATTTGACTTGCCTCCTGAAGTCTGTAAGGTTATTCTGGCAGCCAGGCGTCCCTCCGCAAAATCTGTATACGCCTGCAGGTGGAACAAATTTGTGGCATGGTGCACAGCAAAGGCTGTAGATCCCCTTTCCGCCACTCTTTCTGAGGTTCTCTTTCTTCTTTCCATGGCCCAGCAGGGCTCTGCTCTGGGCACCCTAAAAGATTATCTTTCTGCTTTCTTACGGCTTCCTGATCAGCCTTCTCTTTTCAAATCCCCTGTTGTTTCTCGCTTCTTTAAGGGCATTACTCACATGTTTCCTCCTGTCCCTTTCGTAATGCCTCAGTGGGATTTGAATTTGGTCTTGACGTTTCTGATGTGCGCTCCCTTTGAGCCACTTCATAATTGTCCCCTTCGTCTCTTGACGCTTAAGACTGCTTTCCTGGTAGCCATCACCTCTGCTAGAAGGGTGAGTGAGCTCCAGGCTCTCTCTTCTAACCCTCTTTTTCTTTCTGTCCATCCGGACAAAGTTGTTCTCAGGACTCGTCCTTCCTTTCTCCCTCAGGTGGTAACTGCCTTTCCCATCGGGCAGTCTGTTACGTTGCCCACCTTCTTTCCGCCTCCGCATCTTTCGAACGAGGAAGAGGCTCCACCGTCTGGACCCAAAACGGTCGCTGTCCTTTTATTTGGACCGCACCAAGCAATTCTGGGTGGGCGACCAACTCTTTGTTGGCTACGTGGGCTCTAAGGAGGGGCGGGCGGTGCACAAGCGGACCATCTCTCGGTGGGTTGTTTTGTGTATCAAAGCTTGTTACTCCTTGGCTAAAAAGGAACCTCCTGTAGGGCCGAGGGCCCATTCCACTCGGGCTACAGCGGCGACCACTGCCCTGGACCGGGGAGTCCCCTTGCAGGACATTTGTCAGGCAGCAACGTGGGCCTCGCTGCACACGTTTGCCAAACACTATTGCCTAGACAGCCAAGTCCGTGAGAGACTGCTTCTTTGGCCGTTCTGTTCTCCAGGACTTTCTGGTGTGATCTTGGTTCGCAGGCCCACCACCGGGGTTGGTTTTGCTGGGGTATCTATTCTAAGGTGAGGAATCTAACTAACTAATGTTTCTTACAGATATATCGTTACCGAAGGTAAGTAACTTGTTCTTTAAAGCCTATGTAGCATGAGCTCAGATGGTAAGTATGTGAATTACAATTGTGTTAGAGTTTTAGGTGTAGTTGTAACAAGTAGTTATGTGTTTGTGTGTAGCAGTATATAGTGTTCTGTATGTTTTTGTGTGTTGTATGCATCAAGTATTTGTATATTAACATATGTGGTACAATTGTTGGTGGTTTAATAGTGGCAAGAGCTCATTAGTAAATGGGTAGTGTGACGCTGTGGGCTAATGCTCTGCGCAAGATTATTGCGGTAGCAGAGTGCAGAGATGCAAAACTGCGCGTGCTATATGTGTAATGGAGGTGGATGTAAAGAGTGTGCGGGAAGCTGGTTTAAATCACCACATGAGGTACATCAAAATAGGTAGTAAGGGCAAATACACGCGTCAAGAGCACCTTTTTGGTTGGGGCAGCCCCCACCCCTGGCGCATAAAAATAAATCCCTGGCGTCTAGGGTGATTTCTGCCCCCCCCCCCCCCCCCGGTGGCAGATTGGGGGCTACTGCCCCACGGGGGGGGGGCCAGGAAGGTTGTCTGGGGGAATTAAATGGGGGGGAGCAAAGGCCCTTGCCCAAGGGGCTGCCCCCCCCCCCCTCCCTGGTGGCTAGTGGGTGGATCCCTGCTTGGGGATTGCCCTCCTGGGGTGATCCCCAAGCAGGGATCCACTAGGGAAGGGTACCATTGGAAAGGAGAGATCCTGCCCTTTCCAATAATACCTCTCACATCTTTTTCGGTGCTCGGGGGGGCTGAGATAGCCCCACAAGCACCGAAACTGAGAAACTGAAACCAAGTTTCAGTTTCGATTTCATTGCAATGACAATAGCGTGCCATGCACGCGATCGTCATTGCAATGAAATACAAAAATATACCTGGGGAGGTTGGGGAAGCTCTTCCCCACCTCCCCAGGCAAAAAAAAAAGGGAAATCCCTCTGCTGTCTGCATATATAAGAACTTGTGCTCATGACGGAACCATTCCGTCATGGGCATGGAAGGGGTTAAAGGACGCATATTTCCATATTCCAATTCAACCCGCTCATTGCAAGTATCTCAGGTTTGTGATAGCAGGGCAGCACTATGAATTATATGTACTACAGTTTGGAGTTCACTGCTCCCAGAGTGTTTACCAAATGCTTGGCAGTAGTTGCAGCCTATCTGAGAAGACAGCAGAGCCATGTCTTTCCCTATCTGGACGATTGGCTCATCAAAGCCAACAGTTACCAGAAGTGTCACATTCAAACTACAATTCACCTGCTCCATCAACTGGGGTTTACAGTGAATGTGTTGAAGTCTCATCGTGTCAGGAATCACGGAAGGTTTCCTCCTTCTTCTGCTTCCGTGGCCTCTATTCTTGCATCACAGACTGAAAAAACAGTTAATTCCTTCAGTTGGAGGGCTTGTTGGCATCGTAGGAATTCCAACATGGCCGCTAATTTGCTGCAGTAACATACTTCAGTTTAGCAGTCTAGTCTTGTAGGGAATGACAGTTGGTGAGGTGTGCTCTAACATTCTATGGTGCACTTAACCGAAGATTCTTCAGGAGCAGCACCTGTTTCTTGCGGCGAGAAAGCTAGTCAGGATAGTGGCGACATTCTCGGGGTTAGCTTCGTCGGTAAAATAACCCAAGGTCAGTGAGAAATGTTATGAATAAATGAGCAGAGTGTTTAAGATTTTGGCCAAGAGATAAATTCGAATTTCAGTAAACAAATAATCAGCAGAAACCTATGTGAGGTAAAATAACTGCAATTAATGCAATTCCTCAAGCATAACTAGGACTGTTGTTTAAAAGACAAACTGTTGAAATATTAAATAGAGAGAACGCGGGCGAATTCACTCATTTTCGCCGCGTTAATAATATTCTCAATAGTGTACCAAGGAATGAATTAACGTACACGCAGCCTCAGAGTCTTCGTGTCGTTTTAAAAAGGAAGTTAAAAGAAAGACGCGCAAGTTATTGTTATGCGCGTTTAAACTTGTAACAGGAAACTCTAACCGGCAGCATTTCAGACGCGCGAGCGAATTCTTTCACACGCTCATCCCGCATTGATGGAAAGCTGCCTGAAGTAACAAGACTCTTCCTATTCCTAATTTAAAAGTCGCATAAAAAAGGAAGAGCAAGCCAGGAACTCTTGCCGGCAGCAATTAAGACACGCGAGCACAATTATTCACAAGCTCTACGCGCGTTGTCAGAAGACTTGCCTGCAATATCTAAACTCTTCCTCTTTCTCAAATAAAGACGCATTTTAAGGGAAGAACAATCCTAGCTAATGCGAGCACACTACCTCCCCACGCTATAAATAAATAAGAAATATATTACAAGATAGTGAACACAGACTGTCCATTAAGGAATCTTTCATAAAATCATTCTCAATTGGTGAGTTAACATAAAACGTAATGAAAGCAAATCTAGCCACCAGAAAATAAGTCTCTCTAAAAGAAAGGTTCCAGACTAAAAGCGGAGGCAACATTTAAGAACAATAACCATACAGACTCCCAATAAATAAAACTACTCTAGAATAATTCAGTGAGTATTCTGAGAGAAGGGTTAGCGCCAATTTGACTGAACTTAGAAAAGTACATTGAACACTAATTGTTTTCTCATTCTCCACAGAGCAGTGAATAGTGGCGTTCCTGTGAGAATAGCACAAGAATAGAGTAGACTTCTCTACAAGCACAATTGAAACTATAGAGAAGTAGAAGAGGGGCAAGTCCATACACCCTTCCTGGTAAGATAAGTTATCCTTTATTTAAAATGCAAGTAAGTTAAGAAAGTAAGCTATCTAATCCAGTTTTGATCTACAGCAGACCCTACAATTGAGGAAGGAAGTTCGTGCAGAACGGAGTGTGTTGGAGCGGTCTCTTCTCTGTCCCATCCCCTTTCCCCCCTCGGTACTTACCTACGAAGGTGAAACTATAGAAACCTAGTGGGGAAGGTTCTGAGTAGGGCATTGGGAACTTGCGTCATTCTACTCCTGTGTGGTTCGCAATTAAAGGACGCCCTTGACACATCTTCAACCTTCAAACACATCCTATCTGGGAGCCACTATAGATACGCAAAAAGCTCTAGCATCTCCCAATGCAGCCAGAATTCGCAACATTCAGTCTCTTCTCACCCAGTTTCAGGTCAACCACTCATTACCAGCCAGTTACCTGAAAGAGACACGTTAGTGATAGATTCCTTACCTTAGAATATCCCCAGGCGTCAGACTGGATCCAGAAAGTTTTTGGCAGCAGTACCCCTGCGCATCGGTAGGCGTCCTCGTACGGCTCCGTGTACATCGCTGGCGTCATGGCCGCCGAGATGATGTCGTCGGAGCTACTTAGACGCGGTCAGGCGCGCTGACGTCAGTTCTTTCTTTTTCCGCGCCAGCAAGCGCAGATCCGAGAGAGAGCGTTACTTCTAGTCAATAAATTTGACTTGTTTATGAGACTTGTATCTTGTTTTTGTCAAGAATTCGACTTTTGGTGCAGTAGGAATGCCCGGGTTAAGTCCTGTTGGGACTGCCGTCGGACCATGTCGGTGACTGACCCGCTCAATGTGTGTCTCTTCTGCTTGGGGCACGCCATCTCCCCGAGACGTGCCCCGATTGTCGGGCTATGGCGCAGACAGCTTGCGGGAGTGTTCCCGGAAGTTGTTGGAGGTCCGGCACTCGGTACTGCGCCACTCAGGGTCCCACTCCCGTGGGAGATCGAGGGATCGCTGGTGCAGCTGACACCATCCTTCATCGGAATCTGGGACAGGTAAGTCACAAGCGCCATTAAAGGTCGAAGGAGCGGTGTCGCTCTTCGTCTACCCCTCACCGGTCACCGGACTCGGTGGAGGGGCCGGGTGGTCACTCCGCCGTGGCTCCTTTGGGGGTCTCCGTTGTTGCCTGCGGCTTACCCGCATTTTTGGGGACCGTACGTGCCTCCGGAAGAAGTACAGGTACTTCTGTCGGCCATGGGCCGTTTCTTTGTCCCATCGGGGCCCTACGGACCCCTTGGGTGGTTCTGCCCCCGTGCCGCCGCCTTTGGCCCTGGTTACGCCGGCAAGTTACCCTGTGGCGCCGCTGGCTCCGGCCTCGTCGCTACCGCCACTGGCTCCGGCCTCGGCGCCGCCGTTGGCACCGGCCTCGGAGCAGCTGTTGGCTCTGGCCGTAGCACTGCCAGAGGCCTCTGCGAAGCAGTTAGCTCCGGCCTCGGCGCCGCCTTCGGATCCGGCATTGGCTCTGGCCTCTGTGCTACTTTCGGATCCGGCATCGGTGCCGGCCTTGGCGACGCCATTGCCTCACAGCCTCTGCGCCAGCCTCAGCGTCGTTGCCTCCAGGGCCGGACTAAATCGAGCCTGCCTTGTCCTGCTTCCAATTCCCATTTCTGACCGAAGGGAGGTACTAAGATGGGTCTGAGGACCTTCTCGCAGCTCGCTATGAGGTTGATCTAAACTAAACTAGATTGACAGTATGGGGAATTCCAGCAAGCTGGAATTATCTCCACACCCTGATACACTGTTCTCCCCTGCTCCGTAGCTGCGGAGGTGGTGGGTTAATTCTGTGATATGGTGTAGGGGAGGCTCCTAACCTCAAGTTCCCTAGAGTGCAAATCTCCTCACTGCAGTGTTTCTGCTGCGGTCTCCTCTACAGAGCTGCTGCTAACCTTCAATAACGCACTTTAAAAGTAACACAGAGGCGCCTGTGCATGCAAGGCAACCCCAGTTTCATCGCACCTACCCCCAAAGTGTCTAGTGGTCCAGGGCTCTGCTTCTCCAAGGGCCTTTTGCCCCTCTATTCCAACTCTCTGTGGAACACGGTGGCGCAGGTGCTGCCACAGTGTCTAGC